>NC_084461.1:357500-990000 GCF_027409185.1 Cynocephalus volans | reverse complement strand
TAGGTTCATCTTGGAAAAAAGTCAATGGGCAAGAATGGCTTAGAAAATACTGGAGAGCAGTAGGGCTGGGGCAGGGCTGCTGTCCTCAGATGGCGCAGCAAACCCAGGGTCCATGCGGTCCCCCTCCTGCCAAAGGGGCTCCTGAGCACCCCCTGGGACAGCCCGAGAAGGCGCGGGCAGGGGCGGGCAGGTGTGAGAACCCTCTTCTGGCTGCCACACACGTGGGGGTGGGGCGGTGCTGAGAGCACGTGCCCAAGAAAGGAGTCCTCGCCCTCCAGAGCGGAGCCCCGGATCTTTCCTCCTGCGCTCACTGCGTGTGCCCTGAGACCGAATCTCCCTTCAGGGCCTGCTCATTGTGCCCCAAACATGACTAGGGCACACCTTCCAGCCTTCCTCACACGCAGGGGACGGGGTGCACAGAGGTGCCGGGTACCCCTTCTTGGCTGTGCTCTGGGCAGGGTGCCAGCTGCCCGTCCCTGTTTCCTCTCTCGACTGCCAGAATACAGACGTGATGGCTGGGCCAGCAGCGGCCGCCAGGAACCGAGAGGTGAGCGTGTGAATGAAGCCACACACTCCGGACCGTCCTTGCTTCAAGTCCTTGCTTGGATGTCACCTCAAGGCCCTCCCTGACCCCTCCCTTGTCCGCCTCTCAATCAGAGCGCCCATCTGTGCCTCCGGCAGCATCTGCCCTTCAGAGAGGCAGGGACCTGCCTCCTCATGTCATCTGTCATCTGGCACAGGTGAGTGCTGACAAGTATCTGCTGAGAGAACGAATGTGGACCCGCGACGAAGGTGGTGGGCATCGCACACGCAAACCTGCGGTGCCCGCGACATCAGCGTGGGCCGGAGCAACACGCGGTCGAGGACCACGCAGGCAACGCGGCCGGTGAGGGGCAGCCGGTCCCCGGCCACGTCCACTCTGTCGCCTCCTGGCCCCGGAGCCCCGCCTCGCCTGCGCACGACCCTCTGCTCTGCCAGGACCTTTCCACCCAGGGGACGCGGGAGGAGGCCATCTGCCCCCCAGGGTCGAGCCCCGGGTGTCCAGGAGGTCGGAGTGGGACGTGGGGGGACTGAGAGGCGCCTGGCCGCTCACTCCCGGGCCGGGGCGTCGCCCCGCTCAGCGGGCAGCCAGGGGTGCCCAGGACGCCGCCCCTTCGCGGGCCCAGAGCCGGGTCTGCGACGGAGCCTCCCCAGCCGGGACCTGGCGCTGACCCCGGCCTCCCGGTGTGTGGGTGGGGGCGTCTCCAAGGTCGCACAGCGCGACCCCCAGCTGCACTGTTCTGCGGGGACTCCACAGACCGAGGCTCCTGTCCCCGCGGGCAGGGACCCCGGGAGGGTCGGCGCCCGCCTGTCCCCGCCGTCCCTTCCCGGCCGCCCGCCCCGCCCCGCCGGCCGCGCCCCGCCCCGCCCCGCCCTCCCCGCGCAGACCCGGCGGCCGCACAGGCCGGGCCGCATCCCGCGGCCACCACCGCAGCCATCGCGGGGCCGGGGCGCTCGGAGGCCGGGCGGGCGCGCGAGCCACCATGTCCCAGCGCTTCGTGGTGACCCCCGCGGCGGGAGGGGCGGGGAACGCGGGGCCCAGGGCCGCGGGCGACGGCAGCCAGCGCCGCAGCCCCGGCCCCTGCCCGGACCCCGAGTCCCACCCCGCAGCGTCGCCACAGCCGCCGGGGGAGGATGCGCTGCCCATCCTGCGCTACTGCCGCGAGCCCAGCCGCTACGGTAGGTGCCGGCGACGCACGTCGGGCTGTCGCGGTGACTGAGTGGCCAGCGGAGCGTGTCGCTGCGAGCTCAGCACTGGGGTCAGTGGTGTCGTGCGTCCTCCTGCTGGGCAGAGTCCTGCTCCCTGCCTGTCACAGCACGCTCGTAGGCTCACAAGGGACCTTGGCTGAGGCCTGGTCGTGGTCCCGTCCAGTCTGGGACCCGTACTGGACGCGCAGTTGGTCCAGGAGCCAGTGGGGCCATTGTCCGAGGTGACTGGCTGGTGGCAGCTCCCGACGGTGCCCTCTGACCTCGTTTGTCCTGGAGCTCACAGAGTCCAGACCAGGTCACCTTTGGGGTTGGGGGGACACCCGAAAACCAGGCTTCTCCAGTCCTGGCCAGGTAGGTGCCTCTTGTGTGACCACCCAAGGGTCCATGAGGCCCTGGGTCAGAGTTGTCATTTGTGACTTTCCAGCTCTCTGGGCAGCCGCCTGCTTTTGCCGTCTTTTCTCCCCAGGGCCCGCCAGCCCCTTCCTTAATCCTCTAGTGTGTGTGTCCGCCTGGCTTGAGTGTTGAGAACTCCGAGCTGCAGGGGTTGAGGCGTGTCAGTGACCCTCAGTCCCTCCTGACCACCCGCCGCTCACACAGGTGGGGTCCTCTAGCCTCGGGGCTGCCCCGCAGCCCTGGGTGGGGGAGGTGGGCCCAGGTGGGCCCCGTGGGGGAGATGCTGAGGGCCAGGCGGGGCCAGGCTTCGCAGGAGCAGGCTGTCCCCGTCTGTGCCAGCGTCCCAGCAGTGGGGCAGGAGCACTCTGAGGACATATGACCTGGGCTGGCCCTCACTGTTGTGAGGGTGAGGCCACCTCTCCTGGACAGGGGCCTCCACAGCAGCCAATGTGGGTCTGAGCAACTTGAACTTGCTCCCGGGTCCTGTTCCCCTGGGTCAGCTGGGGAGGACGCCCTCCAGGAAGAAAGGCCTCGGGACCGGCCCGAGCGAGGGAGGGCCCATGTACGTGTGTGTTGCGTGTCGTGTCTATGTCACGTGCATCTTGCGTGCACAGTCGTGTGTATCACGTGTGTCCTGTGTGCGTGCCGTGTGTGTGCGTGTGGGATGTGCGTATGCTTTGTTTGTAGAGACCCGGTGGGGGTGGGCTCTAAACAGGAAGCCTGCGAAGAGCAGAGATCGGGGACTGTTTGATTTACGGGAGCAACTCTTTATGGGGAAAGCCAAGTGGTTACCTCCTCTTGTCAACACCTGGCATTCTGTGGTGTCAAGGTGTCGTGTGTGTTCATGTGTGTGTCGCAGACGCCTGTTCTCCAGGACTGCACCGATGTGGTGGGAGCTGGGATTGCTGTCTCAATCCCATTCTGCTCTGAGCTCTAGATCAGGCGTGGACACGTGTTTCGGGGACAAGGTGCACAGGACACTTGTTCATCTGGGTGATGCCTGGTTCTCAAGTCCTGCTCCCCATCGCCCGTCCAGCCCTGCAGCCACGGACTCCAGGAGTGGGGCTTTGTGGCCTCTGATGCTCAACGTGTGGTTTCCTGCCTGTCCAGGAGGGGACCCTCTCCCCAAGCCCCTCAAACAGCCCGTGTGCGGGCAAGACCGCGTGGCGCTCTTCAGGAGTGTACCGAGATCTCTCTCTAGTTCTGAGATCTGTCTGCTCGTCGGGGTACATACGTCTTTTGCTTTTCCCCTGTGGAACCCAAGAAACAGGTGACTCCTCAGGTCATTGATTAGTATGAATAGAGCGAGTGGCTGGGGCTGCACGGTCCCTCCCTAGGTGTTCTGCAGTTTGTTCCGGGGAAGTGGATTTGAGAAAGGGTGTTTCGGGAGGGTGTGGGTAAGGAACAGGACTGGACTCGGAGCAGCCCCGAAGGTAGGGTTTCCTGAGATGTGGCACAGTGAGACGGTCCTCCCGGGCTATGGAGACCAAGGCAGCCCTAACCCTGAGCTCCCCAACCCGGCTGCCCTGGACTCTACCTGAGGGGACCGTGGTCTGGGCTGGGTTCCATGCTGACCCCAGCCTAGGCTTGCCGGCTTGCCCACTCTCCTCTCGTGGTCTTCAGGGCACCAGCCATGCCTCTTGGCTGGAAGACGGATGCCCCACAGGCACTGTCCATGGCATGGGCTATTCTCCAGCCTGCGGGGCCCGAGGTCCCACATTCCAGGCAGGGACAGGGGTCCTGGGTCAGGCTGACCCTGCAGGTCCCCCCATGCCTCATTCCCCTTTTGGGGGCCCGGCCATGGGGCAGGGGTCTGCCCTCCCTCCTTCCCTCCCACTCTGTCCCCATTTGCCTCTTGGCCACCCGCGGGAGCTAGGGGACCCAGACAAGAGCTGGGCCAGCTTGCCCCCATTCCCCCACATCAACTCTTGGTGTGGAGACCTCGAGTGTACCTCAGCACTGCCAGCCCACCTGGCTGTCCATAGACAACTGGGCTCCGGTCCTATGGGAATTACAGGGTGACAGTTGCAGCCAATGATTGATTGAATGATTTTGTGTCATGTCCACTATGTGGGAACAGAAGACCTATTATTTGATGCTGCTATTAACACAATGTAAACTAAATTTACAAAAGCAAAGACTTTATTGGTGTTCTTGGGCGAGCAGCCAGGAAGCTGAGCTCTGGGTGGAGCATTCGTCCTGAGCTGAACTTTGCTTGCAGGTCTGTGGCCGAGTGATTGAGGTGGACTTGCCAACCCTCTGGAGACCTCCAGCCCCGTGGCTCACAGTCCCCTGATGCTGAGTCAGTTTCCCTGGTGGCTCAGGCTAGTCTGTCATCCTTCAGTTCCAGCCTGAGCGTGCAATCGTTTGACTTTGCCATGATTGGCTGGCTTGTGTTTGTGCATGGATAGTACATAGTGGTGGGGTGTCCCTTCTCGGAGGTGACAGGGTCTCCCTCCTCCATGCTGGTGGGTCTCCCTTCTCCACGGTGGTGGGTCTCCCTCCTCCATGGTGGCAGGTCTCCCTTCCCTTCCTTCCTGCAGGACATAAACTTAGCCATTTGTGCCCCATCCCTGCGTGGCTCGTTCTGTCAGCACCTGCCTTGGTCTCGACGGTCCGCTTCCGAGCTGCATTCTGTTTGCTTCATTGAGAGTAGTGCGACTTTGTGCTGGGAGCAACCTGCTGCTTCTTCTGTCACATGCCTGCCATGGAGCACAGGCGTGGAGGCTGGGTGCCCAGGGTGGAGGGAGGGAAGACAGGCACGGGGGCATCGTGGAGCACCTGGTCCCACAGGAGAGGTCTGGCCACCAGGGGATGGTGCTGGGAATCGAGCTGGCCTGGGGAGTCCAGAAGGTGGGCGTGGCTGCACCCTGGTTCTCTCCCCTCTCCCTGGATAAAGGGGTGCTGGTGAGAGTCCCCACCACAGTGTCTTTAGTGCGTGGTTCTGAGGGGTCCAGATCCAGCTCTCAAGACATGGGATGGACAGTCACCTGGAGTGTCCCCCAAGCCGGGAAGGATGAGGAAAGGAAAGAGCCATGAGTAGGAGGCCACCTGAGGACAAGGGTGCTCAGGGAGGTCACACCAGCTGGGACCTAGGCTGCCCGCCTCCACCTCGTGGCTGCCCGGAGCCCTGCACTCTGGGGGAGTGTGGGCAGGCCAGGCACAGGGTCCCCCGGTCAGTCGGACCCCTCGCCCCAGCATGAGGGCCGAGTGCATCCTGGTGGGTTGACCCTGCATTGGACACAGACCAGTTCTGAGCTATTGATTGGAGGGCTGGCAGTTGTTTGTCCCTAAAGCTGTCATTGTGGCTGATGGCCGAGGAGTCCTGCAGACTCTCCTGATTATACCACCACGGCTGGTGAGACAGAGTTCAGAAAGCTCTGGTAAAACTAAATGGAGCCGTCCCCAAGTGCATCCGCACAGGCCCTGTGCAGAGATCCCAGGTCTGAGAGGACACCCCAGGTGGTGACCCACCCCCTTTTTCCAATGCGGAGGCCCCTCAAATTAGATGTATGTCTGAGGCCAGTCTGAAGTCCTTAGTGTGTGTATGTGTGTCTGTGTCTGTGAACTGTGTGTCTCTGTGTATTTGTGTGTGTTGTCTGTGTGTCTCTGTGTGCTGTGTGAGATGTTGTGTGTTGTGTGTTTGTGTGTTGTATGAGTGTACATGTCTGTGTCTGTATGTTTTGCATGTGTGTGTGTCTCTGTGTTGTGTGTGATGTCTGTGTATTGTGTGTGTCTGTTCTGTGTGTTGTATGAGTGTGCATGTCTGTGTGTGGTGTGTGTGTCTCTATGTTTTGTGTGTGATGTCTGTGTTGTGTGTGTGTGTCTGTTCTCTGTGTTGTGTCTGTGTGTTGAATGCGTGTGCACATCTGTGTCTGTGTGTTTTGTATGTGTGTGCATCTCTGTGTGTTGTGTGTGTTCTGTGTGTTGTGCATCTGTGCTGTATGAATGTACACATTTGTGTCTATGTGTTTTGCATGTGTGTGTGTCTCTGTGTGTTGTGTGAGATGTGTGTGTTGCGTCTGTGTGTTGAATGAGTGTGCACATCTGTGTCTGTGTGTTTTGTGTGTGTGTGTGTGTTTGTGTGTGTTGTGTGTCTCTGTGTTGTACCTGTATCTCTGTGGAGTGTGTCATGGGTTTTTGTTGCTTAAGGAGAAGGTGGGGTCCCCCTCTGAGCCTCAGAAACTTCTCCTGCCTGAGAAGAGCAGTCTTGCGTTAGAAGGCGCCCGTGCAGGAGTGGAGCTTTGTGAACCTAGATCCCTGGGCCCCGAAGACGTGACCGGGACAGGCTGAGAGCCATCCTTGGACCCCGTCAGCTGGGGCAGCCCCTGTGACATCGCAAGGGAGGCCTGGCCCTAATGCTTCTGTCACTGGGGCTTGGCTCCCCATCCTTGAACCCTGGGGAGCCCATCACACTCCTAATGTGTGTCTGCACTTTTTACACGAACACATGTCAGTCATGGTCCTTTATTCCCGTCATAGGTTCCTGCTCAAGGCAAGTCTCAGGAGAACTGCCTTCCCTGGGCTGCACAGGCTCCGAGGCGGCCGAGTGATGGGCGGGAGCCAGCTCTGGTGTCGGAATGCCTGGGCCCCACCGGGCAGGCTCTTGCTTTCTTGTCCTTGAATATTTCATGGAGTGCAGCCGCATGTTAATCTGTAAGCCGCCTTCGGTCCTCAGCAGAGCAGAACAATCCTGCATTTGCCACTTTGCTCTTAAAGAACTCTTGCCTTAGTGATCTTTCCACATGGCCTGGAACGAGGGTGCTTCAGCACGCCCCGCGTCTCTTTGCTACTTCATGTTTAATCTGGCCTCTTTTTCCACCAGAGGGGACATGGGTTTTGAGGTGCTAACTCCCTTTATACATCAGAATTTTCTTTAAATAAAAGCTTTAGCATCCAAAAGAGAGCATCCCAGCTTGGTCATGCAGAGCTCGCGTCGGAGTCCTCTGGGTGGAGTTGACCCCAGCTGGTGACCCCACCTCCAGCATCACCTGTCCTTCTGCGATCGGTTCACACAGGAAAGAAACACATGACAATGTCTGTGTGTGGTGGCCACACTGACCTCCCTAACCTACTGTAAGGGCTTTGAGGCAGGCCCTGGACTCCAGAGGAGGCTGCCTGGGGCCATGTGGGCCCCCCTTCTGCCTGGAACCCCCTTCTGCCCTGTCGTGGGCACCTGCCCTTGCATGCCCAGACCCGCCTCCTCTGTTCCACAGGTGAGCTCCAGGCCATGCACACCTGGCACAGGTTGGGGGTTCCAGCTGTGTGTGCATGGATGTTGGCTACGTGCAGATAGGTTGGAGGGAGGTAAAAAGCCACCTCAGTGCAGGGTAGAAAAAGCAAACGTGTGTCAAAGGATATCGAGAAGACAATCCTCAGAATGGGAGGAAATATTTGCAAATTGTGTATCTGACAAGGTCTTAATCTCCAGAATACGTAAAGAGCTTTTGCAAGTGAACCAGTTCAAGGATGGGCAGAGGACTTGAATAGGACGTTTCTCCAAAGCCATGCACGAATGGTCAGTAAGCACCTGAAAAGATGCTCACTGTCTCTCTGTTTATCAGGAAAACGCAGATCAAGCCACAGTGAGAGACCACTTCACACCCACTCGAATAGCTGTTACCAAAAAAATGCAAAATCACAAGTGTTGGCGAGGACGTGGAGAAATTGGCACCCTCGCACATTGCAGGTGGGAATGCAGGCGGGGTGGCCACTGGAAGACAGCGTGGCAGTTCCTCAAACGCTTAAACGTGGTGAGCCACGCAGCCCAGCAATTCCACTCCTGGGTATACCCCAAAAATCGAAAGCAGGGGCACAAGCAGTGTCTGCACACTGACTTTCACAGCAGCAATAGCCACCGTCAACAAAAGGCGGAAGCCACCCAGGTGTCTCTCGTTGTGTCAACGTGTAGGCAAACTGTGGTGGACACTGGAAACCAAACGTGCAGCAGGCCCCTGTTTGGACTGAGCTCCTGCACTGCCGCAACGGACCAGAGCAAAGCAGACAGAATCACGCCGAGTGCCACGTAGCCGAACTAAACTCGAATGAAGCGGGTAGATGCCAGGACAGACCAGCTGTTCCCGAAAACGGGGGGTTCCAGTCTACCAGGGTCAGCCTGGTGAGGGAGTCGCCCGCTCCAGCCCTCACAGGAAAGCAACCTGACGTCAGCCCAGCGGCTCCCCCGCTGCTCTGGCCCCTTGTCCCCACCTTACAAACCCACTGTTCTGCCGTCGCGAGTGGGAGCCCTTGCTCTATTTTGTAGAATAAAGGCTGCCCTGATTTATGAATTGCAGGTAAAAGTCAATGAGATCTAAGTGCGTTGTAATTTTGTCTTTTGACAATTCATGTAATGGAATACTGCCCAGCCTTAAAAAGAAGTTCGGACACACGCTACAGCACGGGTGAGCCTTGAGGACACACTGTGTGCTCAGTGAAATGAGCCAGACCCGCGGAGACAAGTACTGTCTGATTCCACGGACGTGAGGTCCCTGGAGTGTCACTTTCCCGGACACAGAAAGAACAGCATCTGCCAGGGCTGGGGCAGCGTGGGGCGTGAGTGCTGCGCGCTGCTGAGTTCAGTTTCTCAAGATGAGAAGAGCTCTGGAGACAACGATGTGGGTGTTCTTAACACCACTGAATGGCACACTTCAAAACGATGAAAACGGCAGGTTTCATGTTCTGTGTATTTCACCACAATAGGAAAAATACCAGAAAGAAAATGCAACCAGGAGTTAGGGCCGAGAGATAAGCTGACTCCCTCCCCTCGGCGCAGGCCCTTCCTCCTGCAGAGGCAGAGGACGGTGGTCCTGGGCCCGCTTTCCGGGAGGAGGCCGATTTGATTAAATCAATTCACACCAAGGCAGGCTCTCCCACGAGGGGGTCCTTTTTAATCTAAATTACTCTCTGCAAGGCACACTTTCTGGCCTCTTGGAAGAAATATTTTTGTCCAGGGAACTTCCTGTTTCACATAACATCCTTTGTAGCCCTTTCCGGGCAGGTCCTGGAGGGGCCAAAGAAAGGGGGGCCTCTGGCCTTCAACTTCCTGCAGTCAAATTCCAGGAAGGGGCAGCGGGGCTAGACAGCCCTGCCCACACGCCACCTCCCCTGGGCCCGGCTCCTCTGTGCACCAGGAGCGTCCACTTGGCCTCAGGTACCCCAGCCACGCATACAGGGCTCCTGCAGGGGACGGGGTGACCACCATGGTGGCTGTGTCCCCACCCAGGCCACCTGTCCTTCCCTAGAAATACCACAAGGAGAGGATCTCCCCGGCTGGCTGCTGGATGCCGCACAGACTGTGTGGACGGGGTCCCGACCAGTGGGTCCCAGGCCAATTGGCCACAGCCCCTGCCTCACCTTTGTGACTGCTTGCTGTCCTCTCCCCAGATACCAGCCCCCACCCCCGAGTGCGAGGGCCTAGTTCTCGGCTCACCTTCCCTCTGAAGAAGGGCTGGCCATGGCACCAGGCTGCTCCTTGGTGGCCATCGTGGACACCGGCCTCCTCAGCCTCCCAGCCCTTCCTCACAATGCAGCAAACTGCTTTTTGCCTTGAGTTGTCCTGAGTTGGCCTTGGGGGAATTGGGTGGTGGGTTAGAGGTGGCCTCTGTAACCTCCTGTGTCCTGCCACATGGAGGGGACTATACACAAGAGGCTGAGCTGGCAGCCCACACTGGTTCCGTGGTCAGTGGGCTCCGATCTGAATCACAGCCAGCCTGTGCCAGTTGTGGGGAGAACAAGGCTCTCAGGGATGAGAAAAGCGAGCAGAGGCCCAGGCTGCAGCAGAGCGTGTGTGTGCGTGTGCACATGCACATGTGTGTATGTGTGTACATGCATTGTGTGCTGTGTGCACAAATGTGTACGTGTGGGTTGTGTATGCATGAATGTGGACATGTGTGTGTGCATGTGTGCAGGTGCATGTGCGTGTGTTGTGTGTGCGTGTGTGTTGTGTGTGCATGTATGTGTGTGCATGTGTGTTGTGTGTATGTGCGTGAGTTGTACGTGTGTGTGTGCGTGCGTGTGCCTGCATGTGTGTGCAGGTGTTGTGTGTGCGTGTGTGTTGTGTGTGCATGTATGTGTGTGCATGTGTGTTGTGTGTATGTGCGTGAGTTGTACGTGTGTGTGTGCGTGCGTGTGCCTGCATGTGTGTGCAGGTGTTGTGTGTGCGTGTGCCTGCATGTGCGTGCAGGTGTTGTGTGTGCGTGTGCCTGCATGTGCGTGCAGGTGTTGTGTGTGCGTGTGCCTGCATGTGCGTGTGTGTGTAAGTATGTGCAGCCCCCAGGCCGTCTGCTGGCAGTGATCCTTCTTGCTCAGGGGAGGCCAGTCTTTGTTCCAGTCCAGCCTTCCACTGATTGGACAAGGCCCACCACATTACGAGTGTCATCTTGTTTATTCAAAGTCCACTTGTTTAAATGTTAGTCTCATGCAAACCACCCTCACAGAATCATCTAGAATAATATTTGACCAAGTGTCTGGGCATCATGGCCCAGCCAAGTTGATTCATGAAACTAACCATCACCAATGAAAAGAAAAAGTGCTCAGAAATAGCCACTGTGGGCACCTCTCCTAGGGATGTCTGGGGGGGGGCATGCACACTCACACATGTGCACACTACACATGTGCAAACACAACACACGTGTGTATGGATGTGCCGTGGTGGCCTGTGTGCTCCTCTCAACCTTTTATCCCCGAACACTTTGGAAGTGCTTTTTCTGCATAGAAATCCCCCATTCTTTTTATTTCTTGGATCTTACTTTAAAAGTAAGGCGTGATAAACCAACTAAAGACAAAACTTAGGAAAACAAGACCTCCAGCTGTTGGTGAGCGCAGGGCCATCCGTCCTTCCTGCTGACTCTGTGCGGGCTGCGCCTCAGTTTATTTCCTGTCCCCCTGGTGTTCCAGATTTTCTCTGCAGGAGCCGTGCTGCCCACGACTTGTGGCATCATCCTGTGGAGAAATGTGTTTGGTTTCACCAGCGTCTGGTCAGGCAGGGGCCGGCTCTCCGTAACACAAGTCTTGCAGGTGGGCTGCGCTGCCCAGTGTCCCCATGGCTGCCTGTGACCTGTGGCCCGGTGGCCACTGCCGAGGCGGCGGGCAGTGGGCACCCTGGGAGGTGCTGATGTGCCGCTGTTGGTATCATGCAGTCAGTTTTAAGGGACTGAGCAAATATTTCAGTCGTACAGTGATCACGAGCTACAGAAACTCCACGGTTCAGAGACCAGATGAAACGCGTTTGGTTCTGTCATCGTGCGGTTGAGCAAATTCAACAGAGGCCCGCGGATGGCGCGTGGGAGTTCGGGCTCTGTCCCGTCTGCTCTACTGCCTGCCCCTGACAGCTCGGGCCCCCAACTCTCTTCCTTCCCATCTTTGGTTTTCTGCACCCCACCCCCACCCCAGCCGGGCCATCTGTAAATCTGGAAGCAAAGCAGATGTTAAATGATAAATATTTATACGCGGTGAAATAACAAAGTCCTGTGGGGTCTGCTCTTCCTGGAGGATCACTTTTCAGGCAGGTACCACCAGATGTCCTGCCTCTACGTCTGATTGTCACCTGGTGTGACCCCACCTTGCCCTCCACCCTGCCTGGTCGGAGGCTGGCGGCTCATCTCTCCAAGATTAAGTTCCTGCCCCCAAATTGTCGTGATGCTGCTCAGACCAAGAACGGGCAGGGTTGGGTGAGAGGCCTTGGCTGGTTCAACCGTTTCAAAGTTGGAGTAAGTTCGTGGCTCTCCTGGGCCTCGTTCAAAGAGCCGCTCCTTACTGAAGACGCTGTCTGGGCCGGCCCTGACCTGCAGCCATGACGTGCCTGCAGCGAAACGGGGACGCCCGTTCCGCCCCACGGCCTTCCTCTCCCGCAGCCCGCAGCGCAGCACTTCTCCTCACGGCCGGTGGGGACCTCCTGGCCCCCTGCAGGTAGGGGCGGTGCAGTCCTATTTCCTGGCTCCGGGCTCCCGTCTCAGAAGGCTCTGTGAGGGGGCAGCAGGGCCACGGCGCTGGGCTCAGTCAGGAGACCCTGCTGCAGCCGGGGGCTGCTGTTTGCACCGACGACGGTGGTGCCTGAAGGATCCCGCCCCTCCGCCGTGGTGCCTGCCTCCTGGCCACCCGGCCGGAGCCACAATGTTGGGGAGAACCCCACAGAAGATTGACAGGAGCCTGCGTGTGATACGACTGCTGCGGACTGAACTGTGTCCCCCAAATCCATAGGATGAAGCCCTGACCCCCAAATGACTGTACCTGGAGATAGGCCCTTTAGGGAGGTAATCAAGGTTAAATGAAGTCATAAGAGGGCCCCTTGTCCCAGAGGACTGTGGCCTTGTAAGAAGAGGAAGAGAGGGGCCGGCCCGTGGCTCACTCGGGAGCGTGGTACTGGTGACACCAAGGCCATGAATTCAGATCCCATATAGGGATGGCCTGTGGCTCACTCGGGAGAGTGCAGTGCTGGTGACACCAAGGCCACGGGTTCGGATCCCATATAGGGATGGCCGGTTAGCTCACTTGGGAGAGCGTGGTGCTGACAACACCAAGCCAAGGGTTAAGATCCCCTTACCAGTCATCTTTTAAAAAAAAAGAAGAAGAAGAGGAAGAGACACCGGGGTGTGTGCACAGGGACGACCACACCAGGACACAGCAGGGAGGTGGCATCTGCACACCAAGGAGAGCAGCCTGGGGAGGCCCAGCCCTGCCACGCCTTGGTCTCACACGTGCAGCCTCCAGGCCTGTGAGAAAGTGAACATGTACTGTTTAAGCTGCCTATCCGTGGTATTTGGTTAGGACTAAGACTTGTACATGGATGTAAACTCTCTCCTTTTCTTTGGGAGGAATGTTACCGAACGTTGTGGGATGTCATGGAATGTTGTGGCACTCCACGGCTCACCTTCCTGTGCTGTGGAAAACTCAGCCTTCCAGAAGGTGCTTCCGGGGATGCCATAGAGCCGAGGCTCCCCCAGACCCTGTCCTGGGAGCCGCATGTTCCACGTGAGGCTGTCCCATGGGCTCCCAGGGAAAGCCCCTGGGGACATGCCTTCCATGGCTACTTCTTGGCCTCCAGGGCCCGGTGCCCACACCGTGCTGGAGAAGGGCTGGGCAAAGTCCACGTTCTTCTCTGGTTGGCGTCCGCCTCTCATCTGCTCCAAGCTCTGTGCACACTGCCCCGGAGCAGGGCTGCTGGCAGGGGTGGGGGGTCGTACGGGCACCTACTGCCAGCAGCGGTCCACAGTGGGGGAGTGCAGGAACTTGCCAAGTGGCTCGCTGCCTGGTTCTCTGGGTGGTAGGTTCATCAAGAGGGGAGGAGAGGGGACAGAGAGAGACAGAGACAGGAAGAAGAGGAGGGGAAGGGAGGGATAGGCAGGGGAGGGACATGGTGCTTTCCTCCTGCCCCGAGTGAAGGTCCCAGGGCTTGCAGATCTGGGCTGCCCTTCCCCGTGCAGTCCCAGGTCTGGAAGGAGCGGCCCTGTCCAAGGGTGGCCAGCAAAGCCCAGAGGTCTGGCTGGGGTGCAGCTGACTAAAGTGGTGGAGGCTGGGCATGGTCCCAAGGAGTGGGAGCTGCTCACCCTGATGCCACCTGTTCAAACTTAGGCCCCAAGACAGAGACAGTGTCCGTGCTGAGCTCCCGGCAGACAGGGCCTTCCCGCACAGTCTGCAGGGAATGTTCTGCCCTCTCTCCAGGCAGTTGCCCCTGTTGACAGCCCCCGAGTGCTCCAGCACACCCCATGGGACCAGATTTGATTCTGCTGACAACACCCCAACCACAGTGACTTAGACTAAGTAGAAGTTTATTTCTCTCTCACCACATGGCACGAGGGACCCAATCATTTCATCCTGAGTCATTCGTCCACTCATTCATTCATTCCATTGGCCTTACTGAGCCCTGTTGCTGTGGTCAGAGCCGCCCAGCAACTTCTGTGCATCAATGGGATTGCTCTATATCCATGCGGCAGCCACTGGCCATGTGTGCCTACTGAGCACTTGAAATGTGGCTGGCGCAACTGAGAAACTAGATTTTTAACTTTTAAAATCTAAATTTAAATCCAATCCTAACTGACCACATGGGCTGGGTGGCTGTTGTCCAGGTAGCAGAGTCTAAGTGCTGAGGACACAGCAAAGAAGAGACCAGAACCCCAGTCCTCAAGGAACTTCCATCTCAGGAGGGACAGACGATGAGCTGGGGGAGAGCTGGGCAGATGTAGGTAACTGTGACACATGTGACACCTGTGACAACTGTTATACCTGAGGCACCTGTGACATCTGTGACACCTGTGACAGCTGTTATAACTATTACTCCTGTGACATCTGTTACAACTGACACCTGTGACAACTGCTACAACTGTTACACCTGCGACAATGGTTACAACTGTGACACCTGAGACAACTGAGACATCTGTGACATTTGTGACAACTGCGGCACCTGTCACAACTGTGACAACTGAGACATCTGTGACATCTCTGACACCTGTGACAACTGTTATGACAGTGACACCTGTTACAACTGTTATACCTGAGACAACTGTGACACCTGTGACAACTAAGATACCTGTGACAGCTATAATTGTTACAACTGTGTTACAGGCTGAATTGTGTCTCTCCAAAATTCGTCTGTTGGAGTCCTGACCCCCAGGACCTTGGAATGTGACTGCATCTGGAGACGGGTCTTCACAGAGGAGATCGAGTTGAAAAGAGGTCACTAGAGTGGGCTCTAATCCAGTATGACTGGTGTCCTTATTAGAAGGGGCATGTGGACACAAGCCAAGAATGCCAAAGCCTCGCTCAGGCCTCAGAAGGAACCAGCCCGGATTGGGGACTTCCGGCCTCTGGGACTGTGAGAAGGTAACTTTTTGCCATGCGGGCCGCCCCGGGGTACTCATTATGGTGGCAGCCCCAGAAAACTGCCATCAACAGTCCCGAGTATTACAAGGCCCCTGCTCCCCCCTCGTGCTCAGCTGCAGCTTCTCCCAACCCCGCCGCCTCCACCAGGGCTCTGCTGCACCCCCACCCCCAGGCCATCTGAGCCCTCCCCCGGGCCCTGGCTCCTCGCCTCTCGTTGCCTGGTGACTGGAGCTTTTTCGTCCCCCTGGACTAGGCAGTGCAGAGCAGGGCTGCACCATGTTCCTGAGCCAAGTGAGGGCCACGTGCTGATCCTGCCGCGGACACCCCAGGGAAGCGCTGGGCGTCGGTCACGTCACTGAGCCCCCTTCTCCCTGTTTACAGGATGATGCCTCCCTCCGGGGGCTGCTGGGAGGGGGCAGTGGAGGAACAGGTGACACCAGGCCCTTGCTGAAGCTCTGCCCGCCACCCTCTCCTGTTCACCTGTGTCCACCAGGCCCAGGGTGATCATGGAATTGAGGGTGATCAAGACACGGGTGTCCTGCCTGGTGTGCAGACAGCCAGGGTGGGCTGGGCTGCAGGGTCCAGTCTCCCTGGTGGCACGAGGTGAGCCCCCGCCTTCCATGCGCAAGGCCCCTGTCAACTGACTTGGACCACGGGCTTGCACCTGCTCCTGCCCAGCACAACTCTGCAGGTCTCCACCCTTGCAAATGCAGCCTGGGCCTCCTGACATTGAGTTTACCGGAAGCCCAGCCCAGACACAGGACTCGGGTCTCCACAGGCAGCCCAAGATTGAGAGCAGCATTTCCCAAGGGTCTTCTGAGGACTGGGCAGCTCCTTCCGGGGATGCTAACAGCTGCAGAGACATGGTGGATCCCTGACCAACTAACCCTGGAGTGCTCTGGGCTGAAGCAGGCTCAGCAGGCATTGTCCAAAGCTCTGGGAGGGAGCTGTACAGGCAGGACATGTTCTGATACATTCTGGCACATTCTGACATGTTGTGGCATGTGTGACCACAGAGGTCTTCTTGGCCAAGCACTTCGTGGGACCAGTGGCTGGAACCAGTGGTAGGTGGTATTAGGTTGTATGAGAACCCTTTTTCGGCCGCGCCCCATCATGGCACTGGCTACCCTTCTCTTCCGCCTTTTTCCTTCCCGCTGGCGCCACAATACCTTCCCGCCGGTGCAAATCGCGCGCCAATCAGCACAGGCTCCCTGCTCCTGGCCCCTTAGCAACATAATCCATCCAATCCCCAAATGCCCCGTGTCCCCTGTAAACGTATCAACTCTCTTCTAACCCTATAAAACAGATGTACTCACTAAATAAAATCAGAACTTCTCTGGCAAGCTGCCTTGCATTTGTGCCTCATCCTTTTATTGGTGCCGAAACCCGGGAGGCGGGATTGTCCACTGCGGGCCCCGTCTCCATCTCAACCAAGGCGGCTCGCCCTCGTCCACCTTTTCAGGCGCTGGCTCTTCGTACTCACCACCGCTTCCACCCTTAGATAAGTCTCCCTTAAAAGGATGCCACCCTCTTCTGGGCTACAGCAGAGCAGTTATCAACCAACTAGACTCCGATGCCCTTAAGAGGTGTAAAGTTACACCCCATTAAGACCTTTACGGTCATGGCGGACCCTCCGACTATCCACTCCCTTCTCTCCAGGAGCCTCTGAGCATGAGGGTTCAGGGTGGAGGCTCCTTTCTGCTTCTCTCTCTCTCTCTCTCTCTCTCTGGACGCTAAAACGGGTTCCAAAAATCCTAGTACTAGGTTCCTCGTGGCCTCCGGCACTGCACCTCCTGGGAGCTTGAAGTGTGGGTGACGATCCTCACTCTCCTCCTAATCCGGTTCCTATAGAACCTCCGTGGCTCACAAACTCCTCGGGGGACGCCTCCTGGATTTTACTGACCCACTTCCGGCCCAGGGATTCATTTCCTCGTTTTCTCTTTTTCTCTTCCTCTTGATTTCCTTATCTCTGGCCACTTCACAATGGGAGACTCCTCATCCCTTCTGGAATCCTCGCCCCTCAAATGCTTACTCAGAAACCTTACTGTACTCTCCCTTACACCAGATACTAAGCCAAAGCTCTTGATCAGATTTTGCACTCAAAATGGGCCCCAGTACCCCCTGGACAACCAAAACCATTGGCCTTTTGAGGGATCCCTAGACCCAGACCTCCTTCGTGACCTTTTTAACTACTGCCAGCACCTCAAAAAGTGGAAGGAGATCCCCCCATCTTTGTTCTTCATGCTCTCCCTCCCAAGTCCTCCTGGCCTATAAGTCTCCACCCCTTCTTGACCCTCCTACTTTCAATCCTGCGGACGAACCACCCGCATACCACCCACCTCCCTCTGCTCCCACTTCCCCCTCCTCCTCAGTTTCCTCTCTGCGATCTTCCATTTCAGCTTCCCCTTCCACTCCAATTCCACAGCTGCCCCCCATTTCCCCTCCTCCCGCAAAACCTTTTAGTCCTCCACGGACTAGATCACAGGGGCTCCCTCCGGTCCCTCCCACTATTGCACCACTTCGAGAGGTGGCTGGCCCAGAAGGGGTAATCAGAGTTCATGTACCTTTTTCCATCTCTGATCTCACACAATTAGAGAAGAAACTGGGCTCATTTACCACTGACCCCACCACCTATGTTAGGGAGTTTCAGTGGATCCTGCAGGCTTACAGTCTCACACACTATGACATATACATGTTGATAGGTAACACTCTCCTTCCTGAGAAGCGAAGGCATGTATGGGAATTGGCCCGAGCCCATGCAGACGAAACACACAGGACTAATCCTAACCACCCTACAGGTCCCAATGCAGTTCCAGAACAGGATCCCCAATGGGATTGTAACACCCCTATTGGCATAAATTCCCATGATGTTTTTGTTTCCTGCCTTGTAGCTGGCCTCAAACAGGCTGCTCGAAAAGTTGTAAATTTCCAAAAGGTGCAGGAAGTAATACAGAAAAAGGAAGAAACCCCTTTCAAATTTTTAGACAGGTTAAACAAGGCCCTTCAACAATATACCAATCTAGACCCAGAAACCCCAGATGGTTGTCATGTTTTAATGACCTATTTCCTAGCCCAGAGCTACCCCGACATTAGGGCTAAATTAAAAAAGCTAGAGCAGGGGCACGCTACTCCTCAGACTGAAATTCTTACAGTGGCTTTTAAGATTTTTCATAATAGAGAGGAGGAAAAGGAACACCGCAAGCAGAGAGCTGATCAGGCAAATTTTCAGATGCTTGCACAAATAATCCAAGGACAGCCGCAACCCAGGTGCCCACAAACCCATAAGCCGCCCCCTGGAACCTGCTTTAAATGCAGAAAAGAGGGACATTGGGCAAAAGCCTGCCCCTCTCCTCGGCCTCCAACCACTCCCTGTCCCAAATGCCACAAAAGGGGCCATTGGGGATCTGATTGCCCTGCCACTCAAAGGGGAGAGGGGCCAATCACCCCACAATCTATGCCTGACCTGTTGGGACTAGCAGGAGAAGATTGATGGGGCCCTGGGTCTCTGTTCCCGACCATGACCATCACGACACAGGATCCCAGGGTGTGGCTTGTGGTGGATGGGCGCCCCATTTCCTTCCTCTTAGACACCAGAGCCACTTTTTCGGTCCTGAGGGAGTTCTGGGGCCCAACTACACCTTCCACCTCTCCTATTGTCAGGGTAGGAGGTAAACAGATGTTCCCTCGTAAAACCCCCCCATTAACATACACCATGCAAGATGTTTCCACACCCTTCTCACACTCCTTCCTTGTCATGCCCCAATGTCCCATCCCTCTACTGGGAAGAGATACTCTCTCCCTTCTCAGGGTTACGATCAGCATCACTCCCATGCCTCGCCTACCACACAGTTTTTTATAGCACTCCTGGCCGACGACTCGGACTCACGGCCTCCTTTTCCAACATTAACTGAGCCTGTCAACACAGTTGTCTGGGACACGTCAAGCCCCTCCACTGCAAAGTGTTCTCCAATACACATTAGGCTTAAGGACCCCACTAAGTTTATGTCAGGCCCAGTATCCTCTGACCACCACAGCCCTTCTTGGCCTTTGCCCCATCATTCAGGATTTACAAAAAAAGGGCCATCTCCGGCCCACTCACTCGCCTTTCAACACCCCTGTACTAGCTGTAAAAAACCTAACGGGACCTATCGCTTTGTGCAGGATTTGCGCCTCATTAACTCCTCAGTCATCCCTATCCATCCCTTAGTGCCCAGTGTCTATACCCTCCTTCCTAACATCGCAGCCACCACAACCCTTTTCTCGGCTTTGGATTTAAAGGATGCTTTCCTCTCTATACCTCTAGCGCCAAGCTCTCAAGATATTTTTGCTTTCACTTGGACTGATCCTCACACCTGACACTCCTGACAACTTACCTGGACTGTTCTCCCACAGGGATTTCAGGACAGTCCCCACATCTTTGGCCAGGGTTTAGCCCAGGATCTCACTGATTTTTATGCCAAGCACCCCGATTCCATGCTTCTTCAGTATGTAGGTGACCTTCTCTTGTGCAGCCCCTCGTGGGAGCAATCTCAAGCAGATACCGCTCACCTATTAAATCACTTAGCTAATAAAGGATATCGGGTCTCCCCACATAAAGCCCAAATTTCCCAGTCCACGGTAACCTACCTCGGCTTTCTCCTTTCCCCAGGGAAGAAGTCAATTACACTTAACAGAAAACAACTTGTCGTGGACCTTCCCATTCCCCAAACAAAGGCTGAAATATTGTCATTTTGGGGATTAGCTGGATACTTCAGAGCCAGGGTCCCAAATTATTCCCTCCTGGCCAGACCTCTGTATAACCTAGCTAAGGGTCCCCCTGGTGAACCCCTACTCCCCTCCCCCCGCCAGCCCTTTTTAAAATTGCGACAGACCCTTGTACAGGCGCCGGCACGTCATCTCCCTGACCTCTCTAAACCTTTCTTCTTGTACGTCCATGAGAAGGGCGGACAGGCATGCGGGGTGTTGGGACAGAATTATGGACCCTCCTTTGCTCCCGTAGCTACCTTTCTAAGCAGGTAGATGCCACCGTCCGTGGATGGGCGCCCTGCATCAGGGTCCTAGCCGCCAGACAGCTCTTACAAAAGGAGGCATACAAATTCACTTTCGGGGCACCATTAACTATCCTTTCCCTCCACCACTTAAAGGATCTCCTGACATACAAGGGACTTCAATCCCTCCCTCTATCCAGGGTTTTGTCCCTTCTCACCTCCTTCCTCGAAAACCCTGACATCACCTTTCTTCCATGCCCCCCCTTAAATCCTGCCACTTTACTTCCCACACCTTGTCCTTCAGGTATAGCACCCCTTCCCATGATTGCCTGGAGGCCCTAGAAAACTTCCTGTCCTGTCACTCCTCTATCTCAGAAGGACCTCTCTCTCATCCCGATTACATTTGGTTTACGGATGGTAGTTCTTTCAGACAGGACTCTGCCCATTATGCAGGATATGCCGTAACCTCTCTCACCGAAATCATAGAAGCCAAACCCCTACCCCCAGGCACTACCAACCAACAGGCTGAGCTCATAGCAGTTACAAGAACCTGTATTTTAGCCCAAGGTAAATCCCTCATGCTTTACACTGACTCCAAATGTGTTTTCCACATCCTGTTGTCCCATGCTGCTGTGTGGAGGGAACGGGGCCTACTCACCTCAAAAGGGAACTCAATCACTAATTCATCCCTTATCACCAAACTTATAGAGGCCTCTCGTCTGCCCGTCCGGCTAGGGGTAGTTCACTGCAAGTCTCATCAGAAAGACAACTCCCCTGTCACACAGAGCAATTCCAGGGCCGACGCGGCTGCACGAACAGCGGCCATGAGTCCCGAACATAAACCTGCTCACCTTTTAGCCGCCCTCACTGACATGCCCCCCGCGGACAATACGGCCCTGTTCCAGCTTCTACGTGCTCCCTTCCACACTAGCCTCCAAACTTTAACCATCTTTTTACAAACTCTCTTTACGCTCACCCCTTTAGATAAAGCCTTCCTACAGGAAATTTCCCTTACTTGTAAAGTCTGCCAGCGCTCTAACCCCAACACTCCTTTAAAACCTAGACCTTTCCCCTCCCACCAGGCCAGAGGTCACACACCTGCCGCTGACTGGCAGGTGGATGTCACTAACATGCCGCCTGTACGACGCACCAGATATCTCCTAGTGTTCATAGATACCTTCTCTGGATGGGTAGAGGCCTTCCCCACATCTAATAAAAGGGCTATTACAGTGGCATCCATCCTTCCCTCTCAGATTATCCCTAGGTTTGGAATGCCCACTTCATTACAGTCAGACAATGGTCCTGAGTTTATCTCTCAGATTACCCAGAAAGTTTCCCAAGCTCTCTCTTTCCAGTGGCACTTACACTGTCCCTATCGTCCCCAGGCTTCCAGAAAGGCAGAGAGATCCAACAGAACTCTTAAAAATATTTTAACAAAATTATCCTTAGAACTACACCTGGGCTGGGTTCAGCTGCTCCCATTGGCCTTACTCAGGATAAGGGCTCTTCCAAAAACCCTCTCTGTTGTCTCCTTTTGAAGTAATGTACGGGCGTCCCCTCTTACCTCCAGGGCTCACTCCCTCACAGGGCCCAAACCGCCAGACCTCAATTTACCTCTCCTTTTCCATCTCCGCTCTGAACTTTGGAAATTTCAAGACTGGCTTCTTCCTGACCCTGCTTCCTCTCAAAACTTCTTGCCTCTCCACCCTGGACAACTAGTATATTACAACTCCCCAGAAGAAAAAGGACCTCTCACGCCCAAGTGGGAGGGCCCCCACCCAGTTATTCTTTGCACCCCTACAGCCGCCAGACTCCCTTTACCTGGTAACCGTTTTACTCCCTGGATTCGCATTTCTAGATTCCCCACCGGCATCCAGGATGTCTCAGAAGAGGCCCGAGGCTCCCCTTACTCCTTCTCCCTCTTATTCTTGTACTCCGGACCCATCTAATCCCCTGAAATTGCGATTTTCCCGCACTCCTGTCCTTCCTCTCATCAACCACAAGGATGCTCCCTCTTAGTATTCTTAACACTTTTAACATCCTCCTCCTCTTTCTCTTTATACTTCCTCAAAGTTCCTCTTCTTCTCCATCTTACGTATGGAGATTTAAGTTGAGAGAGTCACACACACACAACAAACACCAAAGTCACCCATTTGGCTGCTACTGCGGGCTGCTCCATCAAAGGTTGCTCCGAGGCTGTCACTATCACTCTTTCCAATTCCAAGTTAGTTAAACAAGCCAACCGCCCTCACCTTTGCTTCCTCTTTGATCAGACCCGCGATTACTGCCGCTGGTGGCCTGACACCTATGGCGGCTGTCCGTATGGGTCATGTAAGATCCACTGGGGGTTAGGGTATATGGGACTGTCTACTGGTAGGAGACTTTTTCAGTGTGACTGCAAACGACAGTGTTCTTTAACCATCCAGGACCCATGGGAGAGCCGATGGGCTACCAGGGTCTTTGCTTCTGTTTACTGTAATGGCTATGCTTCACATCCCTGTGGAACTTTTGAAATATCCCGTGAGTATGTTCTACAGACATAAAACATCATGAACAAAACATCATATCCTCTTTAGAAAATGCCCCTTCCCTTCATGCCCCGGGCTCCCCTATGTATACTTGGTCACAGATCATCTCCGATACCCTGTCCTTTTAAAACCAGACTGTTCCATCCATTTCCCCTGGAAATTGCTTTTTGTGCGCCTCCTTGGCTCGCCCCCTGCTTGCCGCTGTCCCAGTCAATAACACCAACTCACTACTTCGTCCAAACCCTTCCCAGGCCCCACTGCCCTCTTCACCCCTACCCAATGTGCCTTTGTGGGAGCCTGAGGACGGCAACCACACCCTCCTCCCTAGAACATGCCTTTGTGGCCCCACTATTTCCAAATCTTTCAATGACCCCTTTTGCCAATACAGTCTGAACCTCACAAATACCACTCATGCATCACCTGGAACCTTTTTTTGGTGCAATGGAACCCTTATCACCACTTTCCTCCCCAACATAACTTCTCCTTGCCTTCTTGTAACTGTTGTTCACCTTCTTAATCCCCCAGACCGACAGAAAAGAGTGGCTTTCCTCCCTATCTTGGTTGGTATGTCTTTAACCATCTCCGTCACCAGTGCCGGCCTCTCGGGAGGAGCCCTGGGCCACTCTCTGTGGGCTGTCGAAGATATTAAATCCAGGTTAGAAAGGGCCCTCACATCCACGGCAGAATCTCTAGCCTCCCTACAAAAAAAAATTACTTCTTTGGCCCAAGTGACCCTCCAGAACAGGAGAGCCCTTGATCTGCTCACAGCGGAAAAAGGTGGCACCTGCCTCTTCCTAAGAGAAGAATGTGTTATTATATTAACGAATCGGGTGTGGTAGAAAATAACATCATTAAACTCACTGAATTAGCTACCAGCCTGCGTGCCCCACCCGACTCCAGCCCATTCTCCTCTCTAATGTCCAACCCTCTCCTAACCTGGGTTTGCCCATCCTCGGCCCCCTCTCTGTAATCCTTCTGGTATGCCTTTTTTTACCTTTATACTCAAGTTTTTACAAACCCAAGTGGACAAAATTTCTAACCAGACTTTTAACCAGCTTTTACTTAGAAACTACCAACTCCTAGCTACTGATGAACCCTCCGCCTCTTCTCGAAAACTCCTCACCAGATGCTGATGGAACATACAGGACACGATGGATGCCTTCCTAGATGCCCTTTCCTCCGACGCCTGGCTACGACACCCGGTTTTTACACATCAGGAGTGGACTCAACAGATTATCGACTTATGGCTGCAGGGAACTTTCATCCATTTCACCCCCCAGGAGGTTCTTTTATATTCCACCATATTATGGGGTCTCCTGACCATATTCCTCCCTGACACTCCAACCCCTTCCCAAACGACGCCCCCTACCAGCAGGAAATAGCCAGAAAGAGAAAAAGGACATCGCCCCTAGTCCAACAAAAAGGGAGGAATATTTGGTCGTATGAGAACCCTTTTTCGGCCGCGCCCCATCATGGCGCTGGCTACCCTTCTCTTCCGCCTTTTTCCTTCTCGCTGGCGCCATTATACCTTCCCGCCGGCGCGAATCACGCGCCAATCAGCACAGGCTCCCTGCTCCTGGCCCCTTAGCAACATAATCCATCCAATCCCCAAATGCCCCGTGTCCCCTATAAACCTATCAACTCTCTTCTAACCCTATAAAACAGATGTACTCGCTAAATAAAATCGGAACTTCTCCGGCGAGCTGCCTTGCGTTTGTGCCTCATCCTTTCAGGTGGGGGACCATAGACATCTGACCAATGTTGGTGACAGGGCACGGGGGATCACCTGCCTCAGAGACTTGTATGACTGATGCATGTCAGTCACATGTTTTATGACCGAGCACCCTTTAGGGATCTGGTAGCAAGTCAACTGTTGCAGGTGACAGCCAACAGTCTGCACCAGGCTGCATGGGGGCTGGGGTGCTTGACTCCCTGAGGACCCCCTGTCTGGAGCCCAAGTACTTCTAAGTTTGGACCTAGATCTTGTTTTAGTTTTGAGGTTTGTAGTGGACTGGATGGTGGCCCCCCAAAAGAAATGTCCCTGTCCTGATTCCCAAATCTGTGATGTGGCCTTATTTGGAAGAAGAGTCGTTGTAGGTGTAAGTAAAGGTCTCCAGACAAAGTCATCCTGGATTATCTGGATGGGCCCTAAATCCAATGGCAGGTGTCCTTATAAGAGACAGAAGAGGAAAAAAATAAAAAGAAGAATCAAAAATTTAAAGAAAAGAAAGAAAAAAAGAGACAAGAGAAAAGAAACAGAGGGAGGAGCCATGTGACCACGGAGGAAGAGGCCGGACTGACACAGCCACAAGCTCAGGACGCCTGGGGCCACCAGGAGCTGGAAGAGGCAGAAGGTCCTGCCCCAGAGCCTGTGGAGGGAGCGCGGCCTGGCCACACCTGGGTCCTGGACTTCTGGCCTCCAGAACCGAGAGAGGAAGGGTTTGTGTGTGTGGAGCCGTCCAGTGTGGTCATTACAGCAGCCTCGGGACGGTGATGCGGGCTCTTGGGATGGAGCTGCAGGGTGGGCTGGGTTTACTTAAGGGTGTTCTGGGGGTGCTCCTGGCACCCACCCCCCTGAGTGGACAAAACTGCCTTGCCTCTCTGCACCTCGTCGTCATCCCTGTCACCATGGCATCCCCATCATGGCTGGTGGTGTAGCTGCTGTCCTGGGGGCCTGACAGGTGCAGCTGCTCTGCACGCCCAGCTCGCCCCGTGGGGTGGCACCATTGTCTCCTCTGCAGACATAGAGGGGAGCCCAGAGATTGGGCATCTCACCCAGGCCTCTGCCTGTCCTTCCCTGGCACCTCAGAGGCGCCTTCCTTCCTTCTGCCCCCTTCAGGTGCTGTTGCTGACAGGCCTGGGCTCTGGCGGGGACACAACTGCTGTGGCCTGGAGCAAGTGGACGGCAGAGTGAGTGGGACTGAGGGGTGATCGAAGGAGACCACGGAGGCTGGGGCCTGAGCCAGAAGTCCAGTGTCCCCAGCAGGACGTGATCAGGCACCAGTGTGCTGGCTCAGCGACAGCTCAGCCACCCCCAGGAAGAGGGCAGGTGCCCACCTCGGTCACCACTGCAGGTCACTCTTGCAGAGCCAGAAGCCTAATAACTAGCACTGAAAGAGACTCCTCATGCTCCCCTCGTCCCACCAAAGTCCCCCTTCCGTGTGGCCCTGTGGGATCCCCCGTTTGGGTTTCTTCCCTAGAACTGACGCGATTTCCTTGATTAGTCCCTGGTGGATTTAGCGGGTCGTCGCCAAGAGCACACACAGGCCCCACGTGGGTCCCACCCTGGCCAATGTCCCTGTCGATCAGGAAGGGGTTTTGCAAAAGTGGAGGTGTCCCCACACAAATGCAGAGTCGGGGGCTCCCTTGTGCAGCATCCTTGGGCTGCCCGCAGCGTGCTGCAGCGCGTTGTGGGTGGACTTTGCTCACATTTGGTGACAGGCTTTACCGGGAAGCTCAGCTGTGACTTTAGACCCAGCACTGGTGAATGTTTCACTGAGCGATCGCTGGAGACGCCCCGCACTTCCTCCTGGTGGCCGCTGCAGGAATGCTGAATGTGTGCAAACCAGAGGAGGTGGCAAGCCTGTCTTGGGCCTTTTTTTTTTTTTTCTTGGGCATTTTAAAATTTTCACGCATGAAAGTGCAGTTCAGGGGCTCTGGTCAGCGCACTTGGCTAGAGCGCGGAGCTTATAATGCCAAGGTCCAGGGCTCAAGCCCTGTGCTGGACAAGGCAGAGAACAAGGGAGAGTTCAGTGCTGTGGACTTGGAAAGTAACACTCTCTTATACAGCATGCGTGGGCTTCTTCCTTTCAGGGAGGGGCTATGGTCTGAATGGGTCTCCCCCAGTGCAGTAGTGTTAGGACGTGGGGACTTTGGGAGGCCAATGGGTAGTGTCCTTCTAGGAGAGGCCTGTGGGCGTCTGTCCGCCCCTCCCACCACATGAGGACATAGGGAGAAGGCACCGTCTGTGAACCAGCAAGTCCCCACCAGACACCCACCCTGCCATCATCAAGACCTGGGACTTCAGCCCCAGCCTGCGAGAAATAAAAGTCTGTTGTTTGTAAACTTCCCAAACAGACTAAGGCAGGGCCAAAGGTGCTTCCTCCTCATCCTGCAGTTGGATCTGAAGACAAGGGGTGTTTTTAGGTTTGTTCAGTGTCGTCCTTTTTAGCTGGGTGTGTTGGAGACGTTTGGTGGCTCACGCGTCTTCCCGTACCTGGGCGGAGGGGACTGGTGTGGAACAGCCCCAGGGGCAGCCCCTGCCACGAAGGTGTGAGTTCCACTGGTTCCGGGAATGGGCTTGCCGTCACCACGTTTTCGGAGTGTTCGCCGTGTGCAGTGGTCTCCGGGAAGCAGCAGGGCCACCCTCACGAAGCTCCCAGTCCTCGGAGGGAGACGGAGCCTCCGCTTTCCAGAGGAAGCCTCTCTGAGTCTGCGGGGTCCTCGCCGGGCCTCAGAGGGTGGAAGGAAAAGAAACTGTCCTGTCAGAATCCACTCTGTCATCTCAGGACCATGTGGCTCCCCGGCCATGAGCCAGGCCCTGACCTGGTGTGGGGGAGGGGCAGATCTGGGTGCTGGGGCCGCCTCCCTGCCAGCCCTGACTGTGGGTTCCCACAACTCCCCAAGTGCGCAGGAAAGGCCTCGGCTGCAGAGCCCCTTGCAGGAAGTGACGTCCTGCACTGCCCCGGTTGTCCAGCCCAGGACAGCAGTGCAAAGGCCCTGGGGCGGTGCTGCGTGTGCTGAGTTCAGACTGGGGCTGTGGTCACTGATGAAGACCACCCAGAGGAGAACAGGCAAAGGCTGCTGCTCAGACTCACTAGAGCAAGGAGGTCAGCCCCCCTCCCTGCGTTTGGCAGATGCATGGCAGGCGGAGGACCAGGATGCTTCATAGCGGACCGAGGGGACAGCTCAGGCGAGCCCTGAGGGGCCATTGGCCTGTGGAGCTCGAGGCGCTCACTCGAGATGGGGCCTCCCACATGGTTGATGGGGGCATGTTTGACTTTCTCGGGTTGGTCCCGAGCTGGAAGTGCAACAGGAGTGAGGGAAGCTGGTGGTCGCTGACCTTGCTCTGACCGTTCTGGTGGCAGCTGCAGAGGCTGGGCCCGAGTCTCTCGTCGCCTGTGGTCTGGCTGCCGGGTGCCGTTGCTCGGTCTCTCGGGTGCAGGCTGACGGGCTGTGCAGGGAGTGAGCTCCAGGTCATTCCTGGCCTCGAGCGTTTTGTTTTCAGGTTTCTGGGAAGAGGACCAGGTGTCCCCCTCCTTGTGATTTGGGTGGACAGCCCTTGCCCACTTGCCATAGGGCAGTGTGAGTTCAAGGAGGGAGGGGACCCAGGGAGGCCCGTGGAGAGCCGCTGGTGCAGCGAGGATCCCGCTCGTCCTGGAGCGACACTCACTGTGAGCGTGGGGACTGCAGCTGAGGCCGCTGTGGCGGTGGCCAAGCTAGAGGAACGAGCCTTGAGAAGGCAGACGCTCGCAGCTTGCCGGAGAGCCGCGTGGAGCAGAAGCAGGGAAGGTGCAGCCCCGTGCACGGCGGGCAGCGTCCCACTCATGCGGATGCACACGGTGGCCTCTTGCTGTCTGGGCCTGATGGGCTCTGGCTCGTGGGTTGTTAGGCTTCTCGTGACTGAGCTTGGGATTCTGTTCCAAGCAAAGGTCCCTGCAGAAGCAGACCTCAGGCTGACATGCAGCTCTCAGGACCAAACGCAGCCCTCCCTTCTCATGGTCAGGGAGCTCCGTAGCCAGTGGCCACGTGCAACAGCCCTCACGGTCTGAGCAAGTTCTCCGAAGCCTCTTTGCCTGGCTGGCCGGTTGCCCCGGAAAAGTTCTCCTGCCACAGGTGTGCTGACATGGCCCTCTGCCCCTCCAGCCCCTGGCCCTGGGGTGCAGGTGGCTGCTGGAGGTGTCCCTTGTGTTGCAGGAGGACCCCCACCCTCATGTGGACACCTCCAGGCCCACCCTGTGCGCACCACTTGCTGGCCGCCAGCTCCCACCATCTCAGGTCACACCCAGCCCGAGCCTATCTTGTCACCTGGGTGAAGTGGTCCTGAGTCCAGACCTTGCCCTGGCCCTCAGCACAGACCAAGGGCCACCCTGCGAGGCCTCCCTCACCTCCCTGAGGGGTCGGGACAAGCGTCCAGCAGAGGACTGGGAGGCCACCCAGAAAAAGGGCACGCATGTGTGCACGTGTGTGCATGTGTGTGCGTGTGTTTATCCGTGTGTGTATATGTATATCTGTGTGTGTTAGTGTGTTAGTCTACGTGTCCGTGTTTCTACATGTCTGTGTGCGTCCATGTCTGTGTGTGGCTGTGTGTCTGTGCGTGTCAGTGTGTTAGTCTATGTGTTTCCGTGTTTCTGTGTGTGTCTGTGTGTTTGTGTGTCACTCTGTGTTTATGTGTCTTTGTGTGCGTCTGTGCATCTGTGCATGTCACTGTGCTGGTCTATGTGTGTCCATGTGTCTGGGGTCTGTGTGTGTTTGTGTCTGTCACGTCAGTGCGTTAGTCTATGTGTGTCCATGTTTCTGTGTGCGTCTGTGTTTTGTGTTGTGCTATGTGTTTATGTGTCTCTGTGTGTGTCTGTGTATCTGAGCCTGTCGCTGTGTTACACTATGTATGTCCATGTGTCTGGTGTGTCTGAGCACATCACTGAGCTCATCTGTGCGTGTTTGTGTGTGTCTTCACGTGTGTCTGTGCATGTTGGGGTGGACAGTGATGATGTGGCAAGAGCTGAATCCTGGGGGCTGAGCAGCCCATGGGGGCAGCCGGCCTTGCTGTGACGGTGCGCGGTGGCAGGGGCAGTGGTCAGGCAGAGCTGGGTCTGGAGGGACGCCAGTGCATCTCTCACCTGGTGCAGGTGGTGCCTCTGGAGGTCAAAGTCGTCAGCTGCCATGTGCAGGGAGGCGGGCCCTGCTGCGTGCTCTGGAATTCCCCAGCACCACTTTTGCGTGCACGTGGATGACGGGCATGGACAGAGGCCGCCTCTGTGCCCCAGACCTGGACCCAGCCAGGCCTGCGGCGGTGCTCCCCGCCTGCTGGTGGGCAAGGCCTGCGCCCGCGGCCGGCTGGACGGATGCTGTTTTCATTCATGAGCACGTTTATGGAAAAACCCAACAATCTCTGAAACTGAGAGAGACCTAGCCGTTCGTCTCTCTTACCGGGGAGGAAGTGTTTCAGCTGCACGTTCGGTAAATCTGGGATCAGATGATATGTCCTTCAGGGACACTGTCACTCTGTGGCTGCTCGGAAGCCCATCCGAAGCTGTGCACTGCACTGCTGCTTTGCACCTGTTCACGTTTAGGGAAACGGTCTCTCAGGGTGAGTACCACCCTGCTACTTGTTTTGGGGGCTCTCTGCCTGGGCTGACTCTGTCTGTGGGCCCCTGTGGCCACATATCCACCCCCGCCGTGCACATACCTGTGCCCAGGTGGACGGGACAGCTTCCTACCCACCGTGGCTTACTGGACTGTGGGCGTCCCGCCTGGGGCTGACGGGAGCCTGAGGAAGGGTCCCTCCTTCAGCCCCTTCTGTGAAGCATTCACGATTCTTCTCTCAAGGCCCCTGAGCTGCTTCAGGCTTTGGTCTTGGTGAGAGGTACTAGCAAGGTGTCCATTGGGTGCTGGGATGCTTGAGAGGCCTGTGGGATCCAAACACCTGCCCCCCAACAGGAGATGGGGGCCTCCATGCTGGGGGGACCCTGGAGAGCAGTGTCAGGTCAGGGGTAGACATGCTGGTTCTCTTTTGGCCAGGACCAATGGTCTAGGCAGACCACGAGCTGCCGCAGGCCTCTGTGGAGCCTTGGGGACAGCGGCTGGCACAGGCTCGTCCTGTCACCAGCACATCCCTGCTCCAGCGACACTGGAACACCTGGCACTGGGGCAGCCTGTCCTCCCTCTGGGGCTACTGAGGCTGGGGACTGAGGCCTTGTTGGGGGCTCTGGTGACTCCCCTCGTGGGGGGCTAAAGCTCGACCTGGTGGTGCAGCCTGTAGGGGACCGACACTATCTGTGGGCGTCCCAGGGACATCGGGCAACTGGCAGCCCACCCAACCTCTTCCCGCCAGCATTTTGTGAGCATTGAGCTCAAGTTCTCTCCTTTTATTGGGTAAAATCCACATAACATGAAATTTGCCATTTTTCCATTTATGTTGACGTGCATAGTTCAGTAGCATTAAGTCCATCCCATCCCTAGAACTTTTTCATCTTCCAAATTTGAAACTCTGTCCCCATTAAACTCTGATGGCTCGTTCCTGCTGCGGCCCCTGCAACCCCGCTTCTACCGTCTGAGTTTGACTGGGCTGCGCACCACACGTAGGTGGCGTCAGGCAGGGTCTGTCCATTGGTGACTGGCTTATTTCACTTGGCATGGTGTCCTCCAGGCTTATCCAGGTTGTGGCACTGTCAGGATTTCCTTCCTTTTTAAGGCTGAACGAGACTCCATTGTGTGTTTAAACCACATTTTGTCTATGGACACCTGAGTTCTACCACCTGTTGGCTACTGTGAGTAACGCTGCTGTGAACATGGGTGTGCAGGTGTCATTCGAGTCCCTGACTGCGATCCTTTTGGGAACACACCCAGAAGTGGAATTGCTGGATCACATGGTGATTCCACGTGTAGTTTTTTGAGGAGCTGCCATGCTGTTTTCCGCCGTGGCTGCACCAAATTACGTCTCACCAGCCGAGCACAAAGGTTCCAGTTCCTTCATATCCTCGCCAACACTTGTTACTGTCTTTTTTATAATAGCCATCTTAATGGGTGTTCACTTTTTTTAACTTACTAGAAACACACAGATGTCCTGGACCCACAGAACTGCGGAGCTGGATGCTGGTGTGATGACCCAGTTCTCCTAGCACAGCACAGTGGCTGGGAAGCTGTGAAAGCGGAGTGTGGGTCTGCTCCAGACCCCAACGCTCTGGGGAGGGCCTGGGGTGGGCGGGGGTCCACAGAGGGCTGAGGACTGGACGGCTTTGGGGTCGCTCCACTGTGTACATGCACCCTGAAATTCTGAGAGGGAGGCCTCACAGCAGTCAGGATGGGAGCCAGCCCCTAACCCCAGCGCAGTCTCCAGATGATCCAGCCCACGTTTGCTGCCTTAGTTGGTCTGGGGCGTAACTCAGCTCCCCTGGGATTCCTCAGAAGTTAACGACAGAGCAAAAGCTGGGCCGTGGTCTGTGAACCCCCCCACTTCCTGGGTGACCCAGCCTCTGACCTCCTTTTAAGCTTCCATGGTGCAAGTCCATGCTTGAAATTCTAAACCTAAAGCAGATGAAGCTCTCGCTGAGTGTCAAACTTCCAGCCTCCTGCCTCCGTCGTGCTCCAGGGCGATGCCCCACATGTCGGCCACTGGTCAGTGAGCGTCCCCTGGTAGTCAGTGGCTCCTGCGACCTTCCCCGCAGTAGGGCCTGCTCAGTAAACAGCGATGAGATTGTGCACCTGATTGCTCAGAGAGCTGTGCCCTGCTCTTGCCTAGGCCTCTTCCCCCGAACCTGCCCACAGAGTCCCCAGAGATCCGTGAGCATCTGAAAATCTTCCACTCCCAGGAGAAGCCGGGCTGCCGGGCTCCACCATCAGGTCTGCAGATCCCGAGGGAGACGCACACCCCCTGCCCCGCACCGAGCGCAGGTGGCCAGGCCTAGCAGGCAGCAACCGGGTTGCCCATTAAATCTGTTTCACATAAACATGAGTGATTCTTAGTACCAGCTACACTGGGGCCACACCACTCTGAAATAAAGCTCATTTCATCTGAAATTCACATCCTTCCAGGCCTACCCTACTCAGCACCCTTTGACCGTGGACATTGTCACATTCTCGTGGAGCTGCTCTTAGGGTGCGGTGACGCCCCCGAGGTCCTGGAGTAGGGGAGGGCGGCGTGCACTCCGTGGAGGGACCAGAACACATCGAGAGCCTGCCCACCTCCAGGATGCTCCAGGGAGCAGAGACGGTTCCCAGTCATCAGGGCCTGCCTGGGAGGGAAGGAAAGGATGGGAAACAGCCGGGTTTTAGTTCAAAAGGAAAGAAACAGGAGCTGGGGGTGGCCAGTGCTTTCCCCCCTTGGGTATCTGCTTCTGGCAGTGACCCTGTCCCCCAGGAGTTCACTGTGGCCTTCCTGAGCTGGGGCAGTGAAGACAGCCCCCACCTCATGTCCTGGACGAGGGCCTGGGGGCCATTCCAGACAAGCCATGGCTGGGTGAGGCTCAAGGTTTCAGGGCTGGCCTGGCCTCAGGTCTTGGTCCGGCTACCATGTGCCCAGTGGACTCTGGTGCATGTGAGGACAGTGACTGACCAAGAGAGGCTGGTGGAGCCCAGGCCGAGGCTGACTGGGCCATGCCCCTCTGCTGTGTCCTCAGGGCCTGTGGTGGCTACTGCCAGGCTGGTGCTGCCTATTTCTGACAGGCTGTGCATCCCTAGGTAGCTGGCTGTGAGCTTCCAGAACCTTCTGCTAGTTGCCTGGCTCTGGCTTCCTCCTCCAAAGCCCTTCCACGGCTGCTCCAGCAGGAAACAGCCTCAGCCTCTGGGCGGCAGTCCCTAGAGGCAAATGCACTGCGTCAGGGTCTGCAGGACGGGGACATGTCCCCAGAGTCCCCCTGTTTGAAGGATGGCGCCAGGGCCCCGCCCCCTGGTGACCGTCTGGCGAGTAACAGGATGGCCAGTAGGGGGCGGGGGAGGACGGCGCGTCCCAGCGTCTCAGCTGCCGGCCCGCCACACAATGTGTCTGTTCGCATTTTGGTTTGTCCCCTTGTCCTCCAGGCCGGGCCTGGCTCCAGTCGGTCCCCACCCCACAGCCCTCACCCTGGACACCCGCTCCCCGTCCTGTGACTCCCAGTGCCCTGGGCCCTCAGCAGCCCTCACACTTCCTTTCCCCTACCCAGGGCGGCTCCACCCTGCCACCCCCATCAGACTGGCCCAGCCAGATGGAGGCGTTGGTCTGGGCCCCCAAGAGCTCAGTTGCCTCCTCTGCCAGTTTTGGCCACGACCCCTCCTGCCACCTGCCACCTCTGCTGCATCCTGAAAGGAGATCCCTCCCACAAAGACCCCTCCCCAGTGGCTGGCTCCCCAGGGCTTCCCTGGAGGCCCTGGCAGGAGCTCCTCACACCTGTCCAGGTGTGGCCTTTGGGAGCTCCCTGCTCCTTTGTGCAGACACAGGTGTGTCCAGGCTGCACCCTGAGGGAAATCGGAGCCCCCTGCCTACCAGCAGCAGGACCTGGGGGCTTCAGCTTAGCCCCTTTCCTCCTGCAGTCCCAGCTCTGGGACGCCTACTCCCCGCTCCCCTCCTGGGCAGATGGCAGGTGCATTTCAAGACCCAGCTGTGCCTGGATGCTCTCAGCCACGTCAGGGCTCAGCGCTGGGCCTGGCGACGCTGTCCTACTGCCCCTGAGATGGTAGGAGAGCCTGTCCTCACATGGGCACTCCCCACAACCAGCCTCACCCCTGGGGTCCTACAGGTGCCGTGGCTTCCAGAAGATTCTAGGGTTCTGGGGCTGCCAAAGGAGGCCAGTTGGTGTGGGCAGCAGAAAAGTCACCCCACAGATGAGACCTTTGTGCAAACCGAACAAGCGCAAGTTCAGGGGGTTTTCAGCGTATTTTCTGAAACGTATTCAGAAATAAAATCATGGAGGTAACTCAAAAGCTTCAAGGTTTTTTTAATTTTCTTTTTTATAGGACAATGCACTGTGGGCCCGATTGCCCTTGCTGGGGCCGATGTCCTTCGTGGTCTGACCCCAGACCCTCAGGCCCCGCAGCCACGATTCGGTGACACTCCACGTGTCGGGAGACAATAGGGCAGTGCCTGCTTTCCACCTCTGACGGCACAGGGTGTCCTCTTCCTTCTAAGTCACCAGGTGTCGGGCAGAGGACAACGCACAGTGCTGAAAGCAGGGCTCCGTGGTATTGCTGAACGCGATCTCAGCCAAAATCTTTTATTTTCTTCCTGTCTAATCACGTCCAGGAATTACATCCACCGGAGGAGGATGTAACTTTCTCCCTGAAATAGTGTCTGGCTCCTGCACGTTCTCATGTGCATGCGTGTGACGCTCTAGAAGCCCTGCCCAGAGCCACTTGGTGAAGGCTGGTCTCCCCCTCTGACCCCTGGGCCCCTGGGCATGCTGTGGTTTCCCCAGCCAGGGTCTTGCACATCGCAGGGAGGATGGGAGGGGCAGGGAGGGGTGGGGGGTCCTGGCCCTGCCCCTCGTGCCAGGGAAAGCCCTGGGAGTCTCTCTGGTCTTTCTGAGCCTGACCCTGCATGGTCCCCTGTGATACTCCTTGTGGCTCTGTGGTCACCCCCATGCTTTGGGCAGGTGCTGAGTCTCCATGAGATCCTATCAGGGGCTGGGGGCGTCACCCATGTGTCCCAGGCCCCCTCTGGCTTTCACGCAGAGGTGAGAGTTAGCACTCCCTGCAGCCATGAGGGGTCCAGCTGGCCACGGGGATGGACAGAGGGGCTGGGGCGATGGTGGCTGTGGAAGGCCCCTTGAGGAGAGACGTGGTTGCACCCCAGGAAGGGCAGGCCCTGGTGGCAGCTGTGGCCGAGGTTGCGGGGATGCAGGGTGGCCCAGGGAAGGGTACGAGACCACCAGTCTTCGGGGTCCCCAGGGTCCCCCCGAGCCCTGCAGAGGGCAGCAGGGTGTGCGTGGGCCGTGGGGGAAAGAATAAGGACACTCAGACCCAGCTGTGGGGGACATTGGGAGCTAGGATGTTTTCCCATGCATGTGCGCACGTGTGTGTGCATGTGCTCAGTCCCAAGAAAAAACTAGGAGCCGAGTGGGCCCAGCAGGTGCCCTCTGTGACAGTGGAGCTGGGTGTAGCATCTGATAGCTGGGGGAAGAACCAGAGGCCGCTGGTGACTTTGGCCAGTGAAGCTGAGCCCCTCCTTGACTGCTATTTTCTAGTGGTGGGTGAGAGTCAAATTTAAGTGGACAGTTTTGAGCAGATTGTGGGAGCTGGTCCAGTGTGGAGTCAGCAGGAGCAGGATGCCTCGGAACATGCACGGCTGGCTCTATCTCTGCTGGGGGCTCTGGTGAGTGGCTCTGTGTCTGGCCCAGGCCACCCCTGTTGGCTCCAGGAACAGTGTTGTGCTAAGAACACATGTGCACATGCTAGCACACACAGTCACACCATGCATACTTCACCAGTGACAGCACACACTCACACACACTCATGTGCTAACCCGCTAGTGCACGCACACACTCACGACCCCCTGCAGCCTGGTGGGACTGGTGGGAACGGGGCAGACTGGACTGCCTGCGGCAGGGCCCGTCTTGACAAACGCAGGGTGCACCCACCAAACTCGTGGTTCATCAGGCATTTATTGAGCACCAGCGGTGTCTGCGTCAGGGGCTGGGCTGAGCACTGGAAATACAATGGAGGGCAACACGTTTCCTGCACCGGAGAAGGAGAATTCTAGAACCTTCCTTCAAGAAGATGTTGTGGAGGGGTGTCCTTCATGCTGAGACCTGCCCCAGGGGTCTCAGGAGACTTCATAGGGCCGTGGGGTCAGGCTGAGACGCCCCAGCCCTGCCGGCCGGGAGGTGGGGCGTCCCTTCGTGGGTCTGTGGCTGCCTGTGTTTGTTTGAATCAGGCTTTACTTCTTGGAGAGAGGAGACTCCAGGCCTGGCTGACCCGACGCATTCCACCACGAGCTTTTGTCCTTGTGCTGCAGGTCAGCAGGAGGTTATCTGGGTAGCTGGTGCCACCACCTCGGCTTCACTGCGTCTGGTGTACGCTGAGACCCTGGTGTGGGTGCAGGGGCCACTCTCAGGGTGGCACCTGCAGGTGGTGACCGGAGCTGCTGTCCCCCAGCCACTGTCCACCCATGGCCTGCCTGGTGGACACTGTCCCAGCTGCCACACGAATAGCCAACACGACACAATTCCTGCTTTACCGTTTCTTAAATAACCAAAAAGTGATCATCCCAGAAAAAAATAGAACTTCACAGCCCTAAAGTATTTGGCAACATTTTGAATATTCTCCTGAGGTGTAGTTTATCTCATTGTGGGTACGTCTTTCAGTTCCTGATGACAAATGCTGATTTGGTTACATGAGTCAGGCAATATTTCTTCTTTTTACAAAAATTCTCTGAAATAATTTAGTATAATTTGTGTTATTTCTTCCTGAAGTGTTTGGAAAGATTTGCTAGTGAATCCATATGGGCCTGAAGGTTTTATATGTTGTGTTGAAGGGGGTGTGAAGTTAGGGATTTAACTTCATCATGATCCATAGGACCATTCAGAGTTTCTTGTTCTCCTTGTATAAATTTTGGTCAACTGTGTTTCCCAAAGAATTTTCCTATTTTATCTACATTGAAAAAATTATTATCACAAAGTTATTCACATCTTTTTACTGTCTACGTGAATTTCCTAGGGCTGCATAACAGGTGATGACACACGGTGTGGCCTGAAGCCGGGTGTGGCAGGGTCGCCTCCTCCTGAGGTTCTGGGGAGGGGCCTCCCTCCTCGGCCAGTTCCTGGGCTCCAGGCGCTCCTGAGCAGGTGCAGGTCACTCCAGCCTGTCTTTACGGGGCTTCTTCCCTGTGTCTCTCCTCTGTGTCTTCAAATCTTTCCTTAAAAGAGCACTAGTCATTGGATTAGGGCCCACCCTACTCCAGTATGACCTCATCTTAATTACATCTGCAAGATGCTATTTCCAAATAAAGTCACATTCACAGGTTCCGGGGTCAAGACTTCGCAGTGTCTCTGGGGACGCAGTTCCACCTACACCGTCTTTGAATTTTTGCGGGATCTACAGTGATGACTTTTCCCTTAAGCAGGGTGCTGGCTGCCTCTTGCAGCTTTGATAGGTTGTATTTTCACTGTAATTTAGTTGGAGATACTATCCGGTTTCAGGCCTGGCCTCCGCTTTAGCGCGTGGTTTCTTGGAATGTGCTGCCTGCGTTCGGGCACCTGGGGCCTTCCTGGCTGTCTTTCTGCAGCTGGTTTCCACTGCGTTCCTCTGCTTGCTGGTCCCCTGTGCGGTGGAGACAGTCGCGGGGGTGTCTCTCCACACCTGCCCATTGCATCCGTCCTGCTCGTGGGTTCGAGTCTTCTTATCTCTAGAGACTTTTCTTTGTCTGCTTGTCTTATCAGTTACTGCACAGGCGTTTGAACTCTGTGCGGGGAACTGGGCGGGGTGTCGTCCGTCGGGTCAGGGTCAGCAGGCGTCTTTCTCGTGCCTTCTTTCGTGTTAAACACGTGCCTTTTATTGTTCTGTCTCCTGCCCTTACTCCTTGCTAGTTGTGTGCTCTCCCGTCCTTGCGGTCGTAGCCCTGGCATCAGCTCAGAGCACACGCCCGGCCTGCTGTGGGCTGCGTGTGTGCCGCTTGCCGGGCCCGAGCCACCTGTGCCCAGGTGCCCGCTGTTGCGTGTGGGGCTCCGCGCGTGTCCCGGCTGCCCCGTCCGGTGGGAGCTTCCGTCGGTGCCCTGCACGCGTCCTCTCCGGGCCCCGCGTCTCTGTGCTTCCGTCAGGACCTGTTGTCCGTCTGTGTCGTTTTCACGAGGGCGCCTGCCGGTGTGGGAACCTCGGTCGGCAGTTTTTGCTCTGCTTTTGCGGCGGGCCCGTGTGGGGACCGAGCCCCGGACCTGGTGCTGCAACAGCGCCTCTCACCGGCTGAGCGACCGGCCAGCCCGATCCTGCCTTTCCTTAAATTCCTTCCGCATCTTTGTCGCCGGCATCCCTGGCCTGTGCCGTGTCTCCCAGGAGGACTGAGCCGGTGCCCGCTGTGGAGGTGCAGCTGTGAGGTCCGCGTGAATTTGGTTTACTTTGTTAGCAATCACAGCTTATTTATGAAATATATTTTTAACTCGTTGCCCTGAGAAAATAGAAACTAATAACTGGCACTATTTGCACAAAAAAGGGGTTCTCTGCAGACAGCAGTGAGTTTTAGCAGCGTGTCAGTCTGCCTGGTCTCATGTGACTCGAGTCGAATATGTAAGGTTCGAATGAGGTCATTAAAGCAAGAGGTAGTTATCTAACCCAGAGGCTGTTACTCAAACTCATCTCCCCTCCTCTCTTCTCTTAGTGGAATAGAAGAAGAAAGTGAAGCAAAAGAGGTGGATTTTAGTCCAGTGTGCCAAGCAAGCTTTGACGTTTAAAACCAGAGGAAGCCCAGCCATTCAGGAGACTCTGGCGGAACTGCCCACAGCTGAGGCCCGAGTGTCCTTGGCCAAGACACACACAGTAGCCTCCTCCCCCTGCGGCCCGGAATGCTCAGTGGCTGAGAGTGGCCCCAGCTCACTGGGCGGGGGTGTCCGCTCCCCAGGTCAGTGTCCAGCCGCCTCGTCGCCACCTTGCTGAATGGCTGCCCCTCAGTGGGGACGCAGGACCAGGCTGGGTGGCTTTACTTATTTATCTGGAGATCCTTCTGCCAGGGTCCCCAGAAAGTGGCTCCTCTGGGCTTCTGGAAGCTGGTGTCATTACCCAGCAGGGCCATCCCTGCAGGTGCTGGGACCCTGGGGTACAAAGGCCCAGGGGTGACCCCCGTCTCCTGTCCTCTGGGCTGGGGGTCCCTGCTGTGAGGGTACCTCTCTATGAGGCCTCAGAACTCACTCTTCCTGAGGGAATCTGAAAACCCAGGCAGGTGCCGGGACCCTGCTGAGTGACCTTGGGGACAGGCTGTAGGTCACCTTATCTGTGCTGTGAGCAGCAATAGGACAGAAATCACTGCCGGGAGCACCAGTGTGACCTGCTTATCTCTGGGCAGCCACAGCTGTTTAGTTTAAATGATTGCAAAGTGCTGTGTCTGGACAGTGCTGGCACATGCTACAAAATGGAAAAAGTACAGAAGAAGGTCCAGCCAAAAGTCAGCCCCACCCCACCAGGCAGCCCACTGTGTGCCCGTGCACCTGTGCGGTTCTTTACAAGAACAGCGATGCACTTCAAACACTCTTATTTTTACTTAGATATGTACCCTGGAAATCGTCTGTGTCACTCAATGCTGAGGAAAATCATTTAGTAAAACAAAAGTTATTCACAGTAGCCAAGAGGTGGAAGCAATACGGGGATCCATTGACGGGTGGTAGACACACAGTGTGGCCTTGCCGTGTAAATGCAGTGAAATGTTATTCAGCCATAAAAAGGATGGACATTCTGACACATGCCACAGCACACATGAACCTGGGGGACATTGTGCTGAGTGAAATAAGCCAGTCACGAGAGGACAAATGCTGTCTGATTCCATTTCTTGGAGGTACCTAGAGTGGTCAAGTTCGTAGAGACGGAAAGCAGAAGGGGCCTGGGGAGGGGTGGGCAGCTGGTGACACCAGACACAGTGTCAGCTGTGGAAGATGAGAAAGTCCTGGAGATGGGTGGTGGTGACGTCTGCACAGCAGTGTGAGTGTGCTTAGTGCCACGGAATTGTGCACCTAAAAATGGTTAAGACAGTAAATCTTATATGTGTTTTGCCATGATTAAACAAAATGAATTTTTTAATTTAAAATTTTAAGCAATTAGCCGAGGCTGGTGTTGTGAGCAGGAGGCCCACCAGACACACTGCAGGGACAGTGGCCCGAGGCTGGTGCCCAATGGCCTGGGCAACCCACTGGAAGGAACTTCCACCCGCAGGCTGGACTTTGGCCTGGACCCAACTCCTGACGGTTGAGAGCCCCGCCCCCACTGCCATGCCTGGGAAGGGTGCTGCCTTCCCAGCGGTCAGCCGACAGCTCATCCAAGGTCATGCTATTCCAGGCCGCTCAGTCACATCCCCTGAGGTCCTTGGAGTGGCCTCTTTGTCCCAGCCCTGCTGTTACTGCCTGTGTGACCTTGAACAGGTTGCTTAGCCTCTCTGGGCCCCACAAAGTGGGTGTTGTCACTGTGCCTACAGATGGTGGGTGTTTTCTTTTTTCATGATTATTTGAGGGCTCAGCATAGTGTCTGACACATGTTGACTGTCAGGGTGAGAATCCCCTGAGAGGGGAGGACAGCCCACAGGGCCCGGCCTCGGCTTCTGCCCTCCCCACAAGGCTGCGGCCACAGGAGGGGTGGCCAGTGATCTGGTTTTCTGTTGGCCTCAGTGCAGGTCTCCACCCTACTGGGTTGAGCTGAGCATTGTCTGGGGACCAAGGCTGGGAATTCCACTGGTAAAGGCCAGGCCTCGGGGATGGAGGCAGCTTTGTTCAGGGAGCGCATGGGCTGGACGGAGTTCTTTTACGCTTAGGTGGCTTTGTGATTTTACAAATACTTGCTGGCTTGCACTTTCCTTGTTGACAGAGGATGTGACAGAAACGGCCCAGGTCTCCTGCTGCCAAGAAAGCAGGAATCTGGGGACCTGCAGGAGGTGATTTCGGTAACGTGAGGGTAATTTCATTGCTTCCCTTCATAAAGTGGAGCTGGGGGCCATGAGGTCAGCCTGGCTCTACTACGGCAGAGGCAGCTCTGCCCGGTCTTTCCCCTCTTGCTGGCTGGGGTGTCGCCTGCAACCAGTGAGCAGCACACACCCGAACCACACCTGGGGAGCTTTGTGCGGGTGCGCCCGTGCACCCCCTGCCCAGGTCAAATGGCACAAAGCATGGGCCATTCCACACCCCAGATGGCTCCAGCGCCCAGCTCGGTCGTGCCTACTCTGGAGCTTCACGCAGAGTCACACCGCTCTGCTGCCTGCCCCGCGTCAGTCTGAGATTGTCCCCGCTCTCATCACCGTGTGGATCCGCTGGAGGAGCACAACGTCCCTGTGCGCATTGTCCTGTTGGTGGGATTGTGGGCTGTTTCCAGTCTGGGACGCCATGAATCGCCTTGGGTGGGCTTTGGTGTCCATGTCTCTGTTGGCAGTGGAATTTCTGGGTCACGATGGAGATATGTCGTTGGTTTTGAGATTACTGCTCAACACTTGTCCAAAGCACCTGCACATTTTACAGGCCATGACAGCGCAGGTGAGCCCGTCACTGCAAACCCTGCTGGTGCTCACTGGCCACTGCACAGTGCTGTCCCCTTGATATGGGGGCTTTACATGCATCCTTCTCTGTGGGGTGTCTGTTCAAGTCTCTGCCCTGTTTTCCTCCGGTTGTGGCTTTTCCTGATTGATTTGGACGCCGGCCTGGTGCACTTAGGTTCACTTTTCTACCCCAACAGTTTCTTCTGAGGAACAGAAGTATACAATCCTAATGAAGACGCCTTGCCAGGTTTCCTCTTATGAAGGGTGCACTTGAGGTTGTGTGCACATTCTGCAGCCGTCCTGAGAGTGTGGGCCTGTGTTCTGCAGCTGCAACCTATCCTGCCAGCTCAGGGCCTCCCTGTTGGCTTTGCTGAGGGGCTGTCCCAAGGGGCCTCCTGCTGACCCCGCAGGGTGGGCCAGGCTCCCCTCAGCCCCAGGGGGATCCACTGCAATCTGGGGCATGAGCCACGAACGGCCAGTCCCCATCATCTGGGCAGGAAGGCCCTGAGTTTACAGCAGGAACAGGCAGCGGGACCTGAGAGTGGCACATCTGAACGGCCTTTGGTGTTCTCTGCAAGTGCCTTCGGCCAGTACAGACTGGGTTGGAGGGAGAACGGAGCAGCAGCAGGGCGCAGATGGCCTGAGGGAGGTCCAAGGCTGCAGAGCCCAAAGCTGGCACTCCTGTCCCAGCCTGCTCATTGCAGACAGCCCTTGGGGCTGGCCATCATGCACATCCACTGGACCTCTCTAGAGGAAGCCCTGGAGGGAACGGGGCATGTTCCTGGCCTGCACCCTGAAACATGGCCTTGCAGAGAAGGGTGGGGCCTGAGCTGCCCACACCACGAGCCATCTCACAACTGGGGTGGAGCCGACAGGGTGGTCACAGATGTGGCCGAGGTACAGCAGGGCTGAGGAACGTGGCACAAAGCCCGGTTCCCCGCACGCATCTCTAAACGTCTATGACCCAACGGTCATGGTGTTCTTTACTGCCCGCCTGCCATGCATGCCCTCGGGCATTTGGCCATTGGTGGGACAGGCAGCATGGGCCATATGCAGCCAGGGCAGCTTTGGACATTTGCAAAGGGCGTTCAGAATTCCTGCGTCACCGTGTGTCACCCTGCGTCACCCCACGCCACCCATGCAGAGGCGTGCACTCGCGTGCAGAGCCCCCTCGGAGCTGGTGGCCTCCTGCTTAGGAGACTGAGGGGCCTCACCCACGCCCAGTGCTGGCCAGCAACAGCGAGGGCCAACAGGTCCAGGTTGGGGCTGCAGCCCCGCAGGCCCCAGTGAGCAAGGGCAGAAAACTCCCCGTTGAGGGGGTGGGGAAGGGGCAGCACCAGGCGGGCTGCCTTCACCTGCCAGGTGCTTCCCTTCTCACCTCATGAAATTTTAAAATGCAGTGCTGATTAGAGAACATACTCTTAGGGCTTTTCAAAAAAAAGTGTTTAACCTCCCATACATATTATCTCAGGTCAAGAAGAATGCTTTGCATTTTCATAGATTGCATGTTTACATATCAGACTTTGGTTTGCAAAAAACAAGATGGCACTGCTGTCTCTAGGACCCTAACATGAGCTCCACCCTCCTCCTGCAGCCCCTCCCCACCGCAGCAATCTCCAGAACGTTCCTTCAGGGAAGGTCTCCTGTGCTTGTTGTGATAATTCTGTAGGCTACTTATCTTTGTCTTTTATTTAAAACAATTGGTGCTGTGATCACCCTGCAGCCCTGGGTGTGCCAGGGGAGGGGCAGCTTCCAGCTCTGCCCTGGGGACACAGGGCGGCCTGGTCCTGCACCTCTGTGTTCAGGAGGCTTGGCTGCCTGACCCAGCAGCTCTGCCTTTGCCATAAACCAGCCTAGAAACTCAGAGAGCCCCTCCCCTCCCACCACCCTAGAAGAAACAACCAGAAACCACGCTGGTATCTGCAGGGCTTCAGCTCGGTTCGTTGTGAGCACAGTGGTTTTGTGCTGTCTGGGCTTCCCCCAAACTCACTGATTTTTAAGACCAAGAGAGGCCTGACCAAGCCCTCTCTGCCTGTCTGGTGGTCCAGTATTTCATCCCCCACCCCCAGGCTCATTCTCATTTTCCTGGTGGGATGTGCCCCCATCTAGGATGGGAAACTTTCCAAGACTTTCCCTGGTGTTACTGCAGCTACTTCTGGAAGATCCGGTCTCGCTGAAAGGTCTTGTGGTGTTCTCAGACTGCACTGGAAGGCTTCTCTGTGTGGGGTCTTCACATCTGTCTGTTCAAGGGGCCCAGGGTCCGACCCTCCTGGTTGCTCCCTGGAGGCCTTGCAGAAACCTGCTTTCCTGGCAGTCAGGGCTGCCCCCTACCCAAGACCACCAGAAGCATTCAGGGTAGGAGGGGTGCCCCCCAGCTTGGCCAGCCCCGGATCACCCAGGGCAGCCTCCACCTCCCCCGGCACCCATACCTGCCTCCTGGGGGTTGAGCTGGGGTGGGGGTGCGGCATCAGTGCCACATCCTCCAAACTCAGCTCTGTACCTTTTAAGCAGAGCGGTGGTTTGGCAACACTTGGCTGCCGTGCCTCACAGGGCCTGGGTCCGAGCTCCCCTCCATCTCCGACGGGCCCTGCCTTGAGCGCCAGAAGGGGCTGAGCCCGTGGGGACTCTGTCTTGGCCCTTCCCCCAAGCCGACGGCAAACGTTTGTCCAAGATTTGTTTGGAAAGAAGTTACTTGTACAGCAGAATGGGACCCACAGGGTGAACGGGATTTTGGAAGTCTGGGAAATCAAAGGGGACAGGAAGCCTTGGGTTTTCTCCATAGCGCAAGGTTGTGATTAATGCCCTACAGTAACAACTGGAGGACAGGAGACCCGTCCAGGGTATAAAATCCCCGAGCCTCTCCAGCAAGGGTAGGCATAGACCAGCCGCTTCTGGAATCTCCCAGAGGGGCTTGAACAAAGACTCAGTCTCTGAGAATTAAAGGATCACAAACCCCAATCACCCACGTGCTACGTTCTTCCTCTGTTACTCACTTTTCTCAGATGCACCAGGACACCCTTAGCAAGGCCTTCAAGGAGCTCTGCTGGCAGGGCCACCTCCAGGTGCTTCCTGAGCCGCCCCTCTAGGGGAGCTCCAGCTCAAGGAGGCCCTGACCCCGGGGGGGGGGGGGGCCAGCCTGACTTGGACCCCACAGCACCTGGAGTGGGGATGCACGTGGCAGCAGGATGTCTGAGTAGCCCAGGAGGGGGATGAAGGTCGTGAAGCCCACGGTGTTGCCCAGACAGCCATCCGTCTCTCTGAAATAAGGATCTCTTACCCAGAGTTACAAAAGTACTTTTGAAAAATGTCAGCCCTACGGAAAAGTGCAGGAACAGTACAGTAAACACCCATGTGCCACCAAGTGTCCCAATAATGTTCCTAATAGCTACCCTCCTCCCAAGACCAAATTAAGGACCACGCGTGGCATTTTCTGTTTCTTCAGTCCCCTTTAACCTGGTTGAGTGAGAGCTGCATTCTGTTTGCTTGTTCTGAGAAGCCCGAGGGGGCAAGGGTCCCTGCTGTCCTGTCTGCTGAAGCCACTGCAGGTGGTGGCAGATGTAGGGCCTTAGGAGACCACCCTGGCCTTGGGCAGGATTCCAGCCTTGCCAGGACCTCGGGGCTGCAGGGAGCCCAGGCACACAGAACAGCCACAGCCTCAGGTCCCCTGCTGTCTGTACAACCACCCTGCCTGGTGGGCCTCTCCGCACTGTTCTGTATTTAAAAATAACTTTAACTTTGGGTGACTGGGGCCTCCATTCCCTCCCCCACCCCTCCCCCTCCTCCCCCCTCCTCCCCACCCCTCCCCCCTCCTCCCCACCCCTCCCCCCTCCTCCCCACCCCTCCCCCCTCCTCCCCACCCCTCCCCCCTCCTCCCCACCCCTTTCCCCCTCCTCCGCTTTCCTAACTCTTTCTCCCTCTGGGGGCTCTGAGGTGGCCTCAGGAGTCAGGAGCTTGCCCAGCCTGTTGCATTTATGTCTGGTGAACTGTCCCACTCCCCAGGACCAGCACCAGGCTGGGAGTGCACGCCTGGGTGGGTGCCCAGGCTGTGCAAGGCCACAGGGGCAGCTTTCTGGGGTGAGAAGTGGTCTTAGGCCTCCCTGGGCATCCCTTTTCTGGACGCAGGGCTGACTCACTGCCCTGCCCCCACCCAGCACATCTCAGTCAGACAGCACGTGCCCCCAGCCCAGAAAGAGGCAGACATGCCCTGTCAGAGAGCAACCCAGCCCCTAGTTCTCCCAGGGGAGAAAGAGTGGCCCACTCCTGAACTGTTGCCGTGGGACAGAGGACAAATAAATGCGGCAGCTTTGCCCAGTCACCCAAATGCCCCAGGGGTCTGTGACTGGGGCAGGTGAGAGCCCTCTCAGGGGCGTTCTAGGAGTTGTAAAGGATGAAGAAACCCTCGGGCAAGAGCCAGAGGCCTCCTGCTTAATCAATTGGAGATTCCATCTCAGGACTGCAGAGCTCAGGGGTCCGTTTTGAGAATCTGTACGGCAGCAACAACCATCCACTGGCAATTCCACACTAAATCCCAGGTTTCCCCTCCTTGTCACATGGTCACATGGCCAAGAGGCTTTCAAAAGCACACAGGGTCACATCAAAAGGACTTAGGGCTCAGTTTGAAGAGCCTCGTGCTGTGCAAAGCTAGGACAGTTATGCTTGAAGGAATAATAATGATTGATTGATCAAAACCCACCACATTTTTATTTTTATTTTTATTTTTTACTTTTTTATGTTTTTGGTGGTTGGCCTGTACAGGTATCCAAACCCTTGACCTTGGAGTGACTACACTGCTCTCTAACCATCTGGGCTAACTGGCCAGGCCCCCACCAAATATGTTTAAATCTATGAGTTTATAAATATGTTTGGAGGATAAGAAACCAATGCATTTCATGAGAACTGGTAAGAGAGGAAGACGACGGCATTCGCCCTGCTTCCTATAGGAACAGTACCGCACGATGGCCAGAGAGAAAATTACCCCAGTGAGTTAATGACAAACAAACAATGCATGAGCAAATAACTATTTTGCAAGCTCCACGAATCAATCTGTCCCACATTGAGCACCAGGGGCTGCTAACTGGTTCCTGCCCACCATGCACCCAGCTGGCGATGCACACTTCAGCACACACAGAGGCCTGAGCACCAGGCTGGCCTGCACCTCCAGAGTGCCGTCAGCTGTCCACACCTGGGGGGCTCCTGTCAGAGGGCCCCGTCCTGCAGCAGGTGCAATGTGAGGAAGAGGGAAGGGGTGGAGGCATAGAGGGGCAAGATGCTGGAGGCAGCCCAGAGAGAAAAAAGGAAGGGATGGTGCCTGTCAGGAGAGGGTCCCTAATGGGAGAGGGGAGGGCTGGGGTGGGCCCATGGAAACTTCCGGGGTTCCAGCAAAGTTCTTTGTCTTGACCTTGTAATGACTCACCAAACAAAACCAGAGGGCAGGCCTGCCCCCACCCCAGGCCTCATGTAAGATCTGCAATTTAAACAGGAGGGGGCAGCGACCCAGCCTCTGGTCTCGGCCAGTCCATGCACCTGCCCAGGGACCTGAACCCCTGGGCCTTGGTTTCCTCCTCTGTAAAATGAAGAAGCTGGACCCGAAGCGAGCCCTGGCCCTGGCTGCAGGCCATCTGGCCAGACCCTCTGAGGACCCATGATCACCAGGTGTTGGGGGTGCTGAGGAGCTTGCACGGGCTCTGTAGTTCTGCTGCTCGTTACTGAATAGGGGCCTGATCTATTTCCCAGGGAAGCTTTTGTGCTCTCTTCTTGAGCTCTGCCTAATAAAACTGCACTCTTCCAACTGGGGCAATGCCTTTGGGAGGCACTGAGGGCTGAATTTGCAGAAGCTCTTGTTGTGATAAAGGTTTGCCCAGCTCCCCAGGTGGCATTCGCTGTAACAGACCCCACTGAGCACGTCTGTTCTCACCTCCCCCCAGGACCCAGAGCAACACCCAGATCTTTTCAGCAAAGCCGGCCCCCCAACCCAGGAAGGACTCCTGGAAACCATTTTATCTTTTGCAGAGGTGGCCGTTTTCCACCCTCCCTCTTTGCTGACCTGGAGAAGCCCCTAACAGCCACCTGAAGCCACCTGAAGCTCTGACCACCTGAGGCTCCAACCTCCCTTTCGTGGTGCTGGACAGAGGAACATCCCCGGAGGGATCCGGACCACCCTAGGGTGCTATTTGCCTTTCATTGAAAATAGCTGTTCTGGGGTTTTCATACTGCTAGGTTATCGACAGTGCAGGGCCCCTATCATCCCACAGCCTGGAGATCATCACTAGGCTCCGTTGCCTTTTTTTTTTTTTTTTAAATCTTTTTCGTGACCGCCACTCAGCCAGTGAGTGCACCGGCCATTCCTAAATAGGATCCGGACCCGGACGGGAACGTCCCTGCGCTCCCAGCGCCGCACTCTCCCGAGTGCGCCACGGGGTCCGCCCGCCTTTTAAGTTCCTATGAACACACGTTCCTAGCATGGTAGGGCCATTCTGACTTCTCCATGTGAGGATAGGCTGTGACCGTCTTTGCCCACACCACCTGCATTCGCTTCACTGCTGTAAAGCGGTTTGGGGACTATTCGTTGCACCTGTGTGCTGTCACATTTTAGATCAGTTTCCTGTCGATGGACATCCGGTTGTCCCCAGTCATTAACCAGCCTCCGTTGAGAAATGTGCCAGGTGCTGGGGCTTCCCAGCACCACCCTGCAAGCTTCTCTGGTATGGGGCGTCCCCAGATCACCGCCCAGTGGGGTCTGGAAAGGCTCATCACCCAAGGAGGGGAAGAGAGGGCTCCCCAGGGTAGGGGTCACGGGGCACTCGCCTGAGCTGGTGCGGATGGGCCTGGGGCCCTCGCTGGGCAGGACCCATCTCAGAGCCCTGGGGACCACGCCTCAGAGGACCCGTCCCCCAGGCTCAGCAGGGCTCCTTCCGCGGGAAGCGCCCGGCTCGGCCACGCTGGTGAGGCCGGAGCCAGGCCCGACCCCGGACCGTTCGGGGAGCCGGAGCCCCGCTGGCCAGCGCGGGTCCGGGCCTCCGAGCGGGCGGGGTGCGCCGACGGCGCGGGCCCGGGGGAGCGGGGACGCCGGGCGGGCGGGTGGGGCTGGGGGTGGGGACCCTGGAGGAGCCGCCCCGCCCGCCGCGGGCCAACTTTTCCCGGGCCGCGGGGGCGGGCAGGTGAGGTCACGTGGCCCGGGCGGGGCGGGGCGGTCGGGGTGGCCCGCGCGGACCCCGCCCCTGCGCCCGAGTCCGGCGGCGGCGCGGCGGGAGCGGGGCCGGAGCGGCCGGAGCGGCGGAGCGCGCGAGCCATGCCCACGAACTTCACCGTGGTGCCCGTGGAGGCGCGCGCCGACGGCGGCGGGGACGAGGCGGCCGAGCGGACGGACGCGCCCGGAGTCCCCCAGGGCCCCGAGTCCGGCGGCCCCAGCCCGGGTGAGCGCGGCCGCACCTGCCCCCGGACAAAGGCGAGGCTCCTCCTGCCGGCGCGGCCCGCCCAGCTCTACGGCCCCGGGGCGGCCGGGAGCGGAAGGGGGACCCGGCGGGCAGGGCGACCGTGGGGGGGACCCGGCGGGCAGGGCGACCGTGGGGGGGACCCGGCGGGCAGGCGACCGTGGGGGGGACCCGAGCGGGCAGGCGACCGTGGGGGGGGGACCCGAGCGGGCAGGCGACCGTGGGGGGGACCCGAGCGGGCAGGCGACCGTGGGGGGGGGACCCGAGCGGGCAGGGCGACCGTGGGGGGGACCCGGCGGGCAGGCGACCGTGGGGGGGGGGACCCGGCGGGCAGGCGACCGTGGGGGGGACCCGGCGGGCAGGGCGACCGTGGGGGTGGACCCGGCGGGCAGGGCGGCCGGAGGGGGGGACCCGAGCGGGCAGGGCGGCCGTGGGGGGGCGACCAGGGCGGGCAGGGCGACCGTAGGGGGGCCTGGGAGGGGAAGGGGGCGACCCGGGCCGGCGGGGGTTGACCAGGCCCGGAGAGGCAGGGCCCAGCGGGGGGCGTGGGCTGCTGCATTTTCCGCTCCGGTCCCTCTCGCCGGTCGGCTCCTCTCCACCCACCCCCTCCCGGTCTGCTGCCCCCCCAGTCCCCTGGACGGCCGCCCCGCAGGGGCCCGGCAGAGTGGGGACCGGAAGCGCGTGCTCTGTCGCGAGTCGCGTGGGACCGGGCAGGGGCTGTGCGCGCTGCTGGAGGTAGCTGTGGGCGCCGGGGGAGGAGACGCTCGCTCTCGGGCATCCCCAGGCCCTTGGTGGCACCTGGCGGGCAGGGTGGGGCGGAGACCCCCAGGGCGGCCTGGCGCGGTGTCTTCTGCTCCCCCCGAGGGACCGGGACCGAGGGCCGCCGTCAGATAAGCCCGCGCGGGCGGGATCCCAGCTCTGCCTCCGCCTGACCTTGGACGAGCTGAACCTCCCGTGGGGTCATCAGCAGGAAGGACGGCGGTCCAGGGGGACGGGGATGGGGCTGCTGTCCTAGAGCCGGGCAGGGCCGGTGTCCTTGCCCCTCCTTGTCGCTGGAATCCGGAGGGCTCTGGCACTTTCACTTTCTCGGGGCGGGATGGGTTTGGGAAGGGAGTCCCTCCAGCCCTTTTCCTCCATCCCGGCCCCACATCCCAGCCCCCTGCTGCTGACAGCGGGTCACCTTGGGCAAGCTGCTTAATCTCTGGTCTCAGCTCCCCTCTAAGAACTGGAGCCCAAGGGGCCCTTCTTCCGGGGTTGCTGAGAAAGAGAAAGGACCCGGTGTCACACCCGCACCCGCGGGCCTGCCCCGCACATGCCCGGCCTCTCTCACCCTGCAGCCCTCAGGCTCCCCGCTCCAGGGAGAGGTCAGTCGAGGGTCAGGTCCTGTGGCTGAGCCCCAGATCCTTTGTAGCCCACTGACTGCTCGGGCAGTTTTGGAAGCCTGCGGACAGTCACAGGTCATTGACTTGGCGGTGAAGGCGCTGGCCTGCTGTGTGATTCAGGGTCCCGCCTGCCTCTCTTGGGAGACCCTTCCCTTGGGGTGAGGAGCAGCCCAGATTCTTTTTCTTTTTTTTTTTTTTTTTTAATAGATGACCGGTAAGGGGATCTTAACCCTTGACTTGGTGTTGTCAGCACCACGCTCAGCCAGTGAGCGAACCGGCCATCCGTATATGGGATCCGAACCCGGGGCCTTGGTGTTATCAGCACCGCACTCTCCCGAGTGAGCCACGGGCCGGCCCGCCAGATTCTTTTTCGCAGAGAGAACACCTGGGTATGTTAAAACCAGGTGAGACAGGAAGGGGAACGCAAGTTCAGCTGGGTGGTTCTGGGCATCGGGCGGGCCGCTCTGGCTGGGGGCTCCTGGAGCGAGCCTCAGTTGCCCTGCGCACCCGGGTGTCCGGCTGGTGCCTGCTCTGGGCAGACCCCGTTCCCTTTCTCTCCAGACCTTGAGTGTCATCTGTTTTAAGCCAGAGGTAGTTTCCCACCTGCTCATTTCCTTGTGCCTCTCACTCTTGGGCTCTCAAGCGGCCCCCCTGGACCTGGCTGCGAGGAGTCGGGCACAGTTACGTCAGATGCGGCTTCCAGCAGGGTGTGTGTCTCACCCGGCAGCTGGTGGGCTGGGGTCCAGAGACTTTTCCTCTCTGCCTGCTTTCCCACTGCCGCCAAGGGCCTGTCAGGAATCCGGTGTGCCTGCACCAGCCCGGATGAGCAGGAGGGGAGCGCCAGGCATGGCTGGGGTCTGAGCTGCACATGGAGCTGTAGCTGAGCGGGGGTGCAACTAGCAGCTGGGACTGGGCGGCTTGTGCTGGACGCTCTTCACGTTGCTGTAGGAAGGGTCGTTGGAAACTCAACCTGCTTTGTGGTTATGGACCAATGTGTCTGATTTTAATGTGAGCTGCCACACTGTGGTGTGTGTGGCAGTCTCTGTGGTGCCCCATGACCAGGGGCCGGCCTGGGGAAGGGGCGCTAACTTTGCCTTTTGGAGGGAAAGTCCTGCAAAAGCCAGAAAAAGCCAGGCTGGAGCCCCTTCCGAAGGCCTGCTGCGTAGGGTCCACTCTGCGTGGTCACAGGTCAGGGTCCCACCTGCCCAGTCATGAAGTCGCCAGCATGTATCCAAGTTCTTTCCCAACACCCTCGCGGATGCCCTGAACAGTCTGTGGAGGTGTCCAGGTCTTTGGGTAGTCTCCTGGGGCAATAGTGGAGCAAGTTTGTGACACCCCGGGAGGTGTTCCTAGGGACAGGCGGTGTCAGGCTGTTTCGGAAACAGGCTTCCTGGCTCCCCACAAGAGCAGTGGGACTTGGGGACCAGAATGTGGGTGGTGGTTGGTGCAAGGGGAAGGAGGGGCAGGCACTCCTACAGACCACCTGGTTCGACCCAGGTCTGCCCCTCCTGGCTGTGAGGGGCCTCCTGACCTGTGTCAGCAGAGCGGGAAGGAGCCAAAACATCCTCTGGGCCCCCTGAAGCCACCCATGCTAACCCCACCGGATCCCTTACAAGAGGCCTGTAAGCCTTGGCCTTGAACTGTCCCTGCTGCCTTGACCCCCAGGCCTTCACCTCATGGGTGCCTGTGTGTTTTATGGAGCCCTTGGCCCTCCTGAGAGTGAGTCTGTTGGGCAGAGGGGAGGGACTGGTGTGGCAAGTGGAGGGGCACGTTCCTTCCCCTGTTTCCCAGCCTCTGCTTACACCCATGTGGCGTGCCCTGCGAGGCGCCTTCTGAGGGGCGTGTGTCTGGAGTGACGGGGTCTCCTCCCCAGGATGGGCACCATGCCCCTCAGCACTCGAACATTTTATTTTGATGTGAGATTTCTCGATTTGAAGTGAAATGACACGTCAATTCTAGGTAGAGGTGGCGTCGAGGTGGAGAAGACGCCGTGCTTGGGGTGGGCGACCTCTATTCCGACTTCAGAGTAGAGCGGGTTGTGTAACTGACTTGGTGGATCCCACCCTCTCCCTAGCTGTGCAAGTGTGTCTGGAGGCCTGGGGACCCTGTGGGAGGCGGTGGGGATGGTGTGGGGTGGGAGGGCTGGCAGGTCCCCTTTGAGCTTCCACCCTGGGAGTGGGGTGACTGCAGGTGGGCTCGCTGTCCGGGCAGCTTCTCTTGCAGCTTCCTCTGTGTGGCTGGTGTCCTCTTTCAGATTCCTTTCCATGATCTCATGCTGAGCCCATGGTGGTCCCTGGGGTCTTCTGGTCTACCTCTCGTGGTGACCAGTCCCCAGGTACACTGACTGAGGCAGTCCTGGGCCACGTTTGTCCAGTGGGGTGTTCACTGCAGGCGGGGTGGTGGGCGATGCCCTGGGCTACCCTCGCGGGACTGCCACCACCAGGACAGTGAGACGGTGGATGTTGTGTGCCTGCCAAGTAAGTGTCGGGCTCACCTTTGGGCCAGGGGATTCAGGGAGCAGCACAGTTAAGATGGGGAACAAGGACAGGGGTTTCAGGTTCTATCCTGACTAGCAAGGACAGGAGGCGGTAGCTCCCATGCAGTTTCAGGACAGTTCCAGTCCAGTTTCAGGACAGTTGCAGCAGGGGAAGGGGCGCCTTCTCCAACACGAGCCAGGCAGCAGACAGCACCTCCTTACCGGGAATCCTTGTGGTGCGTCTTGGGGCCGTGGATGTCATTTATGGCGATTGCTGATATTTAATGTGTGTCAGGGGCCAGGGAAGGTGACAAAAGATGTGTACTAGATTCCCTTTCAAAAACCAAAAGAAACAAAAGATACACACAAAACCCCCAGTGCAGCTGCTGGAAATTCAGGCCTGTTGCCGTTGCCTCCTCCTGCCTGTGATGTCCTCAGAAATCTAGTGGCTGAGTGTGAAGTCACCCTGCTGAGCCCATGTGGGCTCCGTGCGTGTATGTGTGTGTGTACGCCATGGGGGGTTGAGAGGGCTTGGGGGTCCCTCCCCAGCAGAGGGTCACATGGTGTTGGTGTTGCCTAGTCCAGAGTGGCTGGAGGCTGCCTCCACCAAGGGTCCAGGGTAGCATGGAGGGGGTGGTGACACCTCTGCCCCCGCCGGGTCTGAAATCTGCTCCCAGCTCGTGGGCCTTCGGTCAGTGTGAGGGGCCTTTGCCTTTTGGACCCAGATCCATGGTTTCCTCTTCTGGAACATTCCCCAGGCCTCCAATCTTGATGCTGTGCTGGGGTGGGCATTGGAGCTGTGAGTGCTCGTGGTGGTGGTCGCTACTCTAAGGGAGGTTTCTGGGGTGGGTTTGGGTCTGATGGAGGGGCCTGAGGATCCAGGCAGACCAGGGCCCACTGGGCATTGGTTACCGGGGCCATTGTTCGATCTGCAAGGATTGTCTGCCAAGGTTGCGACTGTCTTGGGCCTGGGGTGCAGCCATGAACAAGGTCTCCACCCTGGTCCTGAGGTACATGGGGAGTGAGTTCTGTGGGGAGAGGGAGCAGAATAGGGAGGGGGCTGGAGTTGGGGTGAGACAGGGAAGCTGGGGACAGTGGGGCTGGCAGAGAGAGTGCTGGGTGGGCTCTGAGCAGAGATCTGCAGGACTCACTGGTGGGGAAGAGGATGGGCAGTTGCCTCCCAGAAGCGAAGCATTGCGGCCCCAGTGGTGCTTGTGGGGTGCGCCTGGCCCTTGCTGGAGGCGCCACGGGATGAGTCAGGGCTGCCACCATGGGACACTGAGGTGGCCGAGGGGACTTCCCCAGGAAAGGCAGCCTGGAACTGGCTGGGCAGAGCCACCCTGCCAGGCAGGGCTTCAGCTGCAAGAGTGCGGGTGTGGGGGCCCAGGGCAGACCCCAGCAGACGGAGGCCGTGCCCTCCATGGGGCTCTGGGAAGGGGAGATCTCGCTTCGAGGGAAGGAGCAGGGTGCGGGCATCACCGGGCTTGGGTGCAGAGTTGTCACTATGCTGTGTGTCTATAGTGTGGTAACCCACCTCTCTGTGCCGGGCCGCTCTTTGGAGTCAGGTGGGCTCCAGTACTTGACCCCAGCTGTCCCCTACCGAGAGCTGTGCAGCCTACTCAGTGCCCTTCCAACAGTCGGGATTGGCGTTAGGAAAGAGGCGTGCAAGAGGGCGAGCTGCTTTGTCCAGGGCACGGAGCTGGTCAGGGCCAAGGCCACAGGGCAGCGTGGGGTGGTGGCTGGCTTAGGGGTCCTCGACTACTCGGTAAATATCACAGATCTCACCAAGGCTGGCAGGAATGGACCAGAGGTGAGCCTTGCGGTGAGGTAGGGGCTGTCTTTCCTTTCTCCTGGCGGTGAGGTGGGCGTGGGGCAGTGCCACCTCTGTTGGGTCCTCTGCCTGTTGGATGCACGGCCACAGTCTTGAGCAGCTTCTGGACCTGACCTGAGGGCTCCCGAGCACCCAGGCTCTTGCATCTGGGGACAGGTGACCTTGGGCCAGGACACCTTCCATGGCTGCTATCCTCAGGCCCTGCAAAGCATGGCTCACGCTGACTGTGGCACAGCCGAACGCAGCAGCAGGATGGTGGTCAGGCCCAGGCGGTACCCCAGCAATGACGGCCGAGTAAGCTGGTGTTAATCGTGTCTATGCTGCCTTCTGCCCAGGCTGCCCAGGGGTCTCCTGGAATCACCCCTGTTGGAATGTGAATTTTGTAAGCACCTCGAGGGCAAAACATGGTGTTCTATGTTAAGTATTGACTGCAAGTCATGACCTTGGAGCCACTTTGTCGTGACGCGAGGCCAGGGTGACAGTCTGGGGCCAGTGGGACCTGGGAGTGGGCAGCACTCGGGAAAGGCCGAGCTGGTCTCCCGGCAGTGGGCTGGGGCTGGGCGGAGCCAGCTTCGTGAGCAGGGCCCTGGCCCTGGGAGGCCTGGTGTGCTCGGGGGTGCTGAAGTGGTGCCACGGGCAGAGTGCAAAGGGTTAATGCCCTTCCTTTATGAGAAAGAGGAAAACCCCCACTTCAGAGTGGAGATCTGGTCTGTGTGGATAAGCTCCAGCTTCAGCACAGCGGAGCCAGACCGTTAGGTCAGAGCCAGACCGTGAGGTGGCCCGGCTGTCAGGCCTGTCCACGTCCCAGCTAACCTGTCCATGGCTGTGGTGCTTTGGGGGTCCTTGACTCTTACGCCAGGAGTGCCGTTGTGCAGGCCCCAACCAGGGGTCCCCATGTCTGGGGGCGCTTGTGCTGCTGCTGCCAGAGCATTTGGGGTCTGGGGGCATGTGTGAGGGGCCCAGAGCCTGGCTGGCCGATGGGTTCTGTTTCCTCTTCTCTCCTTGGGCGGTTTCTTTTTGAGAAAACAGTTGGGGGAGGAGAGAGCCTTTTCTGAACCACGTGGGCCTGGGGTGGTGTGTTATGATCGTTGAACTCCTGTGGTCTAAGGGGTTTTCAGGCAGCACCTCATGCCTGCCTGGTGGCAGGACTCAGCACTGTGGGAAGCCGTCTGTGGGAGTCAGGGCAGCAAGTCCCACCCCAGCCTTTGTTTACTGTGCAGTCAGAAGCTTCCGGTTCTGTGCTGCTGCAGCCTGAGGCTGAGGACACCCATGTCCTGGGCATGTGACTGCCTGAGCCTCCACGCAGGGTCGTGCGAGGTTGTGGGGAGGATGTGGAAACGTGCTCCAGCGTTGTCTCTCTGTGCCTCAGTTTCTCCCACCGGGAGCCGTCCGTCACAAAGGGGGCCATGACCTCTCGTCTCTTTGGCTCTGTCTGTGGGGCTTCGGCGCCAGCAGGTCGGGCCTCGGCCCTCAGGGAGGCTCAGAGCAGCCTTGGCAGTCGCTGGGGAGGGACTAAGTGGAGTGGAGATCAGAGGCGGGAACCACGCCAGGCTGCTCTAGGGTTTCCCTTCACCTCACCGGGGTCCTGACCACAGCCAGATGGGGCCGTAACATGAGCCGCCCCGGGAGGGCCCCTCAGATGCTGGGGTGTGGGAGCTGGTGCAGGCAGGGGGCCCAGCTCCCCACCCACATGCCCACTGCCCCTGCATGGCTTGATGGCCACTCTGGCCTTTGAGGTGGGGGGAGTTGGACCAGGTCCAGCACCAGCCATGTGACAAAGCGGGTGTCGGAAAGTGACTTCCCTGAGGCCGCCTTTCCCATGAGGGGGCATGTCCTTTGGACGGAAAGTCCCAGAACCACACTCTGCTTGTGAAGCTTGCAGAGCGATATCCCGTAGATAGCGGTGTCCTGTAGATGCCATGTGTCCTGGGGCCCTGCCCCACTGGGTTGCACAGTCTGGGGGCCACGTGTGTGAGCATGTGTGTGTGTTGCTGTGCATGTGTGCAAGCATGTGTGCATGCGTGTGTTGCTGTGTACGTGGGTGTTGCTGTGCATGCTTGCAAGCATGTGTACATGCGTGTGTTGCTGTGTATGTGTGTGTGTGTGAGAGTGTACATGTATGGGTATGCATACGTGCTTGTGATTGTTGAGTGTGGTGTAGTGAGGTGAATGTGCGTGTGTGAGTGAGGTGAGCGTGTGTGCTTGTGCATGTCTGTGTGGATGTGCATGACACACGTGAGCGTGTGGGTGTGCGTGTGTGTTGGCATGTCTGTCGCTGGGACTTCCTGGCACACTTGCTTGCTCACAGCATCCATGTTTGTGGCGCTGCCTCCTGAATAGTCGGCGAGTCGGTTTTCTGGACTGAGGCGAGTCAGGTTTTTAGAACTGCCAACGGTGGGGTCTTCTCCCAGACCGTGGGGGCCGAGGACTCTGCGTTGGGGTCATGACAGGTTTGGCAGCCTCAGAGGCGAGTCTCTGGATGTCTCCCATGTGTAGACAGTGGCTGCGTTCCTTCAGCATCTGGAAGCCTTGCCCGATTCCCCCGCCCAGTCCCAGGTGCTGTCAGTGTTTCCCAAGAGAATCTTCACTCCTGTCTACTGTGGGGCCACGTGGGCGCTGCGGGCTGGGGTGGGCGGAGGGAGGCGCCTGTGCTGGTGGGCCTGCCCAGCGCTGCTCTGTGGGCCTTGCTCCTGTGCTCGCGTGCCTGTGGTTTCGGCCCACAGCTGGAGCTTGTCCTAGTGGAGGGGCCCTGTGGAGGGGGACTGAGTGGGGCCCACCTGCCGCTCCAGGCGTCCGAGGTGTACAAAGCATTAGAGTGACCGTGCCCCGGTCTCTGCCTCGGTGCCCAGTCCACAGGACTGGGACAGATGACCCGGCATCCATGGGACACCAGCCTAAAGGAGAGGGTATTGTTTTTGGTGGGGGCTGGGACAAAGGTCATAAGTGCAAAGGAAACAAGATCAGCTTTGCCAACTTCGGAGGTTCACGCGAGCTTGTTGACTCAGCAGTGAGGGTCCCTGGGCTCCGTCTCCCCCTCTGTGAGCCAGGGTGAGAGGGAGGGTTAAGTGGGAGCTGGGGTAAGGTGCTGGAAAGGGGTTGGACCCTCGGCTGCTTCCCTGCAGAGCAGGTGCGCTCTAGAACAATCCTTCACTCTCCTGGAAGCCCGAGATGGGAAAGGCCTGGGTTGATCCTACCCAACTACACTTGTTCCGGCAAGGAACACTCCAGCAAAAATGCCACCAGAGCAGGGTGGCTGTTTGGGGCTGGCGGGTTGTGGGTGCTCTTGTGTCTCAGTATTTGCTCTGTTTTCTCCTCAGAATGCATTGCTGTTAAAAAAAAAAAAGCGTGGGAGCGCTCAGCCTGGAGCCTTTCTGGGTATGGTGGCCTGAATGCAGAATTCTCCCATCAGCTGCGCCCCATGGGGAGTCCCACTGGCCTCGGTTAGCCAGGCTGCCGGATTTTAGGGTGCAAACAGCTACAAAAGGTGGGGGACAAAGGGCAAGGTCTAGGGGTTGTTAGTTGACCTTCAGGGTCCTGGAACCTAAAAACACTTTATCACAGTGCTTAACCACCTCAGAAAGAGCCTGGCCACTGGGAGGTGGCTTCATGGGGGTGTTCCTGGCTCCGGCCTCAGTGGGCTGTCCACTGGAGGCCGAGTGCATGAAGTCACCAGGTGGAGCTCCACTCTGTTGTGCTGCCCGTGGTTCCAGGGGGATTGCCACCTGGGTCCCATGCCAGGCCTCGAGCGCACAACTGGGTCTCCGTGTGACCCAGGTCTGGTCCCCAGTGCTGGTGAGCTTGACAGACTGCGTGCCGTGATGGCAGGAGGGGTGGAGGCTGCTGGACTCTGGTGACCAGGGTCATTATCACAGCCCTAGGTACGTTTCTGGCTCTTGAGTCTTAGGGGTTCCTTTCTGCTCCTACCTTTGGAGCCATTTGGGGAGAATGGTCATAAATCCCAAGTACAAGTTCCAAGCAGGAAGGCGTGTGGGGCAGGAATGTGCTGGCCACTCTTAGAGGAGGAGAGTGTGCCTGGATGTGGGGAGGGTGACGGCAGCCTTGCTGTCTGAAAAAGAGCTGGGGTCTACCCTGGAGGAAGCACTTTCCAGCCCCACAGCTGGGAATAGGGGATCTGACCAGACGTCCCATAGCAGACCACTGCTGGACGGGGTATGGTGTCTGCCCTGCTTAGCTTTTCCTGTGGCCCTGGGCAACCCCAGCTGAATTCCACCTGCCCTGCCATTTGCTCCCTGCTGCCAGGACACCTTCCACATTTGGTCACCTCTTGCGGACAGCTTGTCATGCCTGGATTTGGAAGTGGCCCCTGGAGGAGTCTGCTCCCTACCAGGACTGCACCGTCCCTATCAGGGTGTAACTATTTGCTGAGGACAGAGTACGTTTGCATTTCACAGAGGCACGAGATGGAAGAAAAACAAGTCTAGATGAAGAACAGGAGACTTGAGGTAGCCTATGGGGGGGGTTGGCAGGGAAGGAGGAAGGTGGATTTTCTGCTTGATGGGGTGTTTGAGCCTTGATGGGGCCAGGTGATCAGGGGAATGTGGGGGTCAGGACTTAGCAGATGTACATTTTCTCGCACAGGGGAAGCCACGTCCAGTTTAGTCCAGTGGGCTGTGGTGGAGGACGTGCCCCGCCAGCACCTCCAGTGTCCGGAGAGGCTGCCATGTGCTTTGAGATGCATCAGACCTCGTCTGGACAGCCCGGTGCTCCTTGGGGGTGCACGGACGTCTGTCCACCTTGCTTTCATTGGGTTGTTCTCATAAAAAAATGAAAGGTGGAAACACAGGGGAGGCCTCCTGGCTGGCTCTCCCCTCTGCCTTCCTGGGCAGAGGAGGCCAGCGTTGTTCAGGCCCTCGCACTCCATGTCGCCCTGCGTTGCAGGAGCAGGAGGACTCCGTGGTCTCAGTGGGCCTGCAGGATGCCTAGAGTGCCCTGTTGAGGGCCACGGTCTCTGAGGACAGCTGGGTCTGGTGGTCGCTCACGGAGCAGCTGAAGAAGACTCTGGGTAGATCCGCTGCTGGGACTCTCTGAACCTGAAGGGAGGGACACTGCCCCCACATTGGCACCTCCCCAAACACACTCCTAGACATTGTTAGGATTTCTCTGGTTTCTCCTAATGCTTTCTCTGTCCCAGCACCCCATACAGGATGCCACATGACATTCAGTCGTCCCCTCTCTGAGGTTCCTCTTGGCTGTGACCGTTTCTCAGGCTTTCCCAAATTTTGATGGTCTTGGACAGTTTTGGGCGAGAACTGGTCAGGTGTTTTGGAGAATGTCCCTGAGTTAGGATTTGTCTGATGTTTGCTCTCATGATCAGTCTGGGGCTGTGTGTTTTGGGAGGAAGACCCCTGAAGTCACGTTCCTTTCTCGCCATGCCACATCTGGCCCACGTGTCCCCAGGGCTCTGCTGGCGGGCACTGGCGGGCGTCTCTGGGGTGGAGTCGCTCTTTGCCTTTTTCATACTTTATTCGATGGAGCGCAGCCCATGCTCAGTCCTGCCTCGGCCTTCCCATTTCATCTTTTTTCTTTAAGCAGTGACACTTGTGTTTACTTTGTGTTCAATGTGGTGACAGTTCCCACCATGGTCCCCATTCAACTCTGGGACGGGTGCTGTGCTTTGATAGCCTCTGCCTGAGTGCCCCGAGGCTGTAGCCAGGGTAGTCCAGGGGACCTGGGGCCCCTTGCTGCACGTGCTGCTATGGGCCCATTAAATGTGCATCTTGAAGATGCAGAAAGATTAATGACGGGAGGTGGCTGCCTGTGGCAGAAGGCAGGAGTCTGGCGCAGGAGGCACAAAGGCTCAGGCTCGTGGCTGTGTTCCGGGCACTGATGGCGACAGGGCCAGCAGCTGCCCTCCGCACCACTCCAGCGGCTCCTGTGCATGTTTGGATTCTGATGGGCTGTGTCTGCAGAATTAACCACCTTACGCGCTTTCTTAGACACCACTAAAAATACAAGTGCCAGCGTCCTGGTGCTGCGGGTTACCTTACGCGCTTTCTTAGACACCACTAAAAATACAAGTGCCAGCGTCCTGGTGCTGCGGGTTAGGGACGTTGCGGCAGATGTTTTACGCACATTCTTGAAGTAGTTCCATGGTTCCCTGCGCCCCTGGCTCTGCTCTAAAGGGACGTTCCCTTGTCAGCACCTGGGGTCCTTCCTCTTCTTGGGATGCGTCTGTGGGCTCAGCCTTCTGGTCCCCGGCCCAGGAGACCTCCCCCCTCGAGCGTTGGGACTCCAGGCCTTTGTTGTCCACAGTGGGTCTTCTTGGCTGAAGGATCTTTGTTCTGAAGCTCCACTAGTCACATTTCTCATGATGGAAGGAACCAGAGGAACAGTCACACGTGAGACAGAGCACGGCACAGGGCTTTGGAAGAGACTCGAGGACCGACCTTTTCCTAACTCTCGTCCCCACCCAGCGGCTCTGCAGAACCCAGAAGGTGCCTTTCCTGTCACTCCTGTCTGCGTTCAGGGTGACTGCGTGGCCTTGAGGCCTCCCAAATTTCTGTGCATCTCGGCTTTGGAGGAATCACTGAGATTTCTAAATCAGCCTTTGCTAGTGGCCTGTAGTAAAGGGCAGGCCATTTCCTCTGTAAGGTAAAATGAGCAGGTTTTAAAGAGTATTTCTGTAAATGCGGCAAGTTGAGTGTTTTCAAGCCTTAAATGAGGAGGGGAGTCAGAAGTGGGTTTGTCGGGAGGAGCGAGAGAGGGGAGACGAATTTATTGTTGGGGGGATTGGTATTGTGGTTAATCCTGTGACCTCCTGGCCATAACAGAGATTAAACATCTGACCCACCAGTGGATACTGGCCCGTCCATTAGGGCAGATTAACCTTGGCTGGGGCAGGGCTGTCTCGCTCCTGCCTGGAGACAGCAGGTGACCGTGTCCCACCCTCCCGGCCCGGCTGCTGTGCTGCCTGCCTTAAGTGCTTGGCTGAGGACACCTGATCCGGGCTGTCAGCCCTCCCTTGTCACGCGGTCCCTCCCGCCAGCATCCAGCCCTGTCAGGGCCACTGCTACACTGCACCTGGGGGCTGCCTGCTGGGGAGGGGCACCACCGGGGACCCCCGCCCCAGGAGGACACTGCTGGCCACCTGGCCAGCCTGGTGGGGTTGGAGCTGCCGTCTCCCTTCCCAGCACCTGCACACCAGGCTTTCCTCTGCTCAGGTTTGTCCTGAGATCCTTCCGGTCGTCATGAATGCGCAGAGTGACAAGGAAGGGGATGCCACCCCAGGTGAGTGGCTTTATCCCTGAAACACAGATGGATCTCAGCCAGAGTAGAGCCCGCTGCCCTTCAGAGTGGCCCTGGCAGGACTCATGCCTGGTGACGTGAGTCCAGCCTGGGGGAGCGCAGGGACTCGGCCTGGGTGTGCTGCAGCCCTGCCGCTGTGGGCTCCGCTGCCGTCAGAACCCTCTGTGCGTGCAGAAGGATTAGAAAGGCCGGCGGAAGCGGCCCGGTGATCCTGAGCCTCAGAGAGCCTTCTTTTTAAAATCAAAGCTTCCTTTGTTCAGACTTTGCTTGTAGTACGTCCTTCCTTCTCAGAAAATATGCAAACTAAAATTTGAATGTATTTAGATTTAAAAGAAATTAGGGGATATATGAAAATAAAGAATCATGCAGGTAATATGGTCACAGTGTTTTTGTTTTATGGAGATTTGTGTTGAACCCTCAGGTAGAAGCATTTGGTTTTTAATTAAGGGTCTCTGGAGGCTGGTAGGTGGCCGTGGTGGCGCCCACGGTCTTGGCTGCGGGCAGAGCCCATCTTCCTTTCAGCCCGGCCCCTTTGCTCACGTCTGTCTCCTCGCCCTGTTGTAACCATGACAAGGCACTTCCACGTCCCTCAAGTGGACATCTCCGTCCCCTGGGTACACACGCACTTTTGAAGGCACACGTGATAGGGGCTAAAAGGACACTCTTCTCAAAAATTTCAGAGAAATGTATTCTTTATGACATACTAATGATTGTAGTCATGGCTTAAGACTGTTCGTTGACCAGAGGGGATGGTCACGGTTGGTTACAAACTCAATCTCCAAATTGGAAGGATTTACTCAAATTCTGATGGCCTGTTTGGTGGTTCCTTTGGTTGGTTGTGCATTTCTCCATTTTCTGCACTCGCCATATGTGTTACTTTGACAGGCGGCAACACGGAAAACCAAAGGCATGAGGGTCTCGCTGCTGGTGCCCGTCTGTGCCCCACTGCGCCTGCAGCGCCTGGCTTGCTGTGTGCGGGTAGTTGGTGTATGCGTCCTTCGCATGGTGGCCTCAGGGCTAGAGCCTGGTCTCTGTCCCCTGCATTTACTTTGGGGTCTTCCCTGAGGGCAGACGGCTTGCTGAGTGCTCTTCTAGCTTAAGTGAGCTGTGCTCTGTTTTACCTCACGACTCCCCCAGGTGGCAGTTCAGGGAGCTCCTTTGTCTGTTTTTTGTTCCTTTGGAGTCCTTTTGTCGGGAAGGTGGGTGTTTTCAGTGTCTGACGAATGTTTCATTCTTTCCGAGTGGTCTGAGCCACTGTCGTGGGCATGGAGTGTCTGTGGGAAAGACATTTGTTTCCTTAGGTAAAGTAAACGTGGTTGCTATGTGCCCGTTTCTTCTACTGTGCAACTGGTAGAAGTTTCTGATAAACAGTGGTTTCTTGCAAACAACAGTCCCGTGCTACTAAGGAACCAACCGTGACCAGCTGTGCTTTCCAAATAGACTGTGGTAGGGTGGCCAAGCCATGTCCAGCACTCCTGACTCGGGGACACTTGGTGGCTATGGGGGGCAAAGCCTCCGAGTGCCACCCTTCCCATGTTGGCCGAATCTGCCCTGACTGGTAAAGTGGAGGCCAAAGAGCCAACAACTTTGTCTAGGGTTGTGAACGTGGGGCCGGCCCGTCAGAGGCATGTCTGAAACTCTTGCCTCCACCTCCCTCTCTGGGGCCGCTGGGCTGTGCCGGAGCTTCCTGTGTGGCTGGTGTGAGAAATGCTTTCACCCGTCCAATGCCAAAGGATGGACGTGGGGACATGAGGTACAGCGAAGCGAGACTTTTAATAACAGCCTTGCAAGTCCGGGTTTCTGTGAGTGGGACAGACACACAGAAAAGGGCTGTAGAAAGCAATTTATTCCCTAGTACGCAAGTCCCTGCCCCCACTTCCCCATTGGCTGAGTACTACGGGGTGCACAATCTTCCCGAAAGACACCTAAAGTGTATTAACCCCTTGCAAGGAATTCCTTTGTCTGGGGGCTCAGGACAAGCCACGAAAAAGGCCCACTAAAGCCCTGTGAAGGGAGAAACACCAGGGACTGAAGAAAACAGTGGGGCTAGTAACTGGTCACCATCTCACGCATTGTCTGTTCAGCGACCCTCCAGGAATGGGCTGGACCCGTCAAACAACTTTTGGGCTGGGCCTGAATCCGTTAGAACACCCCCAGCTAAATCATTTCTGAAAATGAATCTCTTAGATTATTCTCTTATAGCTGCTGCCGGCACCGCTGCCGCTGGGCGTCTGCCTTTCGTGCCTTTTAGACAGAGCGTCTGGTCCAGAGATCTTCATTTACTCCAGAAATTGCCGGTGACTGCTGCTTTCTCTAAACAATTGATCATCGTGTCCAGAAAAAGGACACTGAGCAGGAATCCACTTAAAACAGGAAATAATGGGGCAGGGACCTCCACCGGGCCTCCATCTCAGAAGGACACCTCCAGTGGATAGGAAAGATTTCTAGAAGTTCGGTTTTGTTAGGGTGTACTTGTATTTTTCTTTTAACCTAACTTTGACGTAACTTCAGACCAGAAAAGCTGCAGGAAGAGCGTGAAGACTCGTGCGCTCTCTGCCATGTTGCCCAGATGCACTGCCACATGCGCCCCGTCCTGCTCCCTCTGTCCTTCTGTCCCTGTCTCTCTCTCACACTTTTTTCCTGAACTGTTTGAGCATAAGTAGCAGATATGATACACCCGTTACAGGGTATACTTCCTAAAACAAGCCCGTTTTCTCTAAACACCCCCGCGGTGTGGGTAACAATGCCAGGAAGTGAGCGCTGGCATGAGAGAGATGTTAGGTTTCACCAGCTACCCATATGTCCTTTATACGAAGAAAGTCTGGGATCGTGCTCTGTGATCAGTTGTCCTGTCTCCTTCAACCTGGCACTTTCCCCAGGAGCGGGGCTGGTTGTTCTTAGGGTGTCTCTCGGTTTGGATTTGTGTGAGACCTGCTCATGAGGACGCATTGGCAGGAGCCCCACCAATGACGTGTGTCAGGAGCACAGTGCCAGTCGTCCCGTGCCAGTGACATCAGCTTTGGCCCCTGTTGACTCTGCTGAGTGCTGCCCATGTAGCTCACGCCCCGCTCCCCAGGCTTCACCGCTGGCCACTGGCGGCCCCTGCCAAGGGCAGTGGTGGTGGGTTCCTGGTGGGTCTGCACTTCCTTTGCCTCCTCCACCTGATAAGTTGGCATCTGCAGCAAGGAGCCACCGCCTCCTCTTCGACCCCTGTGCTTGTGTCATGGGGACCCATGCTGGGTCAGGGGTCTTTCTGTGATCAGCTGTCTGACGCTCAGGTGGCCTCAGTGGTCACCGGGCCACCTGGCTGCCTTCCGCCGTGTCCCTGTCACTTTCTGAGCACTTCCTTCCTTCAGGCTCGCGGCACGCATCCCCTGCCTAGCCCCGGAGTCACCGTTCCTCCCGGAAGCCCTGAGTGGATGGTGGTGCCAGACGGGTCAGCTGCTCAGGGCACTCCTCACGCTGCCCACCTGGTGCCCACCTCGTGTCTCTCCCTCATTTGTCTCCCCAAAGTATCTTCCTTCTGCTGCTGTTCTCCAGAGCGTGCGTCTGGTTCTCTGGCCTGGCCGCCTTCCAGCTTTGAATGTCTAGGCCCGTGGGTCATGGTGACTCGTGGGCATGGTGTGGTGATGGGGACGCAGGTCCCCCAGGCTGCTCTTCCTGCTCACCCCATATCTCTGCCTGCATCCAGCACCCAGGAGCCTGTGCCCAGCTGCTGCGAGGGCCAGGTCCGAGGGGCTTTGTGCAGAGGGGACAAGTGTCTGCAGTGCCAGGCGGGCCATGAGGAGGTGTTTCTGAGTGCTTCCCCTGCCAGGTCCCCGTGCCCAGGACATCATTACTTTCCCATCACATGAGAGGGTTCCAGGCTGTCTGCAGCAGTGGGTTTGCACCTGGCTGGGGCAGCTGGAGCCTTGACGGTTACAGCCTCCAGGGAGCAGGAGATGCCTCCCTTTTGGGGATGGGACCAGTGCTGGCCCAGCTGAGGGGACCCTGAGCCGTGTGGCCACTGTGGGTTGTGCTTGGAGGGATGGCTGGGACACTGGACTGAGCTGCTGCTGGGAGCTTCCCCAGGAGACGTGGTTGGGGTCTTGCTACAGGTGCCCCATCAGTGTGCCACGTGGCAGTGGATGGGCAGACACTGGGGGGACGGGCACCTGGCTGGGAACCCATGGTTTCCCTTGCTCTGATGTGGGTCGTAAAGGAATCTTGCGGTCAGACCTAGGTCCTCATGAGGGTCCCGATGGGGTCACACATTGAGGTGCTTTAGTTCACAACTTAGGGACCTCGTAGGCGGCACCCATGGGCAGCGCAAGACTTCAGTGATGGCTGCCGCTGCTTCGGAGGTCCAGGCTCCCGTGGATATGCTGCTCCTGGGACAGGGCCCTGTTTTCTCTCTCCCCTTTCACGCAGCGACTGCAGACACATCAGGACCTGTGAGTGAAAACAGTGCATTGCAGAGCAGTAGGCCTGTATGGTCCTGCGGGCTCCACTTTCCAGCACCCTTGAAATGTGGCCCCTTAGAGAGGAGTAGCCACAGACGCCACCCGCCCCAGACGGTGCCGGACTCAGATGGTGCCGAATTCAGGCGGTGCCCACCCCGGACAGTGCCTGCCACTGAGTGTGTCTGCCTCAGGTGGTGCCCACTGCAGACAGTGCCCATTGCTGGCCTTGATGAAATGGGGTGAGGGCCCCTGCTCATCCTGCCCAGGCCTGCCCTGGTCACACCTGTGTCCTGCCTGTGCCATTTCCTCTGGTCCTTTGCCGTCCCCTGTCCATTGAGTGTAGGGCCTGGGCCGGGCGAGGTAGGAGGCCACTGCTTGAAGATGGGCCAGGTGCCGCCACGGGAGCACTGCAGCTGGTCGTTCACCAGCCCACGGGACATCGGGTGGGTACAGCTCTGATATGTGCTCAGGGCAAACTTTAGCTCACAAGCGTGCACGTTTGTGCATGCTCAGGTGCCCATGTGTACATGTGTGTGTGCACACATGTGTCCATGCACGTGTGCGCATGGGTCTGCAGACCCTGCCTCTACCCTCTTCCAAGCCCTCAGGTAAAGGACCCAGCCCACATGTTAAGTTCCACATGGAGGGGAACAAGGCTTTTTGCAAAGTATGACGCAGATGAGTGCTAGAGAAACGCAGGGAAGGACGGCGCAGGCCTGCTTTTGCTACCGGAGCTGTTCAGAGCAAGATCCCAGGCAGACGGCCTGCACCTCAGCAGCAGCTCCTGAGGGCCACGGCAGCCTCTCATCCAGCACTTCTGGGCTGAGCACTCTGCCCTGAGCTGGAACTCGGCAGAGAGAAGCAAGCTGTGTAGCTTTCATGGGAGGGGCTGCCCAGATGGGGTGTTGAGAGGCCGTGGGTGGTGGTGGGCCCGCGCCTGCCTGTCTAATTGCTCAGAGGTCCTGGCACCCGTGGCTGGAGCTGGTGGGGTGTGAGCCCCACGGGGGTGCTAGGTTGAGCTCAGGGCAGGGTGGGGCCTTGTCACATTCCTCAGGGGGTCCGCAGGGCCCCCACACTGTCAGACACTGCAGAGAGGTATACCGTGGCCGTGTCCTCACCCACTACCCCAGCCCGTGAGCTCTTGGCACCATGGTCTCTGCAGCTCCATTCCCCAAGGACCCTGCGGAAGAGGTGGGATGTGAGGGCCTTGGTATGAGGGGGTCTCGGGATGGTGGGGCAGGCATGGGGAGGTTGGCGGGTGAAGGGCAGAGGGAGACCAGGGACAACCCCAGGGACCCGCAGTGGGGGCATCTGGGTGGGCCCCTCAGAGGAAGCGCAGACAGCGTGATGCAGGCCCCGGCGGCCGTGCTTTTCCTCCGCTTTAGGTGGGGGATGTGTGATCAGGCCCCATGTTGCTGGGACCTAGGCGTGAGCGTGGTGTAGCTACTTGCGGCTGGTCATGACCTGGCCCTGGGCAGGCTTGATTGTGCGAGTTGGTGACCTGGGGCCTGGGCCCACCCTCCTCCTGGGATGGGTCTGAGGTGGATCCCAGTGTCAGGGGGACCTGTAAGCTGGGTTCTGACGGATGGGGGATTACAGTAAGGCCGCCGTAATCCATCAGGATTTGGGGGATTTGAAACTCAAAGCTGCCATCAAAACAGTGAAACTGCCGCCTGCTCAGTCCACAAGCGCTTCACAGCACTCAAAGTTACAGCTGGTCTGCAGGGGGAGCCGCGGGGTTTTTAAGGCACCTGTCCTCAGATGTTTCAGTGGAGCAGGAAGAGTTGTGGGACCCAGAAGGGCGTGGATTGTGACTTGAAGTTCCCGAACCTAGTTCTTTTTACTGGGCCCCCCTCCCCTGCTTATAGGTACCTTTGGTGTAGAGAAGTTACTGCCTCACCCAGCCTTTATCTTGGCATGCATGGCCTCGGTGCACATGGCCCCCACTGGTGGCATCTGCAGGCTTGAGGCTTCTGGTCCTTGGAGCAGCTGTGCAGCCAGAGAGAGGCCCCGACGTTGGGACCGTCCCTCCTAGTCTGCCTCATTGCCCTGTCTTTTTCATTCAGTCTCAAGTCTCTTGGCTCCAAGGGGAGGGGTCCCTGGCCACCTGCCACCCTGCCCGCTAGGGCATGGGTGCCTCCAGACTCATTTCTTCGGCATCCACTTCGTCTACAGACATTTGGGCCTTAGGCCCTTGGTGCTTACATTGAGGCAAGATGCCATGTGTCTGAAGCACATTTTACATGTGGGGACACTGGAGGAGTGGGGGCTGGGCTGGGGAAGGTCCTGTGTCCCCATGGTTGTTAGGGCTGCTGTTTGGGGGCTTCCCTCCGGAGGCTGCATCTCTCCTGGGGCCTGGCCAAGGAAGGAGCTGGTACTTGGGGCCCAGCACCCACCGACCAGACTGCCTGGGTGTGAACTGAGTGTGCTGGGGCTGGAGGGCAGGATCACAGATGGTCAGGTGCCTGTGCGGTGGGTGGGGGTGGGCAGTGTCAGAGGTCAGCACAGGGGGCAGTCCCTGGCGGCCTGGTCCCATCCCCTCTGGTCACTGGATTATTCACTTGCTGGATGCTTAAGGACTTGGGGAGGTGTCCTGTGCGTGAGGCATGGGCTGCAGCCTGTATGTGTGGGGCCACCCAGCACCTGGCTCTGGAGGGGCCACGGCAGGGTGAACCTGTCCCAGCTGTGGTTCCAGGAAGAGCGTGATGCTGCCTGTGACACGTATCATGTGCCATCTGAGCCACCCGCCACAGTCCCTGAGAATGGGTTGTCTGTAACGGACAGAAACATTTCTCACGATTGTTCAGGCTCAAGTCCCAGATGAAGGCACTGGCCCGTTTGGTGTCTGGTGAGGGCCTGCCGTCTGCATCCTCCAGCAGGAGCGGCACTGTGTCCTCACGGGGCAGGAGGGCAAAAGGGCCACCTGCCTGTGGTGTCCTTTATGAGGGCCTTCGTGCCATTCCCGAGGCCAGAGCCCTCAAGACCTGGTTCCCGCCCCAAAGGCCTGCCTCCCAGCACTGTGGCATTGGGTTAAATTTCTTCACGTGAAGTTTGCATGGGACAAAATACCAGAGCACCCATGTTCTGTGTTGTTAGAGAAGGATGACTGCCGGGCTGCCTCTCAGGCTTCAGATGCCAGCAGTCCTCACTGGCCCCCACTCCATCACCCAGGGCCCATGGGTGCCCACCTCCTCCTTGGGGTCCCCGGGTGATTTACCCCAGCCCTTGGGAGGGAGGCAGGAGAGGGGTCATTTAGTGGGGAGGCCACCTCGCTGCTGGTGATGTCAGGTGTCCCTGCTCGTGGAGCAGAGCAGGAGAACCTTTCAGTTCCACTTTTAGAAAGGCGGATTAAGCAGCAAGGATCAGGAGGTGTAGCCCTGGCTTTTGAAACTGAGAGTTTTACTCAGCTTTACAGTCGAGAGAGATTTTCAAGGCCAGGAGGGACTTGCCATCTTGCAGGTTCTTCTGGGGTGAGCAGCTTGCTTCCCGACACTTCCTGATGCTTCCTGATTCTTCCTGATGCTTCCTGATGCTTCCCGACACTTCCTGATGCTTCCTGATTCTTCCTGATGCTTCCCGATGCTTCCCGACACTTTCTGATTCTTCCTGACGCTTTCTGATTCTTCCTGATGCTTCCTTATGCTTCCCGATTCTTCCCGATGCTTCTGATGCTTCCTGACACTTTCTGATTCTTCCTTATGCTTCCTGGCACTTGCCAACACTTCCTGGCATTTTCTGATTCTTCCTGATGCTTCTTGATGCTTCTTGATGCTTTGTTTAAAAAAAAAAAAAAAAATTAGCGTCGGTGCACCTGGGAATGTGCCTGACCGTCCTCGAGCGCGGCTGCATGGAGGAAGGAGAGTGTTGGTGAGAGTGTCGCCCTCACAGTGAACACCAGGCGCAGACCGTGGCCCCGGTGGTCCCGGCAGCCCCAGCTCCCCGTCCTCCTTTCGTTTCCCGTCAGCTCCTCCTGGAACTGACGCCGAGGTGTCTCCCCGACAGGAGATGGAAGCGCAAGAGAGAGCGGCATGTTGGCTAACAGCGTCGAGGCGGAGAGGGAGAGTTTCTTTGAAGGAAAGAATATGGCGCTTTTTGAGGTAATTTTATTTCCATGAAGAGAAGGTGCCCAGGGCAGTCGCTGTAACGTGGAAAAGTACCAACGTGCTGGGCTTGGGGTCCCCGGTCTGAGGATGGGCCGGGGTTCTCAGGCAGAGACGAGAGCGGACAGTGCTGGGGCGGGAGCCGGGCCGACCCCACGAGATGCTCCCCGGCCCACGCCTTCTCCTGACGGCCCCCTGGGACTAAGGATGCTCGGGTCCTAGGGAGCCCTCAGGGCCCTGCGCCCTGGACCGTCTCGGGAACCTGGCTCCCCTGCCTGGGTGGGTGGTCCCGCTCAGGGTGGCCTGGAGCCCCTAGCTTCTGACTGCAGACTGCTGGGCTCCACGACCAGGCGCAGAGCTGAGCTGCAGACAGCCCTGCAGAGGGGCGGGAGCCCTGCCAGCAAGGCAAGGTGGGCACGTGGTGTCCACGTGGGGGCTGGGGTAACCGGCCGTGCCCTGCCCAACAGGAGGAGATGGACAGCAACCCCATGGTGTCGTCCCTGCTCAACAAGCTGGCCAACTACACCAACCTGAGCCAGGGCGTGGTGGAGCACGAGGAGGACGAGGACAGCAAGAGGCGGGAAGTCAAGGTAGCCCCGTGCCCTGCCCGTGCTCTGCCCACTGCCCCACCTGTCCCCCTGCACATGCTCTGCTCGTCCCCCCGCGCCTGCTTTACCCACCTCCCCTGCCCGTCCCCCCATACATGCTCTGCCTGCCTGTCCCCCTGCCCGTGCTCTGCCCACTGCCCCTGCCTGTCCCCCAACACATGCTCTGCCCGTCCCCCTGCACCTGCTTTACCCGCCGCCTCTGCCTGTCCCCCTGCCCGTGCTCTGCCCACCGCCCCACCTGTCCCCCTGCACATGTTCTGCTCGTCCCCCCGCACCTGCTTTACCCGCTGCCTCTGCCTGTCCCCCCGCACATGCTCTGCCTGCCACCCCACCTGTCCCCCTGCACATGCTCTGCCCGTCCCCCCCGCGCCTGCTTTACCCGCTGCCCCTGCCTGTCCCCCCGCACATGCTCTGCCCACCTCCCCACCTGTCCCCCTGCACATGCTCTGCCTGCCACCCGCCGCCCACACCCCGCTCCCTATGTCTCCTTTCTGTGTTGCTGGGATGTGGTTTCCTACCAGCAATGCAGTTTCTAATCAGAAAATGCCCTATTCTCAGGTTTTATAGTAAACTCAGCCCTGCCCTTCCATGAGGGCACAGTGGCAGGGGCTCTCTGGGTTGTCCCCTTCCTTTGTTCGTTTCCATCCCTTCAGGGGAAATTTCAGGTCTCGGTGCTCAGAGAGGAGTTTGGGTGAGACCTGCCTGTCCCCTGTTCCAATGGGAGGTCTTGTGAGGATCACACAGCCTGGGGGTGGGGGAAGCAGGAGCCGTCAGCTCCACAACCTGGGCCTCTTCTTCCCACGCCCTGCACTTGCCCTTTGTTTTCCTATCACAGGACACTCGGCCTGGTGCTGTTTTCCTACGGGTCACTTCTTAGGGATTCGTCTCTAGGAATCTGTCCTAAGGGATAAGTAGAGCTGCAGAGGGTTTTCTAGGGAGATGCTCAGTGGGAGGTTTTTTGTAACAGCAGATTGTGGAAGCTGCTTACAAAGCCTCCCATAGGAGGCCTGGTGTCGTGGTGCCGGCGGCTCCAGGACAGATGACCTGAGCTGCCAGAGCTGTGGCCTGAAATAAGGTTCATGACTTAAGAAAATGCCGGTAAAGCGAAGAGGACCATGGAGTGACTTTGGCAGGACGTGCAGGCGTGCAGCGAGGCATGCCGAGCTGTGACTGCTGCTGGTTCCCTCTGTGGGGACCGGTGGCGGCTCCTAGTCCCTCCTTCCCCCTGCCTTTTATGTTTTCTAGTGGTACATGTGTGTTGTCTTACAATCAGACGACACCAATGAAAATAGCCACTGGGGAGACGCGGCGGTGCGGGCCCCCTCGCAGGTCCTGAGGGCTGTGGAGTTATGGTTTCCCCTCCCCGTAGTCCAGACAAAAGCTGGTGTTTGCCGTGTCCAGCTGCACGTGGACACACCATTACTTCTGCAGGTGGCTGAGGGAGGAAATTGGCTTTTCGCAGTTTGCAATGATTTTTTATTCCCCTGGTATTTTCCAAACTCTCTAGCTCTCGAAGATACTACTCACAGGTCCCTGTTACTTTGAAGGGAGAGATTTGTGAGCAGAAAGGGAGGTGCCAGTCTGGCCTTGAGGGGAGGCTCCCACCAGGGGAGGTGACTGAGCCCCCAGCCTCACACTGCAACCAAGCCAAGTGTCCCCTCGCCCGGCCGTGTCCCCAGGCCACTCTGCCCTGAGCCCTGCATGCACTTGTCTGGGCTTGCTCTCTGAGCCCCTCCCCTGTGCCAGCATCCCGAAGTCTGGCCACAAAGTAACAGGCCTTTTTTTGACTTTCCTTTCTTCTACTGTGACCGCAGCAGGGTTAACACTGTGTTTCCAAAGGACTTGAGAACACTAGGTTTTGGTTTTTCAGAAGGAGCACTCTGTTTCGGATTCCATCATGGGAGGTGACCGTGTGGGCCCCTCAGGACAGGCCAGACCTGAACAGAGCTGCACGTCTGTCCTGGCCCCGTCTGCTTTCCCAGGGATGGAGGGGCAGTGCACTTAGAAGCTGCATCAGGACCTTTCTAAGCTCGGGCCCTGGTGCAGCCTGGCCCATTCAGGCCACAGCCGGCCTCTAGGGTGGGGGGTCAGAGCTGTGCAGGAGCTCACGTGACGGTGTCACGTGATGGATTTGTCGCCTGGGGCCCATTTCTGGAGTTTCACAGGTGCCTTGGGCACTGCCCTGCAGCTTGACAGGCTCTCATTCTGTCCCCAGACCTTGGGAGCCACCTGCCTTCCCTGGGTGGATGGCACATGATCATCCCCTCAGCCTCTGGGCATGGCTCAGTTCCAAGCACTGCCAGCCTCAGCTGGGCAGAGCCGCCCCTCCACCTGCTGTTCTAGCTCCTCGCAGCGCCTGGCAGAACCCAGCTTACCACATCCATCCTGAAGGTACCCTGGAAAGTGCATCCCACATTCTCTTGTCCTACTTTTTATTGAGGTGGAAGCGAAGTGTCCACTGTGAGGACTTTGTACAGTGCACCGCCAGCTCAGGGCCTAGGACATTCCACCTAGAAGGCTCCCCCCAGCCCTCCCCAGGACCCAACCCCCCAGCGCGGTGGCTGTCTGGGCTCTGTGCCCCTTGGGGACACGGCACAGGTATACCAGGCTGACATACCTTGGGTGTCAGCCAGTGTGGGTCCAGGCCACCCTCTGACCCTCAGCAGGCCTTGTGTAATGAGATGGGCAGGTTTTGGTTGTAAACAAACCAGGCTGTTCCACTTTGGGGACTGTGGTTAGGTCCCTGGGGGCAGGAAGGGCAGGGGCCTACCTTCATTGTCCACTCTGGCCAAGTGCTTGTCCCCAGAGATCGGGCATCGTTTTCCCCAGCAAGTGTGCCTTCCCATTAAGGCGCCTTTTCAAAAGTCTAGGCGTGTCCAGCCTCGCGCACCTGTAATTGGGTCGGGTCAGTCCTTCAAAGCTGCCTTTTAGAAGCAAACAGAGGCCAAGGCCGGCCGTGCCCTTCAGCAGGACTGAGGATCCCAGCCGTGGGGCGGAGAGCCAGCTCCGGGCTGGCTTGTCACGGGGCCGCTCATTCTGAGGCTGAGCCCGGCTGTGCAGGAGCCCTGATGTGGGCCTTGGGGGCTCCGGTTGTGGAGGGCTCTGCTAGCTCATGTTGTGTTTCTATTGATTGTTTCGTACGTTAACTAAAACCACGAAATGGAAGCGGGCTGTCTGCCTGGCTTAGCGGTCACTTGTGCGTTCTCACTTCTACCCACCCGGAAGCTCCCAAGGACGTTCCCTGCCCACTCCGCTTGCAGAGTTCAGACCCATAAACACTTCTATTACTTGTGCCAAAAACACAGGCAAGTCTGGCTTCCGTGGGTGGGAAGGGCGTGGGTCATCCCCTCTGAGCAGGGCAGGCCCAGGCCCAGCATGGAAAGGGGCTGCTGAGTTGTTCCTGAATCCCCCCGATTGTTCCTGCCTTGTCTCGCAGGCCACCAGACCTGCAGTCCCGGCCCTGGGCTGCCCTCTTCTGAGTTGTTATCCCTGGGGTCTTGGCATTGGTGGGACAGTGGGACGCCACTGCAGCCCTGCCAGGCCCCTGTGTGGGGGACGTTCCTGTCCATTGACTGAGAAGCACCTCCCGTTTCCTTCCGTGTTTCGGGGCTGCGCTCTCCCTCCTTGGGATCATCTGGTGCCACCCCTTCCTGGCGTGGCCGTGGGAGCCCCGGATGGCAGCCTGTAGTTGTCATTCACAGGAAGTGCTTTCAAGTCAAATCTCCCTCCTCTTTGTATTCACCTCAATTTGAGACATTTTACTGTTAAAACGTTGTCTTGTATTGGGGACTGTCCCTTCAGCCATCGTGTCCCCTGACCATGGCTGCTGTCCCCAGTCTGGGCCGGGGGCCTTTGGCAGTGGCTCCAGGCTGGCCGGGCAGGCTCAGCTGGTTTGCTTGGCTGTGGAGGGGTCTTTCAGAATGACAGAAGACGTTTCTGCTGCTCCTGCACGGTTATCCCATGGCGGGCAGTGCCTCTGGCCATTTCTGTGCTTGGGGAGGGACGTCCTCGTGGGTGGGTCTTGTTTGAGCTTCCTCAGTGTCTCCCAATGACGTTCTCACACTGGGTTGAGGCGTTGTGGGCTTCTGCCCAGGGTTGATCTTAACCTGCGGCTGTTGTAGTTCCCAGGGCAGCCACCGGCTCATCCCTTCCTGTCCCAGAGCTTCCCTGGGGTGTGAGGTCTGAGGACCCTGAGCTGCCTCCGTGGGGAACGTTGCGGGCACACTGCCCATGCTGTCTGTCTTGTTTCCATAACTTTTCTTGCTGAACAGTCTCTTCTCGGGAGGAGGGAGCGGAGCTAGCCTCCACCCGCTGTGCTCTGTTGGTGATGGGGTTCTGCTCCCCCCAAAAGCCACCTGCACTGGATTCTCTAAACCTCAGTTTGTTCTGAGCTGTGGTCTTGCTTTGGCCGTTTCCTCCACTGCAACTCGTGGCTGTCAGTGGATCCTCTCCATTTCCTCCTGTTCCCAGCACCTCTTTGCCTCCGATCCCCCTCACCCCCCGTCCCTGGGCCTGAGTGTAGTCCGGGGGAAGGGCTCCGTGTCCCAGCCACCGTGGGGTGCGTGCGTGAGCCTCCCTGGAACACTTTTGCTTTGCTGTCTTCCAGACCCCACGCATGGGCACCTTCATCGGCGTCTACCTGCCCTGCCTGCAGAACATCCTGGGTGTGATCCTCTTCCTGCGCCTGACGTGGATCGTGGGGGCGGCAGGCGTGCTCCAGTCCTTCCTCATTGTGTCCATGTGCTGCACCTGCGTGAGTCGGGGCCTTGCCCTGGGGACTCGGGACAGCCAGACGGACATTGGGGACCCTGCGAATCTGGGAAACTGCAGGCTCTCAGGGGCTGCTCTGGAACCCCTGGGATTGCCCTGCAGACCTGTCTCAGGGTGCGCCACCTAGGTGGCACGGCTGGTCGGGTGAGGTCGGATTATTGATCAGCTGATGGAATCTTATTTAGCTGCATCTGCAGAATTGCATTTTAGCTTCCGGTGGTGGAAGTCATGTGCATGTCTGGTGGCCAAGGGCTTCAGTGGGGTGTCACCACTCGGTGGGGTCCTGCATTTTGACAAGATCACCTCCCAGTTTGGAAGGATCTCAGGCATCTTCAGGGGTCCCCTAGTGCAGAAAGGAACACAGTGGTTCTGTTCCTCGTTCACCCCAGTCCTGGGGTGGTGTGGTGCAGCTGGCCGGAGCTGCTGGTGCTGGCGGCTCTCTGGCAGGCCACCCGCCCGGCCCCCCGTGCTTGGCCGTCATCTTCATTTGACGTGGATTCTCTCCTTTATCACTGTTTTCTTGCGTCTGGTTTACCCTTTAAATGTTCCTGAGAGCTTCCTTCAGCCACCAGCTTTTTCTTTTTCCCGTCTGTTCTTTTTCTGGTTTCGGCGGCTGGCTGTTATAGGGAGCAGACCCCAGGCCGTGGTGCTATCAGCACCATGCTCCGACCAGCTGAACTTTTTTTTTCTTGTTAGTAGGGATGCAGTTTAGTTGTTTTAACTGCTGAAGTGTTAGATGAGACATTCTGTCTGGGAAGCATTCAGGTGGGGCAGGAGCCCTGGCCCCTCTGCAGGACACCCTCACCTTCAGGTGGTAGCCAGGGCCCTTCCCATCCTGGACTCACTCTGGATGCTCTCCAGCGCCCTCAGGGGAGGTGGGCACCTGGGTGGAGCCAGTCTCTCAGGTTGGGGCTTTCTGGAGCCTGCAGGAGCTCAGCTCCATGTGTTGGGTAGGAAAGGGCTGAGAACCAGGAGGGCTTTGTGCCCAGGCGTCCCTGGAGCCTCTCGTGAACGCAGCAGCTCCTTTGAGATTGAGGGGCGGGTCACAGGCACCCCCAGAGCTGGTGTGGGCTGGCTTTGGAAATGTTCTTTCTCCTCAACGGTCACCCGTCTTTTTGCAGACGATGCTCACCGCCATCTCCATGAGTGCGATTGCCACCAATGGTGTGGTCCCAGGTAAGGGATGCCATGGCCGCGTGGCCCTCTCTACAGTGCAGTCACTGAGCCACAGCACTGTGGGTGACAGCAACCTTGACATTAACCCTCCACCCTTCACCGAGGCCAGGGCAGGGCCCAGGCCCTTCCAGAGCCGCTCGCCCAGCTGTCCGCACGGTGACACCCTCTCAACACTGCTGCTCTGTCTCCTGACATGGGGACAGGGCTGGTGCCCCCGGTCTCGTAGGGCCTCATCCCACAACCCTCCGTGGGCACAGCCGGGCTGTCCTTGAGCCTGGTGGAGCAGGTGCTGCGACTCTTGCCACAGCGGATGCCTGCAGGTTCAGAGGCCACAGTTGGTTGGATTCTTGTTGGAGTGGGGACTTCAGCAAATGCTCTGGAAGATGCTGTGCTAGTCTGATTTACACCTTAGACCTCTGCACAGAGGAGCTGGTGTGCATCGTGGACAGTGAGGACTTCCTTTTGGCTCTGAATTTTAATTTTCATCAACCATCATGCTCTCTAAGTCAAGTCATTCTTAGACGGGACGCGCATGCCGGCAGTAGCTGCTCCCGTGCTGCCGGCGGTCCTCCTGGTTGTGTTCTCTACCACTTCTTCAGCGTCTGAGCCTGAGAACCCACGGCCGTTCGTGGTTCTCCCGTTTGGCCACACAGGCACCCTTCTGCTGGCTGGGGTGGGGGCACCCGTGGGCGGAGGCCTTGGTGGGGGAGGAAGGGCGTCTATGTCTACCCGGAGCCCAGTTCGTCCCTTAGGCTGTGTTCTCTGAACACTTACCCTGTGAGAACAGGTGAAGACAGAATGCTGTCGTTTACTTAAAGTCATCAGTAATGAGTTAGCAGGAGACAGTGGTTAATTTGCACCTGATCTACATGTGCATGGACGGGCTAGGCTTGGTGTGCACCCAAGTCTCTGGCAGCGATCTCCAGCCTCCAGACATCCGGCTGCTGAGCTTGCCGCAGTGATGCGCCTGCCTGCCGGGCAACCTTGGTGCAGGGCTGGGAGCATGAGGGGGCCTGGCTGTTGGGCTGTGGAGACCACCTCTGCTGCTTTGTGACTGTGCCCAGGAGAGCCCCTTTCTCAGTGCTCAGCCCTGCTGGAAGGCGGCACCAGGTGCTCTGCCCAGCAGAGGGTGCGTAGCACATCCCAGATGTGCCCAGTGACCTGCCCCGGCATGCTGGTCAGTGTGGGAGCACCACATTGGCCCACAGACAGACTGCAGGGCCGGGTGTCCAGTGTGCAAAGAGGTCTCTTCACGTGTGACGCGGGACACACCAAACGTTAATGGAATTGGGGTGTTGGGCCTGATGTTGAAACAGAAGATCTTTTAGCGGAGCTGCTCTGGGGGCCCGTGTGCTCCTGCTTTGGTGGTTTTTACTCACTGTCTTTACTTGGCCATAGTTTCCACCAGGGAGCTGCCAAAGTGGGGTGGATGTCCACTGACTCTCACGTGCCAGTCTGTCCTCTGAGATCTAAATTCACGGTAAATGGGGCATCTCTGATTTGTTGTTTTTGATTTTGTTTTTGCAGCTGGAGGATCGTACTACATGATATCCCGGTCTCTGGGCCCCGAGTTTGGAGGGGCTGTTGGCCTCTGCTTCTACCTGGGCACGACGTTTGCAGGGGCCATGTATATTTTGGGGACCATTGAGATTTTTTTGGTGAGTGCATTGTTTTGGAATGGCTCTCTTGCCAAGGCCTTTGCCCACAGGTCCATTACCCTGTGGTGTAACCAGTGCCCCTTTGAGTCGTCCGTCACCCCGTTGCTCTGGACTCCTTGCTGCACTGGGCTCTAGAGCTGGTAGTGTCTGTCTCCTTGGCTTTGGGCTGTGGCCAGAGCTGCTGCATCCTTGTGGCCTCTCAAGGGTGAGCCCCTGGCACATGCTGAGTAGCTAATGTCTGGGCCTCAGGTCTGAGCCCGGGGTGGGCGTGCGGCCTCCACAGTCTGTGCTGTTTGGGAGGCAGGACAGGAACAGACAGAGAGCGCCCCTCAGCCAGGATCTCTGAGTGGCTCTTCCTTGTTGGCTGCAAACATTCAGGCCCCTGTGCAGATTTCCCTGAGACCTGAAACTGAAGTGTTTATACTCAGTTGGCTGGTGCATGTTCAAGCGGAAGTGTCCTGGTCTGCCACCTCCTCTGGTGGCATGTGGTCACTGTAGACCTTCTGAGTCTTGTAGAGCTCACCCGCCCCACTGCTTGCGGAAAGCCCAAGAGAAGGTATCTTCTGGGAAGACACAGGCCCCCAATTCAGAGCCATGGGCAGTGGCTGGGCCTGTGGGCTTTGCTCGGGGAGGTTCAGGGATGCGTTTGCCTGCTGGGCACTGAGGTGTCCACAGGTCTGCAAGTGGCGCTCACGTGTGAGGGATCTCAGGGGCTCATGCAAGGACCTTCTAACTCAGGGTTGGCTGGGGTGGAGATTCTGTGTTTTTAGTGAGTTTAGTGTGCCCCTGTGAGTTGTGCACCGACACTGAGTGGCAGGGTTCTAGAGTGTTCATCTCCCTCCTGCTGGGTGTCCGTTGGGATGTGAGGAATCGTCCCACATGCAGCTGCTTGGAACCACCCCCAGGCCATTGCTGTCCTGGAGGGCAGAGGTGCCATCTGGTGCTGGCAGAGACCTTGGGCTCACCTGCAGCCTCCCCATGGCACCTCTCCCCCCGCTTGTTCCTGCAGACCTACATCTCCACCGGCGTGGCGGTCTTCCAAGCAGAGACGGTGGAGGGCGAGGCCGTGGCCCTGCTGAACAACATGCGTGTGTACGGGACATGCACTCTGGCGCTCATGGCCCTGGTGGTCTTCGTGGGCGTCAAGTATGTCAACAAGCTGGCCCTGGTCTTCCTGGCCTGTGTGGTGCTGTCCATCCTGGCCATCTATGCTGGTGTCATCAAGACCGCCTTCGATCCTCCAGACATCCCGTGAGTCCTTGTCCCTCTGCCCGGCGGGGCTGTCCGAGTGTGTGGCCAGGCCCAGGCTCTAGGGTTCCTTGCCTTCCCACCTCTGTCATCCCAGATGCTGGGCCCTTCTCTTGGCATGACGTGAGGTGACCTTGGGTGGCCACTCCTGGGCTCCGTGTGTGGTTGCTCTGAGGATCACATGAAACCCAGCAGAGCATGGAGTGTGTCCCGTGCCCCTGTAGCCAGGTCTGGGTACATCTGAGGATGGGAGGTTTGAAGGACCCGGCATGTTCTGGGGCAGCCTGCGGGCCTGAGGACTGTCAGGCAGTGCCCAGCTTCCCCGGGTGCGGCCCACCCGCCACACCCACGTCCCAGCTCCCTGCAGCCTCACAGAAGCCCCTCGGTGGGTTCTTTTCTCACCTGTCTACCGATGAGGAGGTGGCAGGGAGCTGGCTTGTGTTTGGGCCCCAAGGCTGCCCTAGGTGAGCCCACCACCCAGGAGCAGGTCTGAGGAGGGGCTGGGCCCCCTGGGACAGGCTGGGTGGGGGCTGGGGTGGCGTCAGCCCCCTTAAGGCTCCTGCATGTCACTGTCTCAGCATGCAGGCAACACCCCTTTTGACACCTGCCTTAGATGCCTACAGACAGGGAGATAGGATGGCCCTGCGCGTCATAAATCCTGTTCATGGGGAAGTGGGTCCAGGGCCTGCGGCAACTAGCTTAGGCACTGACCCAGACGGGTTTGTGGAGTCTGACAAGCATCTGACAGCGGATCCCTCACGGTCAGCTGGGAGAAGCAAGAGAAGTAATTCCAGGAGGAGCCGCAGTCTCATGGCTCTCCATTCCCGTGTCTAGGGTCTGTCTCCTGGGGAACCGCACGCTGTCAAAACGCAGCTTCGACGTCTGTTCCAAGATGCACGTTGTTGGCAACAACACGGTGACCACTGCGCTCTGGGGCCTCTTCTGCAACGGCTCCCGGCCCAGCGCCACCTGCGACGAGTACTTTGCACAGAACAATGTCACCGAGATCCAGGGCATCCCGGGTGTGGCCAGTGGTGTCTTCCTGGGTAGGTGTCTGGTGGGGTCTTGGTTGAGGGCTGGCCCCTACGGGCACCGTCACTGGAAGCCGCTGACAGGGCCCTGGTCCCCTTGCCTCTCCTGAGTCTCTGTGGGAACCCTCCCCAGAGCCGTGGAAGCCAGGCGTGGCGTGTCAGGGGCAGCCTGTCGAGGCTGTAGTTGGTCATTTGTTTTTATGGCTTAAGAGCAGAGCATGTGGGGAGCTTGCTGGGCCATAGGGAGATTGTTAGCAGGGGAGACCAGGGTTTTCCTGTCTGTACTTTGTCCCAAGATGAAGACATTGTACTGGGACCTCACCACCCCACGAGACAGGCCTGCCCTTTTAGGGAAAAGGAAAGATTCTGAGAACACCTGAGTGCGGGTCCCTGGTTACCTTCCCAAGTCAGGTCGGGACTCTGTGTGTCTCCTGAGGTGTGAAGTCAGGGGTCCACGCTGGGGGCTGGGCCAGACCAGTGACAGGTGGGCAAGGAGCAGAGGACAAGAGCGTTGGGGTCCTGATGCTCGAGGACCTGCCTGAGACCACCACTGCTGAGCCCAGCCCTGACAGAGCAGGACCCCAATGGGGCATGCAGAGAGGGGTGGAAGAGGAGTGAGGGGCCTGGGGAGTGTGGGCTCTGTGGGAGGGGCCTGGGGAGTGTGGTCTCTGTGGGAGGGGCCTGGGGAGTGTGGGCTCTGTGGGAGGGGCCTGGGGAGTGTGGGCTCTGTGGGAGGGGCCTGGGGAGTGTGGTCTCTGTAGGGAGGGGTCTGGGGAGTGTGGGCTCTGTGGGAGGGGCCTGGGGAGTGTGGTCTCTGTAGGGAGGGGCCTGGGGAGTGTGGTCTCTGTAGGGAGGGGTCTGGGGAGTGTGGGCTCTGTGGGAGGGGCCTGGGGAGTGTGGGCTCTGTGGGAGGGGCCTGGGGAGTGTGGTCTCTGTAGGGAGGGGTCTGGGGAGTGTGGGCTCTGTGGGAGGGGCCTGGGGAGTGTGGGCTCTGTGGGAGGGGCCTGGGGAGTGTGGTCTCTGTAGGGAGGGGTCTGGGGAGTGTGGGCTCTGTGGGAGGGGCCTGGGGAGTGTGGGCTCTGTGGGAGGGGTCTGTAGGGAGGGCATGCGGGGTGTCTACAGGCAGCAGGGGTGTGGGTGGCTGGTGGGTAGAGCCCCGACAGAAGGTTCCGGACTCCTGTCAGGAAGTCTCCTCGTCCCGCCCATGCTTCCCCGCAGACAACCTGTGGAGCACCTATGCAGACAAGGGGGCGTTCGTGGAGAAGAAGGGCGTGCCCTCGGTGCCCGTGCCGGAGGAGGGTCGCACCCGCGGGCAGCCCTACGTGCTCACCGACATCATGACCTGCTTCACCATGCTGGTCGGTATCTACTTCCCGTCGGTCACCGGTGAGGCTCCCTGCCCCCATCCGTGTCTCTCGCATGCTCGTCCCTGTCCCCACCCTTCCCAAGCACTGTTCTCCCCGTGTGCGTCGTGGCTGATTTAGAAGAGCTGGCGCTGTCCCGAGTAGCCCGTGTTGTGGAAGCAGCTGCGTGACAGGCGCGTGCGGCTGCTGAGAACGCCTGGCGCGTGCGTGGTTAGGTGACGTTCAGACGTGGCCTTGCAGGGAGGTCAAAGATGGGGCGCCTCGGCTGTCCTTGTCCTTATCCTTACAGAAGGTCGTCCTCACTGCCTTCTCCATGAGGCTCTTAGTTCATGCCAGACCTTCTGTTCACTCCCAGTGCAGCAGGTAACAGCGAGATCCCCCAGCCCCTGCCCAGCCACACGGCCTGCAGCTGCCAGGAGTCTGTCCCTCGGTCCCTGCTGCGTCTGCTCCTGGGCTGCTCACCCACCTCCCAAGGCCCCGGAGCTCAGAAGCAGGGCTCAGGAGGGCTGGGGTCAGCAGAGCCGGTGCCTGCGAGCGTTTCCCTGTCTCCCCACGAAGGGGGGCTCCCAGTCTGGCTGGAGCATGTGGATCGCCCCGCTAGGCTCTTTTCCCTGCACTCTGCTCCACCCTCCCACCTGGGGTGTGGCCCCACCTCCTCGGGCGCTGGCACATCAGGCTGCACCTGGACGGGACTGAGTGGCGTCCAGGCCATCCCAGCTGGGCTCCCCTGGGCTCAGTGGGAGCCGCTTCTGCTCTGTGTACAGCCCGCAGCTCTGGCGCATGGGCCGGCTCTTCACGTGGTGCAGTAGGAGGAGGTTTAAGCCCACCGGCAAGGTTCTGACCTACTTGCGCATCACATTCTTAAAGTGCTGTGGTCCATTTGTGCCCCGTGAGTGAGCGGCATTTGACACCATCTTCCAGGAGCTCCTGATCCTCAGCCCCATGGATTACTGAGATGACAGAGGACTCCTGGGGCGTGGGTGGGAGCCAGATGTGCCAGGCAGCCGGGGCTGGCTGCAGGATTGAGCGTCTGGGCTGGGCCTGTTCTCACAGCCTGGAGAAGATCGTCAGAAACCTCCAGCCTCACCTGTGGCTTAGCCTGGGGGGCGTCTGGGCTGCCTTGGCCTGTGCCCTGCAGTGTGGACTGGCGGGGTCTGGGCCGTACTCTCTGAGGTGTGGCTCATCCTCTGGGGACACCGACCTTGGGCAGACTCCCCTGACACTTCCCAGCATGCAGTGGCAGAGGTCGCACCACGTCTGAAGCAGCTCTGTCTCACATAGGCCTGGCCAGTGTTTTCAAGGTTTGCTGTGATGCGGCAGCTCACCCGGTCTGTTTCCACAGGGATCATGGCCGGCTCCAACAGGTCCGGCGACCTCAAGGACGCCCAGAAGTCGATCCCCACGGGGACCATTTTGGCAATTGTGACCACATCTTTTATTTGTATCCTTGAAGGGGGTCTAGGTGGGAGGTGCTGGGGTCATGCCGCAGGCCAGGTGCATCCTGACCACCCTGATGGCCGTCTGTGTATCCACCGGCTCCCTGAGGACCACTGGGGGTGGACGCGGCAGTATGCCCAGGATGGGGGAGGGGTCATGGTGTCAGACTGGACCCCTGGAGCCTGAGTTGGGCCGCTGGTCATGGCATCCCACTCAACCAGGTGGCCTGCCGCCGTCCCTTTGCACCGGGACCCACCGTTCCTTGACACGAGCTGCAGATCTCTCCTGCATAGCGCTTTTTGGGGCCTGCATCGAGGGTGTGGTCTTGCGAGATAAGTACGTTTGCTTTTGTTAGCAGCCTGTACAAGTGCTTGTGGTCTGCCTGGGTTTTCCTGAGGACAATTGAGTCTTTGACACTAAAGTCACCCTGGGCCTCACAGGTCCCCTTGGAGCTAGAGGCCATCTCCATCCCTGTCCCAGGCTCCCCTTGGCTGAGACGTTAACGTGTCATCCCTTCCTCACGTATCCGGGGCCTGGGGAAGCCCCGGAGCAAACCTCAACCCCTGGTGGGGCTCGGGGTGCAGGCGCAGCCCCTCTGAGAGGCTGCAGGGTGCGACCTGGGAAGACCCCTCCACACAGCCCTGACGCTAGTGGAGAAGGGGCAGGAGCCCAGGCAGGTCATCTGCTGACCCTGCCTTCCCGTGGGTGCACGTCCAACTGTCTGCCCACCCTCAGGGCTTGGGGGTCTAGGGTGTTCCCTGCCATGTTTGTGCAAGTGACCGTGGCCAACACCCACTCTAGGCCAGGCTGGGGCGCTTGTGCCCCCAAGAGCGGTCTGGGGGAGCAGGACCCGACAACCATGCGTGGGAGCTGTCCCTCCTCCCCTAGTCCCTTCAGAGGACTTTGGCTTATCTGGGCAGACCCTGGCAGGGGTCACGGTCTCCTCCCTTTCCTTCTGGGGAGCCACCCTCTCCCGCGGCCCTGGGATTCCCCTCAAAGGGTGGGAAAAGGTGTTTTGTCTCTCTTTAGCTCATTTTCTGAGCTGTGCTGGTCACTCACCCGTGAACCCACCCACCCTCCCCACAGGTTTGGGGAGGCTCTGCAGGGGAACCTCGTCATCGGCATGCTGGCCTGGCCATCCCCATGGGTCATCGTCATTGGCTCTTTTTTCTCCACGTGTGGTGCCGGACTGCAGAGCCTGACAGGGGCTCCCCGCCTGCTGCAGGCCATCGCCCGCGATGGCATTGTCCCCTTCCTCCAGGTGAGCCCTAGGCTGGGGCTGCACTGGTGCACGGTGGACATATTCCCCTAATGAGGGGTGGTGGCCCTTGGGCAGTCAGGGGCGGGTCTGCGAGGGTCCCCGGGGGTCTGCTCCCCAGATACTGAAAGCCAGTGGGGACACACACCTCGCCTGAGCCCCGTGGTGGCCACTTCTTCCTACTGGCCCCTGGGCTGAGCATGGGGGGCGTGGCGGGCGGGGGCAGCCCTCGCACTCCAGGCGGCAGGTCCCTCTGAGCTCCACCACGAGTGTCGGTACCAGTTTTCTGTATTAGTCCGTTTCTGTTGCTTATAACAAAATACACAGAACTGGGTGATATAAGGAAAAGCGAAATTTATTGCTTACAGTTTCTGAGGCTGGGAAGTCCACAGTCCATCTGATGGTGACGACAGTGACCCAGGGGTCTCACACTGCAAGATGGTGGAAGCAAAGAGCAGAGAGAGAGTGAGAGACAGACTGTGCTCTGTTTTCTTGTAAAGCCTCAGAACCATGCCCCTGACCACCGTTTTTAATCCATTCCCTGGGCACGGTCCTACAATCTAGTCACCTCTTCAAGGCTCCACCCCTCAATTAATGTAATAGGATTTCCCACCCTCTTAAGTCACAGTGGGGACCAAGTTTCTAATATGTAAAACTTGGGGAACACAGTTCAAGATTAAGTGAGTTTTGGGGGACATAATTCAGTCCACTACATTCCCCCCCGGGACCCCCAAAACTCGTCTTTTCATATGCCGATAAAGTCATTTCATCCCCAAAGTCTTAATTTTTCTCAGTTCAAATGTCCAAAGTTCAAAGTCCCATCTGTGAAATCAGTACAAGTCGTCTATTTCTCAGATACAGTGTTGGGACAAGCGTAGGGTACGTATTTCTGTTCAAAAAGAGAAAAATTAGCCAAAAGAGAGGTGTAGCAAGTCCCAAACGAGTCCAAAACCGAGCAGGACAGGCATTAAATCTTACAGCTGCTGAATTGTATACCTTGACTGCATGTTCGGTGTCCTCTGCACGCTGGTGTGGGGATTTGTTTGGGACCTGCTGTGACATTAACGGAGGGACTCAGCGTCCTGGGACCCAGGTCTCCCCCAGCGTAGGCTTTCTAGAGTGAACGTGGAGGCCGCTGATCGTATACGTACGACTGCCGTACCAGAGGTCTGCAGCCGGGCTGCTCAGACGGCAGACGTTTGTTCTTGCACAGTCTGGAGGCTGAAGTCTGACATCCAGGCGTGGCAGGGCTGGTTCTCCCAAGGCCTCTCTCCTTGGTGTGTAGACGACATCTTCTTCCTGTGTCCTCACGTGTGTCTGCGTCCTGATCTTCTCTTTTTATAAGGACGCCAAGCACATTGGATCAGGGCCCACTCTAATAACCTCAGTTTACCTTAATCACCTCCTTAAAGGCCCCATTTCCAAACAGAGGCACATTCTGAAGTGCTGGAGGCTAGGGCTCCAACATGCGAATCTTGGGGACACAGCTCAGCCCGTCATGGAGCACTTCCGTGGTCACCTGTGTCGGAGCGTGTTCTGTGACCAGCACACCCGCTGGAGGGCAGCTCTTGGGGCTCCTGTGTTCGTTGTTCTCATTTCCTGGGGGCAAGGGGGTCGTCTGCAGCAAGGGTGGGGGTCGGGAGCAGCCCAGGTACATGGACCCCCCTTGATGTCCACAGCTCCATCCAGCATTTCTGCCACGTGCTTTCAGCATGTTTTTCCAGAAACCATATGATAGCAAAGAGTTTGGTAGAAGCACGAAATGCCAAATATCCCGGGAGTGGGCATGGCCTACTGGGAAATTCTGCCATGCCACGAACTTGTGGGTCAAGGGTCCAGGCCCCTTGCAGTGATGTCCTTGGAAACTCCATCAGCCCATGTAGTGTCACTGGTAGACCCCTTGGCTGGTGTTTTCTCTAGGACCACTGGTCCTCACTGGTCCCAGGGTCCCAAAGTACTTGGGGACACCATCTGCTTTCTGGCTTCAGGAGCCTGCATGCTCCTGCCTACTTACATCCTGTCACCTGTTTCTCTGCATGGACATGCTCCTTACTGCCCACCCCCACCAACCCAGGGCCAGACCAGCATCCCTGCGTGCCGCATCCGGAGTGTGTGTGGCTTGTCTCATTCCTTGGTGACGAGCAGCTGTGGGTAGGTTGCGGTTGACAGTCCTGCCCTTGTGCCAGCCACAGATACCACGAGAGTCACCTTCTGTGTGTCTCGCTTCCATCTTTAAGGCTTCTTTTGGATTGGACCTGCCTAGCGTTCAACTCCTCACCAAAAAGGGGGGCGTGTTCCCACGGTGCCGCAGCCCCCGCTCTTCTCCCTGCAGGTGTTTGGCCACGGGAAGGCCAACGGGGAGCCCACGTGGGCGCTGCTGCTCACAGCCCTCATCTGCGAGACTGGCATTCTCATCGCCTCCCTGGACAGTGTGGCCCCCATCCTCTCCATGTGAGTTAAGTGGGCACTGTGCGAGGGCACGGGGGATGGGGAGGGGGACTTGGCCAGTGCTCATCCCACGTGCGTCCTGGGCCGGGCCACACTACAGGTGTGGGTGAGGTCAGCGGGGAGGGCTCAGTCAGCCCAGGGATGTTGGAGCAGAGCCTGGAGTTCGGTGTGTGCCGAGGGCCCGCTGAGGCCCTGGTGTAGACCTCGGCCTGTCTCTGGAGGTGACACAGCCACGGGAGGGCAGGGTCTGTCAGGGCCTGACTTGGGACCATGAGGCCTTTGGCCCTTGTGTGGAGACAGACATGGGGTCGAGGTGGGCAAGAGGAGACCTGTAAAGGGGTGGTGGCCTGGCAAGGGGTGGTGGCGGTCGGCAGGGGTTGGGGCAAGGCTAGGCTGCAGGCAGGACCCGCAGCACTGGGAGGCCCACAGCTGGCCTGACGCAGCCTGTGTTGCAGGTTCTTCCTCATGTGCTACATGTTCGTGAACCTGGCCTGCGCCGTGCAGACCCTGCTGCGCACGCCCAACTGGCGCCCACGCTTCAAGTTCTACCACTGGTAAGGCCGCCGCGGCCGCCGTGGGAGGGCCACAGTTGGGGACGCCTGTCACGTGCATGAGGCCGGCTGGCACTGCTGAGGAGCACATGGTGAAGCGGGCGGGCATCTGGCGTAGTCCCGGGATGGGGGCCCCGAGGGGCCAGTGGAGCCGATTCAGACCCCAGCTGATTTGGGGGACAGGCCCTTCTCCAGCCGTTGCGGGTTGTTTTCTGTCTTAACTGAAAGGTTTTCCATTAAGGGGAAAGGGACGTTTGTGGGGCGGCTGCTCAGACCTGGTCTGGGGGCTGGGCGGGTGCACCGTGAGCCACGGGTCTCTGCAGGACGCTGTCCTTCCTGGGCATGAGCCTGTGCCTGGCCCTGATGTTCATCTGCTCCTGGTACTACGCGCTCTTCGCCATGCTCATAGCCGGCTGCATCTACAAGTACATCGAGTACCGCGGGTGAGCGTCCCCTCACGCCTGCTCCCTGGGGTCCGTGTCAGCCCTCCCACGGCAGTGGACAGGGGCTTGCAGGTTTCCCTCTGTCTCCAGCCGGGCCGCTGGGCGTTCACGCGTGGAGAAGGGGCTCCTGGCTGAGAGTGCCGCCCTCGTAACAGGAGGATGGGGCGCTGGCCGGTGTTACCCGCCGCACATGTGTGAAGATAGATTATTAGGCTGTTTATCTGTCTGTACCTAACAGACATAATTTTTTGCCGTGTATTTTTTGGTGATGTTGAAATATATCCAGTGACAGTAGTGATGTGTGACACATTTTGAAAGTTTCAAAAGCACATTGTAAACCAAAAACCAAAGGCTGGGCACGACTGTGCAGCACAGCGGCTGCACCTCCGAGCCTGTCCCCAGGACCGAGTCCTCCTGGCACAGTCGTGGGCTGCTCCTGCACGTCGAGGCGGCGGTCCTCCTCCCGAGAGCCGCCATGCCTTCTCTTCCACATGCAGCTGACCTCGGGTCTGGGGTCTGGCCCCTTCCACCGTGGGCTCTGCCCCATCGAGGAGGGCTCCCCGCGCGTGCTGCAGAGTGCACTCTTGTACTTTTCAGAGCCATGGCTCCTCTCAACAACTGGCCTCAGGGACCGGCTTCCTTGAGTGAGGGGGTTGGTGGGTGGAGCCCCACCCATGCTTCATTCAGGATTGTCCCAAAGAGTGACCACTGACTGACCTGCCCCTGGGGCATGGCGCCTCGGGTGGGAAGTCTCCTCCATAGCTTGTTCTCGGGGTGGTGAGGGAGGGGCTGGGGTCTGCTCCCCACGAGTGCCAGGGAGGACTGGGTCAGGGCAGCTCTGCCGAGGTTGCTGCCTGCTCAGGGGCTCCGAGTCCCCTGCGGGGGTTACTGCTGCCCCCACCCGTTCCAGTCTACCCAAGGCCTCTCCCCCACATCCACCCCTCTCCTGCTCTCAGCCTGCCTCGGGGAGCCCCCTCCTCTGTCGTGGAGCACTGCAGAAGCCCCGAGTTGATTTACTGGGGAGACGCGGAGGAGTGGAGGGCTGCCACGGGCTGTGCTGCTGGGACGGGGACAAGGCGGCCCCCTGCTGTCCCTCTGCAGGGCCGAGAAGGAGTGGGGTGACGGTATCAGGGGCCTGTCACTGAATGCCGCCCGCTACGCACTGCTGCGCGTGGAGCACGGCCCCCCACACACCAAGAACTGGAGGTGAGCACCCCAGCCCTCGCCCTTCCTGAAACCAGACTCCAGAGTGAGAACGTTGTAACTGGGGGATGTTTGTCTCAGAAAAAAGCATCTGTCTTTAGCCTGGAGTGTGGTCATGGCGGGTCCTGGGCCCTGACAGGCTGCCGGGTGGTGAGGGTGGGGATGTGTGGGGGCGTTGGAGACCCCAGGCCCCCTCTGCCTTCGTGCTTCTGAAGTGAGGGTGGGACGAGGGCTGACTCTGGGAATTTTATGTGCGCTGAGAGCCCCTTGGCTTTGCCTGGCTGCGCCAGGAGGCTTTACCCAGCAGGGCGGGCCCCACCTCAGGTCCTCAGCAAGGAGCTTCAGCACTTGTCCCACCTGTCCCACACCTGTCCCGAGCCTGCCCTATACCTGTATCACCTGTCCTACAACTGTGTCATCCATCCCACACCTGTGTCACCCATCGCACACCTGTTTTATATCTGTCCCATCCATCCCATAGCTGTCCCACTTGTCCTATACCTGTCCTACCTATTTTCACCTGTCCTACACTTGTCCTATACCTGTCTCACCTCTCAGCTGTTCTGTACCTTTCACCTGTACCACACCTGTCCTATGCTTGTCTTACCTGTTCTATACATGTCCTATAGTTGTCCCACCTCTCACCTGTCCCACGCCTGTTCCTCTTACCTGTCCTACGCCTGTTCCTCTTACCTGTCCTATACCTGTCTCACCTGTCCCACATCTGTCTCACACCTATCCCACCTGTCCCACACCTATCCTATACCTGTCTCACCTGTCCTATACTTGTCCCGTCTGTCTGACCTGTTGGTGAGTGGAGCCCTGGTGAGCTGAATGCTGCCCCGTCCCTGCTCCTCCAGGCCGCAGGTGCTGGTGATGCTGAGCTTGGACACGGAGCAGCGCGTGAAGCACCCACGCCTGCTGTCCCTCACCTCGCAGCTGAAGGCCGGCAAGGGCCTGACCATCGTGGGCTCGGTGCTGGAGGGGACCTACCTGGACAAGCACGAGGAGGCGCAGTGCGCCGAGGAGGTGGGCAGGGTGGGGCCCCGGCTGCACGTGTGGGAATCTCCGTGTGTGGCACTGTCATTTGCTCCAGTGAAGACAGTGGTTTTTGAGCTCGAACGAGCGGGAGTGGAAACCCTGTGAAGAACCCAGGCAGTAGGCGCAGCGCTGGCCGCGCCTCAGGAAGTCGTGAGACTGGGGTACCGCAGGCCTGCAGGGCCGAGCCTTAGGAGGGCCCGCACTGGTGGATGGGCCCTGTGGGGAGCCCACCATCATGGCTCCGCCACGCGTTCCATCTTCTAGTACTTGGGATCGCTGGGCCACAGCGTGAGGTCCGCATGCTGCCCAATTTCTGCCCATTCAGAGCACTGTGGACAAGGGGGTGAGGGACAGAGCCCGCTGTGCATGGGCTGATGCCGCCTGACACCCACTGACTGCAGCCTGGCAGCCCCGGGAGCCCTGGGTTCCGAGACTTGTGGGGCACGAGACAGAGACAGAACGAACAGCGTCTGAGCCCCCCATGGCCTTTCCCCAGCTGTCCCCACGTGGCCAGGGTCCCGTCACCTCCACCCTCCCTTCCCTTGCCGGGTGGTTCCATGAAAATCCATGCTGTTCTGTCGTGTGGAGCCGTCTCTGAGACAGGAGGAGACTGCCCACCTGTACCGTGACGATCGCCCCTCGGCACCATCTCGTTCCAGGCAGCATCCAGCTGCCCGTGGTCTAGAATCTCCTTCCTTCCCTGCTTCCTCTGTGTCTGAACTTGCCGGGCTCCCGCAGGGCTCCCGCGCACTGGTGGCTTGTCTCCAGGTCTCTCTCTAGCGGCCTGCTCTGCCCACCTCCCTGGCAGGGGTGCCCCCATCTGGGTCTTGCTGGTGCGTCCAGGCGTGCTGGAGCTGACGTCTGCCCTCCGCGTGCCCGTGGACCTGCAGCCGCACCCAGAGGTGTGTTCAGGTCCAGGCCAGGCGCTCTGGGGTGGGAAAGCACCCAGAGAGAGGCTCAAGCGCATGGACAGTAGCGGCCGTCCACGACCATGGCCTGGGGCAGCGCCTGGCTCCTCCCGCGTCCCCGACCACCACACAGTGGCCTCCTCCAGGCTGCTGTGAAGTCCAGCTTGTTCAGGGATGGCAGAAGGTTCGGTGGGTCCTTCGTCCTCTCTCCCTGGAAGCGACCCTCCACCAGCATCATGGCGCACCGTGGACGTGAGCGCCTCAGCCGCTCACCTTCCAGACGTTTGCGTTGTCCTGGCTTAGCCGGGGGAGCCTCTTCCCTCGGTGCCTGGGCTTTCTGATACGAGCCTGGTTGTCTGCAGTTTCCTGCTTCTGTTCTGGCAGCTGGTTTCTTGGTGGCAGCAGCCCTGGCTTCCCGTTTCCAACCCCGTTGAGTGCTGCGTGGTCGCTGTGGCACAGCTCAGGTTGAGAGCTGGCGGGTGCAGGACGGGGCCCTGCCGCCTCCTACAGCCGGCTCCTTTCGTGCCCCAGCGTCTCTCGGGGGAACTGGAGGAGATGGCTGCGGGTGTGAGGGGTTGGACAGTTGGCATGGAGTGGGCAGGTCAGAGCCTCTCAGAGCCTTTGCCCAGAACCGCGCCTGACGCGGTGGGTCGAGCCGCTCCCAGACTGTCAAGGTCGTCCAAAGTCCCCTTTTGGACTTTCTGCTGTTGCCGTTGTCTTTTGAAACAGCCATGGTGACGTGCCATCTCACAGGCCTGTTTTACTTTGGAGTGCCGGCTTTCCAGCAGAGCGCCTGTCTCATTCCGTTTCATGGACACACTCGCTTTCTTCCATCACTTTTTCTGTTCTCAGACAGTGAGGGGCTTCCTGTTCTCATCTGATGAACGGCGTCGTGGCACCCAGTCCTTCTGATGTGTCTCATCCTATGTGGGATAATTGTGGGGACAAATTCCTGGAGTTAAGAACCCCCAGGCAGGCAGCGTAGAGTCTGAGGGTCTGGACTGAGCTCTAGTGGTACATGCAAGAGCACGTGTGTCCTGCTGCAGATCGTGGGCGGGGAGGGATTGAGTGACTGCTGGGGACAGTGCCAACCCCCCCATCTCTGTCCTGTTGCTGCCACAGGAAGAGGAGCCCTTAGCTTTTTCACATTTACGCTTAAACTAACAGTCAGATGGTTTTAATCTCAAATGATTTTTAGCCGAGTAGTATCTGAAGACGTTTAAGTTAAGAACATGCTCTGTTAAAATGGGAAGCTAAGTGTCTGCTGCTCTGGTTGTCGATTATTCAGGAAGCTTTGGTCGCCTTTAAATTAGTCGCATTAATGGATCAGCAGAGGCAGGAGGCAGCCTCCAGGGGCCCCGCTGTCCGTCGGGCAGCCATTTGGGGCTGCGAGGAGCTGTGTTCCCTCCGATCATGACTGTAAGTTACGAGTATAAAAGCGAGAGCATTTGGGAAGTCTTTTGAAGACACAAAGGTTGATGTAAGAGAAGTGTTACTTTACTTACGTGTGGCCACTCAGCGGAGAAGAGGGTGCTGGGGGGGATGTTGGATTTTGTTCTGGAAGTGGTGCGTGTGAGGGGCTGGTGGGCCTCGGGTGTGCTGGGACATGGGGCGGCATCACTGGCTGTGCTGTCCTCCTGTTGGTGTCCTGTGGCTGCTGTACCAAAGCACAGGCTGGGGCTGTGACAGCAGACGTTTGCTGTCTCGGTCGTTCTGGGTGCGGCAGGGCTGCGCCCCCTCCAGAGGCTGCAGAGGAGAATGCTTCGTGCCTCTTCCAGCTTTTGGAGGCTCCAGACGTTCCCGGGCCTGTGGCTGCATTGCTCCAGCCTCAGTCTCCGTCTTCACGCGCTTCTCCTCTTTTCTGTCTCACGTCTCTCTGCCTTTCTCTTATGAAGACACTTGTCATTGGATTTAGGCCTCACATGGATAATCCAGGATGGCCTCTTCCGCAGGATTCTTAGTTACGTCTGTGGAGGCTCTTTTCCCAATAAGGTCATGTTCTCAGGTTCCTGGGATTAGGACACAGACGTGCCTTTGGGGGGCTTCCATTCGACCCACTGCAGTTCACCCTCAGGCCCCCCAAAACTCACACCTGCCCGTGTACACAATATAGTCATCCCGTCCCAACATCCCCCAAAGCCTCAACCCATCCCAGCATCAATTCTAAGTCTAAAATCTCATCAGCTCAAAGGTCCCAAATCTCATCCTAAGTCAGGGGTTGGTGACACCCTGGGCACAGTCATCTAGGATGAAGTTCCTCTGTCCTCAGACCTGTGAAACTCAGGGCAGGTTTATCTGTATTCCAGAATACAGGGTGGGATGGGCTCGGGAGAGGTGTCACCATTCCAAAAGGGAGAAATCGGGAGGTGTAAAGGGGTCACAGTCCTGAGCAAGTTTGAGAACCAGCAGGGCAGTTCCATGAGGTGCCGAGGCCCGAGAAGACTCCTGTAGCCAAGGCTCCCTGCCGAGGCTGTGCCCGAAGGGACCTGCGAGCCTGGGCACGGAGAGCTGCTCAGCGAGGGCAGCAGAAACCCAGTGTGCCAAGCGCTGTTGGTTTAGTGCAGGGCATGTCACTGGTCACGTGTGTCCAGCCTGTCATGGGAATCGCACTGCTCATGGGGTGTCCCCATCGGATGCTGGTGGGGAAGGACAGAGACAGCACATGGCAGGGGCGTCCGATGTATCTCCCGCTTGCCTAGTATTTCATTCCTGGGCCCCGTGAAGCTCCACAGTCCTTCTTACTGGAGCGGTTAGATTTGGCCTAAAATGTCTGAATGAAACAGCGGTGCCTTACGCACCATGGGAGCCCCTCACGCCTGCTGCGTGGGAGCTGTGGCCCTGACACCGTCCTGTCTCCTGCAGAATATCCGCACGCTGATGGGCGTGGAAAGGACCAAAGGCTTCTGCCAGCTGGTGGTCTCCTCCAGCCTGCGGGACGGCATGTCCCACCTGATCCAGTCTGCCGGCCTGGGGGGCATGAAGCACAACACGGTGCTCATGGCCTGGCCCGCATCCTGGAAGCAGGCTGCCGGCCCCTTCTCCTGGAAGAACTTCGTAGGTGGGTGGGGCTGGTGTGGCCCTGGCTCTTGACGCTCCCTCCCTTATCCCTGAGCCCTGCCCCAGGTCTGGGGACCCCGGGAGTGTGACGAGCAGCCGGAGAGCGCTTCAGCACTTGCTTGGGTGGGGGCTTTGTGGGGACCCCCTTTCCTTTTGCTGCCTCCCGTGCTGGCCAGTGACTGCCTGTGGTGGCCTCTCCCCACAGACACCGTCCGTGACACCACCGCGGCACAGCAGGCCCTGCTGGTGGCCAAAAACATCGACGCCTTCCCGCAGAACCAGGAGCGCTTCAGCGAGGGGCACATCGACGTGTGGTGGGTCGTGCACGACGGCGGCATGCTCATGCTGCTGCCCTTCCTGCTGCGCCAGCACAAGGTGGGCGTGCGGCGCGGCGCTGGGACGGCTGCCACTCGCGGGCCGGGGGTGGTCCTGCCGAGGCTAAGCAGGGATGCCCCCTCCTGCTGCCCCTGCAGGTGTGGAGGAAGTGCCGGATGCGCATCTTCACAGTGGCGCAGGTGGATGACAACAGCATCCAGATGAAGAAGGACTTGCAGACCTTCCTGTACCACCTGCGCATCAGTGCCGAGGTGGAGGTGGTGGAGATGGTGCGTGCGTGGCACGGGCGGGCCGCCGGGGTGCTGTAGGGGCCTGTGTGGGCACAGCTGGAGAGTCAGCGCCTCACCCCCACACCCCTCTCGATCACATCTCCTGTGACCTCGGTGCCCTCCTCACCTCCGAGGGGCTCCAGGCTCTGCCCCACGCCCTGGATTGTGCCTTGGCCTCACGTCTCAGCGGGACTGGGGCTGGTGGGGCAAGTCTGGGCACCTCTGGTTTCGGGTGCTTTTCCCCAGGTGGTCTCAAGTGGGGAAAAGTGACATGGAAACAAGTGACATGTCCATGACGAGCCTGAGGTTGGGCCGTGGGGCCGTTGAGTAGAATAAGGCAGACTGTAGGACACGGCCCAGGGAGCGTGTGGACGGGATCCACCAAGCCCCACAGGCCTTGACAGGAGGGGCTGACGCGGCACAGGCCTGGACAGCAGCACACGTGCTTCGGCCACGGCCTCTGGACCCTGCAGGTCTGGTTGGCCCTTGGCCCCCTCACAGTGCATGGAGACCCCCCTGTTCCCCTCCAGCCTGTGCCCCCACCTGCAGCCCATGGGCCTGGACACAGCTGGCGTGAATGCAGTACACGCACAGAGCACATGATGCACGCAGGCACCTGCAGCTCATGGGGGTTCCCGGGCGTGAGCAGGCCCACACGGATCAGTGGCACAGGTCCCAGTTGTCTTCTGATCTCGTCCCTCTGCTGTGTCTTGGGTTCTGTCCTAGGTGTGGATGTTTAGGGCGTTTCTGGTTCCTGGGATGATTGGTGATGCCTGTTGAAAAATCCCACACTAGCTTTGCGCGGTGGTACGAGTGCACCTGTGGCATAGAATCCTGCAGGTGGACTTGCTGGGAAGACACACAGCAGGTGGAAGCCGTCCAGAGGTCCCCAGAAGGGGGCCTGTCCCTCCCAGCAGTGACGTGGGAGGCGCTGCCCCCTTCCCCGCTTGGCCCTGGGGTGGGGATGAGCCCAGCCAGCAGCATAGGGATACCTCGACTCGGTCCTCCTTTCTTTTTATTTTTTTTTTTAAAAGATGACCGGTAAGGGGATCTCAACCCTTGGCTTGGTGTTGTCAGCACCACGCTCAGCCAGTGAGCAAACCGGCCATCCCTATATAGGATCCGAACCCGTGGCCTTGGTGTTATCAGCACTGCACTCTACCGAGTGAGCCACGGGCCGGCCTTGTCCTCCTTTCTTTAATCACGGACGAGGTGAGGCTTCTCTCCGTGCTTTGCTGATGGCCTTTGTGTTTCTCTGTCAGTTCCTGTGGAACTTCGTTGTGTTGTGGGGTTATGTTTCTTGCTCTGCAAGAGCTTTCTCCAGGCTGAGGAGCACAGCCGCCTGCCATATGCTGGCTCCTTTTCTGCCCCGTTCTGTCCTCTGGGCCTGGAGGCTGGCTCTTTGTTCCAGGCACTGAGTTTCCACACAGCCGGCCTCTTCTGTGCCTTTGCCATTTGGGGCTCCTGGAATCCTCACCGTGGACTCGCCCTTTGCTAAACTGGCTTTAATCATTGTATAAATAACATTTCCTAGTCATAAAACAGCCTCCTTGTAACAAAGTACCCAAACGCCTCCCAGAACAAGCCCTGCAAGGAGAGGAGGAGGCCTCGCTAGGGTGGTCACTAGGGCCGCAGGCAGGGAACAGGCCAAGCTAGGTGGGTCCTGTGCCAGCGGCTGCAGCCACCTGAGCTGCTGCAGCGCATGGGCTCCTGAGCGGGTGAACCTGCAGTTGGATTGGCACGGCCTCCGGCCCCTGGTCCTTATGCTCCCGGTCTGCTCCGGGGTCGGCCTCTGGGGCTGCCCCTCCCACCAGCCTGCCTGCCCCACTCCCACCCCCAGGGATGTGTGCCACCTCCTGGAGCGGGTCCACTGCGGTTCAGTCTCATGCACTGTTTTAGACATTTGTGTGTGACATACAAATCTGCTCCAAATTCCCATGCCATATGTTGGGATGAAGTCAGAGCAGGGCAGGAACGAGATCTTGGGGCCCCACTTGACTGCCAGTCACACATCACACACTCACGTGCTCACGCGCACATGCACGCTGCCCCAATGTTGCCCTGGGCTGGGGACTTAGACCCAGCAGAGGGGGGACCAGAGGGCCCAGAATGACAGGCTGTCCACCGTTCAGGACCCTGCTCAGATGCCGCCTGGAACGGGAGGTGTTTGGAGGTGACAGGTCGTTTCGGTGCCCTCTGTTTACTTCTGTGCTTTGAAACTTTCCAGGTTGAAAATGACATTTCCGCGTTCACCTACGAAAAGACGCTGATGATGGAGCAGAGGTCCCAGATGCTGAAGCAGATGCAGCTGTCCAAGACCGAGCGGGAGAGAGAGGTGGGAGCAGGGAGGGACACCCGGAAATCCCTGCCCACAGCACGCAGATTCTGTCCAGTCTGAGGAGCAGCGGGAGGGAGGCGGTCTGTGCTGGCTCAGGTGGTGGACACAGGGCTCTGGGTAGCTGTTCAGGCAGCACAGGTCTATCCATCGGTGGTGCTGGCCTGTGCTCCATAGGGGCTGGCGTCTCTGTGGTCACATCATACCTGGGGAGGGCGTAAGCGGCCGGACACAGAACTCCCACCCTTGTTAGTCTTCATGGGTCACGCTCAGGCTGGGGTCTCCACACGCTGGTCTGTGTAGGCAGATCGGGTGGAGGTGGTGATTTTCTTTGGTCATGGGGACAGCTGGGCCCCTGGAATGTCCAGGAGGACCCAGTGCCCATTTCTACCAAGGCCAAGGTTTGGGTTTGGGTCCAACCAGGAGAAAGATTCCACATCGTAGAAGTTTAATGTGCGGAGTCAGTGGCCTCTGATGAAGGAGGGACTGTGAGAAGGAACCAGGAAGAAGGAACTCCCAGGGCCCACAAGGCCTCGGGGAGGAGTTGCCACCAGGCAGCAGAGAAGTTACTGGTGTGGCCGGAGCTGGTCTGCAGGTCCGCTCAGGCAGGAGGGGTGGGCATCTACTAGTAACTGGCATGGGGGTCCTGGAGGGGTGGGAGCCCTCAGGCCACAGGTGAGATTTTCAGCCTCCAGGCAGTGGTTTCCACGCCCAAACCACAGGGAGGTTACACCTGGCTGGGGCTGGAGGGTTTTGGTGCTCAGCCGAGTGGACCCTTTGCCGCCGCCTGAGGAAGCTGAGGTTGAGGCCCTCCCCCGTCCCTCCTGTGCCTGAGATGGAGGAAGCCTGCACTGGCACTTGCCGTCACCTCTGCTGACAGTGCAGGAGTGAGCGTCTGGAGCTCAGCGGCACCTGCCTCCTGCTGGCCCCTGCCTGGTCTGGTCCTGTGAGAGCGTGTGCACAGTGTGGCCCAGGGCCCCTCATCTGCCTCTGGTTCACACGTGGTGCCTGCATTTGGAGGACAAAGGTGTTGTTAAGGCATCCAGAGTCTCTGCGGATGGGGCCTGACATGGTCACAACACACCTGTCAACAGCGTTACTAGCTGCTGCTCCAAGACACATTGAAGAGGAGCACTGAGACTCCAGGTGCGGATGTTGGTTCTCTGTGCACGACACCTGTGTGGCACCAGCTGTGAGGGGCGTCCTGCAGGGACACCTGCGTGTCCTAGGCTGTCTGTTCCATTGGCTCTGGTGCTGACCACAGTGTTCAGCCTGGAAGCCGGGCTTCCTGGAGTCTCCCAGTCCCCACCAGAGTCTTGACCCTGTCACCGGCAGGTCTGAGGGTGCCGCTGTGGTGGTAACACATGCCTTGTTCTGTTTTGTCCCCTGGCTCTGGTGGCCCAGATTCAGATCATCTGGGATGAGTTTTGTGGCTCAGGCAGGAGCCACTCAGGCTCCCAGCCCCTTGGCCAGGACACCCAGACCCTGCTTGCCCAGCGAGAGCCCCGAGGACAAGCTAGCGGGACTGGTTCTTTTCCACTTCAACACATAAGGTGCCACCGCCAGGAATGGGTCTGAGTCGCCCCTTCCTTTCACGGCCTGGGTCGCCACGCTGTGCCAAATGTTCCTCATGGGGCACGTTGCTCGCGGGATGTGTGCACAGCTCACACCTGTCGCACATGCTATCCAGAGCCCGGGAGGTGGGTCAGTGTGGGGCGCTCCTGTGCAGCTTGCTTCCTGCCTGTGCAACTGTCCCCACTGTTCTTATGTCAATCAGGCCCCTCCATTATCTGTGGACAGCCAGGCCCTAGAATTAGCTGTGCCAAGCCAGGTAAACCCCGGCCCCAGGACCACCACAGGTGTGAGGGGTCCTGCCCTCAGGGGACTGAAGAAGTGGTCCCGGTGGAGCAAAGTTACCCAGGGCGGGGAGCTCCTTCCTCTTACCTGTGCAGGTATTGAATTGAGTGGCTTGGGTTTGGTTTCCATTTTAATCTGGCGCTTCTGTGCATAAGCATGTGTGACCGTAGACTCTCCATCAGATGAGGTGCCCTCCTGTCCTTGGGCCGCCGGCCCTGGAGCTGCCGCTGGCGGGGAGGGCAGCCGGGTCCAGCCTGCAGTTCCCTTCCGCTGCAGGCGCTTCTCAGGAGATCGGCATGGAAGGACAGTTCTGGGCGTTTGCCTCCCAGATTCCCAGGGAGTCTCGTCCTGCACGGGAGGACCGCGTGCTTCTAGGTGGCAGCCTGGCGATCATGTCCTGCTGCCTCCTGTTGGTAGAGGAGATTCTCCCGCCTCCTCTGAGTTTTACCTAAAAATCTGGATAAGCCATTTATACAGAAAACTCAGAAAGCCAGAAATTAGGAATTAAGGAAGCATGACTGGTGGCAGAGCTCCACTGTCCGCCCCAGGGCACAGTGGAAGGGTCCGAGGCTGATCTACAGGACCCCGAAGCCCCCCCGTGTTGGCACTGCAAGTGTGTGCGTGAGGCCCAGTGTGCGTCTGCAGACCTGCCTAGAGCCAGGAGGAAGGAGTGCTTCGACGTCTTTCTAAGCAGTAGGACGAATCAAGACCGCTCTTTACACCTGCTGAAGTGCATTCTCAGCTACCGTGTCTTACGCGATTGCATGTTTGCAAACTGACAAGGATCAGGGGCGTCTTGGCCCCCTGGCTTGGTTGCTTTTGGCTTGTGGACGCCCACTGCTGGGCGCATGCTCGCTCGTTAGTTCTGGGCGTAGTCTGTTCTGCGTTAGCTTCAACTCGGGGGCGAATTCCCCCCATGGTGAGTGGAGTGATCTCCAAAGTCACTGAAGGAGCCTGAGAAAAACACAGCGAGAGCTGAGCGGAGGAGCAAGTGGGACGCTGCATGGGGAACTGTTTGTATGTGACCAGTGGCCATGGTTGAACAATTTGCTCACGGCCTAGGGCGCCAGGACCCCGAGGGGGGGCAGCATCAGGCCCCCTCCCCCCTCTGTTCTAATCTCAGGGCCTTTCGAGATGGGCCACTATCCAGATTAAGAATTTTGAAATTTGGGGGAGAAAGAATTTGCTTAGTGAAATCACTGGGCTTTTTAGCTCCTGGTGCCACCTGGACGATGGTGTCCCACTGGGCCTGTTGTGAGGTAACGACTAAGGCTGAGACCCCGCCGTGGGCAGGAGAGGTCCTGGCCCCATGGGTCCCATGGGCCGGTTCCCGCGGTGTGGCCGTGGAGCCCATGTGTGTGTGTGACCCCCTCTGCGTCAGTGCCTGCGCCGGGGGCTCCCGACCGGCTCTGCTCCACTGACTGCACTGGAGCGGGCACGGGCGAGGCGGTCTCTGGAGGAAGAGGTTCTCGTTGAGGATCTTTACACATCTGGACGGCACGTATGAGCCACCATGCAGCATCAGTCTCACGTCCTTCGGGCGCCTGTGGCTCTTTTCATCTTCCTGATAGGGGACCCGTCACGGGCCGGCCTGGCCAGCCCCTGAGTGCCCCCACTCTCGCTGGTCAGACCCATTCTACTTGCCTGGGGGACGGGGACTGGACGACACCATCCCGACCTGCCCCAGGCTCCACAAGGGCCCTTCCTGAGGCAGGGACGCCCTCGGCCGTGTTCCTGCTGGCCGGGTCGACAGGGAGTGGCCTGGGGCTGGGGCGTTCTGTGCTGAGACCCTCCCCTCGTGTCCACACGGAGTTGTGGGACCGTTTTCCTGTGGCTTTGAAGGGCAAGAAGGTGCTGGGGAGGGATGGGGAAGCCATAGGCCTGGTCTGGAGCCCAGGAGGAGGGATGGCCAGCCACAGGGGTGGGGACAGCCGGTCCAGGGTCTGGGGTCGGTTGCCAGTGCTCCCTTTTCAGCTCTGTGCTTATTGGTCCTTCTCTTCATTGGGGACATCTGGAGACCTACTGGCCACGTTAAGTCCTGCTGCCCACCCCCTACCTTCTCCCTGCCAGGCCCAGCTAATCCACGACAGGAACACTGCGTCCCACACTGCAGTGGCCAGCAAGACCCAAGCCCCGCCCACGCCGGACAAGGTGCAGATGACCTGGACGAAGGAGAAGCTGGTCACCGAGAAGCACAAGAATAAAGACGCTGGCGTGACTGGGCTCAGAGACCTCTTCAGCCTGAAGCCGTGAGTGTCCGTGGGCATAGCCTCGGGGGCAGGGCCTGGTCGTACTGTCCCGACAGTGCCCACTGATGAGCTTCAGGGAAACCTCAGACAAGAGGCCCATTAGAGAGCAGGGAACCCGGACAAGGCCCGCACCCTCCTTTGGTGCCAGCAGGCCGGGCGCCAGGGTCAGCGTGAAGCTGGGGCTCGCGCTGTTCTGCTTGGTTAGCAGGTCCCACCGCCTCGCTGTGGAGTTTGCCCCGTCTCGGAGCAGGAGAGGCTCTGGGTGGACTCACACCTCTGGCTGTTACCCCTGTGATAGCTGAGGCTGCCCGTCTGGCCCGCAGGGCCTCCCCCGACACTTTGGCCTCCACCTGGGGCCTTATGCTGAGAACCCCCAGGGCTGGCCATGGGGTGCGGGTGTGGCTGTTCCAGGGTCCAGTCCTACTGAGGCAGTCTCCCACCCCCACCTCCGTCTCAGCAGATTAATCTCCACTGGGGTCTTTAATGGTGGCGCCAAACCCAAAAGCTCCACATCCCCAGGCAGGGGATGAGAGGTCAGGGAGAGAGGTGAGGCCGGCCATTGTCCTGGCCCAAGGGCACCTGGGTGTGCCCAGTGACTTCTTTAAGGTGTGCATCGTGCTTGCTCCTGCAGTAACGTGTTCTCTGTGTTTTTCTCTTCCATGTAGAGAGTGGGGAAACCTGTAAGTGCACTTGTTTGTTTCGGCTGCTTCTTGCACCTGGCTGCCCTGCATGCCTGCGTGTCTGTGTCCGTGTGCCGGCAGAGCGTGCCCGGCACCGCTGTGGCTTCACCATCAGTCCCCTGTATCATTTGCTCCCCTCTGTGCACTGCAGCTCAGGGCACATGCCCGAAATTCCTTCTCTAAGTAGCGCTCAGGCACTGAGACTGGGGAGTTGGCCTGAGCCGCTCCTGAGCGGAGGGGACCGTGTGCTTCCCGGCGGTGTGGGGTGAGCTCATCCATGTCCCTGCGGGTCGGGCGGGAGGCGCAGAGTCACGGTTCTGTGGGGATGGCGTTTAGTCCCTTTCCCCAACACTTGGTGCCTTTGTGGTTTTCTCCTGCTCCCCTTGGGAAGAAGCCATCTGCTCTCTCATCTCCACTTGAAAGGGACGTGGATCAGTTCTCTGCGTGTCCGGGCCCTTGAGCAGAAGCTGCCTGCGTCTGAGCTCTGAGGTCCAGGGCAGGGGTCCTGGGCCCGGGTGCAGGCCAGGGCGTCCCGAGCATCCTCCCTGAGGAGGCTCGCGGGCAGTGCCATCTTTGTCTTGTTCCGTGTCCCCTGGGCTGGGCGTTCCCTCATGGGCAGGTGGCGTCCAGGGCAGTGTTAGAGCCGGACACCAGAGAGGAGCGCCTTGTCTAAATGGCTGCACTTCTGTTTTTTTAACCCCAAACCCGAATTATCAGATGAGGAAACCGCAGTGTTTGATCCATCTCGGGAGCTGAGCCGTACAGATGTGTAGGAGAACTGTGGGGTGGGGGGGCTCTCCACAGTTTTTGCTCTATTATTCTGTAAGTCTAACAGTACCGCCAAAATACAAACAAAAAACCCCAGAAAAACATGTAGACAGAGAAAGAGGTTTGACCCCGCCGCCCACATGCACGCACACGCGCACACACATGCACACGGACGCTCGTGGTCGGCCCCTGTGTGTCTTCCCAGTACATGGACTTGCCTTCCTTGGGGGTCAGAGTGGGTCCCAGCAGGCCTGTGGAGCCAGAAAAAAGTGAACCAGGATGGACATTTATGGACTTGACATTAGACTTGGGCGTGTGCTTGGAACATGGCTGTGCCTTCCTGGTCTGGCATTTTCTCAAGAGTGAGGCTGGGAGAAGCCTCCGGAAGGTCTGAAGGTCGGGCCCCACCCTCTTGTGGTTAGCCCAGACGTGAGGTATACATGAGTCACTGTGGCGTCCCCAGGAGCACACTTAGGGTGTTTGTGTGCATGCCTGTGTGCACATTTTTATACATGGGTGTGTTAGTGTGCATGTTTGTATGTACCTGTTAGCGTGTCTGTGTACACGTGCATGTTAGTGACAGTGATGCTTGTGTATGTGTTAGTGTGTATGCTTGTGTACATTTAGAGTCTGTGCGTGTAAGTGAAGGTGTTAGTGTACATGTTAGCGCACGTCTGTCTCTGCGTGTTCGTGTATGTGTCTGTCTTAACATCTTTGTGTGCTCCCTTCGGTCCTCCTTGCCTGAAACGGTGCCTACTCCACCAGGTGCCGAGGGTGGGATTTCCGCTTTGCCCAACCCACGCTGGCTGTGGACACATTGTTCACTGCAGCCCGCTTCTCCTGGGGCTGTCACGCTGCATCCCGGACTCTAATTCCTGGCCTCAGAAAACCCTACACTGAAAGCTCTTCTCCTCCAGATAGAGCCGTAGTTACGGTGCACTTTCCTTGCTTTGTCCATTGCTGGCCAGGTGCTGGGTGGAGACGCAGGGTTCCCTTAGCTTTCTAGAAACGCGGGCACACTCCTGACCCGGCCCATGCCTCTCTGGCCTCCATGGGGATGTGTCATCCTAGAACCCAAACCTTTCTAGACCCAAACCTCTGATTTTAAAAATTGTATGTGACTTCTAAGCTATCTCTTAACCCCAACAGATCCTTTAATGTCACACACACACATTTCTGGAATCGCTCTTTGTCCCCAAGCACACCAGTAATTGTGGTCTGTCCAAGCAATGAATTGATGGTTCGTGATAATAATTTGTGATTCGTGATCCTCAGTTGTGCTATGGAGAGAGACCTCATCTGTAATTATCAGGCTGGGTTGGAGAGAAAAGATAAAAGGTCTGTGTCCCTGTTTTCTCCTGGTAATTGGTGGTTATGATCAGATTTATTTGGCTGAAGAGTCGAGTTGATCAAAGGGTTTTAGCCTGGGACGTCCTGACCTCGAGTGTGGTGGCTCGTTTCTCTGCCCATCCCCTCAGAAGAGCTGCCGTCAGACCCTCCTGGGACTGCATTTGCTGCGGCTGCCGTGGTTTCCTTCACGGGCCCTGAGAGTTAGCAAATGTGCTGGATTTGCCAGCGCGGGCAGAGGTGACGTGCTTCAGCACAGGCAGCACCACCTGGCCTCTGGACTAGTTCTGCTCATGGTTTCAAGTCTCCCTGGAGAGGGGACTGTGGGGCAGGCCAGGAGGGCAGGCCTCCAGCCCACGGGTGCCGGAGCGCCTCTGTGTGCCAGTGGGCACGAGTCTGAAGCATCCCCAAACGTACTTGTGTGGGACCCTCCCTTGGGGGCTGGCAGGTGCACCCTGAGAAGCAGCCTGGCCACGGTCAGAGAGCACACTCTGCCTGCCTCATGGGACGCAGAGAACCATGGGGTCAGCGAGGACAGAGACTCAGGGTCTAGGTCGTCAAGGGCTGGAAGCCCCTGTCCTTCAGCCTTTGGCAAGGGTGGTAGGGACCCTGACAGGCTGCTGTGAGCACACTTGCACCTCAAGCCAAGTTCTGGGTAGAGTCCCCAGCCTGTTATAGGACCTGAGAGTGTTAGGCCTGTGGTGGCCACACGCGCCAGCCGGAGGGGTCTGGCTTTTCCCTCCCGTGCATCCATCTCTTCCTCAGACCGAAGCCTGTTTCGGGATCCTCCAAGACGGTGCTGTGGGCGCTTGAGCTGGCAGGTTTGCTACTCAGGGTTCAGGAGCAGTCCCAGGAATTTCAGTGGACACGCTTCTGAGCTTCGAAGGCCAGGGCCCAGGGGCTTCTCTGTCTCCGCCTGCGCTTGTGCTTGCACGAACGGCTGCTCGGTGCAGATGTAGCCGCAGTTTGCGAGTGTTTTCCTATTTACTGTCACTTTGTAGCTGGTAGAAGCTTGGCAGTTTCAGTCGTGCTGTGTTCTAAAACATGTGCTAAATAAATGGCCCCTGGCCTGTCGTCCAGTAGTTCTGGCCTGGAATCGCAGCCTGAGGTCTTCAGGGGTCCTGGTCACCTGACTCCTGACTGTTCTCACGCAGCCCTTCCTAGCAATAGCAAGGCTGAGCGCAGCGGGCGCGTGCCGTGGGTTGCCGGACATGCCCTCTGACTGCCGCCCGCCGCCTCCCACAGGGACCAGTCCAACGTCAGGAGGATGCACACGGCTGTGAAGCTCAATGGTGTTGTCCTCAGCAAGTCCCAGGATGCCCAGCTGGTCCTGCTGAACATGCCAGGGCCCCCCAGGAACCGCCAAGGAGATGAGAACTGTATCCTTTCCCGGGTCGCTGCCTGCGGGGGCCGTGTGCGCTGTTTCTCGGTTCCTCTGTGAATTAGGGTGGTGGGTGCTTTCCTCCTCTTGCTCAGAGGGAGGCTGGGAGCTAGAACAGTGCGGTGGGGCCCCACACCAGACCTCCGTGGCCCAATCCCACTGTCCCTGCGCCGCACACAAGGGCCATGAGAAAATGGGGCTCAGAGTTGCAGGAGTGGACCCCGGCTCCTACTGTCCACCGGGTCCCCAAGTCAGCAGATGGTTGGGATGAATCCTGGAGCCGACTGTGGAGGGGGCTGGAGTAGGGTCCCTTCTCAGTGCTTTTAGAGAAACGACACTGGATGTGAGCCACTGGGCTGCCAGGAAAGCCCTGCCCGTTCACCTGTTGCAGGTGAACCACCCTTGATTACTTTTGAGGTGTCAGTGCTGGGAAAACTGCAGGGGGTGGCGTAGGCAGACACGTGGATGTGAGGAGACTGTGTGGCGTTCTGTGTGCTGATGGCCCTTAAGAAAAACACAGGGTACCCCAGGAAGTGAGAGGATGAGTGAGGTAAAGGAGCCCAAATACCCAGTGGGGAAAGTGTGACCCTGGAGCCTGCCAGCCGCAGAGGCGAGGCCTCCCGGACACCAGCTGCAGCTGCAGGACAACGTGCCTGTGCCCAGCATGAAGCCAGAGCTCGCGTCTCGCTGGCTGTGGTCCTGGGTGCTCTCCTGTGGCCCGTGGGGGAACCTGCGTGTATTTGACCTCGAGGATGGGGCAGGTGGGTGGGCCATGGCCTGGCGCACTCCTGTGTCCTGGGCGCTGCTGACAGGTTGTGCCCTGAGCCCTTCGCTGCCCCAGGCCCTCCTGTAGCACATTCTGCTCACAGAGACCCTGTCCCCACATGGGACCTCCTCTGCTGGGCAGGGCTCTCAGCCTCCAAATGTGTGCCCACGCCCTGTTGTGGGGGTCCTCCCCATCCTGCACCCCTAGCGATGGCTGTGCGTCCTGGGGCTCTGAGGTTCAGCCCCACCTGCCGTCCTGGTAGTGGGAGGTCAGGTCTCCATGAGGAGTGAGAAGCCAGGCTCTGGGGTCATAAGGTTCAGATTGGCCACAGGCTTTAGGAGTTTGCGTTTCGTTGGTGACAAGGACTCTGGCTCTTTTGGGTGTCTTGCCCAATGTTTGCTCAGGATGCAGAGCCAGGCTGATGTGTGGACACCCTCTTGTTGGCCTCTGCTGGAGCTGGTAGGTGACGGAGGGCTCTCGGGGCTTCCTGGTAGGTGGCTGGAGGCTGTCGTGGTCTCTGCCCATCCTCCCTGGGCCCCACGAGGTGCCTGCGCCTCTTTCCCGGGCACAGCCCCTCAACCCCGGGTCTGGCTTTCTTTTCCTCAGACTGAGTCTTAGCTGAGAGGCCCATGTTGTAAGGAAAACCTCACTCCCCTCCCGATTTCGGCTGCACGTGCCCAGGTGAGGTCAGCTGTGGCCTTAACTCTGTCAACCCCAGACATGGAGTTTCTCGAGGTCTTGACCGAAGGGCTGAACAGAGTCCTCCTGGTCAGGGGCAGCGGCCGGGAGGTGATCACCATCTACTCCTAAAGCTCACAACGTCGGCAGCACTGGGATGGGCGCGGACGCTGCTGGCAGCCTGGGGCCAGGCTCGGACTGGAGGAGACGGACACAGACAACGCCTGCCGCTCAGCGGTTCCCGGCCTGTCACCTGCTGTCCTCTCCCGACTGAAGGCATCCAGATGGCCTCACACCACAGCAGAGAGCCCGCGTGGGGCTGGAACGGTTTCCTTGTGGCCGGGGGAGAGGCTGCTGCCCCCGGTGACCAGGAGCAGTGGCCAAACCTTCAGCCTTCAGATTCTAGAATTGCTTCTCCTCGGCTGGACCTGCCTCGTCTGCGGCAGTCACGTTCATTTCTACCCTTCCAGAACGTTCACGGGAGCACGTGGGCACTGAAGCTGCATGGCGGAAACGTCAGCCTGTGGCTCCAGGTTCCCTGCGGGTTCCTCGGACAGCCTCCCAGTCTGTCTTTGTTCCTTTGAGTATCTTTGTTTCTGTAAATTGACGCCGTGAGGGGAAGGACTCTGTGCACGCCCGAGGTCGGCGCGCCTGCCTGTGTGGGGCCATCTGGCCCGTCGATTGACCCACGCTTCATAAGCAGAGGCACGGGGCTGCGGCCTTCTGGAAAGGAAGCCCAGGACCTGGGGAATACAGGCGGGTCATGTCGGGTGGCTGTGTGGATAAATGGCGGTTGTGTGCTAGTCTAGGTTTACACTCTGGGAAGCTGCCCAGAGGGGCTCTGCCAGGCCCAGGCTGTGTCTGCAGCTCTTGGAGACTCCTTTTGCCACTGAAAACCAGTCACTTTTCATAAGCACTGACAGGGTACCCCGGATTGCTGAATGTGCCGGAGCCCGGGGTGCCACGTGCAGAGTGCCGTGCCTACCCCTCACACTCCAGGGAGGGAAACGTAGCCTCAGCCGCGGGCACCGAGTGTGTCTGTCCGGGTCCCGTGTGTCCCCTGCCATGGGCATGTACCTTGCACTGAGGTCACATTGGCACTTTACCATCAGTCCTTCTGTTTTATAGGCTGTGACCATGTTCACAGGTTATGGCTGTGACTTGTGCCTCACCTTCTGTATGGCTTATTTATTTATTTAAACACCCTGGGGGAGTTTGCATGGTAGTTAAGTTGCCCATAGAGAGATTGCTCTATGCAAGAGGCCGCACACGTCAGGCCCATGGCCGGCTCTGGTCTCCACGGATTTGCAAGGGAATCTCCCGCGTCCGCTCAGTTCAGCTGAGGACAGACGCTAAGCTTGTGCTTCTAGGCATTTCTGAGGAGCTGTCAGGCAGCACAGAGGGCCAGCTTGCTGTGGTCACCACTGGCCAGAGCGTGTCCCAGAAGCACAGCGGGGCTCAGAGGTTTTTGTATTTTCTGCCCATCTTGGTAGGTGCTGAGTTCAGCAGCAAAAGTCACTCCTATGTCTGGGCAGGGCCAGGAGACCCCCAAGGCCTTGCATCTGGAGCAGAGCAGCCTAGAGGCATAAGTGGTATGTCGGTCAGCAGCTGGAAGATACCGCGTGTAACGGGACACTTCTCCCAGGTCGTGCAGGATGCTGCGGGTCTGCTATGTGCGGGCCCCGCCCAGGCCTGCCCCCCGTGTGAGCACCAGCCTCCCTGCGTCGCTGTAGCTGTAGCCATTTGACACTGATTTCACTTTTGTAGATTCCTGTGTTGGTGTGATTTTGTTAGTAGAAGAATGAAATCCCATGAAATCTGAGTATTTTGAAGAATCTTGTATGTCTCATTCAACATTAAAATTAAACAGTTGGGGAAAATGCACCTGTCCCTCCTCTCTTGGTGGTGTTTATTTCGGGTCTGATCAGCCAAACCAAATAGATGGCTAAAGAATGATCACAAGAATTGGCCAAGAGAAGTTAAAAAAAAGTCACTCGCACGATTGAAGGGGAACTGTCCTGTGCCTCTGTTCATCTTTGCAGCACGATAGCTGCACACTTGACGCTGCTGTTTGAGGCGACACAGTCCGTGATTTGTGCAAGGTTGGAAGCACCAGAAATTCAGGAGAGAGGACAGCGTATTCTAAGGTGCAGATCCACCGTGCGATGCTCCTTCACCCTGCTGCATGGCCGCAGCCAGAAGCATGGGGAACACCAGGCATGAGGGCTCAGAGAGCCAGAGCCAGAGTGGTGGCAGGGGACACAGCCTGGTGCAGCCATGCTGGGGACAGCGGCCCGGCAATCCCATGCCCAGGCGTGCAGCCAGGAGAGACCTGGCCACAGAGACGTGTACACACGTGTCCATAGCGCCACTTACAGTGGCCACAATGTGGGAACCCCCAAGTGTCCGTCCGCTAGTGAGTGCAGAGTGGATGTGCACAGCCGTGCAGTGGACGGCTCTTCAGTCGTAAGGAGGTTCTGACATGTGCCGCAGCAGGGACAGACTTGAAACAGCGCTCTGTGAAATCAGCCTTCTTGCAGTCTCTTACCGCAGGATTCCATTTATGTGAAATGTCCAGAACAGGCAAGTCGGTAGAGGCGGACTGGTGGTTAGCAGGTGGGACAGGGTGGAGGGGAGAGACTGCTTAGTGGGTGAGAGGGTGCCCTGAAGTTGGTCGTGGGGAAGCCCGCACAAGTCTCTGAGCACGCTGGGACACAGCTGTGCACTGCAGCCGATCACTGGGTGGTGCCTTGCATGCGGTGGACATGGGACAGGCTGTGGCTCTTGGGCTGTTGGAGAGTGACCATGAGAGCAGACCTGTCCTTGGGCCCCTGGTGGGTCAGTGCCGGCTGTGCCTGGGTGTCCACTCCTTCACACAGGGGGACCCAGGTGGACCCAGGTGGACCCAGGTGGACAGAGCTTGTCGGCCCCGTGAGAAAAGCAGGCAGAGACTTGAGGGAAGGGCTTGGCCACACACCCGAGGGCACCCACCATGGTGTTCTGTGGCCGAGCAAGTGCAGGCGTTGTGGTCAGGCCCAGCACAGAGGCCTCTGCGCCTTCACACTGTGTCCTGCCTGTTAGACGCGGTTCAGTGAGCGCCACTCACTGCTGAGAGGAAGAGCCTCAAGGTGCTGTTTCCCAGACTCATAAAACCACAGGCGTCTCTCCACCCTCCCATCCCTACCACACACACGTGCGTGTGCTCCAGGGAACAAACGAGAAAAACTCAGGAGGAAGGGGCAGTCGGTCCCGCCAGAAGCCCCCAGCTTGGAGGGATCCTGGCCCCTGGGGTGATTGTGCCCCTGACACTGTCCCTGGACTGAAGGTCTTTCATGGCAGCCGTGAGCTGTGACCCCGTCCACCTGGCAGCACAGATAGGCCAGCTGGTGGGGTGTGACAGTGTCAACCACGGCCCCTGTGAGTGTGGAGGGAGCCGTGATCAGGTGACCAAGGCTGTGCTGCCTGAGAGGAGAGCGTTGGAGCAGAGTGGCACTTCCAGGCACTGAGGACCGTGCGTGGAGGGCCCGCAGATGGGCCCTGAGCGTGGAGGTGGCACCTGTGAGGGGCACTTGCTGAGGGCGGGGGCAGCACCCGGTTGGGACATGCCGCTTATTCTTGGAGCAGCAGGAAGTTCTGCCTCTGGTGTGAGTGGCGGGAGCCAGCTGGGAGGTGAGAAGAGAGGGCTGGGGACTCTGGGCATTTGGAGGAGAGGCCAGCAGGGCATGGGGGGTGCGGGGTGGGGGCTCGAGGACTGCCTGTGACGGTCAGGGAGGACAGGCTCCTGGGAGGCGGCCAGCTGGACTCGGGCATCAGGTGCAAGGCCTGGGTCAGGCTCCAGGGTGTGGGACCAAGTGCTTAGCACTGTCCCTCTGAGCTCTGCCCCCCACCTGGTCTGCAGGCTGGAGGCAACTTGGGTCAGTGGCCTGGGACGAGGCTCCGCAGTGGCCCATATCAGTGGAAGGCTCAGGCTTGGAGGAAATGCCGAAGCTGGCATGGCACAGCCGGCCTGGCAGAAGAAGCTCGCCGCGGCCCCTCCTGCACCAGCCACCTCGGCGCTTCACGGCCAATCGGACCCCAACGGGTGTGGAGACGACCCGCCACCACGGGGAGCGCCAGCAGAGCCTCCGTACAGTGTGGAATCAGCAGAGAGGGGCAGCACACAAAGGCGGGACGAAGTGACGGAGATGCGCTTAGCCTCTAGGAAGAGGCCTGGGGTGCCACCCTCGCCCCTGGAAGAAACGGAGTAGCTAAGTCAAGGCGCAGCGAGGTTTTTGTCTCATGTCAACGGAGACTTATTAAAAACATCTCATCGTACAGCAGTGCCTGGAAGTGAGCGTCAGCAGGGTTGGGAACATGGCCACTAAAGCAAGTCACGTCGTGGTTGGCCGTGGTCAGAGCAGTGGCTTCTGCTGGGAGACAGCACAGGGGATGCACACCGTCTCCACAGAAGTCCAGAGTCACTGGAACTCACCTCTGTCGAGACGCGATGCTGCTGCCTCCCAGCTTCCACTCAGGACTCACACCCCACGGGTGGGTACTCAGCCCCGCCGTGGGCAGGGCAGGTGCCTCCCTCCTGGTGGGTGGGCTGCAGAGTGTCTGGCCAACTGAGCGCTGTTGCTGTATGTCTGGCACCTTCCGGGGGTCCCCTTTCTGCCCTAGGGGGCTGCATCCCCCTGCTTTGACCCAACCTTGCCCATTGACAACAGGTGTCACTGGGGATTGCCTTCAGTCACTCACTAGTGGTAGTGTTTGGTAACGTACTTTCTGGAAAGTACTAAGAACGTGAGATACAGATAGGTGCAGGTGTGAGATCATCCAACAGCCGGAATCTACACTCGCACAACAAACAAATAACAGGATCTCTCTCTGTCACAAAGGGCATCTCTCCTGTCATGCCCCATCACCACCAGGTCTTCTGCTGTGAGGCCTTCCTGGCACCTGGCACGGTGGGAGACTGGGTGTCAGAGCCTCTGATTTTCCGCTGGAGCCAGCGGGCAGAAGCTGCCTGAGTAGCAGGCTGGACACACTCCCTAAGTGTCCCAAGGAGCCAAGTCTCCTGCCTCTGCCTCCATCTGCGGTGCTGCATGGCCCTTCTCCCAGGTTGGTGCCAACCTCCCCTGACTTGTGCGACCCTGGGCCCCCCAGCCCCTGTCAAGGCTACTGCATCGCAACTGGCGACAGGCACGTTGCGTGTGTCCGTGTCAATATTGGCTCACTTTTTGTGCATATAAGTGACCTGTTTTTTCAAACATTTCTCTGTCCCTCTCTGGACCAAGGGCCCTGCGTCTGAGGCAGCGCCCTGCAGCTAGCATTGGGGAATGAGGCTGGGCTTGTGTCTGCTTACAGGGATCACGCAGCCGCAGGCATGCTCAGCTTCTGCTTGGTGTCCGCTGGTGTTTCACCTGCACTTAGTTTTTGTTTTTAAGACCCAGGGCCTAGAGTCAAACAAGGCTGAAGTTCGGCCTCCTCGGCTTCTCCCTTCCCAGCTGGTCAGCTGAGCCCTGACCTGAGGAGCATACAGCTACATCCCATCTGTGACGTCACTCGGTCTGACAGGTCCACTGGGACTAAATAAATAAGGTCCCCTCCACAACAGTGCAGGCACAAGGACACACACACCGAGGAACAGGTGCAGAGAGCAGCGATGCCCAGCTCTTCTGCAGAAATCCCAGTGCAGGGGCACGGGTCCATTCCTGTTGCTTATAACAAAATACCTGAAACTGGGTATTTGTAAAGAAATGAAGTTTACTTCTTACAGTTTGGAGGTTGGTAAGTCCAAGGTCCAGGAGACACATCCGGTCAGGGCCTCCTTCTTGGCGGTGGCTTTACAGCGACGTGGCATGTCACATGGCAAGACTGGGTTGAGCGACAGCTCACCTGCTTACGCGCTCCCCTAAAGCCACCAGAACCAAGTCCATTACTCTGTGAACGCATCAATCCATTTGTGAGGGCACAGTCCTCATAATCAAAGGCCCTGCCTTTGAATTGCAAAACTTGAATTTCCCACCCTCTTAACCCTGTCACAAGTGGGGGTTAAATTGCCAACACATGAACTTTATGGGGACACATTTGACTCATAGCAGCAAGCTTTTCTGCAGAAATCCTGATGCAGGGGTGTGGGGGTGCTGTGCTAGGACTCTGAGTCCTTCCTAGTGTGTGGTGCCCAGAGTGTGCCACACAAAGGGAACACGGTTACGGCCACTGGGCCAGCCAGGCACAGTGGCATGGACAGGCTCCATGTCTGCAGGTCTGAGATGCTGGGAAATGTGCGAGCTCCAGCCTCAGGCACCCCAAAGCCCTCAGTTCTCCCCATACACATTGGCCTCAGCTCACAGGGGAGGCACAGTCACTCAGACATCTCAAGGGGTCTTTAAGAGTCATGAGCAGGGGTGTGATGTCTGAGGAGGACGGTAAAGTGTCACATGTGGCAATGGCCTGTCCAGACAGTCTTATTCACAAAGAGCCCAACTTCTCTACATAAAACTCCATCCACATGCCCAGGACAGTGCTGCCTGGTGTTCCTGTTATGAACTGAATTTTGGGTTTAGTGTTTTGTTTTTGAATTTTCTCAGAGCAGTAAAGTGGAAGAGAAACATACCGTAAGTAAGGAGCCTGCACGTGTGTTAACCTTCCTCCTGTACGTGTGCAAACGGACACAGACGACTCCCTCCACGCTCACGTGCCCACCAGGACCAGAGAGCAGGTGCTGCCTGCTCTGCACCTGGGCCGCACGCTGGCGGGGTGGACTGACCATAACTCTTTGAAGTGTTTTAATATAGCTATGACATATTGCAAAATGAATAGATTTTTTATTATGCCTGGAAAAAACCTCAATTACCAGTTGACATTATTTTGCTGTATCCTTAGAAACAGTGCCAAGAGGGAAAACGGAAAATCACCTGCACAAACACACGTTGCCAGAAAGCTGTGCTTGCTTGGCTTGGAAGACAGAGCCTGGGCAGTTCCCTGCCTCGGTGGAACCACATGAACCCAGCGCAAGCCCGTTGGTCTGCACCCTTTTCTAACCTTCCCGGAGGTGAGACATGGCAGCTGCACCACGAGGAACAGGACTGTTCAGACGTGAGGCCACCGTGTTCTGCCTCCGTAGCTGAGGATGAGACTCCTGCCTCCTGTCCAGGGTCCGTGCGTCCCCTCAGCCCCACCAGCTCCTGCCTGTGTCCAGCCGGGATGCTGGTGGCGCCAGAGACTGGAGCAGCCTCAGGTGCCCACGTGCGCCAGCCTGCCCGCCTCCCCACCCGCTTTTCTGCGCTCAGCGGCCTAACCTTCGCGTTTCTCGACAGTGATCGAAGCCACCCTCTGTCCGCTCTGATCTGTGCCCGGCGTCGTGCAGGGGACTGAAGACGGCACACCAAGGAACAGCTGCTCCCCAGACCCACCTTGACCCCATTGCGAGTAGGTGACACAAAAGGCTGCGGCTTCCCCGCCCTCTCCCGGCCTCGCCACCCCCTTCACCAGGAACAGTCCCCAGCAGCCCGGGTTGGAAGCACCGTAAGGGACACCAAGAGCGCCTGAGCAGAGATTCCCTGTAGCGCTCGGGGCCTCATTTTGGGATCATAAACGAAAGCAGATGCGAGTGTATTTTTCTATACCTATGTATGGTTTTTATGGGTTACAGAGAAGAGCTTTATATCTAGAAATGTCGGTGGCATCAAGTGTCTCGTCTGCACGTGGCATCGAGGAGAGGAAAGCAGGAGGGACGGGGCCGGTTCACCTCCGCCGCACCTACACTTGGAACCTGGAGCCAGATGCCGGGCTGGGGACAGCAGCTCACGGCCAACACCGAGCACACTGCACCTGCCCCGGAGCGCGCGGGCCACGGTGTGCTGGGGCCGTGGTGTCCTGTCACCAGGCATGCGGGCAGTGGCACTAGGCCGGGTGGAAGTGGTGGTGGTGGTGGTGGTGGTGGTGTTCGTGGTGGTGGTGGTGTTCGTGCCGCTGCAGCACGGGCACCACGCAGCCCTCGCCTGCCAGCATGGGCGGCAGGTCCCGCACCAGCTCGTGCTCCACGACGGCAGGCTGGCCGTGCATGGCCTTGAGTGGCGAGTGGCCGTCCCTCCCCTTCTGCCGGTACCGCTTGTGTCCGTAGGGCTGCAGCGGGGGCTGTGGTGGGGACTGTGGGAGATGGTGGCCATCCTGAGGGGCAGGGGGCAGTGGACCAGTCGGCAGGTGGTAGCTGAAGGCTTTCCCCGGCTTGCTGCTGCCCGGCACCCCCGGCGGCTTCCCTGAGCCCTTGGGGGACTTGAGGGACTGCTTCTCCTGCCCCTTCAGCCGGGGCTGCATGTCCAGGGCCCGGGCAGCAGGCTCCGCAGCCAGCACGGTGTGCTCGGCCAGCACCTGGGATCTGCGCTGATGCACGGCGTGGGCGTCCGACTCCTGGGAGCGCGACCTGGCCTGGAGATGCGAGGCCCTGCCGTGGTGCTCCTGCTTGGCCTGCGCTGGCGGGGACCCTACAGAGACAGGACACGGAGTGTGAGGCCCTGGGGTGCAGGGCCCGGGACCCGGGAGCTAGGTTTCTGTCTGTCTCCTCTTCTCAAACATGGCGTGTGACCCAGGGCTACTGGGGGAAGGACTGCACCACAGCAACCCCACCTGAGGCTGGACTCAGCTGGGTCTGCAGTCAGAGGGCCACATGCCCCAAAGCAACAGCAGGGTAGGGAGCCCGACATCCGGGCCTCAGGAAAGGGGCCTGGCTACCTTGCCGAACCTGCAGCCCGGCCCTGCCTGGCTCCCCTCGAAGGCAGACCCCCCAGGTCCCCACTGGGGGTGCTGTGAATGGAGCTTCTCTCCTGGCACAGCCCAAACCCTGCCCGGACCTGGGGCGGAGAGCTGCCTTACATCAGGAAACGCCCCAGGAAGGCGGCCCGAACCCGCTTCCCCGAATCCCTCCTGTATGACAGTCTTCCAGGAGGACCCGGCTGCCATCTCCACCAAATGCAGTGAAGCCCTCCGGAGCCACCCGGTGCAGAGCGAGACTGAGGAGGCAGGTCTCCAGGCAGCCCACCCTGCTCACTGGTGATGGCAATCAGCTGCGTCCAGCTGAAGGGACAGTTTAGCCACCTGTGCCCTTTGCCCCAGGCCTTTGGTCCAGACTGAAAAGAGCTTCTCTCAGATATGTTTTAAACGTTTGAATTGCTCAGGCTGACCTCTCCTGCCCCTCAGGGACTGCTAAAGGAGGGTGAAGAGGGGGCCTTGGCCCAGCCCTTGGGGCATGGGCCGGGCTTTGGGGGTGGGGTTGGGCTGCAGGCGCTGGGCTGGCCATGCCCGACACACTACAGGACAGAGCCTCATCTGAACAAGCGGGCCGGCGAGTCCCTCCAAAAATGCCATTTCTCACCCGGGGCAGGCACACACCACGCACACACGCCTGGACGGGGCCGCCTTGCTTTCGGGAGGCACCGGCAGCGGGGGCGAGACCTGGGTCCACCTCTGGGCATGTGAAGGACGAGGGTGCCGGGGTGCCCTCCGGGGCTCAACGCTGCAGGAGCTCCAGAGCTGCCCCGGGCCTTGTGCCTGCGGTGGCATCCAGTACCTACCGGGGCCGAATTTGGACGTGTAGTTCTCGATCCCGGCGAGGTCCAGGTAGTGGTTTCTTCGCTCCGTGTTCTCGTCCACACAGTAGGGCCCCTGCACCGAGCAGGGCGGGGGGTCGCCATTGGGCCTCCTGCGGGGAGCACAGAGGAGCAGGGGCCTGACCACCCACCGTGCCAGAGCAGACTCTCCTCAGATGAGGGGGTGCTTGCTGCAGGGGGTACGGGGGTCTCGGGGTGGGGGTGCTCTGGCCAGCACCAACTGCTGGGGCAGAGCAGAAGAAAGTACAGACGATGGGATCCTGACACGGCCGAGTGTCATCTAGAGAAATGAGCTCTGCAACCGGCATCCCAGGGCCCTGCCTCCAAGAGCTGGAGGTGCTTGGCTGAGCAGCACACACTGTGGTGTCCTCTGGTCACCACTCTGTGACCACTGCCCAGTCACCCCCACATCTGCCACCTCCAAAACCATGAGTAGAACCACAGGGCACCAGAGTAAGCCTGGGCTGAGGGCATCATGGTCCCCTGGTACCACCTGTCAACGCTTCACCCCTTCTCTCAGACACTCGGGGCTCAGCTCAGCCAGGGCGCTGGCTGCCGGGCACAGCCTGAGATGGGGGGGGTCCTCACCCTGTCCTGGCAGGTCTGTAGGAAGCTGGTCTAAGGAGCCCCCCACGGCCCCAGCCCCTCACCTGATGTGGGCAGACAGCCTCCTGTTGGCCACCCGCGGGTCCTCAGCCTGCTCACCCTCTGTCCTGTAGTGGGCGGGATCCCGGTCTGGAAGAGGGGACCTGTGTCCACTTACTCGTTCCCTCCTACGTTCACTCACCCACTACCTCCGTCACCCACTCAGCCACTCACCCACTCACTCAGTCACCCACCCACCCGCCCACTCACCCCACCCGCCCGCTCACCCGCCCGCTCACCTGCTCCCTCACCCACTCACTCACTCACTCATTCACTCACTCATTCAGTCATTCACTCACTCACCCACTCATTCACTCACTCACTGATTCACTCACTCACTCATTCACTCACCCACTCACTCACCCACTCACTCATTCACTCACTCACCCACTCACTCACTCACTCACTGATTCACTCACTCACTCACTCACTCACTCACTCACCCACTCACTCACTCACTCACTCACTGATTCACTCACTCACTCACTCATTCACTCACTCACCCACTCACTCACTCACTCACTGATTCACTCACTCACTCACTCACTCACTGACCCACTCACTCACTCACTCACTGATTCACTCACTCACTCACTCACTCACCCACTCATTCACTCACTGATTCACTCACTCACTCACTCATTCACTCACCCACTCACTCACCCACTCACTCATTCACTCACTCACCCACTCACTCACCCACTCATTCACTCACTCATTCACTCACTCACCCACTCACTCACTCACTCACTGATTCACTCACTCACTCATTCACTCACTCACCCACTCACTCACCCACTCACTCACCCACTCACTCACTCACTCACCCACCCACTCATTCACTCACTCACTCACTCATTCACTCACTCACCCACTCACTCACTCACTCACTGATTCACTCACTCACTCATTCACTCACTCACCCACTCACTCACCCACTCACTCATTCACTCACTCACTCACTCACCCACTCATTCACTCACTCATTCACTCACTCACTCACTCACCCACTCACTCATTCACTCACCCACTCATTCACTCACTCACTCACTCACTCATTCACTCACCCACTCATTCACTCACTCACTCACTCACTCATTCACTCACCCACTCATTCACTCACTCACTCACTCATTCACTCACCCACTCATTCACTCACTCACTCACTCACTCATTCACTCACCCACTCATTCACTCACTCACTCACTCACTCACTCACCCACTCACTCATTCACTCACTCACTCACCCACTCACTCACTCACTCATCCACTCATGCACTGGTCCACCCATCTGCTCGCCCTCCGCCTGCAATCTTGTGGAAATGAGGACAGGCGTCTGCTCTGGGGGGGCGCTGGGCAAGACACCACAGACAGGACTATCAGATGCCCACAGCGCCGTGAGGAAAATGCCGAGGGGATGCGGGGTGGGGAGGGGTGGCTGCAGGTGGGGGAGGGGCATGAGGCCATTTGAGCAGGGGTGTCACCGCTGGGAAGCCCAGGGCTCACTCCCTGGCAGGAGCCTCCACGCCCTCACCCTGGCCAGCAGGAGGACCTTCTTTCTTCTTGCTGGAGGGCTCGGGGCTGACAGTCAGCTTCACCCGGAGGGTCTTGCTGCTGCCCGAGGAGTGGTTGACAGAGGCATCAACGACCTCGTAGATGGTGTGCATGAGGCTGGACATGTCCTGGGACGGGCATTGGTGTCAGCGATATGGCAGACCTCAGGGGGGACACTGCCCACCCTCACTGCCCAAACCACCCACCCCTGGCAGCCTCCCTGTCCATTCACTCAGCATCCCAGACAGACATCAGGTCCAAGCAGCCACATTTAGCCTTGTGTATGCCTCTAGTGGCCTAGAGGTGACCCTGCTATTGCTGGAATCACGTCTCTCTGACCTCGCACACCAGAATTCACATCCAAAGCGCTCAGCCATCAGATAAATGATCAGAGCTTCCCACTGAACCCAAACATGCTGATTTCAGTGTGTGCATGTCCCAGGCAGTCGTGCTACGTGTCTGCTTCCTTTCCAGGAGTATTTGGCACCCTGAACGCACAGCCCAGCGGAGCAGAGCGAGGGGCAGGCTAGGACCCTGGCTGCCTGCTGAGGGCCTGCAGGTCCAGGCTTGACTGAGGGGGAGTCACGGCGGCAGAAGCAGACCATGCAGGGCTCGGCCAGGACACAGGCGCAGACAGCAGCGGTCACAGGCCGGCGCGAGGGCCTCACAGTGGGTCCCCTCGTCCCACTCCCCTCCCGCCTCCCAGGAGAGGTCTCACCTCTCCTCCCTCCCTCACTCAGACTCAGCCTGTCTCCCCATCTCAGGGACCAGTGTCGTCGTCTGCCTGTCTGTCTGCCTCCCAGGCCCAGCCTGATTCCATACCTAGGAGTCCAGCCCGTGAGCGCCCTTCCCACGCCTGGTCTGATGAAACACAGCACGTTACCTCCCTGGTGACCTTCCCGCTGTTGTCAAAGTCGTAGAGTGTGAAGGTCCACTCCTGGCGGTTGTCCTCCTCCACGGAGACGTGGCACTGGAGAGCCTACAGGGGCATACGGGGACGGGGCACAGGAACCATCACCCTTGCCTCCAGAGTCGGCGCTGGCACTCAGGATGGGAGGCTCCCCCACAAGGCCCACAGCCTTCTGCACCATCATGCCAGTGGCCCATGACCCCACAGAGGGTGGCGTCTCCTGGGGCTTTTCCAAGGAGTCTCTTTTGGACATGGCTTGGGGGTCTTCCCAGTTTCCAGTTTGCAGCCAAAAAGGGGCACCCAGAGGGTAGTGTGGCCGGAGCAGAGCCCTGGAATCTGCAGACCCTGTGCCTGCCTGAGTCCTCCCCTCCTACTGTGGACCTGGCTTCATGCCCAGTGACTCAGTTTTCCCATTGTGATGCTGTCTGCCCATGCAAGTGCTCAGCGTCACCCAGAATGAGGGGAGGCCACGTGACCGTAAAGTGTCATCTGTTCCAGAAATCTCGATTCAAAACCCAAGGAGACCTGCTCCTCCCTGAGCCCTGCACGTGCTCAACCACACTCCCTCCCACCTGGAAGCTTCTCAAATTATTTAATGCCACATCCACCAGTTTTGACTAAATTTGTAGCAACATCTGTGCCCACTCCGGCCCGCCGGCTCTGGCAGCATGTCTGAGTTTTGCTTTGACGCCTCAAACTGGCTGAGCTACAGGGGAAACCTCCAGGCTGGAGAGTCCACGCGCACCCCTTTGGGGCCAACACGCGTGCATCGCAGCCCCGGGGACACGCCTGCATGAGCGAGGGGCAAAGACCTACGTCGATGTTCAGGCGTTTCTGGCCCAGTCCTCGCAGGCCCTCATGGTTCGCTGCCCTCTCGCCGTCGTCCGTGTTGAAGAGCTGGCCCGGGCCCTCGTGGCCCTCGACCTTCTCAGGGGGTAGCGCCACTGGAGGGACGAGAGGAGGGGAGGGAGGGCTGGGCCCAGGCAGGTGACGCGGGTACAGAGGTGACGTAGGAGGGAGGGGCCCGGCCCAGGAGCTATTGCCGCCCTCCCCTCCCTGAGCTCCGATCCCTTCAGCCGAGAACCTGTCCTTGTGGGACAAGGGGGCCCCAAGAGACCCGTGTGGAGAGCAGGGAGACCCTCACCTGGGTCAGCCACAGCTGGTGTGCCCTCCTGCCTCTGTCTCACCCAGCCCACAGTGGCTCCTGATGAGCAAACTGTCCCCTCAGGGCTTAGGGTGCGGTTGATGCTGCAGAGTGCAAAGTCGGGGGAAGCCCCTCGGGCCCACAGGAGGGTGGTCCCTACTCAGGGGGCCCCCAGGGTGGTCCCTGTGTCATCAGGTTTCCTCTCCCCATCTACGTGGTCACTTTCCCAACAGCCCTCAACTCCGGAACCTGCCACCCGCGTGGGTCGCCTGTGCACCAGCTGAGCAGACTCCCTGTCCCCAGCTTCTGGGTGGGATGGATGAAGGGAGCTCTCGCTTCTGGGGCTTGTTTATTCTCCAGGTCTCACAAGCCGTGTCCCAGGATAGGAGCCCAGGCCTGTGCTGGGTCAGCACCTGTGGACAGGGGCTCGTCCAGATGTGAGCTGGGAAGATGTTCAGAGCCCGAGTTCCCGAACGGGAGAGCCTTGAAGTCACTCAGCTTCGGCAGCCGTCTTAAGATGGCCCTGCTGGTTGGCTTCCCTGCAACCTATGCCTGCCCCACAGGGAAGCCTAGGGTGACCTTTCACACGCTGCACGTGCACACGCGTGGCAGTGACTTAGGTCAGGCCAACGTCACTCACACTGGCAGTGGAGGAGGAGCTTTACACCAGCACAGGATGCCAGACTCAGATCTGACTCGAGAATTCACAAATCACCTTTAGGACGAGCCCAGCCTTCCCCCACCCCCATTAAACACAGACTCAGGGAAACTCCAAATACGTGAAGTAAACAAATGCTCAGTCTCAGGCCATCGTGAGGACCTTTTGCTTCTCTCACTGCCAGATCTAAGTCGCCTGTTTCGTGTAAGCATCTAAGTGAATTGTGGTACCAGGAGCATTTTAAGAACAAACTGCTTTAAGACTGGGCACAGCTCACTCTGGGGTGTGGTGGGAGTTTTCTGTTATGTTCCCTGAGTACAGGGTAGAGACTGTGAGGTTTGGGGAAGAGGAGCCATGAGAGCTGTACTCACCCTCCAGGGGACACGGGTCCTCCCAGAAAGGCCCCTCCTTGAGGTCCCCGATGTGCAGCTCCTGCAGGGAGGACAGGGCATGAGTGAGGGGGCAGCTCAGATGCGCAGACGGGAGGTCTGGGCAGCTGGAATTGGAACCGAACACCAGCCTCAGGCCTCCTGGGGTGTCTCCATCCCTGGGTCCAGAAACAGCAACCCCTGCACATCTCACTCAGCCTCAGATTTTTAGAAAGAAAAACACAGACATCCCCGGTGTTGTCAGGTTCCGTCTGAACAATTCCAGAACCAAGACGCTGCTGCCTGGAACAACACCCGCTGGTTCCACGTGAGCCCCTCGCTCGGGACCACCTGGAGCCGAGCCCACGTGCTGACCACTCTGAATGCCAGAGGCTCAAACACAGCCCCTTGCCCCCGCCCAGCTCCAGCTCACGGCATTCCCGCTAGGCGCCACCCCGCAGCCGCCGAGGGGACGAGGGACCCGACCGAGAGAGACCTCCGGCTTTGACATCTGGTCCCAAACCAGTTATGGAAAAATGGGGAAAGAATTCAAACACATCTGAAGAGTGTTTTAGCCAAGAAACTCTGCAGAACAAAAGCTCACATGGTTGTCATAAATAATCCACAGAAGCGAAGGATATGGAGAAAGGAGACACGTATAACATGTGACCAGCGTCGCCGTCTTGAATCACAGGATCCCGCGTGGCAGTGCAAGTGCCGAGCCCCTCAGCACCCTGCTCACCACCCCCAGCAGCTTCTCCTGACCTGACCCTGACGTTTCTGCTCCGACTCCGGTGGCTGCCAGCCGAGCCCAGCAAGGAGATACAAGGCGACACTCAGACCTGTGCCCGGGGCCGACGAGAGGCTGAGTGCCTTTGGCACCACCTTGGGGAGTGTCCGCGTGTGGATGCAGACCCAGAGGCTGCTTGTCGGGACTCCTCTCACGGTCCCCATGGCTTTATCATTTCTTCCTGACGTGGAGAGTCACCCCAAGTCACCCGAGGCCCTTTATCGCTCCCTATCTCCAGGGGGCTGCAGGTCCTGCCTGGCATCCCTGGAGTCTGACCTGGGCATGTGCCCCAGACCCCTGGCTCGGCAGACGCTTACAGGGATGGGGACACTGGCCAGACACCAGCTCCCTCCTGCCACTGCAGGCATCAGTCAGGGTCCTCACAGGGGGCTGTGAAGGTTCTAAACAGACTTGCTGCCAGCCCTCAGTCATGGGCAGTGGCAAGGGGCCTGGGCCCCCAGCTCCCCCACAGCCCACAAACAGGCCCCGAAGTCACCTCCAACAAGGCTGAGAAGTGTTGAGTCAACAGACGGTCTCGTCAGTGCTTGTGGTTGAGCAGACTGACTGGGATCACAAGTCACCGAGAGGTTCAGTCCCCATGGGTGGGCTGGGGGCACCTAGGTGGACATGAACCACTCAGGGGAGGGGGCCACAGCACAGCCAGGGACCCAGCTGGAGGCAGGAGAGCTTGAGTTCATTTTAGTAAGAAATGAAAACACCAAATTGGTAAAAAGTACCATTTCCCTCCCTGATGGTACAGCGAGGGAGTTTGCTCCAGCCCCAGGAAGCCCCTTCATGTCACACTCAGTGTCCTTCTGACCCGGAAGAAGTTCCTCACCCACTGGACAGGGGTGAGCTCTGTCCCAGGCGGACATTAAGATGAAACCCCATAATTCCTAAAAACTTGATCTTTGGTTAATTTTTTTCCAGCAAAACCAAACCAATGTGTGAAGCTGTGGTCCCACGTTTTTGTGGGGTGCAGGACAGCGCCCAGAATCCCAGGGAAGTGGCCTCTGTGAGCTCAGCTTCCTCCTGGGAGGGACCAGAGCGTGGGGGCTGTCAGATCCTCTGCAGGTCCAGGCGCTGAGAGTCAATATGAGGGAAGTCAAGGCCAGGGGTGCAGGCTCTGAGTCCCTGTCGAGTGCTGCGGGGAGGGGCAAGTGGCCCCAAACACCAAGGCAGGCACCCCGACGCACTGGCAGGACGGTCAGGAGGCCTCAGCTGGGACTGTCCCCCGTGAGATGTGGGGGTGTGTGTGGACAGAGAAGCTGCGTGCCCTCCCCCACCACAACCCGGGAGGGGGTTGCTGGTCAGGGAGCTCCGAGACGATTCTCCTCTCATTACAATTGCGGACATAAAAGGAAGGGATCTGAGAGCCCTCTGTGCACAGCATTTCTTGCCCAAAGAGCTCTAACTAAAGTCACTTGGTGAAATGGCCAAAGCCCCTGAGACCTGGCATCACTGGCCGGGAGGCCCTCAGCTTCCAGGAAAGTGCCAGAACCCAGAGAAGCTCTGGAAGGAAACAGCAGCTAGTGGCTGGACTGACGGGCCGGAGTCTGTGGCTTCCAAGTCATCCCCTTGACTTGGCTGAAAACGTCAAATGAAAAACAAAACCACCCACATGCTCCACATGTGAAGTTAAAATAGCTGAAAATTCAAAACTGTGTTCCATTTCTTGTTTTGAAAATAATCCAAGCACTTGCTTTGGGGGTATCGTGTTGGTTACAGACAAGAGTATCCCTGCACGGGCGGGGGACACCGCCATGCAAGACAGAAGGAAACTGCACCAATCACTGGTTCGTCTCCTGGAGACACTCCCAACGCTACAATCACCAACCAAAGTCACGGCAACCAGCCAGTGTTACAATAACCAGCCAATGTTATAACCACCAGACAATGCTGCAATAAATAACCAGCCAGCGTTATGATAACCAGCTCATGACTAGATTCCCTAATGTAGCGGGAAATTCCACTTGAAAAAATACACATCCACATAGACCCCAACTTCAGAATATGCTGTTTTTCCTAAGAGCTAAATCAATAACTACCTTTGAGATGCAGAGAGGATCAAACGAGGGGAAAAAATGAGCAAAAGTAATTCTGGTTTCTGTGACCAGTGATTTAAGTCAAATCCGTCCTGGTCACATAAAAATACCCTTTAATCTACGCTGTTTCAGCTAAATAGAAGGGCCAAGAACTTTAATTGCAATGTATAAAACCTGGCCCAGGGCTGCTGGCCAGATGTTCAGCCCCTCACCTCCCCCGCCCCGCAGGGTGACTTCCCAAGGCCCAATCCCCTATAACCCGGGCTCTCCAGCAGCCTGGGCAGTCTGCACCCATCTCCTGAGGCTCCAAGCATGGCCCAGCCTCTGCAGCAGCGGCTTCCAACCAGACCAATGTCCTGCCTGGGGGCCTGCACCCAGCGGGGACACAACCCATGAGGAAATCAGTCGGCATTCACATGTTGGTCCTGTCACTGCATGAGTGGGTGTGGCCCCCCACCCCCACCCCGTACCAGCATCTCCTCCGGCAGCTGGAAGACGGGTCCATTCTGGGTCCCACCAAGACCTCCCGGACCAGCACCCCCGGCACCTCATGCTTTATGTGCACCCAGGCCACCTTCTGCACATCCACATTAGGCACCTTCACTGTGGGGTCCCCAGGGTCCGTCCTGCTCTTACTCCGTGGGGCATTCAGGGAGGCTGCCCTGGTTGGTGGGTCAGCTGCCCACAAAGGCCACAGACCACATCTTCTGCCTTAACTTGCTCTCGCTCAGACTCCACGGGTGCCTGCTCCTCGAACCACAAGCACAGAACTGAGTTCTTTGCCCTCCCCAGCAACCAGCCCCTGCCCCGGATTCTGTCCCCAAGAAAGGCCCCAGGATAGCCCAGTCACAGACCATGAGACATTTCCCACAGCTGCCCATGGGTAGCCGAGTGCGGGGGGACTTCACATAAAACCTCGGCTCCTGACTTCCTTCGACAGCTCAGAACGCCAGTATGTTCCCGCGTGCCAGCACCCTGGGAGCCCAGCAGCTCTGCAGAGCCCCACCCACCCTGGAGGGGTCTGTCCTGTCAGCACCGTGGCAATGCTGTGCATCCCCACGCAGGGGCTCTGGGAGACCCCACCACAGGCATCTTCAAGGTGCCCCTGGAGCTCTGGAGGTGCCAGCTGGATACAGACATCTCTAGGAGCCGTGTGGAGCGGAGCTGGCATCCTCTCCCCACTGGGGCAGGTAGCTCTGAAGTCAGCCTCATGCCAGCCATCCACGGTCCAAGGTGTCTCTCCCCAGGACTTGAAAATGAAAAACGGATGCTGTCCCCTCTAGGGCCTCCTGCATGGGCAGGAGAGAAAGCAGCCGTCGGTGCCTGCCCTGGTCGGCTCACCCCTCGGGCATGGCGCACAGGCAGAGGCTCCCCGGCCGGGCTGGGGACTAGCATGGCACCGAGGGGGGAGATTCCTTTAAGCCTTTCTCAGGGTCCTAAGCACCAAGGTGCGTCTTTCTGGGAAGAAGACAAGATGCAGGAAAACAGCTGCTTCGTCACCGCCTGCCCTTCAGGGCCACCTGCCCTCTACCCACGCAGCCGCCCCATCAGCTGAGTGTCCCACACGCCCTGGCTTTTCATGAAAACATAGACACGTGAGCCACAGTGAAGCTCACAGCCCTGCGGCTCACGGCCCACGCCTGGTCTGGGATTCTGGTCATGCTGGTCCCGGCGTATGTGAGGTCAAAGCTGTGCAGCCTCCATGAGGCTGGGCTGGGAAAACCCGAGTCCCACATCTCCTCAAAGTGTCCTGGAGGTGGCACAGGAGGAGGGGGCTCCATGTGGATGGGAGTCCAATCAGGGGGTGGGTGGACAGAAACAGAGAGACAGAGACACAGAGACACAGAGACAGGGGGCTAGGGGAGGAACACACAGGGAGAGAGAGAAGGGAGGGGCTCCTTTGGGGGAGCCCCAGCAGGGGCGTGACAAGAGGAGGGGACAAGCAGGTACGTTGGGCAGCATTTTCCAGAACTAACTGTTCTTGATGGGACAGTCACGTCACTGGATGCTCCCAGGTCCCCTGGAGAGGGTGGATGTGGGAGGCTGCGGTGTAGGACAGGCCACCTCAGGGCCACGTGGGAGGGGCTAGAGCTGGGCGGGGTCAGGGACAATGCCTCCTGCAGGCAGTGATGACCTGGGCCAGGTCAGGGAGGCAGGGAGGCACTGGGATCCTGTCTCAGGGGCTGTTCGGATGCTAGACATGGGGTGAGGTTAATGTGGGCATCACACATGGGACAGAGTGGACCCTGGGGCAGAGGCAGAAGGTGAGGCCAGATCCCAAGGAACCCGAAAGGGCTGGGATGCTCTGCAGGAGGTGGGAACAGCTGGGGCCAGGTCACTGGTGTTTTTTGGGAGGGGCCAGCAGGGAGCAGGTTCCAGGGGGACAAGGACAGGAAGGGCCACAGCCTCGGCTGGTGGGGCGGGCACTGTGCGAGGCGCCGTGGTGGAGGGTTAGGGCCGGCAGGAAATGGGAAGGAGGCCGGGGTGGGGGTTGGGGGGCTGCAGAAGGCTGGGGTGGGGGAGGGGCGGAGCAGCCGGGAGAGGCCTGGGCCGGGGGGGTGATTGCTTCCGAGGCTCTAAACGTGCAAAGAGCCCCCATTCCCCGCTGCGGGGGTTCAGGTTGCAGGTTCGGGAAGGTGGGGAGCCTGCCGCCGGGTGTCTGAGGAACAGAGGGTGTTTTCTTACCAGAAGGTGACTGGGGGCTGCTTTTGCACGGGCGCCGACGGGTAGAATTTGACTTCAAGGTGATCAGCAGCGCGTCCGTCTGGAAATGCCACGGCAGGCTTTGAAGTGGAAGTCTCAGTTTCAACGGCTAAACAGTTTCAGATGTGACAAGGTAGTTTTACGGGCCTAATAACTCCAGCACATGTGCAGCGGGGGCCTGGGGCACCCACGTGTGCTGAACTGACTCCGACGTGAGGGTTCACAGAGATGAGACCCGAGCGGCGCAGGGGGAGCGGCACCGCGCTCCAGGCACGTTCAGTTTCTTTCTTTCAAAATGACACGGAGCTTCAAGACCTGCGGGGGCGTTTCTAGATTTTGCCCATCAGTACTTCTGGGCTAAAGCTATTTTAAGAGATTTTGTAATCGCCAAATTTGAAGTTTGCATCTAGGAAATCATTAATTTTGGGATCAAAGGGTCACCTAAAATACACATATGTCCTCGCAGCCTTGCACTTTGCTGCAGCTTCCTGGACAAGGCCAGAAGATAAGTGTCTCCATGTCAATCTCCACCTTGTCCCACCACAGCTTCTCATAGTCCCATCACTTCAACGATGAGGTACACGCCACACACCCGCTCTCCGTGGTCTCCAGAGGCCCGCCTGTTGGTATCACCCTAACCCCCGACAGGGTCCCAGCCTGAGGCAGCACGAGGGACCACACACGCCTTGGGTACAAGAGCAGCCCCTGACCACACGCGCCCCCGGGAGCAGCCAGTGGCCAGTCCACAGCGCTTCGTTAGGACCAAAAGAGTGAATGAGTGAGTGACAGGGCTGTACCCAGGCACCTGCTGCTGAAATAATCCCAGTGCAGGACACGCAGGAACAACGCCAGAGGCAGCAGGCCGCCGGCAGAACCGGTCACGGTCACAGACCGTGCAGAGGGGCTCGGGGAGGGAGTGGGCGGGGGCATCACCAGGTAAAACGTTTTCAGTACAGAAACTAAACACATGCGTGTACACGCGAGGGCCCTGCAAAACGTGAAAGGAGGAGTCGTATTATCTTTTAATTCTATTTTTCCACGAACTTTTTGAAGTACCCTTGTGTGTGTACACAGGAGGATAGCCTGTATGAATGCCTATACACATGTACCTACGTGTGTTACCCACACCACACACACACACACACACACACACACACACACACACACACACACACACACACACACACACACACACGTGCAACTTCTTCCCAGATAATTGGGAAGTAACCATAAAATATGCCAAAAGCTTTTCCCCTGATTTCAGTTCCCAGCATCCTGAAATTTGTTTTCAGTTTGACACTAAAGGTTAGACAATCGTTTTGCAACTAATCCGCAGACCTAATTTCCTTCTCCCAACTACTGTTTTTGTCTTCAGAGCTGACAATCCATAATTTCACAGAAAAAGGAAAACCAAGGGCGATCAGTCTCTAGATCCCTCTGCTGTCCTCAGCTGGCCGACCTCGGAGGGAGGAAAGGCACAAAATAAAACCCCGATCCAGGGCCCCCACGCTCCGCAGCCAGAGCTCCCGCAACATTCCCGCTTAGATGAGGTTTAACTCAGCTTCCCCCATCTTAATTCCTCCACAAGAAAAACCCACCGGATCTTTTTTCTTTCATTTGTACTGAAGCTTTATGTTTCCCGTTTCAAAGGAAGATTAATTCCAAAGCTGGAAATGGACTCCACTTCATTTTAAGGTTTTTTTTCCTCTTTTTTTTAACTTAGAAGGCACATGTTAGGCACAGTGTCAATGTCCTTCCCAGAGACAGACTGACAATGTTGAAGGGCTCGTGTTGGATCACAGCTCCAGGACCCTGAGCACCGAGCTGCTCTGAAAGAGTAATAAACCACCTTCCTTGTCTCTACCCGCCGTCCGTAGCGTTACATGGGCACGAGCCTGCACACCGCACTCGACCTCTCCACTGAGCTCCGTCGTCGGTGAGAGGCCCCGTGAGATCGAAGGTGGTGGCCAGGGCGGCCAGTCCCCACGAGCCTGTGGCCGGCAGTGGCTGCAGGGGTCTCGAAGGAGCGGAGACTGAACCTGAGCCTTTTACAAACACGAACCCAAATCCACCCATGAAGGAAATTCGTTGAGCCCCACACGTAAAAGAGGTGGTGGGAGGCCCCCGCGCGTCTGGTTAAATGACCGGAACGCACCAGGTGCCAGCGGCACACAGCTGGGAGGGTTGCCTTTGCGGCACCCTCGGGTCCTTCCACCTGCGGCGGGGTGGCAAAGGCTGGGCACAGCGTGGCATTCTGAGGACAAGGACAAGACTGGCAAGCCCCGCTAGGGCTGGAGGCAGCCACAGCCGTGGCCAGAGGGACAGGAGCCCAGTGGGGAGGCGGCCGCTCTGGCAGGTCACTTTCCCTTTGACCCAGGGCTCTCTGGCCAGGGCTCTGTGCCCCCAGGCAGTGCTGTGGACAGAGACATGACATCTGCTGCCCCCACCTACTGCTCCCCAGAAACACCAGAGCAGGGGTGGCGTCCAGCTGTCCTTGTGGAGACGCGCAGGTCCCTTCCCTCCCGTGCCCACCCTGCGCCATGCTCCCTCCACAATATGTGTCGGCTGTGCTCGCCTCCTGGTGGCTGAGCCAGGCGCGCACAGGGGCTTCCTGACCACAGGCGGGAGCAGCAGGACGGTCAGCACCCTGGCCTCAGGCCTCTCTGCCCGGCAGCACTCTGTCTGTGGGGAGGGCAGCTGGCCACAGCAGGGACAACGGGGCCTTGGTGTCATTGTCTCGGTGTGAGTCCCACAGAGTCCCACGTGGCACCGTCACCATGAGGACAGGATACCCGCTCACTCCCTACATGACCAGAGCCAGTCCATCGCGGGCCTCGGGGAATCTCATAAAATACAGACAGCATTGCCTCTCCCCAGGGCCCAGAATCCCTGAGAAGTCGCTGCGGTGCTGGGTGTGGCATCCCGAAGGCCACCCAGCCTCCCATTTAGCTTTGATGTCTGTCACATACATGCATGTGGTCTCCAGAGCTGCAGAGAGGTAGGCACACGTGTCTGCCTTCAGCGTGGTTCCTTGGGGTAGGGGATGTGGTGCGGGTTGTGGGTGCCCCTCCTCCTCTCCCCCATTTTTACCACTGCTCCCTGCACACCCACCTCCTGCCTCCCGCTCTCCAGCAGCTACCTCAAGGCCTCTGCACAGGCAGGGCCCTGCCCAGAGACATCTGGATGGCCACCCCTCATCAATGCCACCTCACCACGCAAGTGGCAGCCCCCACCCGGCCTCCCTGGACCCCCATGCGCCAGCAGCACTGGCAGGCACTGGTTCAGGTGCTACTGCCTGGCTCCCCGCTAGCTCCTGAACAGCTCAGGCACCAGGGCAGGCAGGGAAGTCTGTTGGTCAGAACACGGGCTCAGAGGGGTCTGCCTGGGTTGGGGTTCCGGGTCCATGACTTGACCCTGCTGTGCCGAGGGCTGGGATGAAGGCCTGCAGGTGCCCCCTCAGGTAAGCCTCGGCCACAGGGTGCAGCCAGCGCCCCCTGGCCACCCCTACCACAACGTTTGACAATCTTCTCTCCGGCTGCTGTGAAATTTTTCTCTTTATTACTGTTTTCAGCACCTTGATTCGGGTGCTCTCTGATGTGGTTTTCTTTACTCTGCTTGGAATGCACTGAGCTCGTGTGTGATTTAAAGTTCTTGTCACACTTGGAACATTTCGGCCATTATTTCCTGAAATACTTGTTCATTTCCGTCCTCCTACCGTTTCCTTCAGGGACTCCGGTCCCACGTAGCTCAGGCGACCGACTCTGCTCACGTCACTTTTCTGTGTCTTCTCTCCTGCCGCAGATCACTCGATCTCTGCCGCCTGCCCCGTCGAGGCTGCCGTTGCTCCCGTCGGTGCGCTGTTCACTCGGATGCCGCGCTCTGCGACTCCAAGTCCCATCGGGGTTTTCTAACGTCTTGTCCACTGCTCGCCTCAGCACGGCCACATGTCCTCTGACTTACAGACACACGAGCGTATTAATAGTCACTGTCTGGACGTCCTTGTCCACCAGCTCTGTCACCGCTGTTGCTTCTTGTCAATTTCTGTTGGTCTCTTTTCTTCTGATTATGAGTCAAAACCTCTCAATCCTTTGCATGCCTGACAATTTTGACTGGATGCTGGACATGTGGCCTTACATTGTCTGTGCTGGATTTTTGTGTCTTCCGTCACAGAATGTGGTGTTTTATTAGGGCGTGCAGTTCTGTGGACAGAAGCTTCTTCCCAGCTTCACAGGGAAGGCCTCGAGCAGCCTGTGGTCTAGGCGTTCAGCCCCAATGAGGTGATTCCCTTCTGAGGACTCTCCCTCACGTGCCAGGTGGCAGGAGGCCTTTCTGCTCTGGCCGATGGGAGCACAGACTATTCCCAGGCCTGCCTGAGCCCCAAGAGCGTCCGTGCTTACACCCAGCCCTTTGCACATGTGCAGATCAGCGGTGGGCCCGCAGGGACCCTCCTGTGCACGCCCACACTCTTCCTGAGCAGCGCCTCCTCCCCAGCGGTCACTGAGGCCACCTGGAAACGGCCTCCAGCCGCACTTGGTTTCAGTCTGCCTCCTTCCTCAGGGGTGACTGTCCTGGGCAGACGTGGTCCAGACACCGTTCTCTCAAGTCTTTGCTTGCTCGAGGTGGAAGGCACACACGGTCCTGTTGTCCCCCTTCTCAGGTCCTCAGTGAGCCCTTCGATGCCTGTGGCAGCCTGACCCAGGCCCCTCCCCTTCCTTGTACACAAACTCAAACACTTGATTTCCCCAGGTACGTTTTAAAAGAGGTTGTGGACAGAGCCACTCGCCAGCGTGTGGGCAGCGGTGCCAGGATTCCCTCCCGTGTCCTGTGAGCAGAATGCACTGGGATCACAAGCATGGGTCCTCAGTGCGAGGGGGTCTCTCACACGCTTCCCTGCCTCTGTGTCAGCAGCCCCTGGTAACAGGGCGGCCAATTTCTGCAGCTCAGAAGCAGATGCTGGCACGCCCCCTGGGACATGAGACACCGGACCACAAGTGGCGGTTTTACCACAGGGCTGTCTTGGCGTCTTGGTGTGCCCCTTCAGGCTGGGATCAAGGCCGGCTCTACCTCCACCAGTGTCTAGCCAGGCCATGATGAGGTCCAGGTGGCTTCTAAATTCAGAGGCACTGATGTCTGACCCAGGACTTGGCAAGAAGGTGTTAGAAGCCCTCTGGGAGTTGACTGCCTTGAGATTTGCTGACCCTGGCCCTGACTTGCTCAGCAGGGTGTCACCATAGGTTGGCTGTCCATCAAGGCTGGGAGACCCACCATGAACCCACAGGCAGCCTGGGGTGGGAGTGGAGGGCTATCAGAGCGCTGCATCCACCCAGGCTGCCTGGAGGCAGGCCCAGGACAGCAGGCCCCGGCTCTGGGCCCCTCCTTTGCTTCGACAGGGATCCTGGGTCTGAAGCAGCATTTGGATTTTCTTCTGGGCTGCAGCATGATGTGAGCCAGGCAGCGTCTGCAGGTGCACAGCACACCGAGACCCCAGGGTCTGACAGGGAGGGCACACACACACAGGTGGCAGGAGGGCACTGGGGGTGTCTACGGGATGGTCCCCACCCTACAGAACCCCTTGGGGATGTCTCCACCAGGGGGACCGGCTTCCAGGGCCAACCGGCTAGGGAAGAACCACGGGTTCCTGCCTGAGAGCTACTGGCCAAGGGCTTGGGGATGTCCCTGGGGAGAGCACCCATCTCCTGGCAGCATGCACCAAGCCACATCTGCTGGCCTTTGCAGGACCAAAGGCATGGGACGCCCTGGGCTCGATCCCCACCCCAGGCCTCGGCCACGAGTCTGCACCATAGGACACTTGGCTGGCCTGGGCTCTTGCCCTGGGGTGAGGGGTGCCATCCACCCACAGCGATTCTGAACCAGCAGACGTGAGCAGCTCTGCGGGGACATGCCGGGCACTTCTCCAGGAGCTTTGTACCTGTGGTTGCATTTCGCTCCTCAGGGCTGTCCTGGACACACGTTTACACCCCGAGATGCAGCACACTGTGCATCTCGGGCCTTATCCCCAAACTCCCTGCTCAATGGGGAAAACCAGGCCTGGGCAACCTCACAGCAGGGGTAATAACCACTTCCCTGACAGGGGTGCTGGTTTTCAAATGCAAATAGATAGGATCTTTGTGACCTGTTTCCCCACCTGCAAGTGGGGCATTGGACTAGACACTAAGTGGATGTGGTCTGTGTCCATACTGTCCTCAACAACAGTCACTGCCAGCCGCACTGAGTTCTGGAAACGCAGCTGATGTGACAGAGACACTGAGTTTCTAATGTGACCTCACTGTGATTTTATATTTGAACAGCCGCCTGTGGCCCATGGCTGCCGGTGGACTGCCCAGCTCAGAAGGGCCCGTGTGAAGCATGGCTAAGCAGGGCGCCACCTCCTCTGAGACTGCAGTTTGGGGAGGGGACAGCACCTGCCAGGCCTGGCAGTTTTCATATTTCACAAGGAATCACCCACAACATTGAAACAGGGGACAGTGACCGCCCACAGTGTCAAAATCTCTCCTCAATTTTGAACACGGAGGTTTTGCTTTTCGGATTGGCAGGAATCCCTTCAGACGTTAGAGAGGGAGCCAGGACGTCACTCTGGGTCTCTATGGCTCTTGTCCTTATGGGCACGTGACCTGCTCCAAGTGTGTAAGCCAGAAACTAGGGACAGCACCGCAGGGCTGGGACACCGTGAGAATGCGTGTCACAGACGAGGACAGACCCGAGTCCTGAAACACCGACTGCTCCCTCCCTCACCAGGGCCACGTTTGTGCTCCACGAAAAGCCACACCTCATGCTCCCGTGTCCCAGGCCCCAGGGGACGTGCCCACATCTACTCCTCAGCTGCAGACGTTGGCCGCCCCCTCCCCAGAGGGGCGCTGACCTGACCCAGGACAGAGCGGCGCCTGCTCCCCCTGGTCGACCATCCTACTGCGAGATCTGTGCGGGCTCGTCACTGCTGTGGTGTCCACGTGCCGACGAGCAAGCTCACGCCACACTGCGGCACGACGTGGGATGTCTGTGACTTCCCTCAGTTGGCATCTTGGGCACGGCCTCCATGCAGCATCTCCCCATCCAGGCACGTGAACCCGTGGGCCCTGGCGAGAAACCCTGAGGGCCAGAGTCCACAAGAGCAGACCGCCAAGGCCTCCCTGCCCACCTGCGTGTCCCACACACGGACCCCGGAGAGGCCTGGAATTGCCCGGCATTTCTGACCTTCCCAACCCGGCCCAGGGGTACAGCCAGCAGTTTTCTGTCTTTACACGGTCACAGTTGAGTCCATTAGGAACGAGAAGACACAGTGAAGCCACGATGCCGTGGGAGGGGGAGGAGCTGGGAGGGGGCGGACCACAGTGTCCCAGCCCAGCGGCCTCGTGCTTGGCAGAGTCACCCTGAGAACAGCGCAGCCAGGAGGTGCCAGCGGGCCTGGGAGGTGCTGGGGGCCTGCGTGGCCTGGGGCTGGAGGCGCAGGGAGGGGGATGCGGTTTCCATTTCTACCCCGACCCCAGGCCCAGGAAAACCTGCTGCACAAGGGGGCGCCTGGTGGATTCGGGGGAAGGGGTGAGGGGAGAACGGCGTGGGGCGGGGAAGGTCCTGAGGAACGCGGGTGCGGGCCTCCGTCCCTTCCTCTCCCAGCAGGGCCGGCTCTGGACAGCATCAGCCTGTTCCCACAGACCCTGTTCCAAGTCACAGCGGCAAATCCACCGGAACCTTCCACAGGTGTCCTCCACCTGTGTGGCAGACCCGCTAGCCATGGGTTTGAATGAACTCCCTCAAGCTTCAGGAGGCTAGAGCGTTGAACAACCGTGTGGGTCTGGAATGTCCCAGCGCCATGCCCCAGGGGTGTGGGAGGTGCCTGTCACACTGGCCCAACCCCCCAGGTGGGCAGCTTCCTGCTGGGCCCACAGCTGTGTGTCCTGTCCCCAGGCCGTGGATAGCGAGGACAGGACCCACAGCACAGTTGCTGTTCTCCAGAATGTTCTAGAAGGCCACGGGGCAGGGTTGGGTTCCCGTCGCCACCTGCTCTTGCCAGTGCTTAAGGCAAACAAACAGGCACTGACCGCAGACACAGGCCAGGGACTCGGGGCTCGGACCCGAGCTGTGTTCAGGCTGTGGGCCGCCCTGGCGGGCGGGGAAGGTGCCTTGTCCCTGGACAGCGGCCTTCCCACACGCAGACCAGACGCCACCCGCTCCTCCTGCAGAGATTTTATCTGAAGCATGTGTGGAGTTGGCTGCTCTGGAGGCTCAGCCTCTTTTCAGGGGATTCATCAAAACAAGCTGAGTTGTGTGTCCTTTTCCCCATGATCTCTGAAACACAGTGTTCCCTTCAGAGTGAGACCCCACCCCCACGTCAGGAAAACAGGCCCCAGGATTCTCGGGCAAGTGAGAGGCCAGTCCTGGAGCCAACCAGAGCAAATGGAACCACCCCTGCCCTGCACCCTCCTCCTGAGCAAGCCCCCGAGGGGCCCCAATGGCCCAGCCCACAGGGGACTTGTGTCCCAGCACAGAGAGAGCAGAGACCGAGGACAGCTTTGGGCGCCAGGAGGCCCCTGGCCTCAGGCTCCATGGACGGGGCAGGGCGGGCTGGGAGGGGCACGCAGGCTTGAGGTCCTTGCACCTGGTGAGGTGTACGTGTGGGCAGGGGGCCTGGCGGGCATTGTCAGGAGGGACAAGGGCCTGGATCCCAAAGGAGCAAGACACCCAGCTCCAGCCAGCTGAGGGGCATAGCCAGCCCCGGGAAGGTGGAGTAAACGGGGAGGGGCACAGGGGTCTGCACAGGCACCCAGCCAGCTGTTGTGGGGCAGCAACCCGGCACCCCCTTGGCAGCCCACAAGTCTGAGAGCAGGGTCCAGGCCAAGCCAGGACTGTGTGAGGCCCCTGCAGAGCAGGGGGAGCAGAGGTGGGGTAGGAGTGAGTGGCACCGATCACTCCATCTGCACTTTCACCGCAGACGGAGCCGGGAGGGTGCTGCCAGGAGGGCCACCTTACCCAGCTGTGTGTGGACCCAGATGGGCAAGGGTGAGGCAAGAAGCTTCAGGGTCTCCATCCTGGACAAGGAGGGGGTGCCAGAGAACAGGGGCTCATGGTGGCAACGTTTTGTACTGAGCTGGGGAGGGCTGTGGGGCACAGGTTTGGGAGAAATTGTAGGGATTCAGGCCTGAGCACACAGAGGTGGCAATGTCTTGGATCCAGGTGACCTGTGCAGTGGGCAGCTGGACACCTGTGTGGGGTGAGGGGGAGGCCGGCTGGACAGAGACGTCTGACATGCAGCTGCAGAGGGTGGGAGGAGACCCTGAGTGTGGGGCTGAGTGTTACTGGCACAGGACAGGGGCTGGTGTCAGAGAGACCAGGTGACTGGGACGGGCGTGGGGACAGACGGGTGCAGATCCTGCTCCCGACACCAAGCACGGAAATGCTGCTTCACCAGCACAAGGCAAAGAAAATCCTGGAATCCCTCAGCCGTGAGCTGATGGGCGGTGTCCACCTAGTCCTGGGATTACGCCACAGCACTCAGGAGAGAAATCACAGCCACTTAGGACACTCCCTACCCACCCTCTGGGGTTGGCCAGTCTCAGGCACAAGAGGCTGCCTGAAGAGCAGGTTCGAGGGAGCAGCCCCCACCCCAGAGTCCAGCACTCGGCACCCAGCGGGGCCCCCACAGCAGCCAGGACCCTCGGAGGACAGCAGAGCTTGCTGTCCTGGGGTGGACCAGAGATTCTGCAGTGATGGTGGTACAGGAGGACAGTGCAGAGAGGCTGAGAGGCCCAAACAGCAACCACGGCCCACAGGGCCAGCCAGATCCCCAGGCAAGACGGAAGGAGGTGGCAGGCGCCACCAGGATGGGCAGCTTCCGGCTGCTCCTTTTTTTTTTTTGGCAGCTGGCCGGTACGGGGATCTGAACCCTTGACATTGGTTGCTTCTGGGCAGATTCTTGCTGAGAACTGGGATGAGGTCAGGTCTTTTATTTCAAGCAGACAGAACCGTAGCTGGGTCCCATTTCTTCCCTAGCTCTGGCGGACGTCCCTTCAGTACCAAGGACCTCAACGCAGGACAAAGCCTTAGGAGGGTACTGCCACAGCCCCACCGCACCAAGAGCGACAGGACAGAGGGGACGCCTGCCACAATGAACTGGTACGTCCCAGAAGACAGGGATGCCCGCCGCAGCTGCACCCCAAATTCACATCCACCAAGACACCCAACAGTTGTATTAAAATAATATCCTATTTGAACTTTTGTACTAAAATATGCTGTGCTTTTTAGCTTCTCTGATTTCAGAGCTCAAAACTAGTTCGGATTTCCTTGGAAGATTCTGCAGAACCAAAGGAAAACAAATCCTTCCCCTCTTGCTGCCAACAACTGGTCATCCTCGTAAGTAAGTTCCAGCTGTGCGTAGCAACAGGATCGAACAGACCCAATTTGTTTAACGTTGGCATGAAAGGCTGCCAGCAGGTGCCCTGCCAAACATTCCCCACACGGAAGTATATTGAAGTGCCCGGGCCCTGTAGTGGGCCCCACGAGGCTGCTGTCTGACGGCGGCGGGGGCCGCTCCCATGAGACACCCGGCCTGCACTGGCCTCCACTCCAGGACAGCACCGCCAGCGCGCCCAGCGGCCACCACTACACTTGCAGAAGAATCTGGCATGCGGGTGGGATCGTGCCCACCTTCCCTGGAGACCTGATGGTGGCCGCCCCACTCATTCAAGGAGACACTGCCCCACACCCCAGCGCTGCTTTGGCTTGGCCCAGCGTCCTCACCTCAATGAGGCAGACCTGGGCCCAGGATGGATCCTCAGATGCCGCTGGCTGGCGCAAGGGAGCACACGGGAGCCCACTGCTCTGAACCTGTGCACTCGGCACTCACACCAGGCAATGACCAGAGACACAAGAACAACCACGAGGCGCCCACTGAGCAAAGGCCCTCGGCCTGTGGTAGTGGCTGCCCAAGCCGTGTCTGGAGCTGTGGCCTGCTCACCATGAGGAGACTGCCCAGGGCTGCACGCCGAAGGGACCCTGCAGCTGCTCCGTAAACCCCGGGACCCTGGGCTCAGGGGCTCCTCTCCTGAGGCTGCAGGGCTTGCCCTGGACCCTACCTGGCTCTGGTTGTCAGGGGAGGGTCTGCTGCCCCCCTGCAGGCCTGTCCTGAGTGTCCGAGGAGCCAGGGCTGGGGTAAACTTTGGAGTTGTGTGTGCAGGGGAGGGGAGGAGAGAGCTCCATCTGCCCCCAGGGACAACGTGCCCCTGCCACCTGTTCGGCTGTGGCGACCACGCCATGGCCCCCTGCCCTTCCAGGGGTCCTAGGCACAGGGGGATGCTCAACCTGTTGGGCTCTCAGACACCTTCCCAAATCCAGGGTGCAGCAGGGACCGCCTCCCCAGGAAATGAGCGTTTCATCAGAAAGAGACATGTCGCCATGTGGGGAGGGGAGGGTCCCTGCCAGTCCTTCCTGGGACCAGGGTCTCTGGCTTTGCATCCCTCAGCATTGCATCCAGGGACAGGGAGCTGAGTGGTGGAGCCCGACTGCGAGACGGGTCTGGGGTCCGGTGACGGGAAGGGATGCACCGAGCACACCCCGCCAGAGCCACCCTGAGCACCCCCATGTGTGCGGGAGGACGGCACGTTTCTCTCCCCTCACGCCAGGCGGTTCAGCTGAGAGGCTGGTCAGCTCGCTCCACACCTGCGGAACCATCAGGTCAGACCCCAGGGACATCAGGCCTCCCCCATACTTTGCTCACTGCTCTCCTGGGGGTCTCAGCCTTAGCCCCACAACCCAACAGAAAGGGCTCCTGCAAGTCTGGACAGCGGACCGCCGTGGGCTCTGACAGGGACGGCGGCTGAGGAGGGCCGTGGAAACAGAAAGCGCTTGGTCCCTCGAAACTGATTAGTGTGGGTCTTGGGCTCAGGCCCCCTCCCCATTTGCAGGAAGGCAAGTCCACCAGGAGAGAGTCCACAGCAGGACAGACAGACACGGGAGGAGCCATCCGTGTGTGCCGCCACATCTGCAGTCCGTGCATGGAGAGCAGCCCCCACGGGACGCCTGCAGCAGGTCACGCACACACACAAGATCGCCCCTCAAACACAGCCCCACGCTCCCGGGAGCGCAGTGGGCATCCACCAGGGATGTTCTGGAACAGGACCTCGGAGCAGGGGCAGGACAGCTGCCCCACCTGCCTGTGACCTGCTGCCACCACCCAGCTCTGCAGGGACTGTGTGGTCCTCTCTGCCAGCCGGCAGGAGCCGCACACTGGGCTTGCCTCAGGCCTCGGAGGCTTCCCGGGTAACTTCCTTGGTTGACACGACCTTTCCTGGTAAACCCAGGACTCTCCGACACAGGCCTCAATCCGGGAGCGGCTCCACCTCACCTGCAGGAGGGACTCAGAGCACCATCCACAGGGCTTGGCGTTTTGATCCAGGACACAGCGACTCAGCCGGGCGGCCCTCCTCAAATTCTGGGCCTGTCGGACAACTCCAAATTCAGAAGACAAACGATGTCCGATGCTGGACGAACTACTGCTTCCATAAACTGCTCCTCTGCCACCTCAGAGACTGCAGCCTCTGCTCGGTGGGCCTGGCCTGCAGAGGCGGCTGCAGGGACAGCCAGCCCAGTGACACTCGTTCACAGCAAGGACGACCACACGGCACGGTCTTGACTGAGCTCACAGCCGCATGCGGCCCTCGAGCTCGGAGCGTGGGAGGCACAGGTGCCAGCCTGCCCATCGGTGTTCACCAGCCAAGTGTGGGCCGTTCTCCAGCAGGCGGCTCTCCGTGTTGCCGGGTTAGTGCCGACTCTCACGGCTGGGCTGTGGTGCAGGGTGGAGAACGGCCTCTGCCGAGCACCTCCTGTGTCTCCTCCTGCTCCAGATCCTTCATGTCTGTCCCTCCATCTCTCCTCCTAGCATCACGAGAAGCACGTGGCCTCTGTGCCACAAAGACATGCTGGGGAGTGGCAGCACCAGGACCAAAGCCAGACCCAGTGGCTCTCAAGCCACTATGCTAACGATGGATAAAGGACACCTTGGGCTGGCGAGGGGGCCACGTTCCAAAATGGCCACGTGTTGGGGTTCCCAGTCATTATCCGTGACCAGGATTGCTTTGATAACCTCTGCTGCGGCTGGTCAGGCGGGTGCCCGTTGTCCACGCAGCCAGGGGTGCAGGACAGGAGACGCGGGCCTTTGGCTGGACTTCTCACCTCCTGAGAAACAGAAATAACCAAACTCCGACCCCAGACTAGAGAGGCAGGGGCAGAGAGCAGTGTCGTTCCCCCACACCCTGGGAGGGCTGCGCCTGGCACGGTCACGGATATGCTGCCTCCTCCAGCCAGCTCTGGACAAGCTGTGGCCACCCAGGGGATGGCAGGTGAAGGAGAACCAGGTGCTGCCTCCAGAGCGGATGAAACTGAAGTAGGGGTCCTGCCATCATTTTGATGCTTGCATGGGGGGCGGAGCCGTTGCTGCGTGCACAGGGGGGCCACGGGGCCTGGACGGAGCACTTGCTGGTGGCCTGCTTTCACTGCCGCCAGCTCACGCTGGACCCCCCCACTCCTCACCAGCCCTACAGGTCACACAGAACTGCTGTCCGGGGCAGTGGCCACGGGCTGGCACTTAGACTCCCCACGGGCCTGCCGCTTTCCCCGCAGCCACCCCAGCAGCCTGCACAGTGTGGCCAGACAGCGACCAGGGCTGACAGCTGATTCCTGCAGATGGCAACCTAGCATGGATTTTTAAAGAAAAGGTAAAATGTAAGCTCTTCAACTAAAAAACCCCCCAAACCTCAGTTATTCAAATTGCTTAGCCCCAAGTAAAGATGGAGGAGTTTGAGGAGACCGCTCAGATCCCCCCGTGTCTTCCCGTGTGGCCAGCGTCCCGCCGATGAGGGCAGGGTAAAATCACGTGCCTTTTTTTACTGCCAGGGAGCTGAATATTTGGTCCATTCAGCAACAGAATGGGCAGTTTTACCTCGAGATTGCTGCTATAAAAATCTAGATGTGACAAGCCACCTCCAGATGGGGGCTGCAGTCTTGTAGGTTCTTTCTTTGGCTCCATCAAATCCTCCACCTCCAGAGCCGGGTCCATCTAAGCACTCCAACTTGTCCGTAGACGGGGCCTCTCTGGAGCTGCCACCCAAGCATGCCTGGGCAGGGCAGGCACCGCAGGCAGGGTGTCCCACCAGTCCACGCGGCTCTCAGCCCCTCCAGCGCATCAAGTGCCAGCAGCTGCACGCCCAGAGATGACCCCAATACCTCCCACAACACAGGGGATGGCCAGGCAGCCCGTCCCTTCCTCTTCTGCAGACGGTGTCAGGTGCGGAAACAAGGCAAACTCCAGACACACTCAGTCGCTGGCTTCCTCCTGCCAGGTCCGCAGGCCGGTCCTATCTCCCCCTCCAGGGGCATTCCCTACAACGTGGCCTGGCGGCTCCCCAGGGCCCCTGCCAGGCTGTTCCTCAAAGTCCTCTGGGGGTCATGGGTTAGTCAGGCCCATTGGGCCTCCTGAGGTCAAGTGGGGTCCAGTGGGACCACCTGCACTTTCAGAAGCATGGCGAGTGGCATTGCCGGTGCTGCTGAACTTTGGGGACACCGGTGCTGCTCGAGCCCCTGGGCCTCGGCGCACATCTGTGCTGGCCTCGTTGGGCCCCATCCCAGGGCAGGGACACAGTGCTGGTGTGCAGGGCCAGACACACACTGGGCACCCACAGAGAAAGTAAACAGCAGCACCGTTGCGACGCCCTGATGCCCCACGTGGGCTCAACTCCGTGAGGTTGCAGGCTTCACGGAACACATCAGACTGGAGGTCCGCGCCCAACAGCACCTCCTGGGGCCCCTCTCCCTTCTGAGGCCCCATACACACTGGACAGCTTGGGGGTGGCCTGTACCCCCCCAGATGCAGAGTTGGTTGTGGCTGGAAAGTCACAGGGCAATGCTGCTCCTTCTGCATGGCCCATGACACGGCCAAGGGAGACATGGTGTTCACATGGCCTCACCTGGGTGCACATGCTCAGGCCCCCCAAAACTCTCTTGCAAACATGTATTTTGCCACCCACACCACATCTCTGTGTTGACAAGGGACAGGGTGGTGTCCAGACTGCAGTCAAAGCCATGGGGACTTCCCAGGAACTTCTATAAGAAGCCCCCGGCCCCACAGTGAACCGTAGTTCCTGAGCAGCCAGGTGAAGGGAAGAGTAGCCCTGCCCCACCGCCGCAGGAAGAAGGCTGCCACAGGGACCCAGGGACCAGCTAGCTCCAGGGACTCTAACCAGGGGAATGGGGCTGAGCCCTCAGGCTCCAGAAGCAACGAGAGGCCATGCTGAGAGCAGATGGAGTTTGCTAGAAGCCAGAGCCCATGCAGATGGATCCCTTCATGCTGACCCCAAGCTCAGCCTTGAAGGGCCCGCAGGTCTCACGGCTGGTTGCCCCAACTTCCTGCAAGGCTCCTCCTTCCAGAAGACATGCAACGTGTCAGCGCATGCAGAATGGCCGTGCAGATGTGGGTGGAACTGGTGAAAAGATGAGCTCTGCCGCAGACAGGCTGGGCAGGGCCTGGACATCTGCCTGAGAGGGTCCCCGCACAGAAGGTCACAGCTCCTGCAGCCTCCTTAGTCCACTCAAGGGCCAGCTCATCACAGGTCCCCATTAAATGCCACCACTGAAGTTAGCTGGAATGTTCCTTCCTCAGGCTTACCCAATAAAATCTATGTTCAATTCACAGCAACATTCCAGTTGTTAACGGTGACTCTTTTCTTCTCAACTCTTTCCCACCAGGCTCAGGGAGCGCTGGAGAAAGTTCAGGTCGTCGGGCAGATGGTGAGTGGGGCTGGGGGAGGGCGTTTCCAGGACAGGAGCCCTCCTGCCAGAGCCTCGTGTGACCACCGCTGCTCTTAAGCCAGTCAGACCCACTTTTAGAAACAGCTGCTGACACGTGCCGCCGCCCGGCAGGCCTTGCACCTTAATGTGTGCACAACCTCGGCTGCTCCTGACTTCACACATCCCCTCTGGATCCTCCCCGCCGCCACCCCACCAAATCCACAGCCCTGGCCCTCGAGGTGCTCATAACAGAGCCGTGCTGGTCCCCCCAAGACCAAGCCGCAGTGCCCCTCTGGAAACGCTAGTGTTTACAAGAGCTTCCAGGCTGCGCGCAGAGGCAGGAGCAGTGCTGCTCGCTGACAGTAAAGGGGAAACCAACCTCACTTGCTTTATTTTGGGGGGGTGGGGAGAGGGGAGGGTCAGGCTGTAAACATACACTTAATTTTCAAGAGGTTATTTGCCACAAAACAGCACACACGGGTTGCCTTGCCTGGACTTCAGAGACAGGGAGGAGTGAGTTCCAGGCCAATGTCACGGGGTGGGGGGATGGAGTGTGTGACCCAGAACTGGCCCTGCTCAGCGGACATGACCTGGGAGGACAGGTACGATGGACAGAGCTCTGGATGCCACAAGAAAGAAGGGCGAAGGCAGCAAGTAGAAGGGACACAGGATCCAGCGCCTACACCCCCCAACTGAGCACTCCCAGGAGCGGTGGGACGTGCCCCCGCTGGCCCCGGAGCAAGAGCCACCCCATGTGGCATGTGCTGCCTGGCAGCAAGGACACCTGGGCCAGGTGAGGAAAATATGAAAAAAGCAGTGGCTTTGTCCTATAGCTGAATGTATTTAATTGAAAACACACCTTTATTCTGCTTTCATTCTTTCTACCTTAGAAAGATCCTTTTTTTCATGAAATGAGGACAAAATGAAAAGGTAACTCAAGCCAAACCCCACACCATTCTTTAAAAGATAATGTGGAACCCATTGGCCTAAAGACCCTCAAGCCCTCGCTCTGCTCCTTCCACAGCCACGCTAGAAACATTCTCATTTTCCAGAGTGGACCCTCTGTAGCCCCCACCCCTGGAAGACACACTTTGATGGGATTGGCCCCATGGTGACATACTCTGAACTGTGAGTCCACGGGCTGAGCCAGCAGTGCCTGCCTGTTCATTGCCCACACCCCCTAGGCAGAAGGTCGCCAGGCTGGATGGACGACCCAGGGACAGGGGCCAGCCTAAGCCCTTGACAACAGACAAGGTGAACACATGTCCCAGGTTCCCAGCTGGCACCAGTTTTGCATCTTTGACTAATAACATACATGAGAACCCAGCTGTTAAGAGGCACTGTCCTGGTCACCAACACCCATAGCAAATGTAATTGGCAGACAGACAGGAGACCCGGGCCCGGGCGGTCTCACCCCATCCTGCAACTCACTACGGAGGAGCACAGGAGCACCGCAGCCAAGGCTGCCTTAGAGTGCACCTCCTACCTTCACAGGTGTGGCGCTGGTCACTCCCAGGAAGCAGGCATCCTAACTCCACCACATGGCAATTTCCAGGCATATCTGGGCCCTTCTCAGGAGTGGCAGCACCAAGTGCTCACAAACAGGCCCAGCACTTCTCACTTAACCAGCAGAACATCCTTGCGGCCTGCTCTGCACAGAGGCCACCCACGGCAGGGTGGAGCAGCAGTGGGCGCGCAGGGTCTCGGCCACCTGGTGTGGCTGACTACAACAATCTGTCCACAGCAACACCAATGACCACGTAACGTCCACTTTCTCCTGTTCAGCAAACACATGCAGGTCTGAGTGACCCAAGACCCCTCTGGGGCCCCAGGACCGAACGGTCCTCTGCTCTGTCCAGAGCACCCTCAGGGACACCTGCGTCCTCAGCCAGACCCCCGTGACCCCTGGCAGCACCGGGAGTCTGGGTGACCATAACTTTGCAGCTGTCCAGCTGTGCCGTGAGCCTCCCTGCAGGCCTGCGATCACCCCTCTGAAAGCTGGAGGGACTGCTGGCCTCTAACTCCGGCCACCTTTGCTGTGCAAGTGACTGACCCCACAGCCCCCCTCCCCAACACCCCTTCCCCAGCCCCTCCAGCCTGAGACACAGAGCCCCCCACCCCCCACCCAGCCTGGGACACCAACGAGGCCCCACAGGACCCCCAGCCAGGCCGTCCCGGAGGCTGTGGAGGGACGGGCTCCCTCGGTCCAGGGGGCGCCACTCCGTCCCGGGCCTGTGGGCCGCGCCTTTTCTGTCCCCAGGTCCGGGGGCGAGGGGCCCGGCGGGACTCGTCGGTCCACCTACCTGCTGGTCCCGCGAGCGCCGCTCCACGCCGCCGCCAGCGCGCCGCTCCGCCTGCCCCGCCTGTGCCGCCGGCCCCGCGGACGAGGCCACCGCGCCGCTGTCCCCTGCGGCCCGCGAGCGGCGCGCGGGACACGGGCACCGGGGAGGGAAGGAGACGCGCAGTGAGCCCGCGGGCGCCCCACCCCGTCCCCGGGGACCCCGCGGGCCTGTCCCCCCTCCGGGGCTCGGGGCGGGGGCGGGCGGGGTCGCAGCCCGGGGGCTGTCGCCGCTCACCTTCCGGGCTCTCTCTCCGCCTGCGGGCTGCTGCGGCCGGAGGACGCGGGGGACAGGGAAGGGACAGTGAGTGGCCGCGCCCCGCCCCGCCCCGCCCCGCCCGCCGCGCCCGCGTCTCACCGTGCTTGGACTGGAAGGTCCCCATGTCGCCGCCGCCAGCCGCCCGGTCCCCGCGGCCCCCGCCCCGCCGGCCGCGCTCGGGGCACCGCGCTCGGGTGCAGCTCCGGGGTCCGGGGCGCCGCGGCCTCCTCGCCGGGGACCGGGAGCTCCAGGGACGGCCGCGGGGACCGGGCGCGGCGACGGCGGCGGCCCGGCTCCCTCTGAGCGCGCGCGCCCGCGCCGGGGCTTTAACCGCGGCCCCCGCAGCGCCCCCCGCGGCCGCGGCCCGCAGCGCACCCGCCCCCAGCCCGCGCCGCAGCCGCAGCCGCAGGACCGGGACTCGCCGCCCGTGGGGGTCGCCAGCGGCTGCAGCCCACCGCGCGGTTCTGGCTCCGTGCAGGCCCTTGGGGGGAACCGCTCCCACCCCTCACCAGGCCGTCCTGGGTCACAGATCCTCGATTCTGGAGGAGCCTGTGGGCCCCTCCCTTTGAAAGAGAGGACTCTATGGACACTGTCCCTGAGGCCACAGGACCTGCAGCCTAGGGGAGGAGGAGAGGGGGCAGAGGAAGGGGCCCCTGCAGGACCAGATGTCGCCCTGCCAGGCTGGTGTGGACCCCGCCGCTTCTTCGAGGTCCAGCTCCAGGTCTTTCTGCCCCACACTCATCAAGGACCAGCCTCGGGCCACCGGGTAGACGGGCCCTGCACCCCCTTCCTTTGTCCTAGGTGGCGACCAGGTCTTCACTGTGAGCCGTGGGGGGAGGGTGTCAGCACGCTGGAGCCCCAGGCCTGGCCACCCACACTCGGCCTCCTCCGTGTGTCCACCTGAGGCCGAGCGCCTTCCTTCCCCCACTCCGTCTGGTTCCCGAGCTCAGCCAGCCGGTTCGCTCCAGCACCCTCCCCCCAGCCTCCAGCCCCTGACCTTGCAGCCCTTCCCCTTCTAGGTGCCCCGCACCCACCCGTGCTCTCTTCGCGTCTCACCCTCAGAGAAAACACCTTCATGCACCTCCGCCTTGGACTGGCTTGTCCTCCCTGCCCCCAGGCACCTCCTCTCACAAAGCACCTGTTGCTTTGATGCACTGTATCTACCCCAGAGGTTTCAGGAACAGGTTCAGCATTTACCCCACATGCTCGTCTCTAGCCTTTGTGGGTGACCCTACCATTGGGCAGTGCCAGCCCCAAGCCCTGGATGTGGAACTGCTGTGACTGGTGGCTGTGGTCACTCACCTGCCCAGCTCTGGCCCTGCCTGGCCTCCCTGGGCTGGCCTGGTTCCCACCCTGCCTCTGTTCCCATGCCCTCACTGGAGTTGTGTCTCGCAGCTCCCCAGGGCAGCCCCCACAGCCACCTGGATCCTCTACTTACCTAGTGCCGTGTGATAACAGGCACTGATGAGCTAATGTCCACCAAGCCCAGTGGGACATTTCACATGAATCATCTGGTCCCATTTGCAGGCCATCCTCAGGGCAGGTGCCACCATCACCCCATGTGACAGAGGCCCAGAGCATGTGGGATTCCCCCCAGGTGCACAGCTGGTCCGCAACAGAACCAGAGGTTGAACCAGAGTCTTGCTCCTGACCCCGGCAGACGCCCATGTCCACTGGGAGCTCGGAGCCACGCCGGGCACGGGGCATGTAAACATGGGGTGCGTGGACCATGCTGTGGGCAGTCTTGCCTGCAGGCCTCCCCCACCTCCCCTTCTAAGGGACCCAGCTGACATGGGGCCGAAAGCAAGCTGTTCCGAGCAAGCAGACATCCCTGCCACCACTGAGCAGGGGCCTCCTGGGCCACAGCTGGCCAAGCTGGCCTCTGCCTGGGCTTGGAGCGCCCTCCCACTTCGCACCCAGCTCTAAGGCCTGGGTCTACTGTGCCAGGTGCCTCCAGCCCTGTCCCCTCTCCCTCCCATCAACCCTTATGGACTCCAACTCCCAGTTTAGAAGGTAAAGATTTGTTGTCTTCGGTAGTCTCCTGTGTCCTATAAATGTGTGGGGGACAATAATATTGTGTGTTATGCAAAGACTGAGAGCCTGGATATTGAAGTCCTTTCAAATGAGCTGAGTTAGGTCCACTGTCCAGCACCAACTCAAGGATAGGTGAGACCCCCATGAAGAGATGCTTGCAGGGCTCGTGCCCACCCGTGTGGCTGGGAGCCTCGGCCTCACACACACACACACACACATACACACCTCCCTCCTGAGACCCTGGGACGGTCCCACTGGGGAGGTTGGCTGAGACATCCCAGTCAGGTGTGCCGGGGAAGGGACCATTGTGTCTCATTTCTTCTGCTGGTTGAGGCTCTGGTACTTGCTAAATGCAGACGTCAGGTGTCATGGGGAGGCAGGTGGAGTGGGGCCCAGCACCAGATCTGGGCTCTGCCTCGCACCACAGGCTGGCCTGTCCTGGGCTGGCGGAGCCATGCGAGGCTGGGCCTGGCACTGGCTGGGGCATCATCACACCCACATTGTCCCCCCAGCAGGGAAAATGCAGAATCCATAAAGCAGAAACTCCCCATGTGTTCCGGTTCACCTGGATTACCACGCAGGTGGTATTAGTTTTTATCAGCTTTATTGAGATATAATTCACATACCCTACAATCTGTCCATTTAAATACAATTCAGTGGTTTTTAGTGTATGCACAGATATGTGTGACCATCACAATTTTAGAACATTTTCATCTCAGAAAGTAACTCCCTACCCTTTAGCTACCCCGCCCCCCATTCCCCATCGCCCCCTGGCCCTAGGCAGCCACTAATCTACTCTCTGTCTCTATGGATTCCCCTGTTCTGAACACTTCATACGAATGGAGTTGCCCTCCCTGGCCTCCCCACCAGCGCCGCGTCCTGCTGGGCTCCCCCATGACATAGGCTCTTGGCTGAAACTGGTTCAAACGGACTTTCTGCGGTGCTCACAACAGCCCCAAGCGCAGCCGGCAGCGCCCACCCTGCCCCCCAGTCCTAGAGGCTGCAGTGGGCGCCGGCCGACTGGCTCCCCACAGGCGCAGGCTGAGTGGACAGCAGGAGGGGCGAGCTCCTTCCTCCGGGAATGACGACTGAGCAGCTGCTTCAGTTCAAAGGAGGAACCTCACAGATAAGGATCGATAGATGGCCATCTAGTGACAGAATGCTTATTATCCCAGCTGTGAAAACAAACTTTACAGCAACATCAGACATCTGACCAAACAAGTCAGTGCCACTGGCCACAGCTTTAACTGAGCCCCAGGACCCATCTAAACAAGGACATCGAAATAAGCAGGGAATCGCTCAGTGGGCAGGTGCCAGTGCCCTGAACTGAGCCCCAGTGCCAGGCAAGTGGATTCTCCCGTCCCTTCCCTAGACACGCTCAGAGCTCCCATGTGCGCTGCCAGGGGAGGGGCAGAACGCACGTCGGTGCGCCCACCCTCACCGCCCAGTGCCAGTTCAGGGCATCAGTCTCTGGTGGACCCAGGACCCGGGAGGGACAGCACAGCGCAGAGCTGAGTCCAGACCCCACGCCTGGCTCAGAGGCTGAGGTCTTGCCTTATGCTGGCCCGTGGAGCCTTCAGGACAGTCTCGCCTGTTGATAAAATCAGTTCTCAGTACTTTCAAAGAGAAGGACTGTGCTGGAGCCACGCCTATAGCCACAAATTTGCATCCTTGCAGCTTTTCAAAGCACTTCTCCTTCTCTCACCAGAGGTGGGCAGGGCGGAGGCCTCGTCTCCAGGATGAGGAGGTATCTCCTGGAGGATGCGCTGTGGGGTGAACCACCGGCGTCCACCGCAGCACCCAGGTTGTACTGCTGGTGCTCCACTTGCGCCCACTTCCCTGGTGGGCTGTGTGGCCTTGAGACGGGCCGGGGCAGGCTCAGGACCCCGGGCAGCAGCGTGAACTCTGTGAACCTGGCTCCTTAGTCTAACTGGGGTGTGGCCACGGGGTCCTCACTGAGGGGCTTCTGTGTGCAGGACCAAGGGCCCCTCCACATCTCTCCTTGGTCCTTTGGTCTGCAGTGGGTGGGGGCAGGTCTCAGCCAGCCCTGGAGTGCTGGGAGGGTACTGCGAGCAGCACACCTTCACACATGTCACACGCCTTCACACGTGTGACACACTTGGAGCTGAAGCACACTGTGCTCTTTATTTAAATTGGGATAACACCCATCAATACTCAGCAGCACCTCCTGCAGGGCCATCCTCGCTCCGCGGCTCGAAGTCCCAGAGGGGCCTTACTCTGTTTCTGTGGTTATCACCGTTGTCGTGATGAACATTGTCCCCTCCCTCCTAGGGAGAAGTGAAACAAGGGTCCATCCATGCTGCAATGGGGTCTGCCCAGCTCAGCTCACAATATGGACCAAGGGCACGACGACCCCGCCCTGTCTAAAACTGTGACCAGAGGCCAAAATCGTTTTCCACAGAAAAGCTGACTCATGGGCACAGCAAGGGGCCCTCCTCCAAGTGCTGGCTGTGGCCTCAACTCTGGACCGGGCAGACCCCAGTCCTCCAGCCCCTGCCCCAACTGGCACTGGGGCCTTTCAGCAGCAAGAGGACCACCCGCCCTGGCTGCCTTTCCTACATGTGTCGCAGCATCTCTGATGACATCGTCCACCCTTGATCCTAACAGACCAGCACTGGGATTCCTGGGATCGCATTGGACACCTTCGCATGATCATTTGCCTCGTGGTGAGACAGAGAGAGAAGGAAGGAAACAGCCATAAGCTGTCATGTGTGCATGCATGTGCGTGCAGGAAGCTGCCGTGTGTGTGTGTGTGTGTGTGTGTGTGCAGGAAGCTGCTGTGTATGTGTGGAGAAAGCTGCTGTGTGTGCACATATGTGTGTGTGTGTGTGTGTGTGTGTACGGGAAGCTGCTGTGTGTGTGTGGGAAGCTGCCATGTGTGCACAAGTGTGTGTGCAGGAAGCTGCTGTGTGTGGGGGGGTGAATCTGCTGTGTGTGCACGTGTGTGTGTAGAAAGTTGCCATGTTTGTGTGTGCGTGTGTGTGTAGAAAGCTGCCGTGTGTGTGTGTGTATAGAAAGCTGCTCTGTGTGTGCGTGCGTGCGCGTGGGAAGCTGCTGTGGGGGGGGAAGCTGCGATGTGTGCACGTGTGTGTGCAGGAGGCTGCCATGTGTGTGTGTGTGTGTGTGTGTGTAGAAAGCTGCCATGTGTGTGTGTGCACAGGAAGCTGCTGTGTGTGTGGGGGGGGTGCTGCTGTGGAGGGGGGAAGCTGCCATGTGTGCACATGTGTGTGCAGGAAGCTGCCGTGTGTGTGTAGAAAGCTGCCATGTTTGTGTGTGTGTGTGTAGAAAGCTGCTGTGTGTGTGTGTGTGTGCGGGAAGCTGCCGTGTGTGTGTGTGTGCGGGAAGCTGCTGTGTGTGTGTGTGTGTGCATGTGGGAATCTGCTGTGTGTGGGGGGAGCTGCGATGTGTGCACATGTGTGTGTGCAGGAAGTGGCCGTGTGTGTGCGTGTAGAAAGCTGCCATGTTTGTGTGTGCGTGTGTGTAGAAAGCTGCTCTCTGTATGTGTGTGTGTGTGTAGAAAGCTGCTGTCTGTGCATGTGTGTGCAAGAAGCTGCAGTGTGCACATATGTTTGCTGGAAGCTGCCGTGTGTGTGTGTGTGTGTGTGTGTGTGTGTGTGTGTGTGTGCAGGAAGCTGCTGTGTGTGTGTGCAGCAAGCTGCCACGTCTATGCACATGTGTGTGCTGGAAGCTGTTGTGTGTGTGTGCACATGTGTGTGCAGGAAGCCGTCATGTCGGGCCAGTCAGAGGTGCCATCCCTGCCTTCTTCTCTGAGCTCAACTCTGGCTTCCAGTTACCTTGAATGTTGGCTGCCAGAAGCTTCTGGAAGGCATGGTGGGTTCCTGTGATAATGCAGCCAACTGGTGACCTCAGCAGGGATGGGCGCTTGTTGAAGGAGGTCTGTGTCTACACAGAGCCTCGGCTGAGGCAAGCTCACACGCTGACGTGGACGCGCCTCCTCCTCTGCAGGGCTTGGCCCGCGGGTGCAAGGGGAGGCTGGCCAGCCTCAAGTCCCCATGGCAGTGGCAAGACTGGAGTCACGTGCACATCTGACTCTGGTGAGCCTGGGGACTTGTTAAGGAAAGCACGGCCTGAGCTGAGACAAACAGAAAATGCTGATGGCACAGGGTCAGACACAGCCTACTGTTCTGTGTCTCCCATCCTCCTTCTGTGTGGATGTCAGCCTGGGCAGATCCGTCCCACACACGAGGACAGGGACTCTGAGTCTGGATGCGTGGTTTCCTTCATGGGGGGTGTGCTCTTAATTTTGCAAAAGGATCGCTGCATTTTCAAGTGCATGAGGTAACCTTGGAATCACCTGCAAACTGCCCCAGAGCCCCATGGTGTCTGCCCAGTGGCTCCTTTGATGTGCAGCAGCCTGCACGGGGGTATTTATTTGTGAAATATCAGCTGCCAACTCTCCACACGTACCTGCTTTCCCTCGCACCAACACACTCTGGCATTTTATAGATTTCCTTCTAGGGCATGGACGACAAGCTCAACACGGGTAACAAAACACAGTATCTTATATTTCACGCTGCGCTCTGTCTCCCCTCAGTGTTGCCACATAAAACCTTATTGTGAATTACAAATGCATGACATATCATTTCTGAGACATCGTAGTATGTTAAAAACTACTAAAAGGGAATGGATTTGACATTGATACCTGCTTCCTGGCACATCTGGAAGGTGGCCAAACCACTCGACATTTAGGAGGGTAATTCCACAACTGTTCCCCAACCACCATTCTGACTGAGTCCAAAAGGTGAATCGTCTACACACGGCTATTGATTTTGTAACCGTGTACTTCTCAAGGGGAATTGTCTCGAAGGGACCCAAGCTGTCCTTGCTTTGTGGTTGGGAAGGAGATGTAGATTTTCATGGCAGGTAAATATCTGTGCAAATCTTTCATGCACATTTGTGCTTAGAAATCCAGGAGGGAAAAACTCACCTATCCACAGAACGGTTTCCCAAGGTCTTGTCAGCATAAGTTTGTGTGTGGTGTTTTAAGGGTTTTACTGGTTAACATCACAATCAGTATCAAGTAAGGCGTGTGAAAGGGCTTCGGGAGCTGTGCAGAGAGCAGAAGGCGTGATGAGCGAGCAATGGAGAAACGCTGCAGCCGGAGCGTCCACGTGCTCACACGCATGTGCACACGCGTGCACACACACAACGGCTGTCACTGTGGATAGAGTGTTCTTTGAAGCAGGACAGATGGCAGTGAATTTGAGAAGTCGCCTGCCTGGAACCCCGTGTACTTATTTTTTAAAATAACACCCAAATCTTAGCGGGCGGTGAAGGAAGCGTGCCAGGTGGCTGGAAATGCATGTGGGAGTCAGTGATCATTGAGGTCCTCTCTGTCTGTACACTTGCTGTAATTTAGCACTATGTCTCCTGTGCCAACTTGGGGAGTTTCAGGAATACTTGATCTATGTGTTTTCACCAGCTGTAATATGCAGTTTGAAATGAAAGCGGATCGGCGTGTGAGCTCTGCTCGGCGGGCGGTGTGCCTCAGGTCCCCGGCCTGGAGCCGACCGTGTGGCATGGACGGCTCAGACGGAGCCAAGTCCAGCCAGCCAGGCCTGCTCCTGCCTCCTAGTCAGCCACTGTGACCATACATGAAACGTGGGGTTTGTGGTGGAATTTCACTAGGAAATCAGAAACAATCACAAGGCAAGTGCCCAGTTCAGACATCCCTGCACATCCATGGCTTCTGCTGTGGGCGTTGCCTGGGGACCAGGGATGCGGCCGTTGTGTATGATACAGTAGCCGGTGCTTCTGCACAGGCTGGGGGACGGTCTGGATCCCAGTGTCCTCCCGCCCGGTCCCTCTGCCTGCCCTCAACGAGCTCAGACAGCCAGTTCTCCATGTCTGCAGTGTGCAGCCCTGTGCTGCTTCTGGCAGAGTCCAGTACCTCTGCCGGTGTTCTCAGCAGGTGGGCAGGGAGTGCTCTGGTCACTCAGCTGTAAGTCCCTGCCAGTGGGTGGGCCTCACAATGCCACTCTCAGGCTGACAGGCCTGTCAGTGCCCGGGTCCCATGGGCCTTCTGTTCCTCCCGCCTCGTTGTGGCCGCCAGTGACCAAGCATCCTGCAGGCTTGTGGGGCCATGCGCGAGAGCTGTGGACACAGCATTGCAGCCAATCACCCCAGCAAACAAAAGGCGTATTCACCAAGAATGAAGTGACTGTGTGTTGTCTCAAAGACAAGGCCACTCAGGGTCAGACCTTGAGGAAAAGGCTGAAGATGGAATCCTCCAGCCACCCCGGATGCAGATCTAGCCAACGGCATTTCAGAGATTGGAATTTCGAGGTTCCTAAGCCAGCGTGGATGGCATCCCGTTCAGTGGAGGAGGGGGAGGCGGATGTCACCCGTGGCTGGAGGGGAAAGAGGAGGTGGATGTCGTCCTGTCGCTGGAGGGGGAGGGGAGATGACATCATCCCGTGGCCTGAGAGGGGATGAGGCAGATGCTGTCCTACGACTGGAGGGAAGGTGGCATCCCAGGCAGGTGTGCTGAGGGACAGTGCTGGGGCCATGTGTACCTGCTCACATGGTGCTTGAGCAAAGCTTGGTGTGCATGGCCTCTAACTGACTCTATGGGGTATTGCTCAAATTTGGGTCTGTGTTGGAACCAGGCAGAGGGAGGCAGGAGTCACCCTCGGGCAGGGCATCCATGCCTGGGTAGTGTCTCCGAGGGGACTCTGCACGCAGACCCTGCCGTCCCAGCTGCGGCTGCCTCCACTGAGGCCTGTGACCCATCCTGTGACCCTGCCAGTGGGCAGAGGCAGGCATGGGGTGGGGTCCACCCTGCAGCTGTGTCTCACATCCCCCCCACACAGGTGACTTCAGGTCACGGAGCCAGCTCCATCTCCTGCACTGAGCGCCGGCGTCCCATGAAGGCCGTGCGCACATCTTCCCATCAGGACACGGTACGGAGGGAGCTGTTGGGGGGTGGGGTTGTGCTGGCTCATCGTGGAGTGAGCCCTTTTCTTGCCCCGCTTTTACTTAGGGAGTTGAGAGGGAACAGCGTCCAGCCTTGGGCCCTAGATGCAGGGTGCTGAGGTTGGATCTGGAAAAGCGCACCCCTGCAAAGGAAAGGAGGCTGGAGGGGTGGGGAGGGGCCTCCATCTGGGGTCTTCTGGGATGTTTGCTCTGCTTGGGTGTGGCTGGAAGGCAGCTCCGTGTCCAGTTGCAAACCATCTCCTGCTGGTTCCCCTGCACGCAGACGCTGGGACTCCGCCACGCCCTTGTGTTCCCCACTGCCCGCCCCGTCCCCGGGCCTGGAGTGCATATAGATATGCTCCATGGCTGCCTGTCAACAGAGATCATGAGCTGCTTGGGGCCACCCCCTCATGCGGGGTTGCTGGCTCCTGGGGTGACACTGGGGTCCGCAGTTCTCACTCACCCGGGAATTCCAGGTGTCCCCCTCGCCGGCTGCCTTTGGGGGCTTCCCTCTGGACTTCTCTCCAAAAACCTGCCAACACTTTGTGTTAAACATTTTTTGTGCAGCAGAGATCAGCTCTTCAATTTTAATGCTGTGACAGGCAGCTCCATTCACCCCACACGTGTCCCTGAGCTCACGTTGCGCAGTGGCCGCAGGACACATATGGGCAGACCCCAGGCCTGGCCCTGCAGCTCAGGGACAGTGTGAGGGGCAGGTGTGTGCATGAGCAGTGGCCGATGCAACGTTGGGGAGGGGCTGAATGGGCTGCGTCTCCAGGGCCATCGGTCGGGCTTGGGGAGGGGCTCCTGGGCTCGGCCTCGGAGCTGTGGCGTGGCACAGCGAGGAGTCGATGCATCCGCCACGAGGGGGGAGGCCTGGTCAGCCCCATTCTGGAGCGTTCCTGGGGCCATCCAGGTGTCTGGGAGCTGAGACGGTCTCATCTCTAGGGAGTGCAGCCTCAGCCTGGCCTGGGGGACGTGGGCTTGAGCCCTGTGTGGATGACCTCGGGCAAGGCCCGCAGCCTTCACAAGCTTCACCGTGAATGTCACATAAATAACGACGCTGGGTGAGAAAACGCCAGCCAGCCCTGGGACCGTGCCCCGCCAGTGCTGCCACTGACCCTGTCACCGAGGCTGCTGAGCATCTGTCCCCTCCTCTGTCAGGTGTCTCTGCACTGTTCAGGTGCAGCAAGGGCCCCTGCCTCTCCTTATCCCCATGTCTAGATTATGGGATGGGAGCAGGGGTCAGAGGCCATGCACGAATGCTTTCTCTGGCCCTGGCCAGATTCCCAGACTCTGGGGGAGTCTGCAGGGGCCCCACATGTCTGTCTGTCACAGCTCCATGGCGCCCTGGGCACAGCCTTCCATCCTTGTAATGGATGTGATTACGGCCTTCTCCAGCCACAAGATGGTTTTAAGGATAAAGTGAGACAACCGTTGGCACACGGGACGTGCAGGACGCCCCGGCATCGCCGCACGGGGGCGGATCGAGAGCACAGAGAGCTCCCGCCCTGCTCTGAGCGTCACCTGGACCCACTGTGTGAGGCAGGCGGGGCGTTGGCTCCATTCTCCAGCCCGAGGCTCCCTCGTGAGCCCCCCTGCCTCGCCCGTGGCTCAGAGGAAACATGGAGTTACAGAGTCACTGGGGAGATGTGTCCCTTTGTCTCAGGGGATCTTGGGGGAGCAGAACACCTGAGACGTGAAATCCAGAGCTGGGGCCCTTCTGAAGTGGCCCTGCAGTGTCGGGTGTCCTGCCTGCAGGGTGGCCCCTAGCCCGCTGGGGCAGCTCCGGCCTCCTCGAGATGCTGCCCAGGAGGGGATGCGCTGTCCTTGGTGACATTGGGAAGCCCTTCAACATTCACACGTGTGGTCCCCACAGCACACTCGAGGGCCAGGGCTGGGGCTGTGGAGGGCCGTGCAGCCGGGTCGCTGGTGCCCGGGGCCTACAGCAGCTGAGCCTCTTTGAAGCCGCTCTTTCTGTCTTACGACCCCCTTCCCTTCCCCAGTCCCCACCCTCCCGTCCCGCGGGGAGCTCCTGGAGTTGGGGGTAGTAGGGAGCCCTCCTCTGACCTGGACAGACGGACGGACAGGTAGACGGGAGGACACCAGGCCCTGATGTGGCACGGCAGCCTAGGGTGCCGTCCAGCCCTCCCGGCCTCTGCAAGGACTTTATCCAGGTGGACGCCGGCTGGGGCCGCAGCTGCCCCGTGTCACCAGGAGCCTCAGCTTCCCAAGCACAGCTGAGCTCCAGGGGCGGCCGTTTCTTGTCAGCCTGAAAATCGTGGGGCTGAGGAAAGAGCTCACGTCGTGGAGAGACTGAGAACAAATCTCACAGGAGGCCACGGGAGGACGCGGGTGGTCACCGCGGGCAGTGAAGGTCCCCGACACTCAACAGGGTGGAGGGGAGCGGCAGGAAGGAGGAGGAGACCCTGCTGTGGGGTCTGGGGTCAGGGGGAAGGGACAGCTGGGGTGAGGGCCATGTCCTTGAGGGCAGGTGGCCTCGAGGGGCCAGGCTTGTCCAAGGCTTGCAGGAGCAATGAGGGCTCCAGGGGCCCCAGTCCTTGGTGGGTAGAAACTCGCTCTGGGGTCTGCTGCCTTGAGCTTGAGGGTGGAGCCTTCTCCACAAGCCCACCCCACTGTGTCATCTCAGGCCCAGGTCCTGGGGCCTGACACCTCCTGTCACCCTCATGCCTGCTGCCTGGGCAAGTGTGGAGGGGCTTCCTCCTACCAGGGGGCCAGAGGGGCCCACTGAGTCCCCAGGCTTTGAGCCATCACCCCCACCCCAGACTTGACCACAAGCTGTGGGCAAGTGCCTAGGGGTCTTGCATGTCACCCACTGGGGTCTGCGCAGGCAGACCATGTCCCCCCAACCCTGGTTCTTGGAATCCAAGACACTTTTCCTCCTGAAGTCCTGTCACTGGGTGCTGCAGTGGGTAGAATTGTGTCCCTACCCCATCCCCCAAAATTATGTCCATCTGGAAACTTGGAATGTGACCTCATGTGGAGAAAAGAGCTCTGCAGATGTGGTTGAGATGAGCATCAAGAGAAGGGCATCCTGGGTCAGGTGGGCCCTGGATCCAGTGAAAGTGTCCTTGTAAAAAGAGACACAGACAGAGGAGAAGCCATGTGACCATAGGGGCAGAGGCTGGAGCGGTGCAGCCACAAGCCCAGGGACACCTGGGTCACTGGGAGCTGGAAGAGACAGGAAGGGTCCTCCCTGGAGGGAGTGTGGCCCTGCCACACCGTGATGTGGACTTCTGGCCTCCTGAGCTGTGAGAGAGTTAACTTCTATTGTTTTAAGCCCCCCGCTCCCCAGTGTGTGGCAATTATTACAGCAGCCCCAGGACACTAGTCCAGGTGTCCTTTAGGTTCGCTGCCGCCTCTGTGGTTGGATGCACGCCTGTTTCTGTTCTGAACACTACGGTGGACTCTGAGACCTGCTGGGTGGAATAGTGGCCTTGCAGAGTGACCCCTCCCTCACCTTTCCTGCTGGACCAGAAGCGGGCCAGCTGAGCCCTGGAGAGAGGGGGACAAGGCTGGGAGAGAGAGGGACAAGGCTCGCAGGGGACGAGGAAGGAGTCCAGCGCCTCCTGGGGCCGGCTGCTGCGTGGGCTCAGCCGAGTTCCCAGCCGAGAACCCCAGCCCAAGACCGCTGAGCCTCCAGAGCACTCAGACCTGAAGGATCCAGATACCGCCAGCTGGTGGGACATGCGTGGGCACAGCCATGACAGGTGGGAAGAAAGCTGTCCAGAAGCCCCCTCCCTGGCCTGCTACCCCCAGCCTCCCCCAAAGCTGGGAAGCCCCTCATCTGCCCTCCAGATGCACAGACTTCTCCTTCCAGGGAGCCCTGGTGGCTTCACCATCTTTGATGTCCTGCGTCGCATCTGTTAAGCAGTGAATTTTCCTGCGCTGCATTTGCCACAGAGCAGTACAGATAAGGGATCTTTGCTTTGAAGGGCAGTCCTGCCCCCTTGGAAGCCCAAACAGTCTTCCCCGACAGGACCAACCTGTTTCGGGCGGCGTCCTCCCTGAGGTCCTGTGCATACCGCTGAGGGGCCCACACGTGACTGCAGGAGGGTGAGGGTCAAGCCAGCGTGGCTTCTCCACCTGGACATCAGCGGGTGCCATTCTCCACGTGTCCCAGCCCAAACTCCTGACTTCCTGCAGCCTGTCCCTCCCTCATCCTTCCTCAACCAAGCTAATGGAAACTTCCAGTTCCTCATGATGCTCACAACTCACATCCCACCTGCCGGTAGTTACACCTGTTGGCTCCACCTTCAAAGCACATGCAAAATCCAGCCACTTCTCACCATGTACACCGCAGCCTGTGGCTCCTGCCCGTGGTCAGCTCCTGCTGAGTGTTGCCGCAGTTTTCTCCTAGGTCCCCCGCCACCACCCTGTACCGCTCCTTTGGCCACACAACTTGTTAACAAGGAGAGATAATGTCACTTCTCTGCTCAAAGCCCCAGGAGAGCTCCTATCTCCCTGGAGTGAATGTCACTCTGGGGTCCTGCAAGGCCTTCCTCCACCCCCCCACTGCCATACCCCTGCCTTGACATGCCCTTGCCGTGCCCTCAGTGTGCCAGGCTCTGTCCTGCCTCAGGGCCTTTGCACGCCTGGTCCCCTCTGCCTGGAGCACTCTTTCTGGATAGCTCCATGACTCCCTCCCTCACTTCTGTTCCTGCTCACACGGCGTCACTGTCACCAGGAAGCCTCGCCCCTCCTTAGTCTTTGCTTATTGTCTGAACACTCCTCTCACCAAGTAGGTTCCCTGAAGCCTGAGAATGTGAGCGTCTGGGTCCCTGCCTGGCACGTGGCAGATGCTCGGTAATTATCCACTGAATGAATGAAAATTGTCAGGGAACCCTTCAGAGTAAATTACCTAAACTCGTATTCACAGATGAAATCCAGAGAATCATTTCCCCTTGCAGAATTGGTCTGGACTCTTGGAAAGGTGGTGGGTCAATAGGATTGGTAGATGAGCACATTAATGCCTGGGGATGCTTTGGTCTAAGGGTGTCCTGTGAAGAACCCTTCTAAGTCCAGCTTGGAAGATGAAGGTTACTGTTTCAGAGACTTGTTTGAATCAGATAAGGGAAGTCCTTGCCAATTTGCAACTAAAAAGCTGACCCTCGGGGTGGTGGGAGGTGTGTGGGAACCATTTCTGACAGGCCCCTTTATCCGAGAGATCCTCTCCGAGGAAACTTGAATGTGAGGTCACGAGAGGCACTGTCTCCATGAACTCTACCAACTGTGGCAAATACCACTGCCTTCCCTCATGTCTGTTTCCCCCTCTGGGGCCCTGGAATGGGGTCCCCAGCACTCAGCATGAAGTGAGGGCTCCCCAGGAGTGGCTAGTCTCAAGTACCACATCCCCGTCCTCAAGACACTGGGCTGCCCTGCTGGGACCGAGGTGCTTTAGGAAAGCGCTTCTCTAGGGTGGGGATGAGGCATGGATGTACAGAACGAAAGAGCTTTTGTATGACTTGCAGCCTTTGCATTTATTTAAGCTTGTATTGAAGACAGACTATGGTCTGTCCTGGTAAGAACGCGAGCTCTGCTATGGTGGGTGGAGGGTCACTTTGGTCAATGTGGCTCAGGTTCACTTTGTCCCTGCCGATCCTGCTGATTTTCTGCCTCCTGTTCTTTCAATTATTGAGAGAGGGGTGTTGAAATCTCTTACTGTAATTGCAGATTTTTCTCTTCTTGCACTTCCATCTGTTTTGCTTCATGTATTTTGAAGATTTGTAATTAGGTGCATAAACACTTAGGATTGCTCTGTCCTCTTCATAAATCAACCCTTTATCTTCATGAAATATCACTTTTTTTTTACACTTGGTAATGTTCTGTGCTTTGAAATCTACTTTACCTGAAATTAAGATTGCTGCTCCAGCTCTCTTTCAATTGGTGTCAAATCTTTGTCCAATCTTTGACTTTTAAACTATCTGTGTTCTTATAATCGAAGCATGTTTCTTATAGTCAGTATATATTTGGTCATTACTTATTTACCCAATCTGACAACCTCTGCCTTCTAATTAGGTTGTTTAGATCATTGACATTTAATGTGATTATTGATATGTGGGTTTAAATCTTCCATCTCACTGTCTGTTTCTATTTGTCCTGTATGTTCTTTATTCTTTTTTCTCCTTCTCTGACTTCTTTTGGATTAATTGAATTTTTTTATAATCTATCTCTTTTGTGGGCTTATTAGCTATAACTCGGTTTTGTTATTTTAGTGTTTGCTTTAGAGGTTGTAACTCATCACGGCCTGTCTTCAAGTGACATTGTACTGATTAATGTGTAGTATCAGAACCTCACACTTTATGCTTCCATGTCTCCCCTCCAGGCCTTTGTGATGTTGTTGTCACACTCATTACACATGTTATAAACCTCAAGTACACTATTATTATTTTTGTTTGAAACAGAATCTTTTTATGAAGATTTTAATAAGAAAGAATGTTTCTATTTACCCATATACTTACCGTTTCTGCTGCTCTTCATTCCTTTGTGAAAATCCAGGTTTCCTTCTGAAGGCCTTTTCAAACATTTCTTGTCGTGCTGCTCTGCTGGGATACAGGTTTTCAGCTTTCACTTGTCTGAAGAAACATTTAATTCATCGCTGTTTTGGGGAGATATTTTCAATGGGTAAAGGATTTCAGGTTGAGAGTGTCTTGACATTGGCACTGGAAAGATTCTGCTCTCTGCTCTTCTAGCTCACATTGTTTCCAAGAAGAAATCTGCTGTCATCTTGTATTTATTCCTGTGCATATGTGACTCATTTCTCTGGCTGCCGTTAAGATTTTCTCTTTATCCCTGGTTTTAGGCATTGGGTCATGATGTACGTTGGTGTCGTTTTCTTCTTGTTTATTGTGCTTGGGGTTTGTTGAGGGTCACAAATCTATGGGTTTATACTTTTCATCAAATTTGGAAAACTTCCAGCTATTATTCCTTCGAATGTTTTTCATCTCCCCCGCCCCCCACTTCGGGGACTCCACTTAGCACATGTGTGAGGCCACTTCCAGTTTTCTCATGCCTCTTTGACGCTCTGTTCATTTTTTTCAGTCTTTTTTTCTTTATTTGCTTCATTTTGGATAGTTTCTGTTATGACGACCTTGAGTTCACGAATCTTGTTTTCCACGACATCTGCTCTGCTGTTGGTCACACCCCACATAGTTCTCATCTCGGATATTGTAGTTTTCATTTCAATTTGTGTCTTTTTTATAACTTCTGTGCCTCTACTTTCTGTGTTTAAACTTTCCTCTAGCATTTGGAAATATGGAATGCAGTTATACTAACTGTTTCAATGTTATTATCTACTAAATAGGTGTCATTTGGGGAGTTATTTTCTATTTTTTTCTCATTTTGTCTCATTTTCCTAGTTCTTTGCAGCTTACCAGTTTTTGGTTGAATGCCAGACATTGTGAGTTTTACTTGGTTGGATGCTGATTTTTTTAAAAAAATTTTACAAATCCCCTTCCGCTTTGTATCGGGATGTAGTAAAGTTATTTGGAAACAGTTTGATCTTTTCTGATCTTGTTTTGAAGCTATCTTAGATGGGCTCAGAACAGCATTTCGTCTAGTGATAATTTTGCACCACTATTGTTGTGGGTTCAATTTTGTTCCCCCCAAAGATTTTGCAGTCCTAACACCCAGCTCCTGAATGTGACTTTATTTAGAAACAAGGTCTTTACAGATTATCAAGTTAATATAAGACCATTCGGGTGGGCCCTAGTCCGAGATAACTGGTGTGCTTAGAAAAAGGGAAAATTGGACACAGACACACACACAAGGAGAACTCCGTGTGAACATGAAGGGTGAACACCAAAGATTGACAGAAGCCACCAGAAGCTGGAGAGAGCCCTGGAACAGATTCTCCCTCGCAGCCTTCGGAAGGAGCCAACCTTGCTGACGCCTTGATCTTGGGCTTCAAGATTCCAGAACTGTGAGATGATAGTTTTCTTTCATTTAAACCACCCAGTCTGTGGTACTTTTTGAATGGCAGCCCTAGAAAACCACACAACTACAAAGGAAAAATCCATCTGACTGGTGGGAATGGGCACCGTATCAGACCCTGGGGGAACTTCAGAGATTGTGCCCTCTAATCTTATCCTCTCACGTAAGTTCTGATCAATACTTAGCTGAGTACTCAAGGAAAGCCACCTGCTTATCTCCCAAGTCTTCTCTTGTGAAGTGCTGCTGTCACTTGCAGTCTCATGTGGCTTTTAGCATCCTGGGCCTACAGGGACTCCCAGCTCCACCTGCTTAATTCAGGGAGTCTGCCGGCTCCGTGTGGGCTACTCCTTCCTCCCCTGAAACTTGGAAACTTTTTAGAAAGTATGCCAAAGGCAATCCGAGGCTCACCTTTTTTTTTAATCTCTCAGGTATTATTCTCCCTTGTTGCCTTATATCCAGAGTTTAGAGAAGCGTTATTTCATATATTTGTCTGATATTTTAGTTGTTTCAGTCGGGACGGTAAATCCGGTCCCTTTACTCCATTTTATCTGGAAGCAGAAGAGCTACAGAATGTTTTAATTTAAAATCATGTTTTGGGCTTCTGGTCAAGATGGCAGAATAGGCAGTCCCCAGCATCACTCTCTCCCACAAATAAACAAATTTACAACTATAAAAATGTAACATCAGCCAAGTTGGGGCCGCTGGAGCTCAGGGGAAGAGGTGGAGAGACCTACGGAGTTCATGTGGGAGAAGCCACAATGAGAGAAAGAAAAAACTGCTCAGAGCATTTAGTGCTGTGGCCACTTTAAGGCTGGAGCTGCTGAGAGCATGGAGCAGGAGCTGGCAGAAGCCACAGCTGTGCCCTTTGGATAGAGTTGCTTGGAGGCAGCAGGGGAGAAGAGGGCCTTGGTGGCCCCCAGGACAGCAAGACCACTAAGAGGGTTCCCATGGACCCATGCAGGAGCAAGGAGCCAGAACAACTAAAAAATAAGGAGCCATTCAGAGGCTGGTGAGTCATCACAAGGGACTGGTGCCTGGCCCATCCTACGGGAAGTATTTGGAGCTCGAGCTGTGGTGGAGACAAGCCCACCAGGGGAACACTGGGACACAGCAAGGACAGCCAATCTGTCCCCCAACCAGTGCAGGACCACTCAGAGGAGATTGATCAGGAATATGGAATTGCATGGGGTGCAGTTTGATGAAAAGATTCAGGCCCAGATCAGAATTTCTGCACAAACTAGGTGTACCAGGTCTCTGGAGAGCTGGAAGTACCTATAAGGTCAACCATTATAACCTGAGCTGCACATAATGCTTTTCCTAGGGAATCAGCAGCAAAGCAGCAATTTAGCTCAACTGCAAAGCTCAAATACTGGTTCCCACACGACGTTCTCCCACTTTAGAAGTAAGCAAAGGACAACAAATTAGTTCCTGCCCAGGCACACCACCAGCACCTCGGGGCCCTCCCAGGGACCCAAGGTATGGATCCGGGCACTGGCCCCCCTCCCACAACCAGTCACACTGCCATCGCCACCACCAACTAGGTAAGGAGCATGCCAAAAACATCACCTCCATGTGGGTGGCCCACCACAGCTAGCACAGTAACTATGGCTGCCACGAAAGCAGCTAGATGCCATAACCACCATGCAGATGGTCCGCCAGCCTCTGAAGTGCATTGACACAAGGAGAGTCACCAGCAGAGATCAAAGAAAAGAAGAGGATGTCTCTCTCCACAAAGCCTATTCCAGAGTGACAGAAGAAACATCTGCTCTGTGATAATATTGGGGCACCTGATCACACCTCTCAGCATTGGACAGATCATCTAGGCAACAAACCAACAGAGTAACCATTACTCTTTCAGGAGAGAAGACATCTAGGGTTATCAGTGGTGGCAGGGGGGAGGGAGAGGGGGATGGGGGGAGATTGGACAAGGGGCATAAGGAATAAGTACAATTTGTAACAATATATATGCTAGTAATATTTGATCAACATATCTCAACATTCAATGCCCAAAATATGTATAATCAATTTTGATTTAATAAAATTTTTTTAAAAGATTATGCTTTTGAGATGATGACTTCTCTATTTATTCATATTTTCCAGGATCCAGCTTTCTGTTCTATTGAGGAGGCATAGCTAATTACTTTTTGCTTTTTGACGTTTTTCTTTGTATTTTTTGTGTTAATTTGGTCACTCTTCCTAGTCTTTAATGTACAATTCTTAGTCCATTTATTTCAATCATTCTTTGTGTCTACTAAATACAATTTTGGCTATGCACAGTCCTCTTAGTACTGCTTTGACTGTATTCACAGGTAACTATATATTGTCATTAATTTCTAAACTGTCTACACATTTGTTTTTATTTCCTCTTTAACTCAATACATTAATTATTATGTACGTGGGTGGCTTTTTGTTTGTTCTTGTTTTTCTAGGTAATTGGAAATTCTCGTATTGTGACCTGAGAGTGTAATCTACCTATATTTGCTCTCTTGGCGCTGTTCAAGTTCCATGAATGTTCAGAGGGTGGCATATACTTCCAGTTTGCTGGGTGCATGGCTTTCTATGTATCTATCACTTTAAGATGGACAAATATGTATGTAAATAATCTCTAGAAATATTTATTTTTTATTTACTGATTATTGGTTTATGAGAGAGGCAGATTAGTCTCTGATTGTGGATTTGTTAATTAGCCCTCGTTTATATTTTGTATTTTCAAAGCCGTGTTTTGTGGTACAGAAGTAGCTTGGGTCTTCATGTCACGTTGGGTTGAATCTTTTATAAACATCCAGGGTTCATCTTCTTCCATTTAATGCATTATACCACTAATTTCAGTTTATACAAAAATACTGTCCATTCCTGTGCATTTCCTGTTCACATATTCCTGTCATATCTTCTTTGGTCCCTGATTCTTTAGTCTTCTGGGGTCATTTTGGTTTGGGAGAATCTCTTACAGGTTGAGTCAGCTGCATTTTCTTTTTAGCCCAACTGAGAACGAGGTAAACACATGTGCCCTGCAGAGATGTCACGGAGCTAAGTTACAAAGTGCGTGAGGAGCCATCTTTGTTCCTGACTCAGTCCTGGCTGGGGGCCCAGAAGGGGCACATAGACTTCACCTCGACTTTTTCCTGGAGAGCCTGGGGCACACGGGTCCCAGCGTACAAGATTCCTGTGGCTGCCAAAACGAAGGACCACAGGCTTTAACAACAGACGTTCATTGTCTCACAGTCCTGGAGGCTGCAAGTCTGAGATCAAAGTGTCAGCAGGGTTGGTTCCTTCTGAGGCTGCGGGAGAATCTGTCGCAGGCCTCCTTCAGCGTCTGGTGGCTGCCAGCCATCCTGGGCTTGTAGGTGCCTCACCTGATGTCTGTCTTCGCGTTCACATGTGTTGTCCTTGTGTGCTGTCTGCGTCCAAACTTCCTCTTTATGTACAAATATACTAGTACGTTAGATTAGTTTGCTGGTTAAAATGACCTCAATTTCAACTTGATTAACTCCTGAGTATTTCTGGTTCCAGCTTCAATGGGTCATTATTAAGCACCAACTGTGTGTTCATGCTTTCAGAGCTGGTAGGAGGAATGTCCAAGAATTCCCAGTGGGTGAGTTGCAGACTCTTGGGGAGAATTCAGCACAGAACTGCCCGCTTCCTGCTTCGCATGGAGGGGCAGGACACGGCCTTTCATCTGCGAATGGCAGCCTCTGTCACTGTTACCTTTTTTCTTGGGTAAAGTAGGAAGGACATTCTCAGAACAGAGGACAGCCCTTTGCACGGAGCTCCACTGAGCCTTATGGAAAGATCGCTCCGCATGTGCTATTTTTCTCGCCTCTGCCTCGGACTGGGGAAAACTCCACTATAGGCTCTCGCTGGCCTGGGGACAGGCTTCTGGGACTCACTGGTTAAGGGCCTCCCTAGAGGAATTTGCAAATAAAGGCAGAAAGAGACGGAAGATGACCCCAGTCCTGGCCCGGGGGTCGCGGTCTTGAGCACGCACGATCCCTCTGCAGCAAGCGCAGCCTCACGAGGAAGGCTCAGCAGCCATCGTCCTCTCTTCCTGATCTAGAATGCTCGTCCTTCAAGTGGAGGGGAGTTAAAATGACACTCAGGCTGGAGCTCACATGAGCCCCTCTGTCCCTTGTTCTGCCCTCCTGGTGAAGGGTCATGGTCACCAGCAGGGGACACAGCCAGTGCTCGGGGGCCCGCCTGGAGCAGGAGGCTTCTCAGCCCGACCGCCTTCGGAATCAACTGGGGGGTGGGTGCTTCCTGTCTAAGGGGCCTGAGCATCCCTATTTTTCAAAGGCCACCCATGGTCTTGATGTGTAGCCAGAGCTGAGATCTTCAGCCCTCCTGAGTCCACCCCTGGGGGCTACGGCTGCCTTGTTCACTATGGAGCCCACCTCTCAGGGTGAGCCTGCTGCCACAGGAATGAGACTGGCCCAAGGCTGACTCTGCCTATAACATGTCATGTAAGACCGAAGGCCTAGAAGCATGAAGTCAAGTCGGCTGCAGGCTCACCGAGCCCCGTCAGGTGTGAGCACGGAGACTGGGGGATCCCTGTGCCTTTCAGGAATCCGGCGTCCTCAGCTCAGCTCTGGCCTTGTTATGGGCTATCAACGGCCAGTTGTGATGAGACTCTGGGATTGTCTGTGGCGCCAGCTGCATCTCCCTGTGCTAACATCTCTAGGAACAATTTGACACTCCAGCCGGGGCTGAACAAGCTTGTGAAGTACAGGCAGGGCCTGTGGCCTGGGGGGCTCTTCCTCAGCAGGTGAGTTTGTCCTGGGGGACGTTTGAGAAAGGAGTGAGGAACTGAGTCGAGCTGAAGAGTTCAGCATGGAAGAACGGAGGCTTGTCCTTGGGCAGAGGTGCCACCCTTGGGGACTTTTCCTGCAGACACCCTGTGTGCATGTGTGTTTGTGCATGTTTGCATGCATGCACATGCGTGTGAGTGTGGATGTGTGCACGTGTGTGAGGGTGTGTGTGTGCACGTGTGCATGTGAGTATGCATGTGTGCGTGACGGTGTGCTTGTGAGTGCATGTGTGCATGTGCATGTGCATGTGTGTGTGCGTCCTCATTGCAGCCCTGATTGAAAATAGATGAAAACACTAGAAGCACCTTAACTGTCCATCAGTGGGATGTGGGGTTTATCACGTCTATGTACTGGAATCCGACTCAGCCTTTAAAAATGGTCAAGACCCGAGCAGGCTCACACAGAAGGATGTCCGGGGCTTAGTGTTAAACGAAAAACAGCCAGGCACGGAACATTTTTTGCTATGATTCTATTTGTACAAAAATGTTTCTGTCTATGCATGGAGACAGACGTTACTTCTGTTAGATGGATGACGGGGACTTTTCTTGTTCTGAACTTTTGTTTTTTACAAAATTAAAAGTTTTTCTAATTTCTAATTAAAAGTTTCTTTAAAATTAAAAGTTTAAGGGAAGGCAGATGGCAGAGTGCGTGCTGGAAACTCACGTGGAGGTGACCTGGGGCCAGGGCCCTGCCGCGGTCCCCTTGGGGCTGGCCTGGGTACCCGTCCGGGGCAGTGTGCTCTGGTTCTCACTGACTGGCTGACCTCGCGCCGCCCCATGCAGGCCGGTCTTCCTGGGAGGTCCACAGGGCAAGGCGGACCCACCTGAGGGAAAGTTGGAATTAGTGAAAGAGCCGGCAAGGTCGGAGGATGCCTCTGGAGATGTTTTGTTTTTGTCAGAGGCTAGTCCATGGGGACCGCCTTGTGGTGGCTCAGAGTGGCGTGGTTTTGTCACTCATTTTGCTTCAAAGAAACAAGTCGAATAAGCACCAAGATTCCCCCACAGTCCACACTGCAAACCGACCACAGGATGTCAGTGTTTGTGACATTAAACGGGGCACATCTGGACCCAAGCAACTGGATTCGGGCTTAGCTTCCTCCTTTCAGGGCCCCGCAGGTGCCCCCAGCCCCAGCTGTTCTCTGACCCTCAAAAGCACAGAGGAGGGACGGGCGTGTTGGGGGCTGGGATCTGTGGATTGGAAGGAGCCAGGATTTGGGGCTCCAGTTGGTCCCAGAAATGGCCCCTGTGCTGCTCACGATGTTACACATGGAGTGGGAGGGGCTGCTGGGGACAGACTCCGGGGCAGATCGTCGGCTTTTCAGCCGGCACGAACTTCTCTCTTTTCCAGGCAAGGTGTGCTGGGGAAAGTACTTCATCTTCTTCCAATAAGGAAAAAGAAAAACAGAGCTTCTCTCTGGCTCTGAAGATGCAAAGCTGAAGGAAGAAGAGGGGGAGACATTTCTTCGGTCCCTGTGCCTTTTCCTCCCTGGCCTTTCCTTGTGTGCACGTGGGTGTCTGTCTGCTCAGAGAGCCCCAGGATCACTGGAAAAGGGGACTGGGCACCGGGTACCGCTGGCAAGTGCCCCCACACTGAAGGCTTCTTTTCTGCCTGCTCGGCTTTGAAGGGAAGCTGAAGACAGGAAGGAAGGGCAGCACTTCTGTCCCCCAGACAGCTCTCTCCAGCCTCCGGAGGAGAGGCAGCTTTCTTCTCCAGATAACTGGCAGGACAAAAGAGGGAAGTCAGCTTGCAAAAGGCCAGTGACAAGACCTCCCTCTGGTCCCCCAGGGCTGCTTTCGACTTTGGATCACATGATGGGCACAGCTCAAGGCCCAGGATGAGTCCTGGAGGCTCCGGAGGCCCCGCCTGCCCCCTCAGTGTTGGCAGCTGCTGGACGCTTCATCAGGAACCTGCTCCGAGGCGGAGGAGACGTGCGTCCTGGTTCTGCCACTGCGGAATGTGACTTCTTATACACCACAAGACTCTTCCTTCCCAGTCTCCCTGAGGGGCCTTCCACGTGTCCCAGGGAGAAGGCGACAGCGGCCCTGATGCCACAGACCTGAGCCGTCCATGCGTGTCTGCGGATGCAGCTGCAGCCTGCCCATCCCTGTCCCACCCCGCGTCACTGGGTGTCACAGGCAGGGTGAGGGGCGTGTGGGCAGATCCCCCAGAGCTGGCTGCCTCTGTCTTAGGATGAAAGGGGAATGTGTAAAGGGAAGAGGAGGAAGAACAGGGCGGGATCGGCTGGCCACGGTGTAGAGGAGCCAGTCCTGGGCTGCCACGGGACGTGCCATGAGTCCTCGCTTGGCCGGCGATGAAGAGGAGGCAGGGCTGGCAGGCAGCGCCTGGACACTGCCATTAGCAGCCCAGCAAGCTTTGGACGAAGATCTGCAGGCCCCGAAGGACGGAGAAAGAAGACGGCTGTTTCCTCTGGGAGTGCACAGCAAGGCGGCCCGGCCGGAGAAGCGGGGGAGCCGGGCCTGCGAGGAGCGTCCAGGGGACCCTGCCGGGGCCTGCATCCCCGCAGACTTGTGGGACGGACAGACTGACAGAGCAGGTGAGGCAGGCCCCGCGTGGCGTTCGCACCTAGCCCCGTGAGAACTTTATGCTCAACTCAGACCTCCAGCCGGACGCGTATGTCAGCGGGAAGCCGTTGTGTCCGTCTCAGACGTGTCTATGCAGCCTGCGGGCAGGCCACCTCCTCCGTCCTCCTCCTCACCAAATCCCGCCCCTGGCTGGCCCCTTCCTCCAGTCGTTGTGACAGCTCGTGCACGTCCCTGCCCCCCGATGGCCTCTCCCAGGTCCCCCAGCCCCTGTCCCCCACCACACAGGCCTCCGTGTGGTCTCCAGCCTAGCTGACAAGACCCCTTCTCAGGGCTTCTGCCTGCAGGCTTTTCCCGCCCCTCTCCATCCACATCACAGGCCCCTCGTCCACAGTCACTCCACACCCTGCCCACCCTGCTTTTGAGCTCCTGGCCCTTCTCCTCAGGGGACAAGGCCTTAGTCTGCTGCTCATCCCGCCACAGGCTTCAGGAGGCCAGGGAGGAGCTGGTGACCAAGCTAAGGGCTCTGGAAGCAGCAAGGCCCCGGGGGGAGTGTCAGGATGGCTCTGCACCTGGCACACACACACGTGTGTACACAAGAACACGTGCACACGAGCATATACACATGCACATGTACACAGCAACACACAAGCACACAAAAGCATGTGCACACACCTACATACACATTTCTGTGCACAACGAGGTCCCCAGGACTCCTTGCTGGCAACCAGGAAGCAAAAAGTACCTTCAGGCCTTAAGGACAGAGGAGCCATCAGGCGTCTCTTCCCCAGACACCCATACACCTGCAATCCTCTGTGGGCCGGAGCCAAAGCTCACAGCCTCACCCCAAATTTCAAAAGCATGAGTCGACTCATAGCGATTGTAGGGACAGCAGCCCCGGCAAAGGTGAACAGTAGCAGAGCCATGGACCTGTTGCCCCTCAAGGGTGGGGCATGTGGGCATGAGACAGGTCCCAAAGCCACCACATACACATATGAGGTGGTGGCACAGGCTCGCACACACCTTCAGAACAGGGCCTGGGGCCCAGCACCATAACATGTTCTGGATGGTCCAGTTCACCCAGCCCAGCCCTGCTCGGGGTACAGCCCCCAGCACAGAGGGGCCGCCCCCGGCCTGGGCTCCCTGCCCTCCCCACTGGCCCTTGGGGCTTCTCCGGGTGGACCAGGACTGAGAAAGGAACTGATCCTCCTGACAGGCAGGTGGTGGGGTGGGGAGGGGTGGCCTGGTTTGGGCCCCAGCACTATAGCAGGTCACACTGAGAACTGGAGGATACTCCGGAAGCTCCTGGCAGAGGGTCGTCTGTGAGGCAGCGTGATTCTTACTAAGAAGATCTGAGAGCACAGGTGGCCGAGGACCTCGCTCACACTGGGTGTGCACGTGGGGACCATGGCGAGGCCCAAGACTGTCCTTGCTGAGCCGTGGACAGCACCGGGGGTGGGGATGTGTCCGGCGCTTGGGGCTCGGAGTCGGGCCTTGGGCACTGGAGTCCTGAACTGCTGGGTCTCGGCTTTGACAGCTCCAGGGAAAAGCCTCTTGCTAAGAGATTAAAAACAAACAAAGCCCAGCAAACACACCGACAGGACTCGTCTAAAAGAGAAGAGGACGGTCACTTGTTAAAACATCTTCAGTGAGATCACTCCGTAGCACATGGCCCAGAAAGATTAAAGGTGTTTGGGCAAGAATCCACCAGCTTAATTGAAATGTCTTGAATCGTTGCAGAGCCCAAAACGAGTCCACGGCTGGACGTCTGCACAATTCACAGAGGATCCTAATCCCATCGTCTTTCTAAGTTCACCCTTGTTTTGAAGTCTCTTAAAACATATGTCTGTTTTCTCTAATTCAGTAATTTTCCTCCTAGGCTTTATTTCTGAGGAAACATTGAAAAGGAAGACTGTTGCACAAAGATGTTCATCACCGTGTTATTTACACTCGGTGATGGACACAGGAGTGAGCATCTGAGTCACGGCCGATTGTACTACGAGTGACCACGTGGACGTTAAAATGAAGTTGAGAAAGTCAGAAACCTACAGGGGGACAAAAAAGTGAAATGAGGTTTAGGGAGAATTTCTGATAACACCAGAGATGCTCATATTACATGAATAAATCAGATCTAAAGCAGAAGAAATACAGCACAATATTAAGCTGACCATCACTAGAAGATGTAGAAACAAGTTTATCGTCTTTTTTGTGGCCTCCTGTACTTTCCAAATTTTCTGCAGTACAACGTTTCTATAATACAATGCATGCACTGTTTGGATTTTTTTTTTAATCTACCACTAGATGCTATTTTTTTCAGTTTTGGCACTTTTTAAGAGACCTTTTATTTTTTAATTTAACAGCCTTATGAATTATAACTCACATACCACCCACCCATCGAAAGCGTGCAGTTGTACACCATCACCGCAATCTACATTTGGAACATTTTCATCACCCCGAAGAGTTACCCGTCCACAAGCCGTGTCCCCCACTTCCCCTCCCCAGCCCCGGCACCGCCCACCACTGCCTGTCTCTGGTTTTCCCTGTTCTGCACGTTTCATACAAGTGGAGTCATGTGATATGTGGCCTTTTGTGACTGGCGTCTGTCACTGAGTGCGATGTTTTCAAGGTCCCCGCATGCTGCAGCACGTGCCAGTGCCTCACCAGTTCTCGTGACTAATCAGTGTTCCGCTGCGTGCGTACGTCGTGCTGTGTCTCTGCTCATGTGCTGATGGACGTTTGCGTTGTTTCTACCTTTTGGCTGCGGTCGACAGCACTGCAGTGAACACGAGTGTACCAGCGCTGGTTTGAGGCTCCGTGTGGTATAACACAGCTGACCCACCCCATCCCAGGCGGAGGACCCTCCCCACTGCCCCCAGGTGACCGCGCTGGGCTGCATCAGGTGGAGCTGAGTGAGGACGGGACAGAACAGAGGGTGTAGAAGTCAGCCCGTGGGGCCAGCATCACCCTCCAGTCCGCAGTTCTAAGGGGCACAGTGCGAGTGTTGGCTCCCTCACGGCCCCTCACTATACCACGCTGGCCTTGGCGCTTCCCTGCCTGGCTGCAGACCCACACATGCCAGGTACGCTACTGGGGCTATGGTCACTGCGGGTCACCTGAGCAAACCCAGCAGGCCCCAGGGAGCCAGTGCCAGCAGGCGAGGGGTCAGGCAGGGGTCCAGGCTGCCCTCATACAGAGCTGGGGCCTTCTCTGTGTACCTGCTAACCCCAGGCAGCGGGATTGGGAGGAGGGCCCCCATCCCTAGGAGGGACACCAGGGACAAGGGACCAGCCCCTCCTTCCCCCTCCAGGGACACTGGTCCTGAGATACTGGAGTGCCTGGGCTTCTGTCCACATGCCCCCACCCACACCACTCTGGGACCTGTCCTGAAGGAGGCCCCTGTGGTCTGCTCAGGTAAGCCCTTCGCAGTCAGGTGGGTAAGTGTCCTGTGGCTGATGTGAAGTCATCATGACCTAGTGGCTCAGAACACCACACATGGGCTGTCTCAGCTCTGGAGGCAGACGTCCAGCCTGGGTTCACGGGGCTGGGGTCAGGTGTGGGCAGGCTGGCTCCTGCAGGCTCTGGGGAAATCTTGCTCCTCTCCTCTCCCAGAGGCGCCCGTGCTCCTAGCGCGTGGTCCCTGCTCTGTCTGCACAGCCAGCCATGCCTTGGCGAGGCTTTCTCATGCTTTCTGATGCTGTCTTCTGCCTCCCCTTCCACCGAGGGGACCCCTGTGATCACCCTGGGCCCCCCACCACCCAGGGCCCAGCTTCCACCTCATGACGTACTCAGGACAGAGACATCTTTGGGGACCATTATTCTGCTGAACACATCAGGCATCACTTTATTTTCAGATGGGAATGAAGGTGATGCTGGAAAATGTGCGTGAAGACCTTGTCACCCCACTCCGGTCCCCACTGAGGTGAAAAGTTCGGCAGAGGAGTCTCAAGAACACACGGAGTCCCCTCCGTGGAATTCCTCCTGTCCTCACCGCCTGGCACTCTCGCTCACACCCTGCACGCAGCTCCCGGAACAGACTTCTCCAGAAAGGGCGTGGGAGTCACCGGCCGAGATGCCTGGGGAGTCATGTGGGGGCTGGAGAGAGATAGAGACAGAGACAGAGACGGAGACAGAGAGACACAGAGAGAGACAGAGATACAGAGAGAGACATGAAGAGAGAGACAGAGAGAGACACAGAGGGAGACAGAGGGAGATGGCTGGCGGGACGGGCCACCATCCGTCTGCCGCAGGTGCCCGCAGCCCTGGAAGCTCGGCTGCCGTCGGCCAGCTTCTGTAGATTTGAAAACTGGCAGTTGAACGTTTGTTCACCAAGAAAGTGTTCACTTTTTGTTTTCATTTCCAAATCACTTTTAACCTAAGGGGACAAATCCCAGCCAAGGCTCTCCGGTGCTGCCAGAGTCACCCACCCCGCAGGGCGCGCCTGCCTGGCCCAGACTCACCTGCGCCTGCCTGAGAACAGCGCGCCGCTCACGTCAGGGAGCAAACTCACGTCTGTCTTTCTAGTTGCATGCATAGCTCTTAGCTGTAGGTTCTCATTAAATTATATCTATACAAATAGAGGTTCATTCTCATGGTCCTGGAGGCTGGATGTCCAAGATCAAGGTGCGGACAGATCTGGTCCCGGTGAGGGCCGCTGCCTGCTTGCAATGTGTCCTCTTGCCGTGTCCTCACATGGCAGAGGGGGAGAGCCAGCTCTCGTCTCTTTCTCTTCTTATGAGGGCACCGATCCCATCCCAAGAGCTCCACCTTCACAATCCAATGCCCTCCTAGAGGCCCCACCCACACATGCCATCACATGTGAACTTTGGGGGGACACAAACACACTGTCCATAACACACGTATGTGTCTCCACATCCACTCCCAAATCGAGATGGAGAACGGTGCCAGCTCCTCAGGAGGCCCTGGGCCCCTCCTGTTCAGTGCCCCCACCCCCTAGACACCCCATCCCCATGGCTGGTGTCTGCCATGCTCTGACCTCACAGGGCAGGACCACACACACTGGCGCCAGTGTCTGGCTCCTCCTGTGCACCAGGGTGTCCAAGAGTCCCACGTGGCTCATGCAGCAGTGCCTGTCTCTCACTGTGGGTGGCAGCTGTCACGTGAACACTCCACTGTTGTCCACGTGCAGTCCCCCGTTCGGTGCTACCATGGGTACAGCTTGGAGCACATTCATGCTCATCTGTCGACGGCCTGTGAACTCACTCGAGTCGGGTGTGACCCTGGGGTCGAGTGGGCGGTCAGTGGGGTGGCACGCCGCGCCCCCCTGCTGCTCCACGCTCCACCCACCCGCTTCTCAGCCCTCCTCTGAGTGCAGGGCCAGCCGGCTGTGCTTTCAGCGTGCACGTCCCCGATGCACCTTTTCATACACTGACTAGTCGTTTGGAAAGCCGCCTTTGTGAAGCGCTGGTTCAAGTCTTTTGCTCTTTTATAATCACTTGTCTGTCTTCTCGGTGCACAAGTTCCCAGATCCGCAAGTTGTACACGTCTTCCCCGGGCTGGGCTGGACTTGCCCTCTCCAGCGGCATCCTGGGCAGACAGAGTCCCGAACGTGAATCAAGTGCAGCTCATCCGTCTCTTCTCTTATGAACAGCTTTCTCTGTCCTGTTTGAGAACCAGCCCCTGAGGGTTCCCATTAGGTTTATGATCCATTTTGAATTTATTTCTGTTCGATGTGAAGTAGGGGCCAAGGTTCATCTCATCTGTGTCTCCACCTGTGTCTGTATCCGCATCTGTCTCCTAAGCCAGTCATGGGAATCCCGTTCCCTTGCCAATCTTTGCTTCAGGGGTTGGCATTAGACCCACTTCCTCTTACTTGAAGAGAGGGCATCTGCGGCTTCTAGGAAATGTCTTCAGAGACAGCAGCCAGGTGGTCACTTCCCCCACCCTCCTCTGGAGTGTGCAGAGATGGAGCGCGTTGCTGCAGCTGCTGCTGGCAGCCACTCTGTCACCTCGAGGAAGCAGACTGAGGGCAAAGCTAATACCCAGAGCTGAGCAGAGGCAGAGGTGTTGAAGACACAGGGCCAGGACCTGCTGGGCCTCCACCAGCTGGTGGATGAGAGGGACAGAGCTGGAGTCCAGAGCACACTGCTCCTGAAACCCACCCCGAGTTAGGACTGCTACTGTGGGAGCCTGTTCCTTCCTCTGCTGTCACTTACGTTCAGCACAGCCTAATCGACACAGGCGTTGTGGACTTACTGTGTGGCAGCCGGGCCTGAAGGCCACAACTTGAAGTGCGCATGTTTGAAGACGAGCAGCAGCCCCAGGAGGTGGACAGGTGTGTTCTTGTGCTCTCTGAGACTCGATTATAGGACACACGAGAACTACCCTTGGGGTGGAACAGTCTGGAAGGACAAGGTGGTGCAGCAGAGGGAGCAAGTGGGGAGCAGCACAGTGGCACCTCGACCGCCTTATGCGGGGTCGGGAGGGTGTGGGTGTGGCAGCTGGTGGCCAGCTTCAGGGGGACCTGGGCTGGGAGAGAGATGGCTTGAAGCAGTTGTGTGGACAGCAGGCAAGAGTGCCACTACCAGGAGGCGACCACCCTGAACGGGGTCACGGTGAGATCACGCTCTGGCCCAGGTCAGGAAGGGGTGACTGGGACGCTGAGGGGGAGACTCAGGGCTTCTGCCCATGTCATGAGTGTATCCCAGGATGGGCCACACGACACACCATGTACACGCTTGGAGAGAATGTTCAGAGGAGGGGATTCTGTGACACCCTCCGATGTCTGCTCCTGAAAGGAACGGCCCTGGGGTCTACCTTGGCCGGGGCAGGATGCCAGCCCCACAGCCGTCCACAGCCCCCTGAAGGCCTGTCTGCCAGGGATCTCCCACAGGGAGAGGGTGGGGACCCGTGGAGACCACGTCAGCCCTGTCACCCCGTTTGTGCGTGGAGGCTCAGAAGAGAACTGCCCCCATCCTGCCCCCCACCCCAGCATCCTGCCACCCCCAGAGAAAGACCCCAGCCCACTGCCCACAGACCCGGGGCCACAGCTCCATAGAAAGCCCTTTGTGAGCCTCCGAGACGTCCACAGTGCTCTCCGAGAGAAGAATAGGTTGTTCCCCAGGAAAGCGCATCACGAGACTCGCCAGCCCAGGCCGTGTAAGAGAAATAAACAAGGCACAGTCGAACCTTTTCTGCAGAACTTCCTGACTGCGCTGTCTTCCCACACTGTGTTCCGGCATCGTCTCCTTCCACTCCCCGTTTGCTTCACAACTTTGCAGCTTTCAGTGAGTGAGCTGGCATGTCCTTCTGACTACAAAGCTTACTAAACATTGATTGCACTAGTAAGAAACAATTTCTACCAAAATCAGGAGGAAAAGAAAATACATCACTAAACCAGAGCATTTTTAACTTACTCCTGTTTTAAAAGGCAGCATGAGAAACTTTTACAGCACCCCCAGGCGGTGCCCACAAAAATAAAGCAACCGTGCGACGTTGAGGCCGTGGAATCGAGTGACATCTCAGCTGATGCCATTTAGGGGGACAGAGGAAAGTGGACTTGAGAGCTTCTTTTGTTATACTTGCCATAGCCAAGGAATGCCTTGAAAGTTCTTTCATAGACCCACAGAAAATGAGAAAATCTAAAGGAAATGCGTAAAAAGGAAGTTGGGTCTAAGGAGCAGCTACAGACATGAGGAGAGCTGCTCCCTGCAGGTCCCAAGCACTTGGCCAGACCTGGCAGGGCAGGGGCTTTCCGGTGGAGCAGGGGCCATCTGGGCCCTGCACATTGTCAGCTGAATCTGTGTGGTCTGCCAGGAGCAGACCCAGGCCAGGCCACCTGACCAGACTTATCCAAGGCCATTGCCCAGGCCTGGCTGTCTGGGAAGGGGCTTAGTGCCCAGCCAGAGCAACTGTCCCTGTGCACCTTCCTGCCAGGTAGCTACACTCAGTCCCTGAGATTTTCCACAAACAAGACGTAACATGATGGGAGGAGGCGTGTTTCCCAAGGGAGCATGGAGGTTTCTCATTCCTGAGTTTGATTCTCTCTCCCAACCATCATCTGGCTCCAGCACAGCGGGCCTGAGTGTCACACATCACTCCTCTCCTTGGCCTGGGGTCTCATGTACAGGGGCAGGCCTCATACAGAGGTGGCGCCCCTCCAGCCCTTGGCACCCTCACCCCGTGGAGGAGGTGTTATTGGGGGAAGGAGGGCTCGCCTTGCAGGTGCTGGCAAGTGGATCAGAGAGCGCCACTTGTGTACGATGATGGGAGGTCTTGTGCTGTTCCAGGTGTCCTGAAACACTGCGGAAATTTGACTTGTTAGAAATGCAGTGAAAATCCCGTTCACAGTAGCATCCCACGTGTGCAGTGCACAGCTGTATGAAACACTGTTAGACGCTGTGATGGGTCCTGCCGGCCCGACACCTGCCACGGGCGAGGCTGAGCATCACTTACAGGCCAGTCCTGCGGGTCTTCCCCTCTGTGAACCATCCATTCACATCCTCTGCCCGAACACTGTCTCCTGTCTTTTGCTTAATGCTTTGCAAGAGTTACTGTAAATTCTAGAGATCCACCCCTTGCAGGTTTTTGGTGTCGGGAATAGTTCCTCTCAGGCTGCTGTTGGTCTGTGATGTCCTTCAATGCACAGAGACACTTAATGTTGGGGTAAAATCTAGTGGTTTTCACCCCATGGTCTGTGTTTTTCAGGCTGTGAAACTAGCCTCTTACAACTTCTGGCAGCACAAGGATTGCGATTTCACGTGAGGTCTTTAACCCACTTCCCTTTCTGCATATGGTGTGAGGTAGGGACCCGTCCCCCTTTTCCTTCGGGCTTGGAGCCAGCTCTCATCCTACGCCCTGTACCTGGAGTCCTATCTCCATGGAGGCCTGGACGACATCTGTCATACAGCCAGCACCCATAGTTGGGGGTATTTTTCAGCATGACTTTCTGTTCCATTAGTCTGCTTGCCTGTTCACATATTTTATTTCTTTTCCCCCCAAGAGAATCAGCTTGGGGATTTATTTTTTGTTTTATTATTTTTGTTTTCTAACTTTTATTGTTTTTAGATAATTTTTTGAAGTATAATATAAATACAGAACGTTATGCTAAATTGTTACAACACCAAGATCATCAAGAACAGGAATCAGAGTGTCTCTAGCCCCACTGTGCTCCTCACGCAGCCACCACCCTCAGGGACCCACAATCTCGATTCTAACACGTAGACTGGTTCCAGCCCTTCCTGAATTTCATGTAAGTGTGAGATTCGCCCGTGCCGTTGAATGTGGCAGTGGTCCGTTCGTTCCCGTGTCCTTACAGCACGCAGCACAGGAATGGACGATGTACTATCTGTTCTGTCACTCGCAGTAGTTTTCTGCTACTAGGAGTAAGGTGCTGTCAACAGTCTTACACGTGCTTTCTGGTGGGTGTCACTGCTTGTGTCTATGGGGCATATACACCGGCATTGCCTCGCTTGTTATAAAGTGTGCCCCGGTCAGCTCTACCATGCACCGCCTCACGGTTTTCCAGAGCGGCTGAACCTACTCACACTCCCCCAGCAGTGGACGCGACTGTCACCCGCTCCACAGCCCTGCTGATGCTTGGCATCGTCAGTCGTAAGTTTTAGCCCTCCTGTTGGGTGGATGTTGGTATTTGTCACCCCCATCACTACTACCACCCCCTAAAAGCCCCTGTTCCCTCTAGTTGCTTCTCGCCCCAGCGATGACCACCACCCTGACTTCTCAGCACAGACCTGCGTTGGATTTACTCCTCGTGGAAGCGACACCACACACGACGTGCTGCTTCGTGTCGAGCTTCCGTTGCCCAGCATCGCGCAGAGAAAGCTAACATCAGAGCCAAAATCGAATGCTTTAAAAAGTTAACAGAATTGAAAAATCTGCTGGCACTTTGATTAGGATTGGAGGGGAGCCATCAGTCAATCAGGGGGAAGAACCGACATCTGCACATGTCGAATCTTCCAGTTCATGAGCGTGACATCTGCCCGCATGACTCGGGTCCTCTATAACTCCTCTCTGTAAATTGTGTTGCTTTCTATATCTAGATCTTGTACCTTTTTAAGAATGTGTTTTTAAGCTGTTTTATTTTGCTATACTATTGTAATTCCTGGCTATTTGAATTTTTATTTCCTAATTACTTGCTACAAACACATAGAATAACAATTTTTGTATGTTGACCTTGTATTCAGTGATCTTGCTGAAATCATATATCAATAAATAGTTTCTTTTAATAGATTCTTCAGTATTTTCTGTGTGTTGTCAATGAAGTAAGACTGTTTATTTCTCCTTTCCAATTTACATATCTTTTACTTCTTTTTCTTGTTTTGTTGTGCTGAGAAGAGCCTCTAGTGAAATCTTTAATTAAAGTGGTAAAAATTGATATCCCTGGCATGGTCCTGCTCAAACCCTGAAAGCTCTCTCAATATTTCACCATTCCTTATGCTGTTTACTTGTTTTTCTTTAATTTCTTAGAGTTCTCCTAATGAATGGGAGTTAAATTTTTAAAGTTTTTTTCCGGCGTCTGTTGAGACGATTATGTGATATTTCTTATTTATACTTGGTGACATGCGACTTGCATTTATTTACATTGAATTTTTACCATTCTAGCATATCTGGATTATACCTTCATTAGCTGTGGTGTATTTTTATAAACGGTTGATTGGGATTTGCTAATTTTTACAGGATGTCTGTGGCCACATCCACGTTCGAGGTTACTGTAACGTTCTTTTCCTGCAATGATCTTGCCAGATTTCAATGTGAGGGCATGCTGGCCTTTTAAATAAAGTTGCAAAGCGTTACCTCTTTTTTCTGTTCTCCAGAAGAGTTTGTGTAAGATTGTTGTTATTTCTTCCACAAACATTTAGAAGAATTTACTGGCTAAGCCAATTAGACCTGGAGTTGTCTCGCAAAAAAATTTTTGATAGGATTATTCAGACTTGTAAATTTTTCTTGCATCAGTTTCGGCAAGTTGTTTTTCAAATTTTGTTGAGTTTATCTAAGTTCTCAAATGTATTGGTGTGAATTGTTCAGCATATCCTTTTATTATCACATTAACATCTGTGGGATCTTTAGTGATACCTTCATTTTCATTTTTGATATTGTTGATTTGTTGCTCTTTATTTTTTCCTTGATTAAACTTTCTAGGAGTTTATTATTTTATTTTTATTATTCTATTTCAAGCAAACAGCTTTTGGCTTCTGTTTTTTCCTCATGCATGTTTTCTATTTCATTAATTACAATGTTATTTTAATTGTTTTATTCCTTCTAATTACTGAGCTTAACAGTTCAATTTTCTGTTCTTTTTTCAAGTTACTGAGAAAAAAACTCAGTTCTTTGATTTTCAGCATTTTCTTCTAATACATGCTTTGAAGGTTTGCATCCCCTCAACACAACTTTAACTCCATCACAAAAGATTTTATACTTTATATTGTAATCTGCACTCAATTCAAAATATTTCCTAATTACCATTGTGATCTCTTTTTGACTAATGAGTTATTTAGAAGCTTATCACTTTATTTCCAAACATTGTGGGTTTTTTTCTATGTATCTTCTTGTTTTTGATTTCTAGCTTAGTTTCACTGTGGTCATAAACTATGCTCTGTGTGTTTTCAACACTTCAGAATTTGTTGAGACTTTTCAATGACCCAGCAGGTCACCAGTTTTGGTAACGTTCCTTGTCAACTTGGAAAAAACGTGTGCTGAAGTCAGTTGTTATGTGCAGGGCTCTGTCCACATCACCCAAGTCAACTTTGTTGATTGTGTTTTCAAATCTCCAACATTTCTGCAGACTTTTTGTCTGTTTGCGTGCTGTGCCTTCCCATCTTCTCACTTTTATGCCCTCACATTTCTGGGTGTCATAAAGTTTGTTCATTTTTATTTTTGCAATCCAAACTGACAATCTTTGTCTTTTAATTAGAACATTAATGTAATTAAAATGATTGTATTAATTAAATGACATATTTGTGCTTAAGTTGACCATAATGGTCTTCTCAGTGGTCCTCTTAGCCAGGTTTTGACTAATCAAGTATTTCTTCTTATTTCCCCTTTGTTAGCTTTACAGTCACAACATTCTTTTATTATTCTTTCATGACTTTTCACCTGCATCCTCGATCTATTAGAGTTTGTGTGTTTATTCCTCCCAGTTGATGCAAGCACGTTACAATAATTTGATTCCATTTTCCCGTCCTAGATTTCGTGCTGTTGTTCTGCATCTTAATTTTACAAATATTTAATTCTACAAGATACTATTGTTTTTGTTGTTGTTAGTCAGTGGTCTTCTGGGTTTATGTACACAGTTACTTTTTCTATTGTTTTTCACAATTCTTATATTTTCTTATTTTAAAAAAGGAGATTTTGAGGGGATAATTTCCTTCTGCCTGAGAAAGTTCCTCTGTCATTTATTTTAGCAAAGATCACTGTTGACAAACTCTCTCAAATTTCATTCATCTGAATACAGCTTCATTTCATGCGTATTTTTGAAATGTATCATTCAATTGTCTTTCAGCTTCCATCATTTTCTGTTGAGAAGTAAGCAGTCTGTCAATCTGTTTACTTTTACAATCTTTCTTTGTTTTTATTTTCGACTATAATATGCCTTGTGTGGTTTTCTCTGTATTTTACTTCTTGTTTGTAGATCTTCATAAATATGTGGTTTAATGTATTTCATTGGTTTTGAAATTTTCCTGACTAGTGTTTCTTTAAATATTTCTTTTCCCACATTCTCTCTCCTCTTCTTCTGGGACTCTGATTCATGCATGTTATACCTTTTCTCTGCATCTCATATTTTCATGCTCCCCTTTCTATTTTTCATCCGTTTAGTTTTCATTGCATTATTTTTTATATCTTCTACTGGCCTATCTTCCAGTTCACTGATCTTTATTCTGCTGTCTAATGAGTTCCTAAGTTTGTCTTTCAAGTAGCTATTTTACTCAATACAGTTTTTAGTTCTAGTATTTCCACATGATTTTTAAAAGATATTATTTCAGTTCTCCTGTGAAATTGTTCAGCTTGTCATGTATTTTTGCGTACATGTTAACCACAGTTAACCTAAAATCATGTCTGGTAAGTCCAATATCTGCTCATATCTGATTTTACTTATATTTTCTTTTTGTCTCTTGGTGTTTGGCCATTTGGTCCTTGGTATAGGTGGAAATTTTGTATTTTGTATTCTATGCAAGAAAATAGAGGTTCAGGATGATGTGTCTTCTCCCAGAAGTGATTAAAACCACTTGCAGGGGAAGGCAAGCTCTTTAGCCAAGAAAACTAAAAACACAAAAAGTTTAAATATCATGAAAGAAAATGCTACAAAGTGACAGGCTTATAATCTCTGGAGCAGAAGTATTGGCACAGACAGACAAATTATTTTTAAAAAGTATGACACATATCCTTAAAAGATAAGCAAGGAAATTAACAATATGATAAAGAGAAAAACACCCTGAAAAAATAACAAAGTGAAAATAGTGGGTATAAAAAATGCAGTAACTGAAAGAAAGAACTATTTTGAGGGCATAATAAAAATATTCTTGCAAAGTTTCAGAAGATTTGCCAACAAAACCCACAATTAAAACATTTCTGGAGGAAACCTCAAAATAAAAAGAGAAACAAATCCAGGAAAAGCTGCAAGAGATATGAGAAGAAAGAAAGAGAAAAAATATACTTTTATAAAGTTTATTGTTGTCTTAAAAAAAAAAGATCAAAGGAAAACACATACACACACACTAACCCAGAACTCAAGCTCTTAACAACTTTAACAAAATGCAAAATCAGGATGTGGAGAGGGCAATGGGCTAAAATCTTTGTCTGGTTAGGGGAACATTTTGCTATAAAGTTACATAAAGAACAAGGACATAGGAAAGGAAGAGCAAACTGAAATTTAAATAAGATAGAAAAGGTCCAAACGCACCAATAGTCCTGTAAGCTTCAGTGGCTGATGTTACCTGCTGGGACTGTGCAAGCCCAGTGAGGCCCCCAGGAATCATGTCAGAGGCCGGGGGAGTGCAGGGCACAGGGCAGCTCCCCAGGGTCTGCTGAACATCCCCTACCCAGGTTCCTCTGCCTCACCAAGCATGTCTCCTGTCCCCCTGCCTTGGAATATTTGCTGTGTGCTCACGTCTTTGGACTTGCCAGCACGGGTGCTGTTGGGAGAGGCCCTGCCCTCCAGGCTCGTGGGTCACCTGTCCCCACGCTGATGCCACAGTTTGTCCCCTGCCAGCTCCTCTCCCTGGGAGAGACCCCAGTCCCCCATGACATCTGTGCTGGGTGCCCATGACTGTGTCCACTATGAGCACCAAACAAACTTCTCCCGTTGCGCCCCCATGGCTCTTCCTCCCCTCAGGAACAGGCAGCAGCTCCTCCAGGGGCTCCAAGGAAAACCCAGGATCACCCCGGCCTTCCTCTCACAGTCCACCCCGACCCATCAGCACACACCATCAGCTCTGCTCCCAAATCCACCCAAGACCCGGCCCCCCTCACCCCTCCAGGCCCTGCCAGCCCCGGGTAGTTGCCACAGCTGCCACACTTGGCACGCCCTCCACAGTGTGCCAGGGCTCTGAGCAAGCAGAGGCTCGTAAACAAAAGTTTGAGCCCTTAAAACTGAAAGCCGACCTGGCCACTTGTCTACCAAACCCCAGGGCATCTCCTCCCCCTCCCGGTGACAGCGGGGTCCTCACCTGCCGCAGCCCGGCCCCGCCTCGCTTCCCCCAGCCCCCGTCGTCCTGCCACCCACTCAACTCACATGCACGGTCCTGCCCCGGGGCCTTTGCACACCTAGTTCCCCTCCCGGAGATCTCCCTGGCGTATCCCAGGCACACCCCTCAGCCCTGTCAGGTCCCTGCTCCCGCCGGCCGCTGGTGGCACCCACAGCTTCTCGCCTCTCACCTCTCTACGCAGGGCAGTGGCACGTGGAACATTCCCGCTTGGCTGGGGGAGGGGGCAGTTCCTGCGGCTTTGCTCCCACCCATCTTACTTTCCCCACTCCCTCCCTTCCGCTTCCTGGGACCACCTCCCCAACACATTTCTGTATCCGAGTCCTTGTCCTGGGGTCTGCTGCGGGCACCCCTTGGCCCTACAGGGAACAGCAGCCCTTGTCGCCCCCTGCCACGTGGCATCCTGTGCCAGCTCACCATCTGCCTTGGATTCTTCACAGTCGGTCTCCCCATGAGAACAGGACCTCTTGGGGGAGGGACTTTATCTCACTTACTGCTGGACCCCAGAGCTTAGAAAAGCCCCCTCCCCTAGTAGCTGCTCCAGACGTTGTTGAGAAGGGAAACGAGGAGAAGACGGGTGAAGGGACACACGACCGAGTGAAGGAAGGTCTGCGGTGCGTGGCCCTGGCTCACGACCTCTCTGTCTCGTGGAGAGGAAGTGCAGAACACCCTGCTCCAGCACCAGGGCCCTCAGGACCTGCACTCAGAGGGACAGAGAAGTGGCTTTTGTCATCGTCATCACCCATGAGGTTGCCTCTGACCCCAGCTGGAAGGCCAGCCTTGCAGAGGCCCCTGGCTGGCTCTCAGGTGACCAAGTACAAATCATCATGAGATTTGCTACTGGGCTCCAAGTACTGGCCCCAAAGCACGGAGCCGGGGCTGGAATGTCCCCTCCATGTGCCCAACGCTCCGTTCCAGCTGCCGTCTTTCCGTTCCACTCCCCCATGTGGAAACAATATCGGACCTCGTAAAAGATCTAGGTTCTTGTTTCAAATTATGAGACAAACATTCTCCTCGGATAATACCATGTCAAGCCACGGGTGAGGTTTTGAATTCCAACTTCAAGGGGAAGTTAAAATTAGTTCTAAACCATAGCATGTAAGTTTGTAATAAATTGGAGGCCGTATTCTGCCGCCAGTTAAAGTAACTGTTGGATCCATTTCTCTGAATTGTTTAAATTCACACTTACGTTATGCTCATCACAAAGCCTTAAAGTTGTGAACAAAAGTATAAACTTCAAAATAACTAATGCAATTTAACGACAATAAATAAACTTCAAAGCCTGGCAAAAACAGCAGAACCTCATCAAAGCAGAAAAAACAAATATGCTTCCAGCTCAGATTTGAAACCCTCCAAGTGGCCCAGAGTTTTCATCTTGGGGCAAGGTTGTGAAAGACTTTGGAATGAGGGCGGGTGCGGCTTGTTCTGTGTCTTGTTTCCTCCTCAATAATGAAACAGTGACACATGTGGGCACTTTGTATCCCAAGGAAGTGCTTAACGTTTTTAATCTTCTAAAAAGAGACGTGCTTAACAGAGTAAACCGACAACATTAAACAAGAATTTAGGAGTCTGCACTGAGACACTCCCCCAAATTGAGCGATGTGGTGTTTAAACTGAATGTGACTGTAAAGAGCAATTCTCTTTTGTTTTCTTTTTGAACTGAACAGAACTACAGTTGCCTGGGCAGGGGGGAGGGACGCTGGGGAGGGGTCGGGAGGGTGACACAGGGAATAGCTGCACTTTGAGGAGGTGGGACGCCGAGAGTACAGACCTGATCGTCACATCCTGGGCGCAGGTGCTGACAGCGCTTGCCCATGAATATGTGTAATCATAAAAAAAACAATAAAACATTCAGTCATCCAAAAAATAGAACCCTAATTAGCTTCTTAACTTCTAGAATTTCTGGTAAACTTCAGCTCAGGGCTCTGCTTAAATGTCTTTGGAAACCAAAAACAAAGTGGGTATTGACTGAAAACGAACATGCTGGAAAGGCGAGTCTTATTTCATGAGGTAATCACTGAAACGCTTGAAATGGATTCGTTTTCAGCGTTGATGTACAGAACCACCTAAGAACTGACAGTTGGCTCCATTATGACACCACGCACCTTGCTTTGCAACTCGCTCTTACTCTGAAAAGCACATGAAGATAACCTGACGCACCTGCACGCAGGGACGTGGTCCTGTTGCTTCTAGTGAAGTCTGGTGGCCAAAACCATCCAGCGTGAAAGGCTCTCAGGATGTCTTCCAACTTCTGTCCCCGGCCACAGACAGGACTGCCCAACGTGGACGAATCCCCTCACTCGAGTCTCCTGAGAGGAGCGCTGCGGGTTTCCTGGGAACCGTGTGCATGGTCAAGCCCAGGCAGGAGGTTGGCCTTTGTCGGCGTTGCCATGGCGCCTTCGTGCAACGTCAGTCGAGGCAGGAGGTGAGTCTCTTGCCCATCCATGTGCCGTGTCTGCGGGTGCTTAACTATGGCAGATGCATGGCAGGTCCTCCCAGATGGTGTCTCAACAGTGTCCCTTTGGTAGAATTTAGACCAGGTTTTCTTTTCCCATCTTCGCTGGAGTTCAGAAGTTGAATACCAAGCTCTCAGAACCCTCCTGGAGTCAGCCTGCAGCGGCACAGGATGTGGCTTCTCCATGTCATTCGAGGAGATGGACACCTCGTCACGTCACCCCCTGCCTGGGCCTGGGAGGGCACCATGGATCCACGTGGTGAGCCAGGCACAGTCCCGCCCGCCCTGGGGGGCAGGTGGGTCAGGAGGCCCAGCTCCGACCTGCTGTGCCCATCATGGCCGGGAGGTCCCAGGGAGGCCCTGAGGCCCCTCTCCATGCCCTGTTCACTTGCCCTCCATCCATTCATTCCACCAGCATTTATTGAGTGCCTACTGTAAGCCAGGCATGTGGATAGTTCCTGCTTTAAAAGATCTGGAAACCGAGGAGGAGGAGGAAGATGAAGAACTAAATGAGAGTAAGGTGGGGTCCCCCTGCCCCAGGCCTGTCCCATGGCCCCTGTCTCCTCCAGTGCCCCACCAGGGTCCCCATGTAGCTGCTGCCCTCAACAGCCCCCTGGCCCAAGTCACGGCTGGAGAGAGCAGAGCACAGGGGCCCACTGCCCGCCCACTCAGCCCACACCACTTGGAGCCAGCTTCCCTCTGCCTACCGTGGCTGGATGCAGTGCTGGGGCTGGAGGTGCCAGTAGCCCAGCTCACTGCCGTCTTGGAGGCACAACTGAGATAGCTTCATGCTTCATGTTCCCTTTGAGTCGGCAGCGTTTGCTAGATTTGCACACAAACCCGTGGTGATCACTCAGGCTGGAGCCAGAGGAGTGTTGGGTTCCACCAAGAAGGCGAATAGAGGCCGGTGGCACCCCCAGCCCCAGTCGACCTGTAGGGGCCGTTCCTGCCCTGGACGCATCCTGATGGAGACTCGGGCTCATGCAACAACCCCTTATCCATCACCTCTCATGGGCTCCTCATGTGGAAAGGTCCAGGGCAACCAGACACACAGTAGCTGTCACTGCAGACTGGCCATCATGACACAGGAGAACTTCAGTATTGCGGCTTCCTGCAGGACTCTCTTTCCACAGAGACGGGAAGGTGAGTTTGAGTCCTGCGTGCACGCGCCTGTGTGTGCACATGTGCGAGTGACAGTACGACTGTTATTACAGTCAGCTGCACACTCCCTGTGACTTCACAGCCAGCCTCACTTTCCTTTTTCTCAGAGGCCACCGGATGAGAACATGTGGGAGGAGCATGGTGGGTTCAGACGTCCCCTGTGAGCAGGAGGCCTGGTGGCCGCGTGTGGCCACTGCCTCTGCAGGGCTGCATGGCTTCCCCTCTCCCCTCCTCTTCCATCTTCTAGTGCATTCCACTTTCTCAACTGCTGGTAAACTGTGTCAGACTCTTAAGGAAAGTCCCTGGCACCTGGAACGTTCTCTCAGGCCCCAGGAGAGGTGACCGCACACTGGGCTGTGTTTTATCAGGACAGGCTCCCGCAGCTCTGAGGGGCCTGGGGCCAGCGCAGACCATTGTCTGGGGCCTTGCGCACATTCTCCAACTTTCCAGAGCCTTCGTGTCCTCGTCTGCAGGGACATTTGCCTCCTGCAGCCATGGCAATGCCAAAGAGAGCATCTCAGGGCTCCTCTGCCAGCCTCCGGACCACCCGCGAAGCATGTCACCCCCTCGCTGTGGCCTTTGCTCTCCGGGGCTGAGGCTCTAGCAGCTTCCCCCTCGATCCTCAGAAACATGGATTAAAACTGACCTGGCAGAGTGTGGCCTCCTGCCCGCTGCCTCCAGAGCCCTTCTCTGTGGACACGACACAGCCTTCTCTAGTCCCTCACAATCACATGTTGTCATTTTCTATGCACAGGTAAGCTTAGTTAGATTTAACATAGCATTTGATGCAGTTGAAAGTGTGTTTTTATTGTAGTGAAATACACATAAACATGAAATTCACCACCTTAACCATCACGCATGCAGGTGAGTGCATTAAGGACATTCGTAACGCTGTGCAGCTGTCACTGCACCCAGCTCCAGAGCTGAAACTGTATCCAGTAAACACTGACTCCCACCCGCTGCCCCAGCCCCCAGCGCCCACACTCCCACTTTCTGTCTCCGTGGATTTGGTGACGCCAGAGGCCTCCTGTCCGTGGAGTCAGACGGTGCTTATCTTTTTGCGTCTGTCTTATTTCACTGACCGCCATGTCCTCGGGCTTGATCCATGCTGTAGCATGTGTTAGGATCTCCCTCCTTTTGAAGGCTGAATAATATTCCCTCTAGGGACATATCACACTTTACTCCATGGGTAAGTCCGTTGTCCCTCAGTGGGCATTGGGTGGCTTCTGCCTTTTGATATTGCAAATAATGCTGCTGTGAAGGCGGGTGTGCCAGGGTCTATTGCAGTCGCTGTGTTCAGTTCTTTGGAGCAGACGCTCCGCAGTGGGACTGCTGGGTCATATGGCAATTCTGCTCTCACGTGTCCGCGGAGCTGCGCGCTGCTCTCCATGTGGCTGTACCGCGTTATTCCCACCGGCAGCGCAGGAACGTTCTGGTTCCTCTTCTCCCTCACCAACTCTTGTGACATTCTCTTGTTTTGATAGAACCATCCTTAGGGGTGTGAAGTGGTATCTCTGTGTAGTTTTGATTTGTGTTTTTCTAAAGATTAGTGATGTAAGCAGTTTTCTTTAATGCACTTTTTGCCATTTGTAAAATGTGATGTTTTAAAATATTGTCTCCTCGCATCTGCTCACATACAGAAACAAAGGTTTTATGTTGACCTTGTAAACTTAATTATTGGTTCTGATGATCTGTAGGTTCATTTGGGTTTTCTACTGGCATGGTCATGTTTTCTGTGAGTGGCAGTTTTATTTTATTTTACGTTTTTTTCTTACCTTATCAACACTGGCTAGGAGCCCGTGCACACTGTGGGGTAGGCGTGGAGAGAACTGACTAACCGCAGGGACAGAGAGCCCAGTTCCTTCTTGTCCAGGAAGCATGATGCTTGCTGTAGAGTTTCGATTGAAATAATCATGTGGTTTTTTCCCTTTATTTTATTAATATATTGACTCGCCAACCTTGAGTTTCTAGAAAAATACAACTTGTTATTGCGTACTTTATGTAAATGTGGGTTTGGTTTGCTAATGCTTTGTTTAGGAGTTCTGCATTCATGTTCACGAGAGGGATTGAGCTGTAACTTTTTTCTTGTAATTTTCCTAGTTGTCGGGCATCAAGGTTACGCTGACCTCATTGAACTATTTGGGAAATATTTCTTATCTTTACTATTTCCTTCCTTCTATTTTCATTGGCTTTGCTTTACTTCATCTGATTTCTCATGATTAGAGAGAGTAAATTATTTCAATCCTTTAAATTTTGTCAAGTCTTGCTTTATGACCAGTTTATTGTCAATTTAGTTAAATGTTGTGTATGCACTTGAAAATTTGTGTTTTATGCGTTGAATGCAGTGTTCCCTATGTCTCAGTCATAGAAATGATGCTTTAGAAATCTATACCTTTTGGCAATTTATTACCAGTTTCAACAGTTACTGAGATTCCTGTGTTAAAATATCCCACAGTGATTGTGGATTTGTCTATTTTAACCTTTGGTTCTGTTCATTTTTATGTTATTAGGTGCATATGGCTTGGGAATCACACCTTCCCTGTGGATTGGTCCCACTGCCATCCTGAAATTTCCCTGTTATCACCACGAGTGTCTTGTCCTGAAGTCCCCCTCGACCGTGGCGTGGCACACCAGCTTCCTCTTGCTGGCGTCTGTAGGGCAGGTCTCCTTCTACCTTTTTATTTTTTTACCTTTAATACATTTATGTGTAAAGAGTATCTCCAAAATCAACACATAGTTTTTTTGTTTGTTTTATTTTGTTTCAGGTCTAATCTGACCCTGGCAATCTTTGTCTTTTAATTGGAGTATTTCAGTGTAATTGCTGATTATTTGTGTTTAAATTGATCTGACTTTGTTACTCCAGGAGAAACCAAGTTGTGTTTGAATTATCCTGTTTTTCCTCTACGAACTTGTTGGTTAAACATAGTTTAATAATATTTAACGGCTCCTCTAGAGAATAAGGCTTGTACCGTGGACCTATTGGAGTCTGACATTCACTAACACCTCTGTTTCCAACAATGCTGGACCCCAGGGGGGTCCTCTCTCCTCACCTCTCCCCCCTTTGTGCTAGCCCAGTCTTGCGTTTTAAGTCTGCGTGCGTCCTGAGTCCCACGTGCATCCTGAGTCCCACGTGCATCCCGAGTCCCGCGTGCGTCCCGAGTCCCACGAGCGTCCTGAGTCCCGCGTGCGTCCCGAGTCCCGCGTGCGTCCCGAGTCCCACGTGCGTCCCGAGTCCCACATGACAGCTCTGCTTTATAGCATTCATATTTATTTGAGATTTGTCAGTGGTTCATTCTAGCATTTTTTTGCTTCCATCTGTGCTACATTTTCTCTGCCCAAGTAAGTTCATATAGTGTTTTTTGTTTTGTTTTGTTTTTTAGTGCAGGTCTCTTGGCAATGAGTTATTTGTTTTGTTTTGTTTCATTTTAGATCTGAAAATGTCTCTCCTTCAGCTTCATCACGAGGACTATTTGTGTTGGGCAGAGCAGTCTGAGCTGGTAGTTATTCTCTTTTAGCATCCTGAAGACGTAAATCCATTCTCTTTCAGATTCCATCATTTTATTGCTCCATATAAAACGACGTTTCTTTCTTAGTTCGAGTGCTTTACATATGTGCCCCTTGTCCCTGGTTCCCAGCAGCTTCCTGTGACTTGTCCATCGTGGTTTGCTGTGTGCTGATCTGGCTCAGGGTCACTTGTGTTTCCTGACTGTCCTTCCAGACTCCAGATACTCACGTGGTGCTAGACGTTTTCATCATGTCTTTCATCCTTTAAACTATTTTATTTTATTTTATTTTTAAATTTTTTCTCTCTGTTCTTCAGTCTGGATATTTTCTACTGCCTCACAGTTGGCTCTCCAGTTCTCTCTTCTACTGTGTCTAATCTCCTTTAATCTATTAAGGTTTGTCTTTCTTTTCTATTCTTTTTCTTTTCCTTTCTATTTTTTTTTTTTCTTTTACAACTTTATGGAGGAATAATTGGCATGCAAAAACAATTATATTTACAGTACAGTTTGATAAGCTTTGACATACAGATACACCCCCATAAAACCATTATTACAATCAAGATTATGAAAATGTCTCTCGCCCCCAAACCTGGGCATCAAATTTGGGGTTGGCAGTGACTTTCTCTCACTTGCTGAGGTTGTCTCTCTATCGTCTCTGGCCACCTGTTGCTCCTGAAAAGCTGGATCTGTTTAAATGCCCTTTGTAGTTAATTTGCCATTTTTTCCTTTAAAGATCTCTGCCTTTTGTGTTTTGTAGTTTCACTGTGGTGTGTCTAGGGGTGAGTTCGCTTTGTCTTGTTCTATTATTGCCAGTTCTAATGTTTCTCTTTCCCGTTCTTCTAAAACTCCCGTTAAAAACCAGCTGAACCTCTTTCATTCTCTCTTCCATGAGTCTTAATCTCTAATTTTTTCCAACTCCTTTACTCTCTGTATGGACATTGTGGGTTATTTTTGAAACCAACAGCCACAGACTTAATTTGATTCTAAGTTTTAGAGAATCAGAATACGTATTTTGCTCAGTTCAATAGCCTAGAGCCATTATACATGTAGACTTCAGATAATAAATATGGGAAATTGCAAGAGGGAAAAGATTACAGGAAGTTGCTTAAGGAATATTCTGTTCATCACAGAAAAATGTAGCCAGATAAGCATAAAGTAATAATAATTTAAACAATAGTCAAAATAGTTTAGAGTCACCAGATGCTTGCCTCTGCTTCTGCTTTGACGATAACAGTGGTCGTGCACAGATGTAAGCTGTTCTTTGCACAATTTGAGGTTGGGGAGACCTGACCACAGTCCAATGGACCATCTGTCACCCAGATGAGATGACGCCAAGGACTGAAGCAGATCAAGATTAGGGAAGATGCGGGAGCTCACCAGAGCCCACCAACCAGAGATGTCTATGAGTTGGTCACGAGCCCTGCCCTTGATTTTTCTCTTTACAAACTCATGATTAAAAGCCAGCAGGGAGTTGGGGTTGTTGTGAGGCTCCCTCCCATAAGCAATGCACTTACACGCCACTCATGCAGAAAAGGGCACTGGATTCACTCCCGCTGGCTAGGAACCGTCTCCCAAGCTGCAACCAAGGAAGAGCGGCATGGGGCTTCTGTCTTCTGGGGTTTTTGAAGACAAAAACTAAATCCCGTGGGCACACGGGTTTATCCAGGTGCACAAAGAAAGCTAGGGAGCTAGGTCACAGAGGCCGAGAATGAGCCGTTCGAGCAGCCAAGCGTGCAAGTTCTCATTGTGTGTGGCTCCTGTTCCCGTGTAATAGTTCACCGCGTATGGCTCCGGTCCCCATGTAATAGTTCACCGTCTGTGGCTCCTGTTCCCGTGTAATAGTTCGCCGTGGGTGGCTCCTGTTCCCGTGTAATAGTTCACCGTGTGTGGCTCCTGTTCCCGTGTAATAGTTCACCACGTGTGGCTCCTGTTCCCGTGTAACAGTTCACCGCGTGTGGCTCCTGTTCCCGTGTAACAGTTCACCGCGTGTGGCTCCTGTTCCCGTGTAACAGTTCACCGTGTGTGGCTCCTGTTCCCGTGTAATAGTTCACCGTTTGTGGCTGCTGTTCCCGTGTAATAGTTCAGTGTGGGTGGTTCCTGTTCCCGTGTAATAGTTCACCGAGGGTGGCGCCTGTTCCCGTGTAATAGTTCACCGTGTGTGGTTCCTGTTCCCGTGTAATAGTTCACCGCGTGTGGCTCCTGTTCCCGTGTAACAGTTCACCGTGTGTGGCTCCTGTTCCCGTGTAACAGTTCACCGTGTGTGGCTCCTGTTCCCGTGTAACAGTTCACCGCGTGTGGCTCCTGTTCCCGTGTAATAGTTCACCGCGTGTGGCTCCTGTTCCCGTGTAATAGTTCAGTGTGTGTGGTTCCTGTTCCCGTGTAATAGTTCACCGCGTGTGGTTCCTGTTCCCATGTAATAGTTCACCGCGTGTGGTTCCTGTTCCCGTGTAATAGTTCACCGCGTGTGGCTCCTGTTCCCGTGTAATACTTCAGTGTGTGTGGCTCCTGTTCCCATGTAATAGTTCACCGTGTGTGGCTCCTGTTCCCATGTAATAGTTCACCGCGTGTGGCTCCTGTTCCCATGTAATAGTTCACCGCGTGTGGCTCCTGTTCCCGTGTAATAGTTCACCACGTGTGGTTCCTGTTCCCATGTAATAGTTCACCGTGTGTGGCTCCTGTTCCCATGTAATAGTTCACCGCGTGTGGCTCCTGTTCCCATGTAATAGTTCACCGCGTGTGGCTCCTGTTCCCATGTAATAGTTCACCACGTGTGGCTCCTGTTCCCATGTAATAGTTCACCACGTGTGGCTCCTGTTCCCGTGTAATAGTTCACCGCGTGTGGCTCCTGTTCCCATGTAATACTTCAGTGTGTTTGGCTCCTGTTCCCATGTAATAGTTCACCGCGTGTGGCTCCTGTTCCCGTGTAATAGTTCAGTGTGTGTGGCTCCTGTTCCCGTGTAATAGTTCACCACGTGTGGCTCCTGTTCCCATGTAATAGTTCACCACGTGTGGCTCCTGTTCCCGTGTAATAGTTCACCGCGTGTGGCTCCTGTTCCCGTGTAATAGTTCACCGCGTGTGGCTCCTGTTCCCGTGTAATAGTTCACCGCGTGTGGCTCCTGTTCCCGTGTTATAGTTCACCGCGTGTGGCTCCTGTTCCCGTGTAATAGTTCACCGCGTGTGGCTCCTGTTCCCATGTTATAGTTCACCGCGTGTGGCTCCTGTTCCCGTGTAATAGTTCACCGCGTGTGGCTCCTGTTCCCGTGTAATAGTTCACCGCGTGTGGCTCCTGTTCCCGTGTAATAGTTCACCGCGTGTGGCTCCTGTTCCCGTGTAATAGTTCACCGCGTGTGGCTCCTGTTCCCGTGTAATAGTTCACCGCGTGTGGCTCCTGTTCCCGTGTAATAGTTTACCGCGTGTGGCTCCTGTTCCCGTGTAATAGTTCACCGCGTGTGGCTCCTGTTCCCGTGTAATAGTTCACCGCGTGTGGCTCCTGTTCCCGTGTAATAGTTTACCGCGTGTGGCTCCTGTTCCCGTGTAATAGTTCACCGCGTGTGGCTCCTGTTCCCGTGTAATAGTTTACCGCGTGTGGTTCCTGTTCCCGTGTAATAGTTCACCGCGTGTGGCTCCTGTTCCCGTGTAACAGTTCACCGCGTGTGGCTCCTGTTCCCGTGTAACAGTTCACCGCGTGTGGCTCCTGTTCCCGTGTAACAGTTCACCGCGTGTGGCTCCTGTTCCCGTGTAACAGTTCACCGCGTGTGGCTCCTGTTCCCGTGTAACAGTTCACCGCGTGTGGCTCCTGTTCCCGTGTAATAGTTCACCGCGTGTGGCTCCTGTTCCCGTGTAATAGTTCACCGCGTTTGGCTCCTGTTCCCGTGTAACAGTTCACCACGTGTGGCTCCTGTTCCCGTGTAATAGTTCACCGCGTGTGGCTCCTGTTCCCATGTAATAGTTCACCGCGTGTGGTTCCTGTTCCCATGTAATAGTTCACCGTGTGTGGCTCCTGTTCCCGTCTAATAGTTTACCACGTGTGGCTCCTGTTCCCGTGTAATAGTTCACCATGTGTGGCTCCTGTTCCCATGTAACAGTTCACCGCGTGTGGCTCCTGTTCCTGTGTAATAGTTCAGTGTGTGTGGCTCCTGTTCCCATGTAATAGTTCACCGCGTGTGGCTCCTGTTCCCGTGTAATAGTTCACCGTGGGTGGTTCCTGTTCCCATGTAATAGTTCAGTGTGTGTGCCTCCTGTTCCCTTGTAATAGTTCACCGCGTGTGGCTCCTGTTCCCATGTAACAGTTCACCGCGTGTGGCTCCTGTTCCCGTGTAATAGTTCAGTGTGTGTGGCTCCTGTTCCCGTGTAATAGTTCACCGCGTGTGGCTCCTGTTCCCGTGTAATAGTTCACCGCGTGTGGCTCCTGTTCCCGTGTAATAGTTCACCGCGTGTGGCTCCTGTTCCCGTGTAATAGTTCACCGCGTGTGCCTCCTGTTCCCGTGTAATAGTTCACCACGTGTGGCTCCTGTTCCCGTGTAATAGTTCACCACGTGTGGCTCCTGTTCCCATGTAATAGTTCACCACGTGTGGCTCCTGTTCCCATGTAATAGTTCACCGCGTGTGGTTCCTGTTCCCGTGTAATAGTTCACCGCGTGTGGCTCCTGTTCCCCTGTAATAGTTTACCACGTGTGGCTCCTGTTCCCGTGTAATAGTTCACCACGTGTGGCTCCTGTTCCCATGTAACAGTTCACCGCGTGTGGCTCCTTTTCCTGTGTAATAGTTCAGTGTGTGTGGCTCCTGTTCCCATGTAATAGTTCACCGCGTGTGGCTCCTGTTCCCGTGTAATAGTTCACCGTGGGTGGTTCCTGTTCCCATGTAATAGTTCAGTGTGTGTGCCTCCTGTTCCCGTGTAATAGTTCACCGCGTGTGGCTCCTGTTCCCGTGTAATAGTTCACCGTGGGTGGTTCCTGTTCCCATGTAATAGTTCAGTGTGTGTGGCTCCTGTTCCCATGTAATAGTTCACCATGTGTGGTTCCTGTTCCCGTGTAATAGTTCACCACGTGTGGCTCCTGTTCCCATGTAATAGTTCAGGTGTGTGGCTCCTGTTCCCATGTAACAGTTCACCGCGTGTGGCTCCTGTTCCTGTGTAATAGTTCAGTGTGTGTGGCTCCTGTTCCCATGTAATAGTTCACCATGTGTGGTTCCTGTTCCCGTGTAATAGTTCACCGTGTGTGGCTCCTGTTCCCATGTAATAGTTCACCGCGTGTGGCTCCTGTTCCCATGTAACAGTTCACCGCGTGTGGCTCCTGTTCCCATGTAATAGTTCACTGTGTGTGTGGTTCCTGTTCCCATGTAACAGTTCACCGTGGGTGGCTCCTGTTCCCATGTAATAGTTCACCGTGGGTGGCTCCTGTTCCCATGTACTAGTTCACCGCGTGTGGCTCCTGTTCTCGTGTAATAGTTCACGATGGGTGGCTCCTGTTTCCATGTAATAGTTCACTGTGTTTGGCTCCTGTTGCCATGTAATAGTTCACATGGATGGCTCATGTTTCTATGCAATGGTTTTTGATTCTATGAAAAGGTCAATGGTTTCTCATGCAGAAGGGGGGCGTAGTCTGCAGGTCAGACCGGGGGCAAAATGGAGTTACTTAGGTTCAGCAAGCAATTGTACAGAGGCAGATAGCGTACGTTATGAGGTGTGGGCAGCTCTGTTTCAGGGTGTTATGCGACAGCTTCCCGTTCTCATGCACGGCCTCCTGCACTAAAGCCTGCGGCTTCCTCGCTGCAAGTCTTGGTGTTCGGTGTCTGGCTCAGCCACAGTTGGGCAGGTCCCTTCTCTGTTTGGTGACAGTCTTTTAGAGCGTAGCTTTGAGCTATGTCTAATCTGTTGTTTACCCTGTTATTCGTGTGTATGATTTCAATAGCTATATACCTCATTTTTAGAAGTTTCATTTTATTCTTTTAAAATCTTCCTCTTTTTCATGGAGTGTTGTATTTTCTTTTGGTTAGGATGCCTTCTTCCAGAATTAATAATTTTAAACACAGTTAAAAGAGAACAAGCTCGTGGTGGTTTATTCCCTGTGTGTTTGTCATTGGGATTATGGGCTAATTTTCAGTGAGACTGTCCGTGGGACTCCTAGGAGGCTGTCTGGGGGAGGACCCCTTCAAAGCACTTTGGTGTTTACTTTCGGCAGGCGACGTCTTGGCTTGTCACCAGCCTGGGACCATTTTTGTTTGTCTTTTTATCCTGGTGGTTCTTGGATAACAAAAGTAATATAAATATGGATCCCACATCGTTTGAGGTGCAGGCCCTGTTATGTAAAATTCATCTCATTTTATCCATAGGCAGATATTTTTCTGAGTCTTCTTTCTGTCATGCAAACTTAACTATTCACTTAAAATATTTATTTTTGTTTCGCTTTGTTTCGCTCAGCATTTCTAGTTGCTCGCTGCTGGTGTCTCTTACTTTCTACTGTGTCGCGGCACCTCACACACAGGGAATTGCTGCGATGAACGGCCCCTGTGCCGGGCTCCTGGCGTGCAGGCCCTGACCTCACAGAGCCGAGGCTAAGGGAAGAAGCAGACGTGCAAACCCAAACTCACACAGCGGGGTGGCAAGTGTCCTCGTGTCCACAGGTGCTTCAGAGAGGGAGGAGGGCCGAGGAGGAATTGCAAAATCGTTCAGTCAAAACCCATCTTTTGACTATTTTGAAGAATCACTCCTTCATTCATTCCTTTATTTGTATACTCAATAAATATTTATTAATTACTAATTACAGGTTAATTTGCTATTCTAGTTTCTCTTTGCTCAATGACACCCCTGTAGCAATGGACACACCTGGTGTCCAGACCTTTGTTTCCAAATGCCGTTCTCCAATAGAAGGGACCAAGGCTCCTCGGAGAGGTGACTGATTCCAGGGCTTGGGGGGAGAAATACAAGATGAGCCTGGAGTATCTGATCATGGCGGAGAGTGAGAAAGTGCTCGACAGAGAAGGGCGGTGTGTCCAGAGGTGCAGGAGCCAACCCGAGCAATGGCCACAGAGGACCACAGCCCAAAGGGTGGGACAGACATCCACCAGTCCATGTCGCTATACATAAGTGACTGGATAAACAGATGGGGAAAGAGACAGTTCTTCCTTCCACAGGAATTCCGAATCATAAATGTAGAAGGAATGAGGGAAACAGGAAATCACTATTAGCACTCCACAAACAAAAGTAGAATTTTGGTGCAGGCAAAATTCACCAACACATGGTAAAATTAGCAGGCAAAAGTTTGAGAAGAAATACAAAATGTTTCACTAGTCTCAAAGTATCTCCCCCAAGACATTTACAAGTTACAAAGGAAAAATAGTAACTTCACAGTAGGGGAACCTGGCAGACACCACCTTAACCGGATGACCAAGGTCAAAGTAACCTGCAACAAAATGTGCCGACACGGCCCGGCGCCTCCCGCCAGCAGCTGCTGAGAAGCACGCGGCGTTTCTGTGGGTTTCTCGCCCACGATGCACAACCGCCACCTAGTCGTGATGAAATAAGAGACAAACTCAAATTGAGGCGTATTCTCCAAAATACCTGTCTGCTGCTCTTCAAAAGTGTCAAGGTCATGAAAGACAGGACAGACTGAGGACCTGCCCCAGGTTAGAGCCCAGAGGGAGAAGACACACACATGTCGCGTGGGGTCCCGCGTCGGATCCCAGCACAGGGAAGGGACGGGGCTGGAAAGCGGCAGGAGCTGGATCAGGCCCCGGCTCAGTCACTGCGCTGGACCCTGCTAACGTCCCTGCCGGGGCCACGGCGGTGCGGTCTGCGGGCGCTGACGTCGGGGGAGCTGCGTGTACAGTGCACGGGAACTCTTGTCCATGATTACAACTGAAACTCTGAAATTATTTCAAAATAAGAAGTTTTTTTAAAAGTACAGTAGTCATAGATTAAAGATGCAAGTGCAGAAGGCTGGAAAGCAACAAATCACAGCTCTCTGTCCTCACCTTCATTCTAGGCCCGGAGGAAACCACTGCCGACTGTTTCTGAACCTCGGGGCTTCTGGAGGGAAGAAGCTGCCCTGACATCGGGGAATTTCTCTCTCCCCTCCTGCAAGTCCTTCTTTCACGTTTCTAAGACACGCTTTATTTAGGAAAATCAGCAGAGTTCCCTGCCCAACTTGAAATACTGGCCTGTAAAACTTGACCATCGGATAGAAAACTCAGATTTCCAAATCCCGAAAGTTCTGAACACAGACCGTCCCCATCCGAGGCGCGGCTGCGGTGACAAGCTCCGCACGCGCCCGCCGGGGCCCCTGGAGGTGCTGTCTCTCCCCGTGGCCGCGTCTCCACACTGTGAAATGGGGTGATAAGGCGCCCCCCTCTAGTGCTGATGCAGGACTAAGTGCATTAATGCATGGGAGCCGATTTGAAGACCGTTCTGTGCACAGAAAGCTCTGGACAACAGTTGTCTACTAAAGAAATGTTCTCTGTGTCCACCCGTGGTTCTGTTTATGGAGAGAGAACGCTGGATGTGGACACAAGAGGCACAGCTTTTAAATGGCTATGTTCTGACAATTCACAGAGAAAGTTGACGTCACTGTCAGCGAACTCACCTTCTCCCCAGACAAAAGTTTTCCTTCTGTACCTGTTTGTAACCTAAATTTGCAGACTGACACATTTTCAGTGACTCACCAATGGCTAGTTGGGATTTCGCTTCCTCACTTACAGCCACAGGGATCTGACACTCGAGGAATTCCATGTTTCCCCAGCATGTGTAGAGCAGGTTCTGTTTTGTCTGATTTTTGTCTCCACTTGGCTTTTCTTAGAGAACATGAGCAAGGCAGGAATTCGGCTGCTGCGAGCAGCTTGCGGATCCTGGCAATTTCTCAGGTCCCCAGGAGTCTGGGGAGTCATCGTGCTGATTGCCCAACAGGATCCCTTTGCTACCAGCATTGTCTGGACCTCACTCTAGAAAATAATTCCTTCTCAGTGACTTGGCTGAGGCTTCTGGTCTCAGGTTGTCTCAGGTGACTGTCTGACTTTCTCCTATTTGGTTCAGTGTAGAGTCTCTGACTCGATGACAGGGAATGCGCAGGTAAAAGGAATAGAAAAAGAAAGAAAAAACTCCCACATGATGGCATTTTCAGAGCAGCAGCAATGACATTTTGACATAGAGGTGGCAAGAACGTACAGTATTGCTTCATTAATGAGTGCACGTGCAGACAGCAGGCAACAGAAACATTTTCGTGCTCAAGGAAGTCTTGATGGAGAACACGGGTTTGGGGCAGAACAGAGACGATGTGGGATCTGGGGAGAACAAGGCAGCCAGAGAGAGGGCCTAAGTATTTCATGTGGTCGTGGTGCTTGATGAGGTTGGCACAGTCTCCCTGGGGCACATTGTCTGCACAAACCGAGAGGTAGGGAGTTGGATCTTTCACAAGTGATAAATACATCGACGCGAAAGGGCCCCCTCCACTCGCACAAGCCCCCGACAGAGCTCTTCAGGGATCCACGCCCTGAGCCCTCAGTGCACCTTTGCTGCGCACTCCCAGGTAATCGCAGGTCGCTTTTCTCAGCCGAGCGCCAGAGAGCCGAGGAAGGGCAACAAGGCCCCAGGCAGATCAGGTTTTCTCGACCCAAGTGTGAGTGAATCAGAACATCTGTGCTGCATTTTTTTACAATGCACATTTAAGACTTGGGGAAATTGGCTTGGCCAAAGCCATGTGGGACTTTTTCAAGTAATCATCAAAGATACTGCACAAATCCATAGAGCGACTGGAGTTTGCCCATCTCCTCGAAATGCCGGCCCTTGGAGGACAGGCACCCAGACCGCCGCCAACCCAGTGCAGGTTTCTGCAGTTCCCTCACTGCATGCAGGGATTTGCTGCTATTACTGAGTCAGAAAGGTGAGGACAAGGGTGTAGAACTAGCCTGGTTACCGTCCAGGCCCGTGGGTCAGAGCATGCACCTGCTGGAGGGACACACACTGCTGCAGTGGGCATGTGTGGCCTGTTCTGCCTGTCAGGGGTTGGGCTCTTCTTCCACGTGGCCATGGGTCAGGTGAACCCCCACCCCATGGTAGCACAAAGGGGAACCTCAGCTCCAGGATCATAAATTCCCAGTCAACTGCTTGAATCTGGATTCTCTGGAATCCTGTGTGTTCCTGACCAGGGAGTTTTCTATTTTGCAACAGTGAGAGGTGAGCTCTCCTGCTGGGGAGGGCATCCGAGCCCCTGCAACAGGTAAAGGAGGTGCTAGTTGGGGGCTTCCTTTCACCCAATGCTTTCCTTCGAGGTAAGACATGGGGCAGGTCCTTCTGTTTCTGAAACACACAAAACATATCTGCACTTGCAGTGTGGCACACACCGTGACCATGGCAGTTTGAGATCCACAAGTGACAAGGACTGAATGCAGGGCCTGGTCGGGGCGCTGCCCAGGAACTTGAGCATCTGGTCAGAAGTCTGGAAGTGAGAAGCTGTCCCCACCGGTGTCTAAGGACAAGAGTGGATATTTCCCTCTGCCTTTCAAAGGTCTCCCTAATTACAGAAGAATAAAAACTAGGGAAAGGTTCGGGTGGAGGTTCTCAGAGCTATCAGCCTGTCCACACCCACCTGCCCCCTGCCAGGCCAGGGATGCCCACCTGCCCCACCAGCCTGGGGGTGCCCACCAGCCCCCCAGCCGAGGGATGCCCACCTGCCTCACCAGCCCCACCAGCCCAGGGGTGCCCACCTGCCTCACCAGCCCCACCAGCCCAGGGGTGCTCACTGCCACACCAGCCCAGGGATGCCCACCTGCCTCACCAGCCCAGGGGTGCCCACCAGCCTCACCAGCCCAGGGATCCCACCTGCCTCACCAGCCCAGGGATGCCCACCAGCCCCCCAGCCCAGGGATGCCCACCTGCTCCACTAGCCCCACCAGCCCAAGGGTGCCCACTGCCACACCAGCCCAGGGATGCCCACCTGCTCCACTAGCCCCACCAGCCCAAGGGTGCCCACTGCCACACCAGCTCAGGGATGCCCACCTGCCCCACAAACCAAGGGATGCCCACCTGTCTCCCCAACCCAGGGGGTGCCCACCTGCCCCACCAGCCTGGGGGTGCCCATCTGCCCCACCTGCCCAAGGATGCCCACCTGCTCTGCCAGGCAGTGAAGCTGGTTCAGCCCTCAGCTTACAGTCCGGCTTTGCTTTAAGGACCATTCGTCCAGTTCACACTCCATGTACATCAGGGCTAATTCCTCTGCATTGTTTCTGTCATGTGTCTGCTCTTGTCTGGGCTGCCAGAGGGTAAAACATACTTCGACTCCTTAGCCTTGCTCAACGTCCCTGACAGTCTGTCTGACATCCCCGACCCATTCTGTGGCGATCATGACTGGGGGTCAGTCAGGTCCCATCGGCCGGCCCAGTGCATAGCAGCAAAGCTCAAGGGGTGGCAGGCAAGGGTCGAGGCTCCTGCTGTGGTCCGGGCAAGAGGCGAGGTGGGGCAGAGTAAGAGAGATGGGCATCCGTGGGCGAGGCTGGAGGTTTCCACAGGGAGAATGTGCGGGTCTTGGGGTTGCTTCTATGGGGAGGGAAGCTGTGCTCCAGGACGAGGCTCCGATCCCCAGGGCTGCAGAGTGCACTGTCCACTTGTCCGCCTGGCTTGCCTGTGTGCCTGGGGAATTGCAGGCAGCCCTGCTGAGGCCCCGAGCCGTCCAGTCGCCTTTGTGGACCTCAGCACCCTGCGGTGCTGCAGCCTGGAGTGAATCAGTAGAATCAGTGACCAGAGGGTCTGACAGGTGTGAACATCTTTCCCTCCCTCCCTCTCTCCCCTCATCCAAAGACTGTGGTTAGGCCCCCACTGCATGCCAGGCAGCCTGCTGGGATGAGAGCTGCTGTCCAGGTGACGTTGCCCCTGCCCCGGGGACACCTGGCCAAGTTTACGCCATGCTCACCACGGCCCATCTGCACTCTGCGGTGGCACTCCATCGGGGTCTCCAGGCGGGAGAAACATCTGAGGCCTCATTTGGCCACAGCAGCTGACGGCATCCGAGAGCAGGAGCCGTGAGGAGCTCCCGGCACCCGTGCCCTTGGGATCTTCCCAGCCGGCCACTCCCAGAACTGAGACTACTAACAGCCACCAAGGACACCTGCACGTGGATCTTGTCATCCCAGTGGAGGCCACAGACAAGAACAGATCCAGCCAATGATGTAATTGCAACTCATGAGAGACACTGAGCCAGAATCTCCTGGCCAATCTCTCACTCTCAGATTCCTGACTCGCAGAAACCGTGGGATAGTAAATGCTCGATGTATGACGCCGCTACATTTTGAAGCAATTTTTTTATGAAACAGAAGGTAACTAATACAAGTTTTGGTGCCGGTGGTGGGTGATGCCATAACCAAAACCTTAAAGGTGGGAGTGGCCTTGCAACCAGCAGCCAACACTTAACACTTACTGTGCCTCGACCCCCTGTGCACAGAACGCTGGGCTTGGAGGAGGCCACAGTGAGGGCTCAAAGGCAAGGAAAGTGTCACTGGAAACAGACTGTAGGAAAGGGAGTTCTTGTCATGCAGAGACAGAGCTCGGCAACGCTGCTGCCTGCACGAGGGTGACATAGAAAGTCTGTCTGATGCGCTGGGTGACCTAGCCAAGGAGGCTTCCAGCCGGAGCCGAGCACCGCCTCATTTCCTCTCCCCGCTTGTTGCAAAACGTGAAAAGAAAGAGGTGAGCTAAGGAGGGGCCGTGGAGCGAGAGGGAGCCAGGACGTGCTGGTTTTGGAGATTCCCAGTTCCCAGCCTCTCCAGGTGGCGTGTCGTGCCGACATTAAGAGGTGGCTTCAAGCAAAGACCAAGTCTCAGGTGCCCTCAGGAAAGCGTGGACCTGAGATGAAGCCGAGGGTGTAACTGCCACCCGCTTTGGGACGTCAGAAGCATCGGCAGAGGCGCCTCGCGGTGCCGTTTCCTCAGGCAGAGGCCGTCTGAAAAGATCGGGTGTGACTCCCGCATCCTCTCAGTCAAACAACAGGGGTTCCAGGACAGTTGAGGCCTTGTCCCTTGTCACCACAGCAGAAGACGAAGAAAGAGAAGGGATTTTATCAGGAGGAGATGTGTGGGGTTGGCTTTTGGCTAATGGAGTGAGTTTCAAAAGATGCACAGGAGACCTACAACATGTTTAGGGTAATTTTGTCCGTGGAAACACTGGTAGGTTGTACTGAAAGAAACAGATGGTACAAAGTGCAGACGGGACGTTGGAGTCCCAGCCTGCAAGCAGGAAAGACTGTGAACACCACTCAGCTCAAAGAGGACCTGCCTTTCCTGGAAAAGGAAGGACGGCTTGGGGAGTGGAAGCTCGGAGCCATGGAGAGTGACTCCGGCAGGGGCAGGACTGAGTCCTCATCAAGGGACTTCCAACACCTGCCTGCTGAATTTCAGGGGGACAAGGACACGGACTCTGAGAGCCTCCCATCTGTCCTCTTCTTGAACGGGAGTGTCGACAAAGGTCATCCAGTGCCTGTCCCACCACTGCGTGTCGGGGTGTGGGGGGGATGGGTGGCTCAGCTCCCAGGCCTGTGCATGGAAGGGCGCGCCTCGGGCCTCGCCTGCACCGGGACGCGCTCAGGTGATGAGGCTGCAGACTTGAAGCTAGAGCTGCACGGGGGCCCCTCCGGGCTGTGGGAGGGAGCGGGTCTATTTTGCCTGTGAGAGGGATGTAAGTAAATCACTGGGGGCCAGAGGGTGGGCTGTGGTAGCCAGGCTCCTGGGTGGTCCCCTGGGGTTCAACGCCTCGCACGGGCCCCTCCCACATCATACCAGGGCTTGTCTGTGTGCCCAGCAGAGAATGACAGAAGGGACAGCATGTCGCTTCTGCATCTAGGTCATAAGAGACACCATGCTTTGACTGCGGTCACTCTGTCCGTCATGGACCACCGGTTCTGCGGGAGAGCTGCCACCTCTGCAGTGTGCAGAGGCCCTCGCAGTGAGAAACCGGCCAATGGTCACAGTGAGCTTGGAAGTAGATCTGCCAGCCCCAGTTGAGACTTCAGATGACAGTAGCCCCAGGTGATAGCCGGACAGTGACCACAGGGTTGAGCCAGACCCAGCCTGCCAAGCCCTTCAGAAGCCATGAGACAAGAGGCACTTGTTGTTTTAAGCAGCTAAGTTTGGGAGGAATTTTTATGCACAGTGGATGAATAATGCACCTCCACTCAGGAGTCAGGGGCCAGCCCCTGACAGAGGCTTTCACGGTTCTCTGGGGGTCGTTGCCTGAAGGGGAAGATGCCCAGAGGACACACAAGGGAAGACATCCATGGCCTGGCCTGGAGGTGGCACACAGCAACTGGCTCACGTTCCTCGGAAGACAACTCATCTCATGGGCTCACCCATCTGTGGAGGATGCGGGGGTCCAGGAGGAGGAAACAGCTGGAAAGAGCTGCTATCCCTGCCAGAGAGAACCAGGACAACCTGGCATTTGGCCTTGCAGCTGGTCCCTAAGGAGCCACAGCACTGGGGAGGCAGCGGGCCGGGCCGTGCAGAGGCTGTGCTGTGGCAGAGGTGCTCTGTCCTCTACCACTGGCCTCCAGGAGGCCTTCGGTGAGGGCGCGAGCTGGGGGGTGGGCTCTGAGGTCACAGGAAAGGCTGGCCTAGGTCAGGGACACAGACACTGACGTGGAGGGGGGCTTTCAGGGCTGCCTTCTCCAGCAGGTGGTGGCCACACAGGGACTGGCCACAGAGCAGGGAGGGTGTCCCTGGGCATCCCAGGCTCCCAGACAAACCACGTGGCTGACGCTGGGCCCAGAGCACCTGTAAGGGCGTAAAGCGGGTGATCCTTTCCTCCCCATCATCAAGGTCATTGCCAGCACCCCATTACAGAAAACCAAGTTACGAGGAAAGCATAACACATTTATTACATGCACGTGTGCACAAGAGAGTCACACAAAATACGGAACCTGAAAGGAGGGGTCGGATGGCCGACGTGCCTGCCCCACCCTGGGGTCGCAGAAAGAAGGGGCTGGAGTGCGGCGAGAGGTGACGGAGGGAGAGAGGGACTGGGGCAGCTGCAGCCTGGCGATGCTGATGGGACCTCACAGGCAGCAGCCCCCGGAGAGAGGAGGCGGCGGCCGCACGGCCAGTTCCCTGTGGTCCTCCCCAGGCGGCAGGCTCTGGGCTGATCGCCCTAGAGCTGGACGGCGGGGAAGGAAACAGGCTGCACCTGCTGCCCGCCTCGCGGTGTTTCTCCCACACAAGAGGCAGCTGGTCAGGGCTGCTCCTGTGTTTCAGGCCCTCTCAGTAGCCGTCATGAAACACACCCAAGAAGTATGCTTTGGGGTGAAAGTTTTTGGCTTTCTTCAGACCCATTTTGGGGATCTGCAGGTGTGGACTCCTGTCTGCTCCCAGGCCAGGCAGCCCAGTGACGTCCCAGAACAAACTCCTTTGCAGTTAACGTTTTCTGGGTTTGTAACTTGAGATGTGGCTGCGGAGAATCAGAGGTCTGCCCTCTTTCCATCCGGTGGTCCCGCTGAAATTAACTGTGCCCAGAACATGCATTCCCAGGGCTGTCGGGGGGAGTCACCCCAGCAGACAAAGGCCAGAGCCCTTGTCAGCTGCAGAGAGAAGCATCCAGCCAAGGGAAGACAAATGAGAAAAGAAGGGGACAAGGCCCATCAGGAGGACGAGGAACCCACTGTGGCTCCTTAGGGACTTGCAGTTTTCCCTTATTCTCTGGCATTTTCATAAGCACGTGAAAAACATCTGTGTAGAGATGAAAAGAAAACGTCGGCCTTCACCGTAAGTGCCTCATGCTGTGCGGCCTCGGGATGGGGCGCTCAGGAGCAGCATTCAGTTCGGGATCCCTCAGCACCTGGAAAAATGATTTTGGAAAGTGAGGACAGTCACTAGGGAGAATAGACAGTCACATGGGCCTCACTCAGGAGCTGAGTGCTGCCTGGGTCACCCTGCCCCTTCACCAAAAAGGGCCTGGAGCAAGGTGGGTGTCCTGGTGGGTAGGGGGTGACCACCCCAGGGACTGGCCTCCTGTGTCCACATTTGTCCCTTCCCAAGAGGTGGGAGAGAGGGCCTCCAATCTAGGGGACACAAACACTAAAGTCCTCCAATGGTGGGCCAGGCAGGGGAACGAGGCCAGGAGTCACCCCAGGCTTCCAGAACTTCACCCTTGGAGGATTTTCTTTGGAGAAATGTCACATCCAGCCTCAGGAATCAGGAGCAGGTAGCTGTTCTGAGACTCAGCAAAGCCTCTCAGACCTTGCCTTGACCTCCCCCATCAGAGTGGGGGGCAGCAGGGGGTGCAACCCCAAACTGGCACTGGAGCTGCTGCCAGGCCTGGGAGACTGAGCGCCAACCACACCAGATCACCCTGAGGGAGGAAATGCAATGGGGCTGGGGCTGGCTGCCATCATGACCCAGACTCAGTGGGGTTTTCTGGGGGAGTCCAAGGCTTGGCGAGGAGGAAAACTGGCAAAGGACTTCAAAGGCAGCCACTCTGGTGGTAGAGAGGCCCCAGGGGCGGGGGCCACCTCCAAGTGCTGGAGACCGTCGCACGCAGGACCCAGACATTTTCTCAGCCTCATCCCAATCCCACCCTCATCCCCACATTCATCCTAATCTCCATCCCCATCCAAATCTCCATCTTCATCCCCATTCTCTCCCCCCACCTCATCCTCACCTCCATCCTCATCCTCATCTCCATCTTCCTACTCATCTCCATCCCCATCTCCATCTCCATCTCCATCCCCATCCCCATCTCCATCCCCATCCCCATCTCCATCTCCATCTCCATCCCCATCCCCATCTCCATCCCCATCCCCATCTCCATCTCCATCTCCATCCCCATCTCCATCCCCATCTCCATCCCCATCTCCATCCCCATCTCCATCTCCATCCCCATCTCCATCCCCATCCCCATCTCCATCTCCATCCCCATCCCCATCTCCATCTCCATCCCCATCTCCATCTCCATCTCTATCCCCATCTCCATCCCCATCTCCATCTCCATCCCCATCTCCATCTCCATCTCTATCCCCATCTCCATCCCCATCCCCATCTCCATCTCCATCCCCATCTCCATCTCCATCCCCATCTCCATCCCCATCCCCATCTCCATCTCCATCCCCATCCCCATCTCCATCTCCATCCCCATCTCCATCTCCATCTCCATCCCCATCTCCATCCCCATCTCCATCTCCATCTCCATCCCCATCTCCATCTCCGTCTCCATCCCCATCTCCATCTCCATCCATATCTCCATCCCCATCTCCATCTCCATCCCCATCTCCATCTCCATCCCCATCTCCATCCCCATCTCCATCCATATCTCCATCCCCATCTCCATCTCCATCCCCATCTCCATCTCCATCTCCATCCCCATCTCCATCCCCATCTCCATCTCCATCTCCATCCCCATCTCCATCCCCATCTCCATCCCCATCTCCATCCCCATCTCCATCTCCATCCCCATCCCCATCTCCATCTCCATCCCCATCTCCATCCCCATCTCCATCTCCATCTCCATCCCCATCCCCATCCTCATCTCCATCCCCATCCTCATCTCCATCCCCATCTCCATCTCCATCCCCATCTCCATCCCCATCTCCATCTCCATCCCTATCTCCATCTCCATCTCCATCCCCATCTTCATCCCCATCTCCATCTCCATCTCCATCCCCATCTCCATCCCCATCTCCATCTCCATCTCCATCCCCATCTCCATCCCCATCTCCATCCTCATCTCCATCCCCATCCTCATCTCCATCCCCATTTCCATCTCCATCTCCATCTCCATCTCCATCCCCATCTCCATCCTCATCCCCATCCCCATCCTCATCCTCATCCCCATCCCCATCTCCACCTTCATCCTCATCCCTGTCTCCATCCCTCTCTCCTCATCTTCTCCCCATCCTAGGCCTCCATCCTCATCCTTTATCCTCATCCTAATCCCCATTGTCATTGTCATCACCATTGTCATCCTCATTCCCCATCCCCATCCTCCTCTCCATCCTCCATGGATCCAGCTTGGGATGTGGAGGGAGGTCCTGAGGAAAGGGTGAGTCCCTGATGCTCCTCACCCTGCATGGGCTGCACTGAGCTGGATGCCAGACTAGCCTACAGCTGAGGCTTGGGAATCCCTGGGTCCTCATGATTCAGGGTTTTGCTCCTGTTCTCCTATCTTGCTGTGCATGCATCGAAACTTCCTAAAAATGTCCTTTCCATTGCAGGAAGCAGTTCAAGGAGGACTAAGAAGTGCTCGGTCTCGGGTTTTATTAGGAGTGACATGCTGCATTGTAAAGGACAGAGCTCTGTGTTCTGCTTTTCGCTCTGCAAACAGACAGAGGTGAAACGCTTTGTGCCTGCCACAGCGCATGATGAGAACCTGTGTCCACCATCCCCAGCTGGGCCCGGCCAGCCTTCCTTGGAGACACACTGCCCAGGAGGACCATCTCGAGTAGGGTGTTGCTCAGATCAGAGCTGCCAGTGCCCAGACTTCCTCCCTGCACCTCAAGACTCCTGTCCTGTGCAAGTTCTGTGGGTGGGATGAACAGGTAGGCCACCGCCCACCGTGCCCTCCCACTCAGGGCTTGTTTGGACGTCCGAGCACAGGGAGGTCAGCTCTTGCCCACGGGGCTGGGTGTGGTACATGCTGCTAGAGAGGGGGCCTGGCGTGTCCTGATGACCAGGGCCGCTATGCAGAGCCGGGGGTTTGGGGGGCTGACTCAGCAGGAGATGACCTGGCCACTAAGACGAGGCGGAAGAAGGGAGCCATTGGTCACCATGAGGGCAAGAGGGGAGAGGAGCAGCTTTCTCCAGGCAAAGAGGGTGGCAGGGGAGAAATGCAAAAGGCTCAGAAGGGGCTGGGCCAGGTGGCCGCAGCACCTGGAGGGTTCTCACCTCTCACCTTCAGAGAATGTCTCGAGCAGTCGACCAAGATGTGGACAATGGTCTACATCTTTTCTACAGGAAAATCCAAGGTGAGGCCAAAGCCCCCCAGGGAGAGGACGGCTGAGGCTTGGCAGCCCACCCCATGTCCCCACACAGAGCCAGGCGCTGGCACAGGGGCCCCGGGTCTGCATCCTGGCGCCTTCAACGGGAATGATGACAATGGTCTTCGGCAGGACAAGGTGACTTTACAGGGGTGGCATGTGAAATGTGTTGCCCAGCCTTCCTGAGACCCCCGGACCTGCAGGTACCTTGGGTGCAGGCCCTGGGAAGACCGGGGCAGCATGTGAGCAACCAGCCCATATGGACCCTTTCAGATCTTAGCACAATGATCTCACGCTTGGGCTCATGTGTCGTGTCCCGTCCTGGCTGTGGCATCTGGAGAAACAGAAGGATGGTGTGGAAGCGGTCATGTTGCTTTTCTTAGGACGAGGGAACTTCAGCAGCAGGTTAGATGGAGAGTGATCCAGAAGATGGAGCAGGAGATGGACAGGGCAGAGTGGCCATCAGACGTGGTCCCACATGGCAGCAATGCCCTGAGCAGCAGCAGACAGCTGGCAGCAGAGGCCAGGCACTCAGCATGACCAGGAGACTCAGGCACACCCTGCACCCCACCTGGAGCTGCAGGAGCCCCAGGCTGCTTCTGTGACATCTGAGTGTGAGTCAGAAAGCCAAGGCTGCACCTGAAGGCCTCCTGCTGGCACCATCATCTTGTGGCTGGTGACTGGGTGGCCCCGAGCCCTGGCTGTCACCTCTGCTACGGGCATGGCTGGTGCTGCCCTGACTCGGCCACTGCTGTAGATTACATGCCCCCCAGCCTCACTGAGGCTTAATCCCCACTATAACTGCTAAAGGTGGGAAATCCTATTATGGTAATTGAAAAGTGGGGCCTTGAAGAGGCAATTAGGTTTCAGGACCATGCAGTAGTGAATAAATTAATAATGGTCACCGGCATGGTTCTGGGGGCTTTAAAAGAGGAGCACGTGAGAGTCTTTCTGCTCCATCATTTCTGCTATGTGAGACCCCTGGGTCACTAGTTTGTTATAAGCAACAAATGGACTAATGCAGCACAGACACTCACAAAGTCCCAGATGTTCAATGCCTCACATTGCCAAAGTGGACCCATTTTCCAGACAGGGAAACTGAGGTCCCGAAAGAAACCTGGTGTATGGGTGCTTTGTCACCCAAGCCCCTGCAGGGCTCGAGGGCTGTAGGTGAGGTTGGCTCCATCTCCTGGTCTGACGGTGTGGGGGCAGAGGCAGCCCTGTCACGTGAGGGTGGCCAAGGTCTGCCCTGGGCAAGATGCCCAATGGTTTCTCAGGTTCACCATCCTCTCCTCAAACACTCAAGTCCTTTGTCCATTATCATTACAGTTATTTAAATAAAAGAAGTCTAATACACATCATGTCCCCCAGACTCGGATTCCTGCCCACTGGGGGGACTGCAGGCCGCAGCTTGGCCTTTGGGCACAGCGCACGTGTCAGGTGGAGTTCCAGCCTGCAGCGTGCTCCCTGTGGCCTCCTGGCTTTGAGAATGGAGCATCGAGGTGTGGCTTAGGCTTCTCTTATGTCGTGAGGGGACAAGTGCGCCATCAACAGGAGTGGACTCACTGCAGTTTCCCATCTGAGCTGCTGTGTGTGCCCTTCGAACGATTGTGCCACAGTGGGAACGGCCCTGGTCGCTTCAGTGTGGCCTGAGTGTCACTATTAGTACAGGAGGAGCCACGGTCACAGTGTCACGCTGAGCCTCTGCTCAGCACCGTGTTCCAGGCCTGCGGGCTCCCGTGAAGCCTCCTCACCCAGTGCAAGGCGAGGGCCATGCCACTTGCCATTGCCAAGTATCAGCACAGTCGTAGTCGTGAGCCAGTGTTTCACAAGCCCCAGCCGCAAAGCTGAGCACGTACCTGCATCTGTCGGTTTATTTCCCCATGAGTTTGGCTCCAAATTAGAGAACCATGTGATGCCACACCTCGCTTTGTGGGTACATGTCTACGTAAGGTTGCGTGTGTTTGATCGAGGGCAGGTTCCTGCCATTTCCTGCAGCTGGGGCATCTCGCAATGCCCAGGGAAGCCGCCCTTCATGGAAGCGCAAGGGGAGGTGTGTTCCTGAGACAGTTCCGGCACCTGACAAGGCCGTCTGTCCCGGTGCAGTGGCCTCCCTCCTGAGAAACTGCCCCAGAGTACAGGAGGATGTTGGAGCAGCGCACCAGTGGCTAGAATGCAACTGTCCCTTGTGCCAGACGACCTGTCCCCCAAAGGACGCCGCCCAGAGGTCCCCACTGCAGCAGGTATGGCTGCTCACCCCCTAGTGAACAGCCACTTTACACGTCCCCATGTTGTATTTAGACACAAGCTCCTCACCCTGCTTCAGCCGGAGCAACAACTTTACGAGCTGGTTCTTGCCTACAAAGCTCACCATCAAAGGAGGGGAGCAGAAGGAAACCCCTGAAACTTGACAATAAGCCACCGCATGTGAGTCGTGGCCCTGCTGATCCTACTCCCTCGATGGTTTTCAGGCCCCCTCCCCTGCTCGGACCCACACCCTCTGTACTGGTTGCAGCAGAGCCGTGGGTGCCTCCTGCAAGTGACGGTCTGCTTCACCCCAATTCAGAGGTGAGGGCTGACTAGATGGGGTGCGGGGATGCGCTGGGGTGCCCTGGAGACGACCTGGCGGAATGGCCCAGAAATACCCAAAATGAAATTGGCTGAGTGCTGGTGGGGAGGGTGGCAGAGGGTGACCACGGCCTGGGCTGGGCAGCGGCATGAGAAGGCCAGGTGTGCAGGGACCAAGGACACAAGGGCAACCCCAGCAGTCAGGAGAGTCAGGCTGGGATGGCCCTGACATCACCCCTTGGATAGGCTGCACCTGGGACCTCTGCCACATCCTCTGCAAGATCAGACCAGAATCCAAACAGTTGTTTGATCTTAAAACTAAGCCTGTGTTTGTAACAGGAAACCAGAGCCAGTGCAGCCGGGGGAGTCAGATGGAACTGCCGTGCATGTCCCAGAGCAGCCTACAGAGCACAGGGGACAGACAAGGGTGCTGCTGCTCAGAACTGCTGGGAGCATGCGTCTGACAAGAGTGAATAATCGCTGCGTGCACGGGGCAGACGCCTGACCTCTTAAAGCAACCCTCCGAGGACCAGGGCTGGGACAGGAGACCCCAGGCACCGAGGCTGTGGGCCTTGAGGGTTCTCTGGGCCTTGGGGACGAGGTCAGTCCCAGGGCACCGTGCTGTGGGGGCTGTCCCGAGACCAAGCCTATAGGATTGGGCAGTTTTTCCTCTTTGTCTGGGAACCCGGACAGGTGCCAGTGCCATAAAGGGCCTTTTATTTTCTTTTCAAGTCTCTTGACTAAAATGCCACAGAACGTGAGGGTTCCAGCTGAGCTTGGGGCTGCTTGCTGCAGGGCCCCATCAGGTCTTGGCTTGGCCCAAATGACTGGAAAACATTCCAAGAATCTCAGCACCGTGGTTCTGTTTTCTCTCGGCTCTCGAGAGTTTGAGGAATGTGTAATTATTTATGAGATGCTGTCGCACTGGCTGCGGAGCCTCGTTTGAAGACGAGGCAGCAGATGCGGAGCCCTCCTGGCTGGAGCCTCGGGCGCTGCTCTCACTGGCCGCGGCACTGGGACGTCCGCCGCACTCGCCAGCATCAGACTCCAGGTGAGGCAGGACCTGGGCCATCTTCTACGGGAAGCGAAGCCGAGACGTGAGCTTGCTCAGCCTCAGAGCGGGCAGGTGGGCTTCTCCCCTCACTCCCCACCCCGAGGCATCCTGCTGCAGGGACCCAAGCCCCTCCCTGCATCTCCCACTGCCTTGCACCTCAGGCGGGTGGTCCGCAGACCCCAGCCCTACCGGGGCTCAGCTGCTGTGGAGGTGCAGGGTGGGGTACAGTTGCCCCCAAAGGATCCTGGGGCTTCGTAGGCCGGTCCAAATCCCTGCAGATCCCTCATGTCAGGGAGGGGTTCCTCGAAGGCTGCCTGTGCGATTTGAGACCCCACTAGAGCTGCAACGGGACCTGCCTCCTTTCTGGGACATCTCCTGAGCATGAGGCAGGAGAGCAGGGTGACTCAGAAGTCCCTCCCCAGCGTCTCACCCCAGCGATGCAGCAGCCCTGCGACCTCGGCCCCAAGCCCTGGCCATCACCTCCAGGCTCTTGTCCTAGGTTGCTGAGGTGGGGCATCTTCCAGGTGGGGAGGCTGAGGTGCAGAGAGGACCTGGGCAGGGCAGTGCTTTGTCACGGCGCCCTGCAGGCAGGGTACAGACAGAACCCCCATTCCTGGAGCCTGCGCTAACCAGTACTCAAGAAAAGCCATGTTACCACTTAACAGACACAGGACCACATCTGGAAACATTCAACATTCATTCATGAAAAAAATTCTCAGCACACTAAGAATAGAAAGGAATTTCCTTAACTGGATAAAGGGTCTCTTCAAAAACCTTCAGCAAATACAGTACTAAAGGGTGAAACATAGAGAGTGTTCCTTGTGGGAGGGGACATGATAAACACACCTTCCGACACCGCTCCTTTTTAACATTCTAAGAGAGGTCATGGCTACCATATGATTCATATGCGAAAAAGAGAGAGAGACACAGAGAGAGACAGGGACAGGGAGAGAGAGACAGAGACAGACAGAGAGAGAGACAGACAGAGAGACAGGGAGACAGAGGAAACAGAGACAGAGAAACAGAGAGAGACAGAGACAGAGAGACAGAGACAGGGAGAGAGAGACAGACAGAGAGACAGAGATAGATGCACAGAGAGAGACAGACACAGAGAGAGACAGGGAGACAGACAGAGAGACAGAGACACAGAGAGAGACAGAGACAGGGAGAGAGAGACAGAAAGACAGAGAGAGACAGAGAGGGAGACACAGAGAGAGACAGACAGAGAGACAGACAGATAGAGACAGGGAGAGAAAGAGAGAGAGACAGCGAGACAGAGCGGAACAGGAGAGGAAGAGATAGTGACATAATCAATGATTAAAAAGGAAACCATTATTCACAAATGGCATCATTATGGAAATTAGGAAAAAATGAACAAGACAAAAAGAAAATAATAAAGATAAGAAATAAAAGATAACGTAGAGATCCAGAGGGACTTACACGTGCATAATGAGATGTAATGAGAAGGAGCAAGCATGTTGGATGCAAACCCAACATACGAAATCAATTGCATTTTTAGATTCCAGAAAATAAACACTAACAATTAAAGAAATCTAAGAGAAGATGGACAAGGCTGTTGAGGAGAAAATGATAAACGTTTACCGAGAGGTGCTGACGAGGACCTGGGCTCCAGGAGTGATCACCGTGCGACGGGGCGCACGACTCGGCATGTGAAGGGCAGTGTCCTCCCGACAGACACACAGACTCGGCGCACTTCCAACCAGCATCCAACGGGCTTCGCTGTGACACTCGACGAGCCGATTTGAGGACTTACGTGGCCAGGAGAGGGCACAGGGGGAGCTTGTCCCACCTGACATGGAGATTCAGGACCCAGCTACTGCAGTAAGACAGGTGGCGGGGGTGCGAGGACGGATGGACACACGGGGATGGAACAGAGAGCGAGGGACTGAGCCGGGCCCACGTGGACGGTCGCCGCAGCGGGCACACGGCAGACGCCATGAGTAAAGGCAGATTCTAGGTACGTGGAAGACCCGCGTGTTACGTGCAAAATTAAAACAAATCAGAAGCTGGTACAGGAGGATGTATTTAAGCCCTTAAGCTAGGGAGGAATTTCTTAAGCAACTCAGAAAAGGCGCAGACCATCCAAGAAAAGGCTGACATATTCAACTACATTAAAATTGAGAACACTGTTCATCAAAAGAGACTGGGGACAGTAAAGAGACAGTCACAAGGTAGGAAGAGCTGTCTCGATGCTGGTGACAGAGTGTGACGGCTCAGGGTGAGCATTCACAGACCAGCAAGCTCACATGTTCAGCCTCATTAGTAACCGGGCAAATGGAACCCAGAGACATGACCAGACACCATGTCACACCAACGAGTTCTTCAGAAATAAAGAAGTCGGCGCGTGCCACGGCTGGCAGGTGTGCAGAGCGCGTCCCCCATCCACTGCCGGTGGCCTTGGGATCACTGCAGCCACCTCAGGAGACAGCCGTGGCCCCGTGGCCAATCAGACACGTGGAACCCTACGGCCCAGCAAGTCCACTGCTGGCTGGACACCACGGGAGCGGGCACCAGGATGGATGTGGCAGGACGGGCAGCGCATCCTGGCTGCGACAGCACATGTCGGGAGGACAGATACGCGGGTCCATCTGCACAGTGACAGTCCGCCTGTGACGTGAGCCAAGTCCCCATCAGCACAGACAAGTCCTGGAGCGCGGTGTGGAGTGACAGCAGCAGGGCAGGAACGCGGGTGGCTCCACTGACGGGACGGAAACCAAGCAGAAGCAAGCGCGTCATCTTCAGGGGCTTTGACAAAAACATACTGTCCACATGGTGCTTATTTTTAGAGCGAGATAGAGGGGTCGATTGGGACAAGGCCCTGGGCTGCTTCTGCAGTGTGGCCCGAGACGCCTTCAGCGACTGTCGATCTTCGGGCGTGCAGGGGGACCTCACACAGCGTGTTGTCAGAGCGCTCCGCCTCCTAATTCTAAAAGCCCCGCGCACACGAGGGTCTGGCGCGAGCCCGCGTGGTTCCTCAGCTCTCTCTGCGCAGCCTTCGTCCACGTCCGGCTGACTCACACCCAGCCCATCGCCCCAGCGAGAAGTAATTGCACTGCTTTTCTCAGTTAAGTCTCTTCCAGAGGCATCTACAATCCCATCCCCAAAGCCCGTCCCCACAAGATGTGATTCCCATCACCTCGGGCTTCTACCGAGTCTGGTACTGTCCCCTCTGGGAACACCGGGGCCAGAGCTGGACCCCACAGGACCCTCCGAGAGGGGTGAAGGGAAAAGCTCAGAGCACAAAGTTTGGAGCATCTGCGCGGGTTCAGCGCCTGCCCCTTCAGTGGAGAGTGACGAAGCAGGACCAAGAAAGGCCTCCCAAATGTCGTGAGGATCACAACGTTTGACATGTGAAATGTCCTTGCAGGCCATGGTACTGCCTGATCAGCTTTGGGGACTACTGCCCCAATCTGACCATGCACACTGCCCAGTGCAGGCCACAGCAAGGACGGGTGACCTCCTTTGCGGTCTGAGGGTCCCCTTCTCTCTGCACCACTCAAGGCTGACTCGGGGCTCTTGAACAGCTGAGTCACACTGCTGGCTCTCAGTGAGCTTGTGGGCCGCCGACACCCTTAGCTCTTTTTCATGAACCTGTCAAGGGAGTGTTTTCGCTCCTCGACTTGTCACCTGGGTGTCTGAGCCAAGGGCATGACTGGCCACTTCTCCCCATTATGCCTGCCTTGGGCCCTCGGGCCCTTTACTGCAGGCTGGTGAAGCCGCCCGATCTCGATGTCATCAGTCAAGGCACCGTTCTTCCTCCCGGCTCAGGTGCGCGTGCACGTCTGATCGGCGCGCTTTCTGGGTCTTCTTCCAAGCTGTGGGCAAACGAGAGAGGCCCCGTGGTGTTGACGTCTGGTGTTCTCCCTTTCTCTTGCCTGTGTCCAGGGTCCCCGGCCCCCCACGTGCAGACCTAGAACATGTGCACCCTCTCCCGTGCCCACCCCCTCTAGCTGGGGTTTCGCATGAGTTGGGGGTGGACCCGCGTGGGGCTGGTGGTGAGTGTGAGGTGGTGTCCCAGGCTGGTGTCCAGAGGGCAGAGCAGGGCAGATGTGGGACCGAGCAGTGAGGGTGAGGGGCCAACCGGGAGCTCGGCGCAGGAGAAGATGCGCGAGGGGACGGAAGGAGGGAGGGAGGGTCCTCTCTGTGTGGAGCAGGCATTCGGCTGGGATGGTCCCCGAGAGCCGAGCGGTGGCGCCCCAGTGCCGCACCTCCAGTGCGGCTGTTACGCTACACGTGGAGCACCCGCTGCACAGCGTGCACGTGCTGCCTCACCTTGGCTGTAAATGGGATCAAACCTTTCTCACAAAGCGTTAATCAAAGGCAGTTTAAAAGTTTTTGAGGTTTTGTAAAAACAACTTCACTGCAAATTATCCGGTCCTGTGCTTTCTCAGGAATTAAGGTCTGTACAGAGGCCACCTCTTCACTCCCTGCATGGTCTTCTGTGCAGACCTGGAGAAAGCACAGAATCAGATAATTTTGCAGCAAAGCGTTTGATATTCGGGAAAAAGAAAAATAAGTTGCTTAGTTCACAAGGCAGACAAACTGGAGGGCGTGGGGCCTCCCGGAGCCCCGTCTGCGCCGCCTGCACCTGCCCGTCTTCCATCTCCCATGTCGTGCCTGCAGCGTGACAAGCAGAAGTTTCATCCTTTGGACGACCTGGACGCCTAGGCGATGACCTTTATTCTTCACATTAGGATGTGGCACTCCTGGCCAGTGAGCTGTCACAACCAGGGCGGGCTGAAGACGGAGGGCTGTGGCGTCTTGGCCTCCGGCGCCCGCTCCTCCGTCCACCCTGCACGCCAGCCCCGCCTGCGCCCCGCTCCCTGCTCCCGGGGCCTGCGTGTCCTCTCCTTGCTCCCGGCCTCTGCTCCCCTCTGGCCCTGCACTCGCCACCCCGAGCCCCACCTTTGCCCTGCTTGGTGGCTGCCCCACCCGCGACAACCCTCCCCCATTTCTCCTTGACGTTGTCCTTCTCTTGCTCACTCATTTCTATAAGTTGCTTATTAAAAGTTCAGTGTCCTGCCCTTTGCCGGCTCCTGGATGGGAGTCTTCAGCACGAGGCCTGGGGCCTGGGGACAGCTGCCCCTACCTGCACCCCGGCCGCTCACCCCGGCCGCTGGCCCAGACCCGTCTCCCACTGCTCCGCCGCCCTCAGGAATTCCTGGAAGGGGCTTCCAATGCCTGTAGGGGTGGGGGAAGGACTCCTGGACACAATGACAAGTCCCCTGGGGCAGGGAAGGAAGCAATTGGGACATGGCATAGGGGACGTGGGAGTCCCGTGAAGGGAGGAGGCCCGGGCGTGTGTCGGCCGCTGTCTGGCCACGGGCGGGCTGTGTGTGGAGACACGCCTCTCCTGTGGCTGCTGTCAGGGTACAGAACCTGGGGTCTTCCTCTCCCGCCTCTGAAGTTCCAGAACAAACCCTGAGGGACTCTGGGATATGGGAGGGTCTTGGAGGGGTGGCCCAGACTCTGAAGGTGACGTAGCATCTGGAAGGCTGCCTGCAGGCCCGAGGGATGGGAGGCTTCTCAGGAGGTGGGGTGGGAATCGGTATAGGCCTGTCTTGATTCCTTGTCATGGACTGGAGCGGTCCCCAAAAGATCCATCCTCCTCCAACCCCCAGCCTGCGAGCACGACCACATTCCAGAAAAGATTCTTTCCATGTGTGATTAAGTCACAGATGCTAAGATAAGATCACCCTGTGTTATCCAGCTGGCCTAGACCAATGACAAGTGTCCTCAAAACAGACACACGGTTTGCGGCCACACTGCCCTGCACAAGCCTGCTCTGGTCTTGCAGGAGACACACCAGAGAGAAACGTGCATGGAGAGGTGCAAGAAGATGGGCAGAGCCGGGCACCACGTGGGACCACTGGAGCTGCTGCAGCTGGAAGGAGGCGTCCTGTCTGGAGCCTGGAGGGCACATCTTTGCCACTCCAGACCCCGGCCAGTGGGGATCTGCACAGGAAGCCACAGTCCGGTGTGGAGGAGCAAGGCGCCCGCATATGGAGAGGGCAGGGCTGCCCTTCCCAAGAGCAAGGTGGGACCGGGACCAGGACTGGAACTGGCACTGGGACTAGGACGCTGCTGAGAAGAGAGCTCGGCCGTGCATGCCCAGACCCAACGCCACCCACAGGACCCACAGGCTTGACACACCAGAGTCCCCTGGGGCTCCTTCAAAACACTAATGCCACCGTAAGTGTCTGGTCCAGGGGCCCAGGGACCCAGGAGCCCTTGTGGTCTCGACACAGGCTACCCTGGGCAGATGCTGCTCCGAGGAAATAGTCAAATCACAGCCCTGAGGGCCCCAGAGAGGCCACGTGGGCAGAGGGTACAAACACCAGGGCTGGGGGGCAGGAGGCTTCTCAAGGGGTGCACTTGGGCTGCATCTTAGGGAGGAAGGGCCCAGGCTCCCCCCAGGCCAGGGCATGGAGGAGGTGTGAGCACGTGGGCTGGCAGCTCACAGAGAGCCCCATGCTGGCCAGGGCTCCCCACAGCCAGGGCTCTGGCAGGTGGCTCTCCCTCCTAGCCCCTCCTGGGGTTTTTCCTCCCACTGAGGACATTTCTGGACCAAGACCATCCCCTGCTCAGAAGCTGTCCGTGGAACTCTGACCTGGGGCTAAACGACCGGGTGGAAGAGCTGCTGGTGACAGCATCAGGCTGACTGTGTGTGAGGCATTTCATGTGCAGTGACCCATGTGGGCCCGGAAGCCCTGCATGGGGAGTGTGGTGCTAAGTGTACAGCAGAGGAGGCCACCATGCAGAAGCTTGAGCAGTGAGTCAGGGCAGCCTGGGGACCAGGACACACGAGCCAGCACCCTGCCTCAGTGGTGTCACCCTCTTCAGAGTCTTGCTCCTGCCTCCCTCTAGACTGATCCTTTCTCCCTTGTTCTCCAACTTTCCCAACTAGCTGCCATCTGTCTGAACTTCTTCCTTCCAATCATAATGACATTTACAGAAATAGTGGCAGTACCTGCTCTGTCATCAATGCTGCTACCATCACTGAGGTCACTCCCTTGAGGTCAAGATTGCACAGTCTAGGCCCAATGACCTCTGTCCCATGTTCAGATCCAAAAGGAGCTCTCTGTGGATCACAAATGGGGGGAAAAACCACAGCAGAAAGCCTGGAAGGAGAGAGAAGTGGACCCAGCCATGGCACAGGAGGCAAGAGGCTCACATTTTGCATAAAACTGGTCTGTAAATTCCCTTGTGTATGGCGGGGACTGGACTGAGCCCCTTGGAGGAGGCAGGGACTAGGCTGTGCTCCAACTCACAGATAGAGCTGGGGGGGGGGGTGGACCAGCTCTATCTGGCTGCTCAGAACCCCACCCATGGATATGGGGCTGGGCCAGGAGCAGAACCAGAGGCATCAGGTGAGACCAGGGATTGGGTGTGGGTCCAGAAATGAGTCATCCTTGTAGACAGGGACTCTGAGCTAATAATATAAAACCCAGTCTGGGAACCACGATGGGGCAACCATGAATCCACTGAGTGGTGCACAGGAAGAATCTTTGCCCCTAGATGAGCTTTCAAGCAAAAAGTTACAAAGCACATGATGAAGTCCAGCACCATAAATGACATCGTGTAGACCAACAAGTGGGAGAATTCCCATCCGATCAGGCAGAGACAACAGAACCATCTGAAGTAGTGGTTTTAACTCAAAAGAGATAAAGGTGAAAATAACATTCATGAAACAAAGACCCAAGATCATGTAATAGGAACATGCACGTGAGAAAATAGAACAACCTGGAATTGAAAAATATGCTCATGGAAATAATTTAAAAGGCCAATTGATGAACAAATAATAGGTGCGACCCAGAAGAGAAGATTAGGGAATGAGAAAATAAACCAGAGAAAGTCACCCAGTGCAACACAGCACAGGGACAGGCAGACCATGTTAGAGAGAATTTGAGACATGGAAGGTTAATAAAGAAGCTTCGAACAACACAAAACAAAAAGAAGTTTAAAAACGTGCCAAACAGGAGCTCAAAAGGTGAAAATAAAGGGAACGGAGGAGAGGCAGCTGAAATATCTTGGCTGAGAATGTGCGATCAAAGTTTCTCAGCCATGGCACTACTGACATTTGGGGTGGGACAATTCTTTGTGGTTGGGGGACTGTCCTGGGCAACGCAGGATGTTTAGCATCTTCTTTGACCTGTACCTGCTAGATGCCAGCTGTACCTCCTGACCAGTCATGACAATCAAAAATGTCTCCAGACATTGACAAGTGTCCCTTGGGGGTCAGAGTTGCCCCAGGTTGAGGACCACACCTCAGAGGGCAAGATCAGGATAGACACAGAACAGTCCTGTCCCCACTGCAGACACTGGAGTATTATAAGAACATCACAGGTAAAGAGAAAACAGGTGCCCACAAGAAAGACAATTATATGGACGCAGATTCCTCATCAGAAAACAATAAAACAATATGTTCAAATTACTGAGAATAGCAGCAACCGTGAACCTCGCTCTGTAAACCCAGCGAGGTGATCATTTTACAGTGAGGTTAAAAGAAAGATTTGCAAAGACTCAGATGTTTTCTACCTGCAGATTTCTGCTAATAAATTACTACAGGACTCTAAGTAACTAATAAAAATAAGGTAAAATTAAATAAGAATTAAATATAAAAAATTTTAAAACAACCTGCAACAGGATTTCTGATCAATGCTATCTCGCAAGAAAGCTCAAACATCTAAGCCACTGTCATGTACAAGAAAAGGACAGATATTGACTCATTTGAGCATTTCAGAAAAACATGAATTGTCTCTGGTACACTGCAAAAGTGGCCACAAATCCTTCCCCTCCTGTCCAGAGGTGCAGTCTATGTCTCCACCCTTGAGCGGGGCTTGGCATGTGGCTTAGATGGCTGGGTCTCCAGCAGAAATGATGCAAGCAGGTGCACCTGCGCACTGGGAGCAGCTACTTGCTGTCCTTGGAACTCTGCTGTCATGTGGGCGAGCCTGAGCTCAGTGGCTGGAGGATGAGACAGAGTGGCCAGTCATTGCCACTGCCCCAGACAGCCACAGACACGTGAGTGGAACCTTCTGGTTCCAGCCAAGCCCCAGCCCAGGCTGGGAACTGACAGCAGATGCTTGAGCAAGCCCAGCCGTGATCAGTTGGGCCAGTGACCAGAAGAGCTGCCCTGCAGAATCCTGCACTAGACGGACAGCGGGGCTTTACGTTGCTAAATGTTGATGTCGCTAAATGTTGAGGTCTTTTGTTACACAGGAATAGATAATCGATACAGTATCTGTGTTAAAAATCTCAGAACTGACTACTGAAAAGGAGAGGGGATTGTCTGCCTGAGGGGACAGCAGTGGCTCCCCGAGCCCTAACTACTGTCCTCCTCGGGACCCACCCACCCGTCCTTAATTCCAGACTCAAGGCCCGTCAGGCCCCGAAGGGGACAATGTTTCCAGAGAGATTAGCAGGAGAACCTGAGAGTACTGGGTGGGAAAGAGCCGTCCTGAGTGGGTGGGAGCCGCTGGGGCCGGAGGGCACAAAACACAGAGGAAAGGGGAACTTCGATCCACCGGAGCTGGGACGCACTGTCCTCTCCTGTCTACGGACAGCAGAGCTGAGACTCTTCAGCTTTGGGGTCCAGGACTTCCGGCAAGGACACCATCGGCTCCCCTGGTGCTGAGGCCTTGGACCTGGACCGAGCCACGCTCCGGCATCCGGTTTGCAGACGGCCTGTCGTGGGACTTCTCTTCACTATCACATGAGCTGATTCCCCTAATAAGTCCCCTGTCATATATTTATAACGTACCCTATTGATTCAGTCTCTCTGGAGAACCCTGACAGATACAATGTCAGGCTTCCAAACACTGGAAGAAATAGAACACAGAAGGAAAAGCCCTTTACAGTTCAACAGGAAGCAAAAGGAGCAACGTGAAAAATCAAGGAGGTGGAAAAATGCAAAATCAGATGAAAAAGTGAGTTGAATCGTTTGGAAAGAAGAAGAGAAGGGGGTGCACAGCCCGGGAAATGCCGAGCCAGAGGGGTAGGACTGCGCCATCAACTCAGAGAAAAGTGGACGTAGGTGCCAAGAGCTAATGCAGACAAGACGACTGTCTCGTGCAGATCGAGAAGAAAATGAACAGTGACAGGTGTCACTGCACCTGCAGCTTTCGAGCGTGCACAGCAAAACCGAGCGTCCCGAGCTGTCCTTGCTCTCTGCTCTCAAGTCCCCTTCAGCTGTTGCGGCCACCGTCCCCCGGCCCTCGGGTTAGGATGGTGCTGGCCTGGCTGAGATGGGTGAGGCAGGACGGACGTGAGCCGGGCCCCAAGTGCACAGCAGGCAGCTCTCCTCAGCAGCCACCGAACCACCTCGGAGGACTTGGGCCTGGGGCCAGGAGCAGGCCACCTGGCGCTGCTCAGTAGGCTGGTGTGACCCCAGGACGCTACAGTGTGACCTCAGAAAATGACACAGGACATAGGAACCCCCCTGTGTGGCCCCAGGAAACCACATGTGACCTCAGGACTGTGACATCAAGACCCACTTGTGTGACCTTAAGATGACCTACTCCACTGGACTCCGGGGTCTCACCCTGGTTTAAACTCCTGACCTGGTCTGGCCTAGGGTGAGACCAAAGGTCTGGGGGAAGGGAGGGGGGCAGGAGGGGACAGGTGGGGCAGGAGGGGACAGAGGGGCCAGGAGGGGACAGGAGAGAAGGGGCAGAGTGTTGGGAGCGGCGAAGGGGCCACTCTCTCTGGCAGAACAAAACGTTTTTCCTGAAGCCTTTCCCTTCACCCTTCAAGCCTTGCTCCTCTGAAGGGAAACCTCTTCCGTCTGTTTCTGATTTTCCCGGGTCTCCGGCATCCCACAGCAGCATTGGACATCCGGCAAGGCTTTGGAGGCATTTACAATACATTTTTAAAGGCTGTTTTCTTCAGGGAAAAAAAGCCACATTTTGCCAAGAGTAAACAAATTCCAAATGGCTTGGTTGAAAATTTCAAAAATTTGAAACCTCCAAGTCCAAGTGATCTTTGATCTGGCAAAACATGGCCCCACAGGCTCAGGCCCTTCAACTCAGCTCATTCAGAGCAGATCCAAGCCGAGCTCGAGTCCAGCCTGGAGCTCTGCAAAGCGTGGGCGAGTCTTGCTTGAGCCTGAGCCAGGGGACACAGTCATGGCTGCACCGCTCTTCCTGCTGCTCATGGCCTGACTTCTCAGCCCTCCAGCCTCAGGCCCCAGCACTTCTGCTGCAGCCAGGACGCTGGGATGGGCTACATGTGGCAGGGATGGGGACAGGTCTGTGCCTGAGGAGCTGTCAGGGTAGGGGACTCTCAACCTACATGAGAGTCACACCCTAAAGGGGATCCCGTCAAGGATGGTCAGGGTCCCACTAAGGGGTCTCACTCTGGGCCTCCAATCCCCTGCAGGGCTAGACACATTTCCGCACAGAACAGCACGAGTTGTGTTTGCGAACCGCCCAGGGGAGTCCACACTAACCAACAATGCCAGGGCACCATGCTAACCGCCCGGGGGAGTCCACACTAACCAACAATGCCAGGGCACCATGCTAACTGCCCAGGGGAGTCCACACTAACCATCAATGCCAGGGCACCATGCTAACCACCCGGGGGAGTCCACACTAACCAACAATGCCAGGGCACCATGCTAACTGCCCGGGGGAGTCCACACTAACCAACAGTGCCAGGGCACCATGCTAACCGCCCGGGGGAGTCCACACTAACCAACAATGCCAGGGCACCATGCTAACTGCCCGGGGGAGTCCACACTAACCAACAATGCCAGGGCACCATGCTAACCGCCCAGGGGAGTCCACACTAACCAACAATGCCAGGGCACCATGCTAATTGCCCGGGGGAGTCCACACTAACCAACAGTGCCAGGGCACCATGCTAACCACCCGGGGGAGTCCACACTAACCAACAATGCCAGGGCACCATGCTAACTGCCCGGGGGAGTCCACACTAACCAACAGTGCCAGGGCACCATGCTAATCACCCGGGGGAGTCCACACTAACCAACAATGCCAGGGCACCATGCTAACTGCCCAGGGGAGTCCACACTAACCATCAATGCCAGGGCACCATGCTAACCGCCCGGGGGAGTCCACACTAACCAACAATGCCAGGGCACCATGCTAACTGCCCGGGGGAGTCCACACTAACCAACAATGCCAGGGCACCATGCTAACTGCCCAGGGGAGTCCACACTAACCATCAATGCCAGGGCACCATGCTAACCACCCGGGGGAGTCCACACTAACCAACAATGCCAGGGCACCATGCTAACTGCCCGGGGGAGTCCACACTAACCAACAATGCCAGGGCACCATGCTAACACACTAACCAACAATGCCAGGGCACCATGCTAACCGCCCGGGGGAGTCCACACTAATCAACAATGCCAGGGCACCATGCTAACTGCCCGGGGGAGTCCACACTAACCATCAATGCCAGGGCACCATGCTAACCGTCCAGGTGAGTCCACACTAACCAACAATGCCAGAGCACCATGCTAACCGTCCAGGTGAGTCTCCAGGAGGGCTGGTTCTCTGGTGCTGTCAGCCTGAGACCCAGTGCAGTCTGCAGTCTGGGGTCCCATTCCAGAAAGTGGCCAGTGAAGTCAAGGTCCAGCCCAGGCTTCAGCCTGGGGTTGTTGAGGGGCCACTGGACAAGCTTTGGGGCAGCGGCTGGTTTGTGAGTGGTCGGGCAGGACATGGCTCAGGGTCTCGGCCTGGGTGCATGGTTTGAGGTGGGCTGATCACCGTAGCTTATTACAAAGCCCCCACAGAGTGCCAGTTCCATGTGGGGAGTTGGTGCCTGGGTCCTGGGCAGGGCTGGGTCCTGGTGATGTGCCATTGGCCATCAGAGGCAGGAGCCTCATCCTGTCCGATGAACAGATGTGACATCCAGCATGTTAACTTGTCTTTTACCATCCGTATTTTTTCAGCACAAGTGAAAGCTGGCCAGTCCATCCCTTGGGAATTCATCCCCTTTGGACCCAAACCCACCACAGTGTTTCTCGTCACTTACTTTTGAAAGGACAAGTTAATTTGTTCATTTCTAAGTAGATAAGCACTTCTGAAGGTTTTTAGAAAACACACACTGAGAGCATTTTTCTTGTTATGACTCAAGCCAACATCCGGGGGTGGGAAAGCTGGACTCTTAGACCCAGAGTCCTTCAGAGAAGTAAGTTACGTGGACGTGGCTGTCAGAGCACAACCTCTAAACGGGGATGTGTCATGGGCATTCCTGGATGAACGTCTCAGGTGCGTGCGCCTTGGGTGGGGCGGGGTGGGGGCTGTGTCACTACTGGACTTGCAGGTGAAGGTTTAAAAACATCTTGGGTTCTTCACAAAGTGAGTGCCCAACAAAGAAGGCACTCACTTCATTGACAGGACACCTTAAGGCAAACACACAGAAGGGGATCTGCTTTGAAGGACAGTTTGATTTATCAGAAGAGAACAGGTGACGATCACGTGTCAGAGGCATGCAGTTGTGATGAAAATTCCTGTTCTCCAGTGCACATAGTGCCTACAAAGAATCCACACTTTCAGCACCTGAGGGCCTATGGAGATGCCACCTCAACTTATAAAACCAAACACTTCCTAAACACGTGATGTGTTTGCCCCTGGAGAGGTTTGTCCCTGGGCCCCTCTTGCTGGAAGACTTCTGGGGCAAAGCTGCCTGGTGTGGCCCCGTCCGAGAGGCCTGTCACCGCTCTGTGGGCTGTCTCCTGTGCACTCCTGGTACACAGCACAGAGAGAATCGCATTCACCAGTTGGGGCACCATCATGCCCTGCCCACCCCCCAGCAGTGCCCACCCTGACGTGCGCACGGCCCTGAGAATGTAGCATCCAGTAGCAAGGGAAGTGTGTGTGTCAGATTTTCCTTACCTGGCCTCAGGTGTTGTGCCTGGGTCACTTCCAGGGTCTCACACCCCAGTGAGCACTCCCAGCCTCGCTCTGCACAGACCTGGGGTGTTTCCTTTGGGGCGCACCACTGTGCGGTGCTGGTCCTAGGACAGACGGCCTTTGCTCCCTGCTGTAAGGATGGCAAGGACCTGGCAGACACGCTGAGGGTCCTTCCCACACCTGCTGAAGCTGGGCACCCCCCACCCCTCGTCTGTGTGCCTGGGTCACCATGAGGTTGAGCACCTCTGCGTATTTCTGTCGTCAAGTCTCTCCTGCGGGCTGCTCTTCTCCTTTGCCCAGGGTTTTCTGCCAGGTTTCTGTCCTCATTTGCAGGGTCCCACGTGAAACACTTTATGTTTTAGACACTGCAAAGTTGCTGTCATCTTAGATGAACGTGTGCTTTGGGCTTGGTGCTGCTGCTCAGAATTCCACTGAGGTCTTCCCACTGGCCAGTCCCCGGTGGGATTGCTTTAGGGGGTACGGGACTATCGGGGTGCAGACTGAGGTACGATAGGGCTGAGGCCCCATGGTGAATCCAAGCAGAATTTCGAGGAGAATGACCTACATCCCCCGCCCCATGACTCTCCAAGACCTCGGGCAGTGCAGGACAAGTTCAGGAAGGAGTGGGCACATGTGTGGATGTGCAGATCCATGTGCAAGTGCTTGCATGAATGTGTACATGAGTGCATGAGCATGCACCCACGTCTGTGAATCTCTGCACTAGTGCGAGTGACTGCACAGGTATGTGGGAGTGTGCCCACATGTGTGGTTGTGTGTGTACATGTTTGTGGTGTACAAGTGCACGAGAGTGCAGACAAGTGTGTGGATGTGTGCACGTGTGTGAGTGCATGCATGAGTGCTGAACATGTGTGCAAGCATGTGAACAAGTGTGTACAGATGTGCATGTGCATGCATGAGTGTGGGCACAAACATGCGAGTGCAGCATCTGTTAGCATGCCCAGGAATATGCACATGCATGTGTGAGCACACAAGTGTGTGGATGAGTGTGTGAGGGCGTGTGCAAATGCCTGTGAGGCACCCTTTGTCTGCATCATGGTGTGTGTGCAGGTGTGAGTGTGTGTTGTTTGGGCATTTGCAAATGCACCTGTGAGGTCACCCTTTGTCAGCACCATGGGGTGTGTGTGCAGGTGTGTGTGCGTGTGCAAATGCACCTGTGAGGCACCCTTTGTCAGCACCGTGGGGTGTGTGTGCAGGTGTGAGTATGTGCGTGCACGTGTGAGAGGCGTGCTGCAAAGCAAAGACACAGAAGGAGCCTGTAGAGTAGACTCTGGGATGGCTGGGTCGGCATTCCAGGCTTAGAAATATCCTTTGCACGAAAGAAATTTAGCCAGAAAAACACACCTTTTTAATCCCTGCCCTAGGGAATACAAAGGCAGGAACCTGCCGTGGCTCAGCAGTCTGCTCCCGATGCCCGGCCCACTGCTGCCAGGAATTCAGGAGCAGCTGCTGCCATCTGGAAAAAAAGACAGCGGCTGGAGCTGCGACACTGTAGAGAATTCAGCAAAGGTAAGGGACTTCCGGCCCTAACCTTGAGCCAGCCAGCCTGGGGCTCCGGAACCCCATCGCTGCCTGGCTCTGCTCTGGGCTCCCCCCCTTTATGCAACCCGCACCCACCACATTCAGGGAAGAAAGAACTCAATTCAGCGGTGTGGGATCCCACCATGCTGAGGAGCAGGACTCATGGGTGCCCCCGGCCAATGCCACATTATGGACACAATTTGAGGGTCATCGGCAGTATCTGGAGAAGGTTGGCCGCAGGTACAGGAGGGCCCCAGAGCCCACAGTCCCCTCCCGCTTGGGGAAGAACCCATCCTCATCCCACCTTTCCCCCTTAGAATCTTTGGTACCAAGAGGCCTGTAGAGGACCAGGAAATTGCCCATTTTTCTAGAAAAACCTGATCTTGGAGAGAAAGAGGACGCTGCTAACTTAGCTTGGAGAGCCGGGATTCCAGGGCCTGAGCTTTGTGTGCACATCCCTCGGGGTTGCCGCCCAAGGACTGAGCCCCCCTCTCTCCTCAAGCCACACTCCTGCAAAGCCAACATGCTGTCACCTACTCGCTGTGCCACTCAACCACAAGGTCCTGATGGGCAGGGGCTGCTGCCCTCAACCCCCAGCAAACGCACTGGGAACTGCAGGGCCCACCGTGGCTGCACAGGGAGGAACGTGGAGACCCAGACAGAGCTGCCACTCACCTGTCAGCACAAACCATGACCACTGTGCTCCAGGACTGAGCTGAGCGTGAGTACAGACAGCAGCAGGGCCCGGCCCCAGTCCCTGCAGAGGCCCGTCCAGTGGGGCAGGCTCCGTGCCGAGCTGAGAGGGCGGCTGGGAAAACAGGGGCCTGTGAGGGTGCATTGAAACCCGCCCCCAGGTGGGGGTCAGGGAAATGAGACCAGGGTCCAGGCCAGGGACTGTGGGAGGACGGGCCACCCTCAGGGGGCAAAGGACCCAGCTCCCTCCCCAGGGAGCACGCAGATGCCCGCACTGACCTGTGTGCACCGGGTGTTCAAGAGCATTCACCACGAGGGTGCCAGGAGGCCCCGCGCTCCTGCGGGATGTTCCTCTGTCGCTGACCCTGGGTTTTCTGCAAAGGCGATGCTGGTGGCCGGCATGTGCGTCACAGTGAAGGCTGTGCATGAGGTGGCAGCGCCGGCCACATGCTGCCCCAGCCACATCCCCAGCACGGCCTGGTCAACCCTCTCTCGTCCCCAAGGATGGGAACCCAGAGCAACATCAGCAGCGTCCCCGACCCTGAGAGAGGTCGGGTGCCTGAGAGGAGACCGATGCGGGTCACACATGGGGGGCGCAGGCCGTCATTGATGGCGCCCATTCAATATGCAAGACACAGGGGCTCCTCACCCCTGGGGCTGGGGCCAAACCCAAGCAGACGTGGGGAGAAGGTCGGGGCAGAAACTGCAGTGGGAGTGGGGGAGTCCAAGGCCGTGGGATGGAGATCCACATGCAGACGGGGGACAGAATGCCATGGGGGGCTCTGCCGCAGGAGTTCTGGGGGCTGCCGGCCTGTCAACACATGGCACGTCATGAGCCCCTCAGGAAGGCCCCAGCCCTGGCTCTAGCGTCCTGCCTCCGTTGACTAATGTAATCCCACAATAGCTCTGAGCAGGGTCTGCCACCCACAAGTCATAGAAGCGGAAACTGAGACAGACAGGAATTAAACGACCTGCCCGAGGTCACCGGGCAAGAAGAGGCAGGGCCAAGATGCGGGCCCAGGACCTGCGGCCCCTCAGCCTGCAGTCCTCACACCCTGAACCCTCTCTGGGCCATGCCAAAGGCTGGTGACAGAAGCCCAGGCCAGCCTCTCTCCAGGTGACAGTCAGCACCCAGCACTCCAGCCCCGCGGTGGACAGTGGGCAGTGGACATCCAGCTGCCTGGTCCTCGGGCTCTCCTGGGTCTCGGCAGCACTGGCCCAGCTCGAGCAGGGCCGTGGGGCAGGTGTGTCCTGGGGCCGGCCAGGTGTCCAGTGAGTGCTCCATGGTAGCTCTGACCTGGGCCATTGCTGAGCTGGAGCACATGCTGCTCCCTCCAGGCTCCCCGCTGTCTCAAGGTCGAGGGGACCTCAGGGAAGCGCCTGCAGCCGGTTATTCCTCCCTCGACCACCCACTGTTCTGAACAGCTATGCTGGCCTAAGGCTAGAGGGAGAAAGGACTTCCAGGCCCCCGGGGTCCAGAGAGCAGACTGCAGGCCCTTCACCCCCAGCTCGCTGACCACCCCAGGCTGAGTCTGAGTGAAGGTCGGGGCTCTCCCAGGCTGGGCCTCCTGGGCCGTGGCAGCACACCCTTCCGGGCAAGGCCGCTGGGGGGATGGGGAGGGGGTCTGCAGGCGGGGTGGGGTTAGACATTGGGACGTGGAGGTTACAGGGAACCCCAACGCCTGCCCCACAGCGATGAAGTGGTGCTGCCCAGCCCGGGGCCCTGTGATGAGCACAAGGCAGCCACTTCAGAGGGGACTGGACATTCTGGGAGGAGCTGGCACTTCTCACAGGGGCCTGTCTGCACGCTGCGTGGGGGGAGCAGGAGAAGGTGTCCCCACAGGCAGGCCCAGGGCTCGGCCACGGCCACCTGCTCTCCTCCCGCTCCGGCTGCCTCTCCGAACCGTCGCAAGCGCAGTACGAGTGGACTGACGGGAGCCGCAGCAATGCCAGGGGCCACGAAGTTGTCCAGACACAGCTCGATTCTCGTCCCCATGGTCATGGGTGTCAACGAGCAGTGTGTGGTTGGGGGTGGTGGGCTCGTCCCCTTCGCTTTCTGTGAGGGACCTGTGTGGTCCCACGTCCCCCTGTCCCGTGTCTGGGGGCCTTCCGCTGACCTGCAGCTCGGACTTGGCCGGCTCGCTGACAGGCCCTATCGGTGGACCCTGCCGGGAGGTGCAGGTAGGTGACAAAACCTCCCGTTGTCAGTTCTGGCTCCAGGCCAAGTTCTAAGGCGCCTCATCTGGGGCTTGATTTTAGCCCCCAGCACCGTTCCTGGTGACAGGGACAATGAAGCCGACTGGGTTTGCCGAGGCTCCTCCACTCCAGTGGCCCTGGGTACAGCTCTGGGCGTGTCGCTCTGACAGCCGCTGGTTGCCGGGCATCCCGGGGCTTGGACGGAAGGGGAAGTCGCCCCGCAGATGCGTCCCCAGTGGTGGCGGGTGCTGCCCTGGTGGCTCTTGTGTTCCTGGGGCTGTGGTGGCGCCAGCCAGGACTGAGGGTGAGAGTCTGGAGGACAATCGGGGCTTGCCCTTGATTAGCTCCGGACCAGGACTGCCTTGAGCCCCGCTTTGGCAGGTGGCAGCTTTTCCATGTCCCCCTTTCCCTAATGACCCGGCCACGGTCCAGCACTTCCCAGGAGGCTGCAAGTGCACCCTCATTGCCTGGGCTTCCCATGTGGCCACCCTGGCTGCAGACGGAGCAGACTGACCAGAGCCATGGGAGACGGGCGCAGGCGGCACTGGGGACACCGTGGCCCCGGCCTCTGCCCTGGGACCGGCAGAGATGGATGTGCCGGCTCCGGCTCTTGCTGCCGTGGCAGCGAGGGTCCGCCACCCAGCAGGATGGGGTCAGGGGCCAAGCGCTTCTAAAGCAGCGATATGCTGCCCTCGAGCTTCAGACACCCCAAGTCTCTGAGCAAAGCCTCCCCTGCCCCCTTCCCCGGCCCCGCTTGTGCTCACAGACCCCTGCTCGGTATTTATCCCCTTCCTGGGACATGCCCAGTCCTTTCAAATCTGTGAGCAGAGGTTTCTCATTGTGCCCTGCTCTGGTTCAGAAGCCTCTTTCGCTGTCATCTCTTCCCCCATCTCAGCCTCCTGGTGCGCAGACACACTGACGCTGTGGGTGTGGCTTCGTGCTTCCTGCGAGAGTGCACTGGGCAGGGTGGTCCTGTGGCCCCAGGAAGGTGGGGATCTGAACGTTGTCAGCACGGGGTGGACCCACAGCTGCAGGCTTGAGATGGAGTTCAAAGACTGGTCCTGGAGGCACAAGAGGCCGAGAGCCAGAAGGAACCGGAGGAGGGAGCAGAGAGGCGGTGGACAGCTGTCACCGGGCGGCACAGCTCTTCTTGTCTCCCTTAAAACTCCTCCTGAAAACCAAACGAGACAATCGTGGGAGCAACACCAAAACCCACGGAAAACCTTCTGCAGGTGACGGGAAACCCCCAGATGCAGGACAGGGCAGGACGGGACACACCACTCTCAGCACTTGGGGAGCAGCGGGGAGTCAGAGGGGCCCGATGGGCCTGAGCTGAGCCTCTGAACCACCAATGACACGCGTCCAAAGAGAGACAGGACCACAGGGAGTGGACACCCGCGTGAACAGATCTGGGAGTGAATCCGTGAGGTCACAGGGGAGTGCGGGCACCCGCGTGTGACCCCCATCGGCCTCCCCTTGAGCACCAACCTCTTTCAGAGTCGGGGGCACTGCTGATGTTGCTCTGGGTTCCCATCCCTGGGGATGAGAGAAGGTTGACCAGACCGTGCGCTTGCACATGTGGCTGGGGACAGCGGGCGGCCAGCGTCCCCACCTCAGGCACAGCCCTCCCTGTGATGGACATGCCGGCTGCCAGAGTCGCCTGTGGAGAGCTACTCCGAGGGCTGTAGAAATGCCCTGTGGACACTGCCCCTGGGAGGACAGACCCCCACCCAGCAGGGGAACAGAAGCCAGGCTGAGCAGAGCAGGGACGACGCGAGGCTGGACTGGAAGGAAGGCTCAGATCAGAGGGGCTGGAGGAAGGAGCCGGGAGGACCACAGCCTGGAAACAGTGACACGACGGCAGCTGAGAGCAGAACCTTCCTGCAGACGCAGGCTGACAGCAGAGACGTGCACAGGGGGACCCACGCTGGCCTTTCTGGAACAGCCAGACAGGAGATCCCGCAGGAGACACCGCCTTCCTCAGCACCGCCAGGAGTGGCTCAGGAGTGGCTCATGGAAACGCGTCTGTTAACACGGCAGGGACACACGACACATGCGTGCACACGTGCCACGCCCTCGCCTGCATAAGCACAGCCGCCTCGCCCATCCCTGGCGTCCGCCACTTGCTCTCGTTATTTTCATTTTCTTTCTTAGCTTCTGTTGTTTTCTCCACCCTGTGACCTTTTCTAGTTTCTTCCTCAACCATACTTCCTGTGATGCTGGCTATTCTTGGATTCTTCTAAACCGAGTCTTCATTTCTGATATTGCTTTTTCTTTGTTTTAAAACTACTTGCTAATTTCTGTTAGTTATTTCACGTATGCCTGTTGTGTAACGGCATCACTTCTAGATTTTCTGTATCTGACTTGTGCTCTTGACTCAAAGTCTTGATTGTTGCCTTAATTTACTTTAATTCATATTGAAATATTTGGGTACTTCATCTGCTTTTCTGTCATATCTTTCTGATATGTTTTCATCAGCTGTTGTAATATGATTAAATTCTTTTTTATTATAATTACTTTCATGGGATTAGGCTGCAGTCCGTGTGTGGTGTTGTGTGTGCTTGTGTGTCCATGTGCATGTATTTAGAATTTCACAAAAGGAAAGAAGAGCAGTGGAATTCAGCAAGTTTTTAGAATTATAATTCAGGAATATTTTGTGGACATCATAGAACACTAAAAAGACACACAGTGTACCTGGGAAATCAACTCTGACCAGTCAGCACCAAGATATATCATAATAAGCTACTGGACTTTTAAAGATAAGGGGAAAAAATCCTTTGGACATTCAAGCAGAAAAAAAAATCCCGTTTATTTACAAAGGAAGGATCCTAATATTGGCACCAAATGTCTCAGTAACAAACAACGCTTTCCTAGAAAACAATGAAGCAACATTTTAAAGATACTCCAGGGAAGAAAATGTGAGCCAAGAATGTTGTATCCAGCCCAGCAGTTCTTCAAGAACAAAAGCAAAAGCATCATAAACATGCAGGCCCTCGGGGAAGTCTTCCTACCACCCCGTCTGGAAGAATTTACTAAAGAACAAACCTCTGACAAACATGAAATAATTTGAGGAGCTGCGGCATGAGTTCTGGGGATGGACCTGGAATATATTTAATTGTAGAACTAAAACCAAGGGCTCCGTGCAAGGGTGACAAAATCGCATGTCAATGTTACCTGCTTTATATTACACATGTAACGCAGTTAACAAACAATAACATAAGCTTCACAATGGCCACACGAGCATTACTTGGGGAGAAGCTTCCCCTTATGCTGGCCCATCTGCAGTAGGAGTTCAGTTGATTCTCAGGTATAGTGATTAACACTATGAATTCTAGTGCCTAAGACCAGATGATGAAAATAGTTAACCCAAAGTGGACTGTGATAAAATGACCAAACAACTCAAAAGAAGACAGGAAATGGGAATCAGGGGGAAAAAGAAAGGGAAAAAACAAGAACCAAATAATAAAACGGTGGCCATAAATCCCAATATACAAATAATTAAGTTAAACATAAACGGCCTAAACAAACCAATTAATAATGAAAACATTCAGAACGGATTCTAAAAAGTTACCCAAATATATACTGTCTACATAAAAAAGCTTGCTTAAATTTAATGATATAGGTATACTAAAAAAAAGAATTTAAGATATCCAATTCAAACACTAACAAAATAAATGCTGAAGAGATGAATTGAATGTTAGAATCTAACAAAGTAGATTTCAGAACAAAGAAAATTACCAGAGATAAAGAGGGGCATTAGGTAATGAAAAAAATAAATAAAAGAGAAGAAAAGTGAATTCACTGAGAAGACATAACAATTTGTAATGTGTGTGAATCTAACAAGAGAGATTCAAAATACATGAGGCAGAAACTGATGGATCTGAAAGGGAGAAACAGGCAAATCCACAATTACAGTTGGAGACTTCAATACCCCTTTGTCAAAAATTGATAGAAACAGTAAAAATAAAAATCAGCAAAGATATAGAAAACTGGACAACATCAACCAATGGGCTCTAATTGACATTTATAGACCACTGCACTCAGCAACAGCAGAATGCACATTCTTTTCAAATATACGTAGAACACTCACTAAGACAAACCATATCTTGGGTCATAACAACCTTAACAAACAGAAAATAATTGAAATCATACAGGGTATGTTTTCTGACCACGATGGAATTAGACCACATATCAACAACAAAACAAAATTAACAAACAAAAACCAGGAAAATCTCCAAAAACTTAGAAGTTAAACAATACTTTACTAAATAATCCACGGGCCAAAGAGGAAGTCTCAAAGAAAATTTAAAATGTTTTGAATTGAATGAAAATGAAAATACCACATCTCAAAACGTGGGATGCAACAAAAACTGTGTTTAGAAGGAAATTATGGGATTTAGAAAGGTCTGATATCAATAATCAAAGCTTTCTCCTCAAGAAACTAGAGGGGAAAAAGGAAAAAAACCCAAGTAAGTGTGGAAGAAAACAATAAAGAAAGGATCAGAAATCAGTGAAATTGAAAGGGGGAAATAACAGAAAAAATTAATAAAACAAAAACTATTTTTTGAAAGACCAATAAAATTACTAAACATCAATGAAGGCTGACAAAGAAAAAAGGAAGAAGGTACAAATTGCCAATATCTGAACTAAGAAAAGGGGCAATCATTAGAGACTCTGCAGATATTAAAAAGAGAATAAGGGAATACTATGCACAGTTCCCTGCACATAAATTCAACTATTTGGCTGAAATACACCAATTCCTCAAAAGCCACAGTCCACCAAAACTTACCCGGGAATTAAAAAAAAAACAAAAAACCTAAAGAGTAGTATAGCTATAAAATGGAATTTGTCATTAAATACCTTTTAAAAAATTTCTAGAAACAGATGGTTTTATTGGTGAATTCTGCTGAAACTTTAAAGAAGACCAATTTTACACACAAGCTTTTACAAAAAATAAGAGAGCAAGGGAATACTTAGCAAATCATAATATTTGGCTAACAGTACTATGATATCAAGATATGACTTCACGAGGAAAAAAACCATAGTCCATTATTAATACAGATACAGTCTCAACAAAATATTAGCAAATTGAATCCAGCAATAGGAAAAATAATACACCAGGACCATGGGGGATTTATTTTGGGAATGGAAAGTTGGTTCAATATTTGAAAATCAGTCAGTATAATCCACCACATTAATAGGTTTTTAAAAAGCTGATATCTATTGTTGAAGAAAAAGCATTTGACAAAATTTAACATCCATTTCTGATAAAAAATTTTTGGTAAACTAAAAGTAGAAGGGAACTTCCTCATCTTTATAAAGGGGTGTCTACAAAAACCCTACGGCTAACTTCGTTTCTGTTATAATATTTTCTATTTCTAGTATTTCATCTTGATTCTTTCTTACAGTTTCCACCTCTCTTCTTACATTCCCCATCTGTAATGCCTGCTGTTCACTTTTTTCATTAGCGCCTTTACCATATTAATTATAGCTATTTGAAATTCCTGGTCTGACAATTCCAGAATCTCTTCCATATCTGAGTCTTATTCTGATGATTGTTTTCTCTCTGCAGACGTGCTTTGTAATTTTTTGCTGAAAGCCAGACAAGCTGTATTGGGTAATCAAAAGTGAACTAAATAGGCCTTTAGTGGGAGGTTTTATGTTTATCTTGCTGGGCCTTAGGCTGTGTTTAATGTTTGCTGCAGCTGTGGGTGTCAGAGCCTTCAATTTCCCCTAGAGCCCTTGCTTTCATTTCCCCCACTGTATTTGGTTTCCCTAGAAACACCTTCTTGAATAGAATCTATGTCTGGCAGTTCTCTCACTTGTAATCCACTGGTATTCTTTTTTTTTTAGAACCTTTTTATTTTTTATTTTTTTATTAGAATTTTATTTTTTTATTTTTTTAACTTTTATTTTGTCGATATACATTGTGGTTGATTATTGTTGCCCGTCACCAAGACCTCCCTCCCTCCTCCATCTCCTCCCTCCCCCCCAACAATGTCCTTTCTGTTTGCTTGTCGTATCAACTTCAAGTCATTGTGGTTGTTATATCTTCTTCCCTCCCCCCGTTTTTTTTTTTTTTGTGTGTGTGTGTATGTGTGTGTGAATTTATATATTAATTTTTAGCTCCCACCAATAAGTGAGAACGTGAATCCACTGGTGTTCTACTGGAGGCCTGTTTACGTGGTGGCCAGGCATGCAGGGAGGACAGTATTCTATAGTCTCATCATTACATCTCAGTACCATTAACTGGGCTTGAATCCCTGGGCTTCGACCTTAAGAAGAGTCTCTTAGCCTTCTTATTTCTCCCCTACATGAGACAGGAAAGCTAGAGGGAGCTCAAATTGTCTAGTTGCTTTCCTCCTAGATCAGATAAGATTCCGGGAAAGTCGTCTCCCTTGAGGGAAGGCCTTTGTTGTGGAGAACAGAATGCTCTGGACATATATCAAAATGGTCACTTTTCCAATCCTCCTGCTGGAAGTCCCACGCACAAGGCAATTTTTCTTTTATTTTCTCCATGCAAATCTACGAGGGCTCCTGGAGGTAAAATTCATGAAATTCATTGGGGGTACCTCCTGCAGCTGGCCCCCAAGAGTTCTTAGCTCTCAAGCTAGTCCACACTCAGCCTCCAACAGTTTATCAGTTAATTAACACTGGCATTCCTACTAGTTACTGATTCCAGTGGCTTCTGCTTCTGGTGAGCTATGACTGTGTCCACTTGTCTGTCTCTCCAGTTTGCCCTATGTCCTCAATTCTCTGAGTCTTTGGTTTGTAGTTTGATCAGCTTTTTCCTTGCTATGAAGAGACGAGTGTTGATTTCCAAGCTGCTTACATGTCAGAGCTACTAACAACATTCGCAGTGGTAAAGACCGGATGGTTTCCCCTACAACCAAGGACAAGGTGAGGATGTCTACCGTCACCACTTCTATCACCACAGTACTGTAGGTTTGAGCCAAGAGACAGGAAAGCAATACAATTTATAGCATAGATATAAATCTAACAAAACATGTACGGGACCTGTATGCTAAAAACAACAAAATGCTGATAAAAAGAAGTCAAAGAAGACATAAATAAAGGGAGAGACATACCATGTTCATGGATTAAATGACTTGGCATAGTAAAGATGTCATTCTCTCTAAATGAATTAATAGAATTAATGCAATTTTTAAAAACTTGCAGGACTCTTTTTGAAGATAAATAAAAGCTCACCTAAAATTTATGTGAAAGGCAAAGTAAATAAAATAGCCAAAACAATTTTTAAAGAATATTTTTTTTTATTTAAAGACCTACTCTATAGCTATAAAAATCAAGACAGTGTGGTATTGGCAAAGAATAAGAACACAGAATAAAGAATCCAGAAACAGACTCATGCAAATATGGTAATTCAATGGAGGAAGAGAGTCTTTTAATCAAACGGTATTGAAATAACTGGACATGCACACAGGTATTGATATTGAATGCCATACCCCACAGATATGTACAATTGACTATGTTTCAATTTTTTTAAGAAAGAAATAACTGGACATACATAGGCAAAAAATTTTTTTAAAAGCTTGTCGTAAATTTCACTCTTTGGCATTAATTGTGTTTTTAAAAATTTACTGTATTTTATGATGTTTTGACATCTTAAAAAGCTTTCTGGCTGGAGACTGCCCCTCCCAGGGTTAGCCAATTCTTAGAAAGAGCAAAGGGCTCCCGTCCCAGGTCCTGGTCCAGTGTGTGACCTTGATGGTGTCCTTCAAGCCCCTCTGGGCCTCAGCTTCCTCATCTGTGAAAAAGAATAACTAGATTAGCTGGTACGATGGCTCTTGTCAAACTCTGAATCTGGATTATTCTAAATGGCTTCCTTGACCCGTTAAAGTATCAAAATCTTGCTGTCCTTTAAATTTAACCTCTCCCCCTCGGTCAAGCTTTCTTTTGCTCATAGTTCACCTCGCAGGAGAGCAATGTGTCTGTTCCCCCACCACCACACACACACACGTAGGAGCCAGGGCTTTCCAGTGCTGGAGCCACTTTCAGGCTTGTTCTGCCTGGGCCAAGTGGAAGCCCTAACCCTAACCCTCACCTGCTGCTGATCCCCCCAGGTGCTCCTAGAGGAGACCTCTCCTGGCTTCCCCCAAAGCCCCAGTTCCATTCCACATGTTTCTCAGCCATAGGCCATAGTGCCTGTTCTGGGGGTGCAGGTGGTGATCAATGCACCGACCAGTGAGAAGTAGCTGACAGAGGCCAGATCTCTCCAGTAAAGTTCTCAGTAAAAGTTAACTCCTGGGCTTGGCCAGTTTGGGTAGGGATGTGGCTGATGAGAGAACTGCAGCTACGTAGACCCAGGGAGCATCCTGCAGTTCACATCATGGTGCTCTTGGTGAAGATGCCTAACTGGGAATAGGACCTGCACTCTGGATACTCCATCCTATTCCCCCTGAACATCAGAAGTGGAGCAGGAGATGCTGGGCCCACAGCATGGATTAGCCTCACATCTTCCATGCTTCAAAAGGGACTCTGGTTATAACCCTGCTTTGCACCCTGATGTTGGCATCTCATTTTAAAACCATCAGCTTTGGGTTATACAGTGCATTTCAAGACAAGAAAGGGGCATTTTCTGAAATGATGACCAGCCTAGGACACCCAGAAAAACCCCCCATCCCCGCCCTAAGCCAAGGTTGACGCTCATGATAGAAATAGACATGGATGGCTTTCCTTCATCAGACACAAGGAGATTAGAATTATTTGCTGATCACATTGATTTAGCCAGAGAGTTTCTCTGGCTCTACTTGGAGTCTACTAAGACATCTTGATATCCAAGAAGAAACTTCTTCATTCCCCACCTGGGAAACCTGTGTTCCTGAGTACACAATGTGCTCCTCACGCGTCTACGTCTAGTTCCCATCAGAGGTCTCCCTGGGGGTGTGATTTAAATGCAACTGATGAGAAGGCGCCCTGTCGAGCATGTGTGTGCTCGATGGCAGAACCTGGGTCTACGGCCATGCTACCCTAACACACCTTGTCTTGTCTGACCTCAGAAGCTGGGCAGGCTCAGGCCTTGTCAGTGCTGGGATGCAAGAACCTGGACTTAGGGGTGCAGCAACGCCAGACTCCAGTTTTGGTATTTGGTGCTGACCTCTTTCCTGCCCCACCCTCCCCCTCCTGCCCCACGTCAGGACAAGCTGAGAAGGAAGCCTGGTGGCCCCTCCCTCTGGCGTCCACAGGGGATTCAGAGGGTGCAATGCAGGAACCCTCACCCCAGCCCCACTCCTGACCGCCACAAGAACCAGAGCCAGCCTCCCTCACCTACTTGCTCAAGGCATTTTCAGACCAGCTTGGGAGCCATCCTGCTCTTCCCAGAAAGCCTCACCATGTGAGTAACGAAGATTTTCACATCCTCCTGGTATATGTGTTTGTGGTGTCATGAGTCTCGACAGCTGAGCCAAATTTCAGGTGGGGTCCATCCGGCTCTGCAGAGTGACCACAACCAGGGGGTGATTATCAGCAGTGTCCGTCACAGCCCTCTGAATAGTCAAGCACTTACAGACACGTTCTGCCACCCTGTAAGGAAAATGGACAAATGGTCAGGCTCCCCAGATGTTTGGAATTTTGCCTGTTAATGCAAATATGTTAATTACGCATGTGTGCCCAGGTGTTCCTCGGCTACTGTCTGATGTGAGTATGTGTGGGCACCCAGGTGTCCCTGGGTTATCTGACTTAGGTGTAAAGGATGAGTGGTTCCGATACACAGTGACTCCAGGATGCCCCCGGGAGGCCACCGGGCTGCTGTTGCTGCTGGGTCTGCTGGAGGCTGCTGGAGACCACTGCAGGCTGCTGCTGCTGCGGCTGGCTGGGGACTGAGCTTGCAGCTGAATGAAGCATGTCAACCTTGCCAACAGCTCCCAGGATCTTTCCAATTACCTAACTCGTGACCAGCACAGGAGGAGCCTGTGACCCAGCCGGCACAGTGCGGGTCTGTGACCGAGTCTGTACAACAGGTTTGAAGGGTCTGAGCCCTAGCCCAACACACCCATGTCCTTGTCTGGAAACTGGCCCTGGTTTCACACCCTGGGTTTTGAGGACCAGGTGTTTTATGTATATACTTTACTTCTGAAAAGTTCTCCTCGTCACTGCCTGGCTGTGTGACCTCAGAAAAGTCGCTCAATCTCTCTGGATCTCCATTGACACCAGAAAAATAGTTGGAATGAAATAGACCTATGGCCCTTTTTGGTCCCAATATTCTGTGGTTCCTATGGAGTTTTGACAGGTTTCCTTCACCCACACCCATTTGGCACTAAGTTGCTACTTTTGGAAAGAGGGTGTCTGCACTGGGGTGAATGCATGGTCATGAAATGCAGAGCTGGAGAGGACCACGAAGCAGTGGGAACGACAGAGAGCACTTGAAGGTCATGGGCCTCAGAGTGCCTGGGAAATTCAAGGCCAGGCTTCGTGTTGTCCCAGCTCTGTGACCACAGGAAGCCCACTTGCTCTCCAGACTCCCACGTCCACATGCCATGGTATTGCTGTGAGGACTGGGTGGCATGCCCAGAGCAGGTGCTCAATACATGGTTTTAAACTCTGTGCATCCCACACTCTGGTTTTACAAAGATGCAGCTGTGGTCCTGGGAAACAACGTGATTTGCCAGAGCTCACAGAGCTAGTTAATGCTGAGGCTGAAATTCGAGCCGCAGCCCTGACTCTGTCTCTGGGCCCCTCCTCCAGTCCCCACACCCACTGTGCTTCTGAGATGTCGGAGGAGTGGAGGAGCAGGACTGTGGGCTGGGCAAGGCGCCAGAACTTGGAGCACTTCTCTATTGTCCCTACTGGTCCCACTGGCCTAGCCTGGTCTCTGGACCACCGGCCAGAGGTGGCGGTTATCCCCATGCCTTGGCTTCCCCGGATGCTCCCCACCCTGGTGCAGTCGAGGTCATCCTGGGAAGCAAGAATCCAGATGGGATCAGAACAACACGGGTGCTGGCTGCCTGCCCTCTGGCAACCCGAGGCGGAGGATTGGAGTGGCAGTAGCTCCTACGGTGCCCCACAGGCCGGACCCAGGAAAAATACAACCCCAAACGCCGACCTCCTGGTTGGCAGGGGGAGCCCAGAGCCACTTCCAACACTTTGTGTTGTCATGACACGGGGAACTGGAATCAGAAGCAGCCGAGATTTTCTGGTGAGGGTTGAGGACTGCTCACTGTGAAAGGCCCTGGTTATGGTACTCGTTTGGAGGAAGAGGTTTTAAAAACCATATAATTGGATGCAGGAATCTGTTTTCATTAAAACAATTTCCGTGATGTAGCAAGGAAATGTTACAACTCTCCAATGACAAAAGCAGAGGAGCGATAGGTCAGCCTGAGAGGTGCTCAGACGCACTGCGGGCACGCAGGTGGGCTGGTGGGCAGAGCTCGGAGGCACACACTCAAGTCTGCTGAGTGTTCACTGGTGTGTACCGTCTCCGGAACAGTGTGTTTGCCCCAGACAATACCCGTGCTAGCGACGTGAGGCTGCGCTCTGCCGGCTCCCACTGTTTCCCACCCCAAAGCTGCCGCGGTGGGAGAGGCAGAGGAACCAAGCTGCCGGTCCCCTTCGCAAAAGCAGAGCTTTGTTGAACACCATAAAGGGGACTAAACGAGACTGCACTTGTGTTTAGAGCTCTGTGTCTGTCTGTTGCGTTTCTCGCTGCAATTGACGGTGGAGCCTGCCGGACGCTGCCAGACACGGCCCTGATGGCTTCAGTATGGCTGGGAGTGTTTCTGGTGGAAACGTGGGTTTGGGGCCACATTGTTTTAATGAACAATTTGTACCATGCTGCAGGCATGGAGGCGAATGCTGTCACAGATGGCCTGGGAGTAGGTATTCTGATGGCAGGTTTTCATCAAGCATTTTTCATTTCGCAGTCCAGGCAGGAGACAGAGAGATGTGACAAAGTGAGGCTGGGAGAGTCTGCAGGAGCAGTGGTGGGTGCTCTGCCCTGTGCTTCCAGGCAGGCTCTGGCTCAGCCGCTCCCCACATTGACAGGAACACAGAGGAAACACAGTTCAGCTCGAGAACCAGGGAGGACGGGTGCTGGCTTCCATTTTGTCCCCCAAGGAACGGAGCTGAATCCACACAACATGTGGGATGGAGCGTGGAGGCCTCCCGCTGGGGCTTCAGGGCCCAGGTGGGGCAGCCCCTGCCAGGCCTCTCTGTCCTGTGAGCTATGTGTCCAGAGTGAGCTCCAGCCACAGCTCTGGCCACTCTGTCCTCATCTTGGACCATGTCTGGTCTCTAATCTCTGCAGAATTACACTTCTTTATGAGGAGTGTCTTGATAACAAATTACAATGATAACAGCATGACCTCACCACCAATAATACGCTGTATGTCAGCTTGAGGGGAAGGGTTGTTGTCTCCACTTTTGGGGGCAGAGGATTGGACCAGCCACACTGCCCTGGTGGTCAGTGCCCTGTGGCCTGAACTACACCTGGTGTACCTGTCTGGGGACAGCCTTCCCTGGGTTCAGCAGAGCAGAGGAGCATCTGTCCAGTCCCATGCAGTCCCAACCAGACCCCCGCTCCTGTGTGCCAGAAAATGATTTATAGTACACATTTTCCTAATAAATCGAGTTCACATTGTAGACTTGGCATTTGACCCTTTGGAACCTGTTTTTATGTGACAAGCATTTATACAAAACCATAATGACCAGAGTCTCCAAACTGACAAAACTTGGGAGGAACTTTAGCAAAGTGTTCCATGGTTATGCTGTGGTAAATAAGCAAAAGAAAGAAATTCCAACTGGAGTCAGTCAATATTGCTATCTCCTACTGCTCCAGTCCCCCGCTCTGCCCCCCAACTCACATACGCTGCAGCAGGTGGAGTCAGAGTCAGAGAGACCAGGAGGAGCAGGAAAACAGAAGCATGGGAGGCAGGAGGATCAGTAGGAACAAAAAGATCAGGAGGAGCGGGAGGAGGAGGAGCAGGAGGAACAGGAGAGGCAGGAGGAGGAGCAGGAGGAGCAGGTGGAGCAGAAGGAGGAGGAGGATCAGGAGGAACAGGAGAAGCAGGAGAAGCAGGAGGAGTAGGTTGAGCAGGAGGAGGAACAGCAGGATCAGGAGGAGCAGGAGGAGCAGAAGGAGGAGGAGGAGCAGGAAGAACAGGAGAGGCAGGAGGAGGAGCAGGAGGAGCAGGAGGAGCAGAAGGAGGAGGAGGAACAGGAGGAGCAGAAGGAGGAGGAGGAACAGGAGGAGCAGAAGGAGGAGGAGGAGCAGGAGGAGCAGAAGGAGGAGGAGGAGCAGGAGGAACAGGAGAGGCAGGAGGGGTAGGTTGAGCAGGAAGAGGAGCAGCAGGATCAGGAGGAGCAAGAGGAGGAGCAGGAGGAGCAGAAGGAGGAGGAGGAACAGGAGGAGCAGAAGGAGGAGGAGGAACAAGAGGAGTAGAAGGAGGAGGGGGGAAGGAGAAGGAGGAGGAGCAGGAGGAGCAGGAGGAGGAGGGGGATGAGGAGCATCAGGAGCTGGGAGCAGGGGGAGCCGGGGGAATAGGAGTAGGAGGGGAAGGAGGAGCAAGAGGAGCACAGAAAGCTCAATGGGCAGGAGGAACACAGAAAGCTTGAGGAGCTCTGGGAATACAGGGAACACCAAGAGCATAGGGAGCCACTTCCCTAGTCACTCCTGTGTCCTCCGCACCACGACCTACAGTGGGCAGGACGCGCAACCAGGCACTCTCCCTTTTTGCAGGAGGGAGTTCTCTACAGCCTTCAGCCCTATTTGTCCCCACAGGGTGCAAAGGCCAGTCATCCACCTGTGGGACTTCTCCCTAGACCCCCACTGAACTCTGCTTCTAGATTTTGTAATTTGGGATTGTGCATTTTTCTCAATGAGCCTGAACCTCAAAAAACACAGGATGTTTCTTCTGGATGGACATGAAATTGCCCACATTTCCCTGCCACCCTCCCACTGTCTGTATCTTCTCCTCCTTTTCCTGAGCCACCTCCACACTTTGTCGCTACCAAGAACCTCCAGACTCCTACTCAGGGCCTAGGAAAGCTCTTTATTCTCACTCTGTAAAAAATTTTACTTTTGACTACATGAATTCTAATTTATTTTGTGCTTCTTTTCTTGATTTGCTTTTACTTCTTTATATTACATTTTCCAACAGAATTTCTTCTCAGAAATGTTTGCTTTTGTAGGATAATCATTTCTTCCTGTACTGTGTTTATTGTTTCTTGATGTTATGGAGGGATGTCTGGTCAGGATGACTTTGAAGGTTTGTGCTTTTGTTACACCCTTTGTTACACACACACACACACACACACACACACACACACACACAAATGGCAAAACTAGATCAAATTTCAAAAAATTAAGAGAGGATTTTGAATGTTCCCTACACAAATAAATGATAAATGTTTGAGGTGATGGATATCCCAGTTACCCTGATTGGATCATTACACATTGTATGCATTTATTAAAATATCACATATATGCTATAAATGTGTGCAATATCCATTAGAGATCTAAAAAAATAATACTTCTGGTACAATACACCTAGAAGTCTGAATAAAATTATTATTGATGTTTTAATGCATGGCTGAACCAGGAAGGACATAAGCATGAATTCAGGAAGGCAAGTGGGGCTGAGGTGGCAGCTTCTCTGGGAGCCACACCAGTCCCTGGGGCAGGTGCTCTGGCTAGAGAAAAGCATCAAAAATGGAAAGCCATGACCCAAGGGTGCCACATGGAAGTGGCAACCCTGAAAGGTGAAACCCTCAACGAACAACTTTTAAAAAATTCTCATCAAGGGAGACAATAAGGAAACTTGCCTGCCTTAGCCACGGCTCTGGGAAGAGGGAGTAAAAGTTTTCCCTGTACATTCCTAACTAATAAATCCATCTTCACGCAGGCTCTACACTAAAATTCATGTTATCTTTTTGTCCAAAATTTAAGCCTAAAATGTGGCTGATAGTGACCCAGTTTATAGTATTGCAAGTCCTCTGATAGAAGCTTATGTGAATTATCCCTGGAAGAACCCACCCTAAAGACAGGCCGCATAGCCTCCCATGGATAGAGTTCCATTCAGCAAGAACTCCTAATCAAAAATCACAAAACACATGAGAAATTGCTCAATGTGAGTGAAAGTTCACAGAAGGAGCAAACAGCAGAATAAGACCCACAAAGACAGATGAAATTGAAAATATTAGATACAAATTATTTTTTTAAAATAAGTATGCTTAACATTTCAAAATGAGAGGATATCAAAAGCACAAGTAAGGAACAAAAGACTATCAAAAATAACCAGTCAGATTTGAAAGAGAGACAAACAGAACTTACAGAAACATAAATATATTATTAAACACATATATGAAAAATGTCATGGCTGAAATTAGAAATGGAATGGATGGATTTGACAGCAGACAAACCACTGTTGTAGTGAGAATTAGTAAACTGGAAGATAAATACATAGGATAAAGAGATTTTTAAAAAGTAGATTTAAGAGATTAGAGACATGAAGGACAGAGGAAGGAAGGAAGAACATCCATTTAGTCAGACTTCCAGAAAAATAGATTAGAGAGAGGCTATGCTGAAGAGATAACAGCTAAACATTTTTCAGGGTTGATGAACCCCAAACATGGTAAACAAAAGAAATTTGAACTTAGACACATTTTATTGAAATTACAAAACACCAAAGATGAAAAGAAGATCTTAAAAGTAGTCATAGGGAAAAGACACTAGTCACCTGCCAAGAATGACAATTAGATGGACAGTAGACTTTTCAACAGAAACAATGGAAGTCAGGAGAAGTGAAATAATATCTTCGAGGACTGAAAGAAAATGTTTTTGGCCTAGACTCTGTACCCTGAAAACCCATTTTTCAAGAATGAGGGCTGAAGATATTTTCAAATACCAAAAATTGCAAGTTTACTATTAACAGATTAACTAAAGTAGTGTCTAGGGCAACCTTTAGAAAGAAGGGAAAGATTTCTGAATGATGATTGAGACATCAGAAGGAATGGTGAACAACAAAACTGAAAATGTGGGCAGTGTCAGCAAACAATAGCTGTACAAAACAATAGAAATATAACATATTACTGGAAGCTAAAAATAGAACTTAAATACTGGACATTGATAACATATAACACAAGATGAGGTGAATGGAAACAAACAAAGAGGGGATTAAGATATACTTTGTAGAACTTTAGAATGTTCAAGTTATATGCATGCTAAATTTCTAGGGAGGACTTTGGAAACTGGTAGTATCTGCTAATGTTAAACATATGCATACTCAATGACCCAGCAATTCCACTCTTAAGGTATATCTCAGCAAAAATCCTTGTTCACCAAAAGACACGTGAGAATGTTCATAGGACTATTCATAGTAGTCCCACACTGAAATACTCCAAATGTCCATCAACAGTAGAATGGATTAATAGCTGCATATTCACACAATGGAGGGCTCTGAGAATGAATGAACTACAACTACATGCAAAGCCATGAATGAATCTCAGAAATGAGCAAAAGTAGCAAAATACAAAGGAAGAGTTTCTTATGAGTCTGTTCACATAAAGCCCCAAGTAGGCCACACTAACCTACAGAGTTAGAAGCCAGGATGGTGGTTACCCTTGCTGTGGGGGTGGAGTACTGCTATGAATTGTGTTCCCCAAACACATATGTGGGATCCCTAACTTCCAATGTGACTGTGTTTGGAGATAGGGTTTTAGGAGGTCATTAAGGTTAAATGAGGTCATAAGGGTAGGGCCTTAATTCTACAAGATTGGTGGCCTTGTAAGAAGAGGAAGAGCTCTCTCTCTCTCTCCTCTGTCTCTCTGTCTCTCTGTCTCCCCACCTCATGCCACCGAGGAAACACCACATGAGGACATACTGAGAAGGCAGCTATCTGAGCCAGGAAGAGGGTCCTGACCAGAACCTGACCCTGCCAGACCTTTTTTTTCTTTTTGAATCATAGTTGATTATACATATTTTGGGGGATTCAATGTTGACATATGTTAATCAAATCAATATTACTAGTATGTATATTGTTACAAATTGTACTTATTCCTTATGCCCCTTGTCCAATCTCCCCCCATCCCCCTCTCCCTCCCCCCTGCCACCACCAATATCTTCTCTCCCTTTGAAAGAGTAATGGTTACTCTGTTGATTTGTTGCCTAGATGATCTGTCCAATGCTGAAAGGTGTGTTCAGTTCCCCCAATATTATCATAGAGCAGATGCTTCTTCTGTCACTCTGGAATGGGCTTTGTGGAGAGAGACATCCTCTTCTTTTCTTTGGTCTCTGCTCGTGACTCTCCTTGTGTCAAAGCATGCCAGTGGCTGGTGGACCACCTGCATGGTGGTTATGGAATCTAGCCACTTTCGTGGCAGCCATGGTTAATGTAGTGGCTGTGGTGGGCCACCCACATGGAGGTGATGTTTTTGGCATGCTCCTTGGCGCTAGTGGTGTGCCTGGTTGTGGTGGGGGGGGTCTGGTCTCTGGCTTGATGCCCCAGGTCCCCGGGCAGTCCTGAGGTGCTGGTGATGTGCATGGATGTGGGAGTGGGGTCTGATCCCCAGCCGTATGCCTTAGGTCCCTGGGCAGGCCCTGAAGTGCTGGCAGTGTGCCTGGGTGTGGGTGGGTGGTCCGGTCCCTGGCTCCAGGCTCAGGTCCCCTGGCAGGCCCCTATGCACTGGTGGTGTGCCTGGGCCAGAACTAATTTTTTGTCCTTTGCTTACTTCTAAAATGGGGGAACTTCCTGTGGGAGCCAGTACGTGAGCTGTGTGGTTGAGCTAAATTGCTGCTTTGCTGCTGTTTCCCTAAGGAAGGCTTTTTGTGCAGCTCAGGGCTTAATGGTTGACCTTATAGGTACTTCTGGCTCTCCAGAGACTGGTGCACCTGGGTTGTGTAGAAACTCTGATCTGGGTCTGAGTTTTTTCATCAAACTGCACCCCATGCAATTCTGAATTCCTGACCAGTCTCCTCTGAGTGGTCCTGCACTGATTGGGGGGCAGATTAGCTGTCCTTGCTATGTCACAGTGTTCTCCCAGTGGGCCTGTCTTCCCCACTGCCTGTGCTCCAAACACTTCCCGTGGGAAGGGCCATGCACTGGTCCCTTGCAATGACTCACTGGCCTCTGAATGGCTCTTTTTTTCAGTTGTCCTGGCTCCTTGCTCCTGTATGGGTCCATGGGAACCCGATTAGTGGTTCTACTGGGGGCCACAAAGGTCCTTTTCTCCCCTGCTGCCTCCAAGTAACTCCATCTGAAGGGCACAGCTGCAACTTCTGCCAGCTCCTGCTCTATGTGCTCAGCAGCTCCAGCCTTAAAGCGGCTGCGGCACAAAACACTCCGAGCAGTTTTTTCTCTCATCCTGGCTTCTCCCACCTTCATGAACTCCATAGGTCTCTCCTCGTCTTCCCCTGAGCTCTAGTAGCCCCAGCTTGGCTGTTGTTACATTTTTATAGATGTAAATTGGTTGATTTGTGGGAGAGAGTGATGCTGGGGACCATCTATTCCACCAGCTTGACTGGAACTCCATTCCAGACCTTGATCTGGGACTTCCAGGCTCTAGAACTATGAGAAAACACACATCTACTGGTTATAAACTGCCTTGTCTGTGGCATTTTGTTATAGCAGCCCAAGCAGACAGAGAGAAATCATGACAGGAAGGGGCTGAGGGCGCTGGTCGTATTCTATGTTGGGTGTGGTTACTGCGAGGGTGGTTAGCTTTGTCAAAATTAACCAAGCCATAATGTTAGAATTTGTGTAGGGTTGTTTTTGTTTTGTTTTGTTTTCTGCTATGTGTGTTATACTTCTTTAGAGTTTATTTTTTATCTAAAAAAGCATTAAAGATCCTTGAAATACAGTAGACACAAATTTCATACCTCTGTATGGCTCCCACTGGCTAAATTCAGGACAATCTGGGTAAAAGAAAAAATAATGAGGATAATGGATGATAAAATACTGAATTTTAAAAAATAAATGCATTCCTGGAGATATATTAGGGAGAGAGAGAAGAAAGAGAAAATAAAGAGCAAAACCAGTGATTGGAATACATTTCAAAATCTTAAAACACATCTAAACAACTCACAGATCAAAGAAGAAATCATAACGGAAATGAGAAACTTTTAGAATTGAATTATAAAAATACCTACATGTCGAGCAGGTGGGATACAGCAGGAGTGTTACTGAAAGAGGTTTTTAAACGCTTATTGGAAAAGAAGAATGATTAATGAGCTAAGTGTTTGGCTCAAGAAGTCAGAACAGGAGGGTAAACCCGGCACCAGAGCTTCACTACAGACCTTCCCCCTGCTCTCCCCCGTCTTCAGTTCTTGACCTCGCCTCTGGCCTAGTCTCTTTATAGAAACATGGTCTCTTTATAGAAACACCTCCGTCTCCCCCCCGTCCTCTGAGTCCTCTGTCTTTTCCCTTCTCCCAGAGCCTCCTTTCCTGATTGAGAAGGTGGTCTGAGGTCCCTGGGCTGGGGTCTGCCATGAATCACGGACATACCACAGATGGGCTATCAACGGGCCACTGAAAGGGCCACAAATATACCACAGAGGGGCCATGAACAAACAGTGGAGTCATGTACATACCGCAGAGGTGGCCATGAACATGGTGGGGTCATGTACATACCATGGAAGGGTCATGAACATACCACAGAGGGGCCATGGATGTACCACAGAGGAGCTACATTCTTGAGCCATTATGGAGGGGTGATGGAGTTTGGATGTGTTGTCCCCTCTAAAACTCATGTGGAAATCTGATCCCCAACATGGCAGTGTTGGAAACTGATTAAGTTGTGGGGACGGATCCCTCATGAATGGATTAATGCTCTCCCTGGGGGTGGGGGGGATTAATGAGTGAGTTCTCGCTCAATTAGTTCCCACAAGAGCTGGTTATTTAAAAGACCCTGGCACCTCCTCTCTGTCTCTTGCTTCCTCTCGCCATGTGATCTGCTTGTACCCGCTAGCTGCCTGCCACTTTCTGCCATGAGTAGAAGCAGCCGGAGGCCCATGCCAGATGCAGCTGTCCTAGAATCATAAGCCAAATAAACCTCTCTTCTTTATAAATTACCCAGTCTCAGGTATTTCTGTTATAGCAACACAAAACGGACTCAAACAAGGGGCCACAGAGCTGCTGCAAGTCACCACAAGCAATCACAGAGAGACCACAGACCTAGTACTAAAAGGATCACGAGAGGGCCAGAAACCCACCTCAGGGGCCCCAGACCCCATAGGCCCTTCAATCAGAGAAGTTTCATTTCACCTCACTGACTGACTGGGCTGCTGGGTAAGACCTCTTTGGAAGGAGGTTTCCCTGGATTTTGAAAAGTGTGAAAACCCTGGCCTGTAGGTGAAGAGGTGAGCTCTCGGCCCACAGACAGTGTGGTTTCTAATCTCAGACCGCTCCTGTGACAGTACCTCCTGCAATGGCTGACATTCCCTCCCAGACCCCAGGCTCTTGTCTCTTGTCAGAGGAGTGGAGAAGTCCCCTTGGGCAGAGAGTGGAGTGAGGTGCCTCGAAGGTCAGCTGACCCGTATCCACTCTTTGTGGCACGGCTGGCCCTACCCCTCCCAGTGACTTGGGCACATGACAGTCCCAGTAACACCTGCTTCAGTGAATTCCAGCCGAGTCAAGGTGGCCGGCTGGTGTCCAGGTGCTGGTGTCTAGGAGGTGAACGAAGGGCATCTGGGCAGCTGCCACTCGGCTACACACACCTGCCCAGGTGAGCGGTCCTGACCCAGGAACTCAGGTGAATGTGACAAAAGGGCTTCTTTGAGGGAGATGAACCAGCGGCCAAGAGTGGTCCTGGTGAGACTGGTCTGTCGAGTCACACACGGACGTGGCTCCCTGGAACTCTCTCCCAGCTCAGGCTGCTCCTGACCTCAGAGGGTATTTCCCCTGCTTAAGCCACAATGTCCCCTGCTCTAACATGTTTAATACATTATCCTGTCCTCTCGGCCCCGGCTCTCACACCTACCAGACTAGTTTGCCCAGAATGGGAGAAAAGAGGGAAGAAAGCTATTGGAGAAAAAAAGAGCTAAATTTTGCTGGGACTTCTGAGAGGAGTCCTGCACGTGCCCCACCTCAAGCCACATCTGGGGACCCCACTTTGGTTCAGTGATCTGAGAAGAGACTGTCCCTACCACCTGTCCCCAGGGTGGAGTGTGGGAAGCCTGCATTCCCTCCCTGGCCTACCCGTGCTCCGAGTGCCTGGCAGTGGCTTCTCAGAGGAGCCTGTACTTGTCCACCAGGACTGCTCAGAAGCCTGGCTCAGCCATGTCTCATCCCCCATTCCACAGTGTGGCCCAGGGGTCCAAACGGGGAGTACGGCCTCAACGAGAGCAAGACCACAGGCCGAGCAGCCCTGTGGTGCAGTGGGGGTGGGACATGCAAAGTGCACACAATACACGTCCTTGGAGAAACAGGGAGCAGTGGAGTGGTGGGCCAGACCCTGTGCCCAAAACAGCAGAGATGCTGGGCAGTGTCCGAAGAACACCCCCCTTGTGGCATCATCGGTCTACGAGGAAGGGAAGATTCCTGCCGCTGGACACGGAGGCCAGACTTCACCTTGGTGATGTTTGCCACCCACCTGAACCCAAGCACCAGTTTTTATGGCCTTTTCTGGAGACTCGGGACCAACCCAAGAGGAGTTTCCCCAAAGGAAAACCATCCATTAGAGACAGCTGGTGACACCACCCCTTCCTAAGGACTAGGTGACAGGGAGTGGGAGGGGAAACATCTCCCAGGAGCTCACAGCAACACGTGTGGAATACATGTTTGCTGCCCACGTTCACACTGCCTGGGGAGTCTGCAAAAAACACCAAGAATGTGGCTTGAAGTGGTTGTGGGCTGGTGTTTGCTCAGGTCCCCAAAAGAAGTAAAGCGCCAACCGTCTGTCTAGGGAAACACATCCTTATCCCATGCCTCTCTCCAAGGACTTCCGGAGGTAGAGTTCAAGGGAAAGTGAGTAGCTTGCAATAAAAAATTACTAAACACAGAGAGGCAGGGTACCATGAGCAGAAACAAGAGGCAAAAACGTCAGGACAAACTCAAAACTATAAATATTAGAGATAAAGATGAATCTGGTCGATAAGTTTCCAGACATAAAGAGAGACTTAAAAATTAGCAAAAAGCAGGTAGATCCAAAGAAGAACCAAACAGAACTTCTGGAAATTAAAAAAACATAATAATTGAAATTTAACTGTCCATGCATGGGTTTCGAATCAGCTTACGTGTGAGAACTTGGGCCCTGGAGGTCGGGCTGAAGGGCTCCTGCAGAAGGCGGCCGGTGCACAGGGACGGGATGAAGGTCACAACAGGGTCCTGGAAAGAACCAGCAAGGAGAACTGAGGACCACACTGCAAACCGGACTAGTGCTGCGGGTCCGCAGTACACAGACAGGAGCCTCCATCAGGAGAAAGAAGAGGGGCTTTCCCGGCCACGTCCTCAGAGAGCTGCGGGACATGCATGGAGGCCCAGCCCGGCAGCCACGAGGATGAAGCGAAGGTGCTCACCGACGCAGTGACTGCACCTCAGAGCTGCACAGGAGCGTGCACCTGGCAGAGAGCACCAGGAGGAAGTGCCGCAGCGGGGCAGGGGAAGGCCAGGGACAAACCCGAACAAGCGGTGGCTGCGGGGCCCGGCCGTGGTGCCTGCGTGGGGACGGGTGGGACTCAGCAGCAGCAGCAGCACGTGCTGAGCGGGAGTGGCTGCGACTCAGGTTCCCAGGCCTTCACGCGCTCCAGAGGAGGCTGAAGCGGTCGCTGTTCAGACGGAGGGGGCTCATCACAGCTGACAGTCGCCACGGAAGGTGCAGTCAGGGTGAGCAGCCTCCAGGCCCGTGGACGAGAGCGACAGGGAGAAAAGCCGAAGTAACCAGGAGAGGAGGGACAAGGATGAGCCGTCACGAGGAAGAGTTGTTGAAGTCGTGGGACGAGAACACGCAGCAGGTGAAATACAGAAGTCACAGGCAGGTCGCGGAGCATCCCAGACGCCGCTGGAGCCCGGAATGGGTCTGAGACCAGGTGCGGCCGGCGCGTGAAGCCATGAGGAGGAGCACATGGAAAAGTCATGGAGGAGAGAAAAAAGGAAATATGCAAAAAACGAATGACCTACAGGTTTTCAGAACTAAGGCCATAAAAGACTGTGGATTGACAGAGTATATGGAGTGCCAAGAAGACAGATAAGAACACATCCCCACCTGTAGCCACTGTATGAAAATCTAAGAGAGCATAAAATCAAGAGAAAATGCTCAAGAGGAGCGACGCCTGCGACAGAACGAGGATGGTGGAGCCAGAGCTCAGATGTGCTCGGCCCGGAGCTGCACAGAGCTGCGGCGAATCTCAGTGTGGGGCTGAAAATGGCATCCTGGGACATGAGCCTCGGGAGGGTCGGGACGCAGAGACTCCGTGAGTAGCATGTGGGCGAGTCACATTTTGGGAAAAGACACACAGAGAGAGAAGTTCAGGAAACATGGGGAAAGGTCCAAAGTGTGGGCCAACATGGTAGGAGCAATAGAAGGGCGCAGATAAAATGTGTGACCTTCCAACCAGCTGGGATGCCTGGTCTCAGCGGAGGAAGGCAGAGAGGGAGAGGAGGAACAGAGACATGCACGGACCACTCATCAGCTCCTGCAAACACTGTGTCTCCGGGACAGAGTTTAGTCACTGCCACCCTAAGAAAGGAGACCAAAAATGCAGGCCTCCCCACCACTGTTTAAAAGTCCCAGACAGCTCTGGACAAGAGAGAGAAGCCATGCTTGCTGAGAACAAGTATAGCTGGCTTTCCGGGGCCTGAATCGTGTCACTGCCTGTGCCCGTCCTGTCTGCAGTTCTGACACCTCCTGGAGGATGGCAGTGGGCCGGGGGTTCTGTCCCTTGCAGCTGCACGGAGCACTGGCCTTGGCCGGCCGCTCCCAGCACCACCACCCCGCGCGACATGACACTCACGAGATAACAGTGAAACCTGCAAACAGGGATTATGTGGGGGCTAATGGAACAGCAGGCCAGGAGCTTGTCCCCAGTCCACTCTGGTCATCAATGTGTGAAGCATTTTCTGAAACACCCCCAGGTCACCAGCGAGGTGGGCTGTTCTATTACTGAGGCCAAAGCATCTGCAGGTCCAGTCAGAGCAGGGCGAGCGGGTCTGGTCAGCCCAGAGCTCATTCCTTGACACACTGTGGCCTTGCCCCCTTGGGGACCATGCGGACTCCCAGCACCACTTGTCTGGAGTGAGGGTCTGGGCGCCCCTGTGCGTGGGAGCACCCAGTTCCTCAGGATCACAATGACTAAAGGATTTGAATCATGTACACAAGGCGTCAACTGCAATTCCCTACGAGATGAGATGATGGCTCTGCTTGGTACTTACACACACTCGACCTAAGATCAAAGCCTTTGATCATTTTAAACTGACAGCTTGTCATCTGCTGGAAGTTTATGTCCTGGTAATTACACTTACTTCTTACACTGTGTAAACATCGGGACATTCATCCCGCAACAGTGGAAAACTGTAAAGAACACAAAGGCCTGACTGCAGACTGAGTTCAAAAAGAAAAGACGGCCTGGCCTGCTGCTGCTGAGTCACTCTCTAACTAAAAGTCACATCTTTCCCATCAGCACACAGGCATGTACGCTTTCTCCATCTGCATGCCCAACGCCACCATGGGTCGTCTATGGAGACGGCCAGGGGAGGAACGTGGGCGAGACTGAGAAGACAGCAGGCAGGCAGGACTGCACATCTGGCTCCGGACCTGCGCCCACACGGTCGCACCTGCTCCCTCCTCCTGCCTCCTGTCCAGTTCTTCCTCGTGATGGAAAACCCCCAACCTGATGCTCACTTCCCCTCTGCATCTTGAGTTTGGTCCCAAAGAAGGGCTCTGATGCGGCTTTTCCCAAGCCACCACTCAGGCCACGCCCTGTGTCCAGGTGGGCCAAGTGGCAGGGAGGGGTGGGAGTGCTGGTGGACTCTGACTTCTGGAAGAGTCCTGGCTCTGCAGCAATGGCAGTGTGAGCTCGGGCATGTTACTCAACCGGGCTGCATCTCAGTCTCTTACCCGTAGAAAGGAGATGACACGTCCACCCTCCACAGACCGCAGTGGTAGGCGTGTTCCTGCCCCAGGCTCACAGACACCCCTCCTCCAAGCCAGCTCTCAGCTCTTCTGCTACCCTTGAACACGGGAAGAAGAACAGCAGCCCACCACTGCTGGCCCTTCCCCTCCAGCCCAGCGCCTCCAGCAGCCGTGGCTCGGGAGTCCCCTCTCTGCTCCTCCCCTGTAGTGAGTGGACACTTCTGTGTGGAAGGACTGAGGAGTAGGCCTGGTCCACTTCCTCCTCTGCACCCACCCCTCCTGCCCTGGGTTGGAAGTTTCTCAACTGTCTTAACTGTTTCTATGCCATTTTGTTGTCCCCAAGGCGAGGGCATCCAGCGTGTGCCCAATATCACCATTGCCTCCTTGATGGGCCCACCCAAGCAATTTTCCCAAAGTTAGGCAGTGATCTTTCCTCACCCCTATCAGAAGGCATGGCTGCATGCCAGCTCTGAGAATAGCCCACACTGCCAGACTGCACTTGCGCCCTGGTGGCTGTGGTGGCAGGCTGGCAGACATTCACCCAGGTGCCCCCAAGGTAGGACTCATGGCCCGGCTGTGAGGACAGCCGTCAGCCAACGGCCTCCAGAGCCAGCCCCTCCAGGGTCGCCTCAGCTTCCCAGCAGAAGGCTCCTCCTCTCAGGGTGTCCTGTGGGCTCCTGTCTGTGCATCTTCTCCACAAGGTGACAGCCACCCTTTTGTCCGGGCCCAGCTTGTCCAGGATGCTTGTACGCCCACGCCTTGGAAGACAGGGGGCAGGTCTGCCTGCAGCCCGTACAAGATTGGGGTTTCCCAAGCTCAGGATTCCTCAGCTGTGAGTGCCCGGTGTCCAGCTGGACCCACCTGCCAGTCCTGTGGGATGTGGGGGACCTGGGAACCAGCACAAACATGGGATTCACGTTGCCTGCAGTGCCCTAGTGGTGGGCTCATGGGTCTCAGCAGCACAGTGAAGCCTGTCAGTTTGTGACTCGGCCGACGTCTCAGATGCTCACATCTTGGTGGCCCCCAGTGGTGGCTCAAGGGCCCCATCCTTTCTGCCCAACTGGGACTCCACTAACAGCTGTCTGCTCTGGAGCCCCCCACTGGGCTGCCAAAGACTGCGCATCAGATGTGCCTGGTGTCCACCAGCCTGCGTCCCTGTCACTGAAACCTCCACTGCTGGGGGGCGGGGGCCCCACCAGGAGAGGGCTGTGGCCACGGCGTGCTCAGAGGGGCCACGAGCACGTGGACCATGGAACTGGGGGTGACGAAGCTGCCTGGAGGCCCGTGTGTGGAAAATGAAGCGCTGAGGAGAGCAGATGAGTGATGCGCAGCAGCACAAGGCCAGAGTGTCTCTGCGGACACTCGGAGAAGCCACACTGCAGCACAAAGCGGAAGATCATGCAGAAGATTCCACTGGTGCAGCGGCCAAACCCCCAGATGGTTGATCCTTGGCAGAGGGGTGCTCCATCAGGGCCCTGGGGTGGGCCTGGGACTTCCAAGAAGATGGCCCCCCAAACTGACTTTCCAGACTTGTCCACACCTTCTGAGCCTGCAGAAGTGTTCTCCCTCCCCTGCTGCCCTCAAGAGCTTAGGGTTAAAGCACAGCACAGTCCAGCTGAGGACATGCTGGGTCTGCGAGGAGGGGGGAGACCACACCAACTGCGCCGCAGGAGGGCAGTGGCCCTAGCCCCACCCGGCAGTCAGGGTTGGCGGGGCTGGCCTGGGGCAGCAGCGGGGAGAGGCCAGGGTGCGGCTCACTGTGGGAACTTGCAGCAGAGAGAACACATCGGACCAAGCGGCTGGGTAGCAGCTGGGGGTAAGAGCCATGCCAGCGGGGAAGGCCAAGTAGAAACCTCAAGCTGCCCCCCAGGCTGAAGGTGACTGCCTGGCCCAGTGGGAATGGCGGAGCTGGGTTGTGGCGGTGGGCCCTGCACCTCCATGCCAGACGTGGCTGAGGGTAGTGTCCCTCGTCAGTGGGGCCCAGGGACACCGCTGGTGGTTGATCATGGAGGGTCCTCTTCTGTCTGGGCTGACAGTGGCCACGTTCAACCACAGCTTCCCTGGGTGGGGCTCCCTCCTCCTGGGGACACCGTGCTGGCCCATTTTACCAGTGATGTCCCGCAGTCAAGGTGGGACAAGAGGAGGGCTGCCCACTGAGGAGTTGGGGGTTCCCAGCACCACCTGCACCTGTCATAGATAGAACTGAGCCCTGGAGTCCTGCTGGCCACAGGCCCCTGGTGGGCAGGGCAGCCCCTTCCCCATCCAGCCTGGGGCAGCTGCTGCGTCTGCACAGTGGGAGTGACTAGCTGTGTCTAGGGATGGGGAGACATTCTTGGTCCAAGGTGCCCCCTCAGGACCTCACTTGTCCTGTGTAAACAAAGGGACTTGGCAGGCAGATCCCATGGGCACCCACCTTCCAGAGGACGCCTGCAGAAGGCAGGTGGGCTGCTTGCCGCTGAGTACCTGTGCTACCCCGGGCCAGCTCCCTGCCACCCAACTGCAGGGGAAGCCCCCCGACCTTCTAAGTGAGGCTGGTGGCCACCCAGCACAGTCCAGGCAAGGGGTTGGGGTCCTGCATCCCTGCTTTGGGGGCCCAGGTGGCTGACACCCCCTCATGCCTCAGTCCACCCTCTATTCTCCATGGCCCCCCTCCCCTGCAGATATACACACACGCATGAACACATGTCCATGCACAAGCACACAGGCACACACGGCTGTGGGGAGGAGGAGGAGATGGCAGAGTCTGCACAGGAACAGGAGGGCATGGCTCCTGGGGGAGTGGGGGTGGGGGCCTGCTGACCACCCTCCCAGAGGCCGAGTTCTCACCCGCCTGTCCTGACCCACAGGGTGGTGCCGCCCTCTAGTGGCCCATGGCAGACGTGGCAGCAGAACCTCCAGAGGCTCTTTCTGGGAGACAGGGGTCTCTTCTGATGGACCCCCCCAACACACATTCAGCTCTCATCCTTGTCCCCTGCCCGCTGGGGCATTCCAGCAAACCTGTGAGATGAAAGTGGTCCAGCCCCCAGTCTGACCCTGATGACATCAGACCCACTTTCATTCCTTGGGGGTATGGGGACCTCGTTGTCCAAACCATTGGTTCTCTGGCCAGTGTCCGTCCTCGCCCACAGGTGGCAGTGTGGGGGGATGGGCACTGCCTGGGCCATGCCTGGGGACCTGGGGTCATCCCTGACCCTGAGCTCTGCCCCCAGCGTCCCCTTTTCCTGACCCCATCCTCAGGGCACACATCTGTCCCCAGGGCAGCCACTTGGCTTCTTGCAGAACTGCCTGGACATCCCAAGGCCACTCCGTAAGGGGATGGGTGCCCTCAGCAACTCTGTCCCCCGTGTTAGGAGACCTTGCCTTGTCACCTGACCGGTGACCACAGAAGATGGTGGAAAAGGTGTGGGTGGCCCTGTGCAGATCGCTGAGCACAGGGCAGGGGCCGGGGTGAGCAGAGCACAGGCCATGCCTCCGGACGGCGAGCTCTCCAAGGTGTCTGCTGTGTGTGGCAACCATAGGGAAGGAAGGGTCCCCACGCGGCCTCTGCAGGTATATGTGGTGTTCACCCAGTCATCCATGTCTGTCTGCGGCCACACCCACAACACTCTTCTTGGTGGTGTCTGGCCTGCAGGCAAAGCAATCACCCTGGGCCCTTGTTGGCATGTCCCGTAGAACAAGTGCCCCTGTATCCCCATGACCCAGACTGCCAGGATCTCCTATCACTTTGGCAACGAGGATCAGCCAGGAAGGGGCGCAGGAGCAGAGCGGGGCCAGCTGGAATCCACCTCAGCCAGCATATGGACATAGCTCCCCCACCTGTGAGCCATCCAGCAAGGTGCATGGGACCAGCCAATGAGGGTTAGGATACCAGCGAAGGAGCAGAGGGTCCCCACCCCCCACGGTTAGATCCCACCAAGCAGCGCACCTGAGTGGGCAAGCCGGGCACTCAGCCAGGAAGGCTCTGAAAGAACCCACCCCCGACAGCGTGAACACCTGCAGGCTGGCGGGGGCGGGGGGTTAAGTTACAGGAGCTGACAAGGGACCTGTGGTGCTCCTTTTGTCCCTGCGCTGAGCCAGCTCCCTGCCAGGCCACAGACTCAGGGGGGCCCACCCGCAGCCACCACCCAGGCCAAATGCCAACACTGAGAAACGCGGATCCGACAAAGGGATCCGAAGGATGCCATTTGCACCTGGAACCATCCATGCCTGGGACCTCCTGAAGACCCAGGTCTGAATGGGGTGGATGATGGGATTTCTCCCAGTGCTCATTACACCCCATTCCAGACCATAGATTGGCCCAGTCTGGGTCTCGGCAGGTTTTTCAAGTGGCCAGATCATGAACAGTGCAGACTGTGTGCCACAAGCTTGCCAAGACCACGCAACTCTGCTAGGCCACGGACACTGACTAAGCACGGCCATGCTCCAAAAATGTGCTCCGTTTTGGGGACCACCTGGACATCCTGGGACTGCTCTCTGTACGGGGCCTCCGTATAGGCCAGATATGGCCTGAGGACCGGTTTGCTGACCCTTGGTCTAGCTAGTCAGGAAACCCCATCACAAACACAGCAACTGGCCAGGGTAACGGAGGCTTAGGCTCTTGTGGCCTCAGAGGGCATCAGTCTAATGAGGGGTGTGACAGCACCTCCCCACCCCAAGATATGACCAGGAAGCGTGGAGCCGGGGGGCTGCTGACCACCATAGGACCGTGAGGGAGGCCGGCCTTAGGGTGAAGTCAGCATAGCAGGCCAAGTGCAGGGACTGCAAACATACACTGTCAACTCTGCAAGTGACAGGTGAAGAGGGCTTCCACCCCCACCACAAGAGGCCGGTAGTCCTGACTTACCTCCCTGCCACAGACAACTAGAAAACCAGACCAAAGAGGCAACAAAGCAGCCGTGGATGCAGGCAACAGTGGCACAGGACGAAGCTGGGGTGAGTCCTGCAATCCCCACCTGGTGTGGTGTGCTAAAGTGGCGCAAGCAGGGACACCTACAGCCCACAGCCACGACAGAGAGAAGGCAGAGGCCAGAGTCCAGCAAGGACAAATCAGCTGGGATTTGGGGGCACAGCACCAAAGAGTGGGGAATCAGACAAAGAGGTCCAGACAGCTAGCTGTCCAGTGGTGCCTTTGAGGATGTGGCTGAAAGCCAATGTGCGCACAAATAGGATAAAACTCCACAAAGCTGGGCAAAGAGCCCCTCCTGGGGAAAGAGCCAGGGAGATGAAAGCAAAACCACCCACTGGGATCACCACGGCAGGGATCGCCCAGGGCCCCAAGCACAGTACAGAGGCCTCAGTGAATGCAAAGAAGAGTGACCTCCAGAGGTCACATCATGGAAATGGGCTAAGGGAAGGCTGCTCTAGACACCCCCAGCAAAGCTTGAAAACAGTCCTCAAAGCACTGCACAGACCCACAGCAACCACACGGCCTGCCAGGACCCAGCCGAGCACCCTTCCAGGGAAGATAAAATGTTGCATTTAACAACATGAAGCTCACAATGTTGGCATCCAATAAAAAATCACAGACATGCATAGTAGCACACTGTGACCTATGAACCGCAGGAAAGAAAAACCAGCCAACAGAAACGATCCAGAAATGCTTTCTTCCTCTTCCGTCCCAGGCACTTGGGGAGCTGCCGGCTACTGTGCAGACACAGCCAGGTCCAAGGACTGCACCAAACACAGCCAGCCCTGAAATGGCACAGAAATGGCAACAAGAAACCTCAATCACAAAGACTTGAATCTCTTAAGGGGGTGGACCCCAAGTTCCTGAGGAACACGCACTTTGCCAAGAAGCACAACTAAGGCCTGATGAAACGCTAGGATTAGAAGGCCTGAGATCCCAAAGAGTACCAGCCACAAGCTCAATCAGCCTTCCTACACTGCCCACCTGAAGCTCAGGAAGCGAGCTCGTGCCCACATTGCCAAGGGTCTCAGGCTCTGCTGACCAATCGCCAAGGCCAATGCTCGAACTAAGGCCCAGGACATGGCTGTGGCTGCAGCTCCAGCTCTGGCTCCCAAAGGTGCCCAGTCCCCCATGAGGGCTCCGGAGTAGAGGCCTCTGTCTGCCAGTGTGAGGACAGAAGGGCTGATGGACCCCTGGCTGCTGTCTGCATGGGGCTGCTATCCTCCTGTGCTACTTGCACCAATAAATCTGAGGCAGGAAAAAAAACCCCAAAGAAACCCAAACAATCCAGAAACAACAAAGATGATAAAATCAGCAGACAAGGACATTAAAGGGTTTACCAAAAGGCCCATTATGCTCAAGGATGTAAATAATAAGTGAAAAGGAAAACAAAGCAAAGAGCTAAACAGAACTTCTAGAAATGGAGAGTGAAGTGAACGAAATGAAAATCTCATTGAACTGAGTTATAGCCGGTGACACACTGTAGGGAAGAAAGGTGAGCAGACTCTAGGACAGGAGTGGTACTCACCGAAGCCAAGGGGAAAGACCGAAAGGAAATGACCAACATTTCAAAGACCTTGTGACATCACACAATCATACCAGCTGGTGTAACACTAATCAGAATGACAGGAGAGAGAAAGGGGACAGAAAGAAGTACGCGAAAAAATCACGGTCAAATATTTTCCAAGTTAATGAAAATTACAAATCTACCGATCCAAGCTCAACAAACTCCAAGCAGTTAACACATATACACACACATACAGTCACACCCAAGCACATCATAATCAAACTGCTGAAAACTTTTTGATAGAGAACTCTCAAAAGCAGCCAGGGAAAAAAAAGACACATTATGTAGAAAAGAAAAAAAGATAAAAATACCCATAGACTTCTCATAAGAAACTATGCAAACCAGATGACAAAGGAATGACACCTTCAGAGGAATGAAAGAAAAAAACCTGTAAACCTAGAATCCTACAGCCAGAGAAAATGTCATTCAAACATGAAAATTTTTAAAAAAGCCTTTCCACACACACAAATGCTGGGAAATTCCAGCACCAGCAGACCTTCCCTATGGGAAAGGTTAAGAAATCTTCAACTGCAGGAAAATACCAGATGGAAACTTCAATATGCACAAAGGAATAAAGCGCATCAGAAATGGCACACATCTGGGTACACATAAAAGGCATCATTTTGCTTTAAAGAATCAATCATATTTAATAAGTTAAAAAAAAATAACTATTTGTTATGAGGGCTTAAATCCTATGTAGTAGTGGAATGTTCACAACAGCAGCACAGAGGACGGCAGGGCTGAGTGGAGACATACCGCCATGAGTGCTTTCACAGAGTGGCAGACGGCATTCAGAGGTGGCCTGCGATAAGTTCATGATTCACCTACTGTAAATCCTAGATCAGGGCTTCCCCAACAGAACTTTCTGTGCTGATGGAATATTATGTGTTGCACAATATAGGAGCCACTAGCCACACGTGAGCATTTCAAATGTGACTACTATAAAAGATAAACTGAATTTTAAATTTAATTTTAGTATATGTGCTGCCGAAGCGAGCACATAAATTTAATTTTAATTAATTTACACAGCCATGTTCCCATATAACACAGGATAGCCCTAGAGCAACCACTGAAAAATAAAACAAGATGTATAGGCAATAAGTCTATAGCAGAGATAAAATGGAATACTTTGAAATATTCAATTAATGCAGAAGAATGCAGGAAATGAGGAAAAAGGTAACAAAGAACAGACAGGATAAAAGGCAATTGACTAGCAAAGAGGATAAATACTCTAAATACATGCAGTTTGTCAGACTGGATAACAACATACAACACACTGTCTGCATAAACTCACTTTACACAAAAAAGAAGGTCAGAAGTAAACAGATGGAAAAAGACATAGCATGCAAACACTAATCAAAAGAGCTGGCACGGCTTGTTAGTAACAGACAAGACAGACATCAGAACTACAAACAGTGCCAAGGATAAAAAGGAAAATCTCATTATGGCAAAGCATCAACGTCAACAGAGGGAAGACAGCAATCCCAGATGTTTATGCCCCTCATAACAGTTCCAAAACACACAGTGAAGGAGCGGATGGGACTGAGAAAAGATGGTCAAGTCCTCAGTTACAGCTGAGCATTTCAACAACTTTCTCCCAACAGCTGATACAACAGGGGATAGGAGACCAGTAAGGCCATGAAAGACTAGCATGCTGCTGACCAGCATGTCTTGTTGACACTTACAGACCACTGTACCCACAACTGCCAAACACACATTCTTTTCAAGAGCTCATGGAAAGTTTGCCAGCATGCACCATTTGCTAGACCACGAGACAAGTCTCAATAACGTTAAGAGGTTTAGAAGAATATGTATTATCTGACCACAATCGATTTAAAGAAGAAATCAGTAACAGAGAGCTATCTGGAAGATCCCAAATATTTGGAAACTAAATGACTCCCCTCTAAATAACACATGGGTAGAAAAATAAATTCCAAGGGAAATTAGAAAATATTTTGAACTGGAAAACGCATGTATCTAAATCTGTGGGAAGCAGCTGAGCTTTGCGTAAAGAGAAAGTTAGTTTTAAATGCTTAGAAAGAAAGCTCACAAACCAAGGGTCTAAACTCCCACTTTAAGAGGCTAGAAAAAGAACAAATCCACAAGAAGAGAAAAAATAAAGTTATGTGCCAAATTAGTGAAAAAGAAAACAAACAATACTCTGAAGATTAATACAGATAAATCTGTAGCCAGCTGTTCAAGCAGAGGAGAAAATATAAATCATCAGTTCCAAGAGAAAGTGGCACACCACTACAGACCCTACAGACAGCACAAATGAGTATCATGAGCAACTTCATGTCAATAAACCTGACAGCCCAGATAGAACAACTTCCTTGAAAGACACAAACCACCAAAACTTACTCAAGAAAAGATGTAGGACCTGAATAGCGCAATAGCAGTTACTGAAATCTAAATAAGTAATTAGAAAATTTCTCATTAAGAAAACTCTAGGTCCAGATGTCTTCACTGGTAAATTCTACCAAACTTTTAAGGAAGAAATACCAACATCACACGAATTCTTGAAAAAACTTCCAATTCATTTATGAGGACAGCATTGCCTTGATATCAAAAACAGACATCAGTAGAAAACTCCGGACCAACACCTGAAGAGGCACGTGTTACTACTATCTTCTTATTGACTGACTTTACATGACAAGCAAATCAAACTGAACAAACTCAGAAGACCTGAGCTGTGTTCTGATGGGGCAGAGCTTGTCTAAGCACAGGGGGCTCAACAGCGACATTGGTGTGTGGAAGACTCACCTGGCCCTGTCAGAGCTGGGGTCCATACACCAGTATGTGCCCCACAACTGCAGGCGACTTTGTTATCATGTCCCTCAGTTTACATCCTTCTCGGCAGTTCACATCCAACGCACTCAGGGTCATGTTCTCCTGTTTCCTGCAGCAGGAAAAGCCGTGACTCTTGTCCCTGGGAGGTACACCTGCATTCACTTTCAGATGTGTATTGACTCTAGAGACTGAACTCCCGCCTCCCCACCCAGCTGTTTTAAAATGTTGAGATTGTTTCTCGAAAGAACGTGTGAGCACAAGGGATCCCAGATTGACTGCTGGGGAGTGAAGTTGGGGAAAGGGTTAGGTTGTGCTCGTTCATGAAGAAGACCCTTTAAGAGCATCAACCCAAAAAGGCTTGCACCCCCCCCTGCCATGGACTACCACATGGGTCTCCAGAAAACAACAGGGCCCTCTCTGCTTTCCACGGCAAGTTCTGGATCTGGAGTTAAGGCCCAGCAGACGGTGTGGTTCCTATAAAATGGGTGTAGTTTCTTTTGCTGATGCACTTATGTAAGGCCCCCAAAGTATAAGACGGTCTTGAAGTTAAGCAATCATGTGAGTGATCTTTAGTAAAACTCAAAGCAATTGGGAGATACTGAGAATCAAAACAAGAAAAAATTCTGAAGGAAAATTTAATATTCAAAAAGTTCTACAACAAAAGGTAACATAGGGTGGACTTCACGCACAGAACGCTAACAGGAAATTTATCTCAGCATGAGATAAAAGCAAATGTAATATCCTGTGGGACACACCAATTACTGATCCACTTATTCCACATTCTGTAGATGTGGACCTTCACTTGAGACGTGAGCAGAGTTACTGAACGCACACCACGAGCCGCAGGAGCAAGAAGCACCCAGCATGGCCGTGCCGCCCGCCACGGTTCACTCCAACATGAGGGTTTGCCCTGTCCCTGCAAAAAGGACCTGCCTGATTATCACAGAAGAAAACTTTACCTAGAATTTCTTCTCAATTTCTGTAACATAGGAATAGGTTTTTCTCATCCATTAAGCAGCCTCCAGAACCTCCAGACTAAATAAACAAGCTCACATCAGAAAGCCATCGCCACCTCCAGCTTGAGGAATGTGTGTGCTTTTAATGCTGTGATGACATGTTATTCAGAGTAATATGGTTTCTCTGTTGTTTCTATAATACCTATACTAACCTTCCTTTTTTAAAAAAACAAAATTTAGCATTGTGTCTGATCAACTGGAAAAAACATACCCAGGCAGTTGTTCACAAAGAGATAAACAGAATTTGAATTATCATTTAAAAACAGCAAAAACAACAAGCTGTTTGTCTTACTAATATGCAGTTTAAAGTAATGTAAATATTACACACTTCTTTTCACAAAGCCCCGATGCATGGGTTTGAGCTTGCAGACCTCAGCAATGCTGTGCAGATCACTGGGCAGCACCAGTCAGGCCGCTCCTCATTAGAAAGTGGCTGCTGGGGAAGCCCAGGATCAGATGTAAGCCGAAAGTTTCTTCCTCTCTTCAAACTGCTTGTCCACTGCCAGAGACAGGGCCTGCAGGAACCCCTCGATGGTGACGGTGGGGGCCTGGAAGGATACATAGTCATTGCTGGGGGTCCCTCCCCCTCGGTGGGGCCACCTGGCAGCAACCACCCCACCCACAGACAGTGCAGAAGGGGCCTCAGTATCACTGGCTGAGCGAAACTGCGCGAGCCCAGGACCAGGCCCAGCCCAGGGCAGGGCTTGTAAATGCAACCAACTCTTTACTTCAGAAAAGGCAAACAAGGTGTGCTAGTGTGCTCTGCTTCTGCAGGTTAGAACAGCTGGCGGGGCAGGCAGGTGGCACCAGGGGTGTCAACTCACTGAGAAGGAGGAGATGCAGCCGGGAGCAGACCTGACCTCTGGATCAGCCAACCTGGAGTTCTTCCCAAGGAAGGGCCCACCCCAAGGACATTGCTGGCTTGTAACCAGAGAATGACGGCAGCCCAGAGCCCTGAGCTCTCGCCTCCCTGCACCCCAGGGCTTCTACTCACCGTCACTGTGTTATCTCAGTGCTGACCACCTGCCCAGCACAGCTACTACTGACCGGATAGAGCACTGGTCAACTCTGATCCAGAAGGAACTGTTTCAAGATCTGTTTCCTCACCTCAGACGTCACTGTGTCTGCTCGAAAACCCTAACCCTCACCCTGACCGGTGGCTGGGGAAGGTGGGGGGTGGGGGGGGCACACATGTGCATGTATGTGTGCATCTGTGCCTGTGTACATGTGCATCTGTGCACGTACACGTGTGCCTGTGTGTGTACGCATGAGCCTGTGCGCAGACACATGGCACAGCCCCCTCGTCCCAAAGGACTCAGGACAGCCCCTCCTCTACAGGTGTCCAGGTTAGCTCCTCCTACTGAGATAAAATAGGGAGACACCCTGACAGCATCAAGAGGAGTTCCCAGCAAGGCTGAGATTATGAACAGCATGTGGGGTGGGAACGGGGCGCCAGGAGGTAGAGGATGGCCCTAAGGAGACGCACCTGGATGTACAGCGCGTGAGCCAGGAAAGGGAGCTTCCTCAGGACCCGGCCGCTGAGGCCTTCACTCTTCCTGCAGAAAAATGACCAAATTCAGGGGTGTCAATTGCATACAGACAACTTGCCCATTTCAGGATCAATTCCCCCGGATATCATGAAACCTGATCTTTAAGGTTGGCCAGGGTGCACTGGAAGCGCAAGCCTCTGAACGACCCCAGCCTCACGGCACTGCTAGCCCAGCCCTCTGGTGGGGCTGGTCTTCCAGACCCTTGCTGCTGCTCCAGGTGGGGCAGAGTCCTTGCTGTCCTTAAGTACCACCTGAGGCTACCATGGTGCCCAGCTCTACAGCCACCATCCTTGAGTTCAGGGACTATGGTGCCTGCCCGGGGGTGAGATGGGGCGTGACTCGGTGGGCATGAGGCATGGAGCGAGGCAGTGGGCACGCAGTCAGCCAGTTCACGTCTTCTATTTTTGCAGAAGTCTCTAAACTATTTATTCTGTCTCCATGTTAACCAATTTAAATTTCTTCACCATATACTCCAAATCTTTAAAAGAAATACTGCATTCTTCATGTTATCCCTCGTTCAAAACCTTCCAAGCTCTTCATGCCTTCAGAATAAAGTCCAAACTCTGGCCAGAAACCTGAGACTCTCGCTGCTCAGGCCTCCCACCTCTCCAGCACCAACTCCCTGGTCTCTGTTCTACATCCACTGGGAGATCCCTAACGCTGCTCCAGCAGCCCTCCCCAGTTCTCTCCAAATGTACCCCAGTTTCAATTGTCCTTCAAATCTCTGCCTCATCTTCCTACCTCCTCTCTCCGCCTCCCTTGACCACCATGGCCATTTCCCCCTCTTGACTTTGGGACACTTGGAAGCACTGTCCGCCATAGGCCTGTGGCATGAACGTCAGTCATTTGCACTGCTCATGGGTTCCCTGTCCTTTGGGAGGAGGTTGCTGTGCTGCATGTCTCAGTTCACTCGCACAAACACAGACATGCACATGTGTAAACACGTATGTCAGCCTGTGCGGCATCTTAACAGCTTACATCCAGACCTGGCCTCCTCAGAGAAAACTACGACTTCCCAGTTAACATAGCAGATGGATTTTTCTCGGTTAAAAAATGAGTTCAGTTCGCACCTTGAAATTTCACTCAAAAGGAGACTCAATTTTGACACGTTGTTCTCAAGGAAGCCGATCATCTCCAGCTCGCGGAGGGTCAGCAGCTGCTGGCGAGGGTATATGATCTGACACTGGGGAGACAGGCAGAGCGTCAGGACAGAGTCCAGAGTCCAGCACTCACAAGGCAATGTCAGCTGCACCCCGGCCATGTGGAAGCCAGACAGCAATGACTAGCACACAGCTGCACCAGGAAATAAGTACAGGCTGCCTCTCCCCTTCAATTCTCACACCCCCTCCCCAGCACACGCATCCCTGCTTGTTCACACACAGATGAGAAATAACCAAACACGTCTCAGAAACCAAGAGCAACCCATCCTCTTCTGTGTTTCTGGCCAAAATGTTTCCTCGCCTCATGTCACGGCCGCACAGGACTTAGGGCCACCAAGTGCAGCCTCTCATCTCCACTTCAAAGACATGTTAAAACCCACAGATGGGCAGAGCTGGGACTTGGAGCCAGGACATTGGCTGCCTTTTAAAGAAGGTCCTAGTTCCCTTGTTTTTAAGACGAGACTTTTTAGCAGAATGACAGCATCTGATTGGCCAGAGAACAGGGTCCCATAAGTCCACCTCACAACCCACTGGTCTGGAAGCCAGACGCTCTTCGCCAAGCAACCTCACTGAGCATCAAGCTGGCACACTGACGGTCACTACAACTGAAGTCTCACGTAAGCAGCTCCAATTCATGAGCCAGGAGAGAGGACAAAGAAGAAAACGGGACTCTCTGCACATCTAGGAGATTGGTGAGGGCCGAGGGCAAAATTAAGAAGCAAGACTTCTGCTCAGGGTGTTCTGACCTTCCCACTTGACTCACTAAGTGACGCCCCTTGGGTTCCCTGAGGACCCTGCCTCCCGCAGCTTCCCCAGGAACGGTCCTGTTCTGCCTTCTTGTGAAGCTTGCCGCCAGCAGGCATGTGTGAGAACAGGCACAGACCTCAAGCTCTTGATGGCGCGGGCCCAATTACACACTGACAACCTTCAGGATCTGCCAGATAGCCACTATAGCTTCTGAACGTCTCCATTTCACACACACTGCCTGAAGTAAGAAACTGCCTTCCCCTACACTCTCAAGCCCAGAAAAAGTCCACGCTTCTTAGCTAGAACTTGGACCATCCCCTGGATTCACAGAACAAATGCACAAATGTTACCCTGTGAAGGCTGGAGGCCACCTTAAAGGCCCTTAATGACCAACATAAACAGCTTCCTCCAGGACCTGCCCTCAACCCTGGCAGCAGAGCTGCATTCAGAATCTTCCCTCAGTTCACCTGCATTCTCAGGTCAGAGCTCCATGGGGCCCCTTTCCCTCTCTCCCACCCCACAGAAAGTCAGGATGGGACACGCATGCCAGGACAGTTGCAGGGAAAATGATAGTAAATATTCAGGGTCCCTCAGATGTTCAGAATCTTGCCGAGCATTTGATGTAAATATGCATGTGCACCCAGGTGTTCTTTGGTTATCTGACTCCGCCCAGGTGTTCCTGGGTCATGAGACTTAAGTATAAAGGATGAATGGCTCTGATCCACAGTGCCCCCTGCTACGGGGGTGGGGGGTGGGGGTGGGGACGGGACATGGGGGAGGCCACTACTGCTACTGGAAGCTATGGCTGCAAGCTGTTGCTGCCAGGGCCCCTGGGATTCTCTGGGAGCCCAACACCTCCGCTGCTGCTGCCGTAAGCTGATGCTGCTGAGGAAGCTGAAGACTGAGCTCGCATCGGTAACCTTGCTGGTGGCTGCCAAGATCCTTCCCAATTACCTAGCTCACAACCTGCATGTAAGAGGTCTGTGACCCAGTCTGCACAAAAGGTTTGAAGGGTCTGAGCCCTACCCCGACAGCATTGCTGACCCAGGCACCCTCAGGGGTTTCACACCTGAGACAGCTCCCTTTCCCCATCCAGAAGAGGCTGTGTCGTCCTTGCCGAGGACACTGAGGCCCCTGCTCGGCGGTGGCATGAGGAAGTGGCTGCGGGTGTGGCACAGTCCACCCTCCCAGCCAGTGGCAACAATGCCATGACAACTACTGTTCCAGTCCCCACCACTGGCCTGCCTACTTACTGACCACGTCCCCTAAACTCAGGCTCCAAATGAGCTCCTGTAGGCACGGGCATTTGTCTGTCTCCAGAACCCAGTCCCCAGAGTGCCACAGCAGTTCTCCCTAGACTCCCTGTCAGCACTTCCTGCTGCAGTTCTTGTCAAGATCATTAGCACACGCAATCAGAGACAGGAACACTTCACTCAGATGACAGCCCAGTGAGCACAGCCTTCAGTCGGCGTAACCTCCCCATGACCCCATGAGCATGGTCTTCAGTCAGTGTAACCTCTCCATGACCCCCATGAGTGCGGCCTTCAGTCAGTGTAACCTCCCCATGACCCCCATGAGCATGGTCTTCAGTCAGTGTAACCTCCCCATGACCCCCATGAGCATGGTCTTCAGTCAGTGTAACCTCCCCATGACCCCCATGAGTGCAGCCTTCAGTAAGTGTAACCTCCCCATTACCCCCATGAGCGTGGCCTTCAGTCAACGTACTCTCCCCATGACCCCCCGTGAGCGTGGCCTTCAGTCAGCGTAACCTCTCCATGACCCCCATGAGCACGGCCTTCAGTCAGCATAACCTCCCCATGACCCCATGAGCATGGCCTTCAGTCAGCGTAACCTCCCCATGACCCCCATGAGCACGGCCTTCAGTCAGCATAACCTCCCCGTGACCCTATGAGCAGAGGCCATCAGTAACCTAACCATGACCCCATGAGCAGAGCCTTCAGTCAGCATAACCTCTGTGACCCCATGAGAGCAGCCTTCAGTCCGTGTAATCTCTCTGCGAGCTGTGACCCTCAGTGTAACCTCCCCATGAACTATGACCTACAGTTTGTGTAAACTCCAGTGAGCTGTGGCCTTCAGTCCACGTAACCTCTTTATGACCCCATGAGCTGTGACCTTCAGTTGGAATAACCTCCCCATGAGCTGAGTCCACTGTTCATCCTCTTTCAGGTAAGGAAACAGGCCAAGAGAGGCAGGTCCTGTGCAAAGGCCATGGTAACTCAAGACCCAGGATTCACCCAGCAGGCTGACCATGGCCCATTCGCTAACCTCCTACATAGTGGTACCTCAAGTAACGAAAAGTGATGCTCATATTGTGCCAAAAGAACAAAAATATTGAGTTAGTGGCTTTAATTCTGACTAACAACTCAACCTGTCAGGTTCAACAAAACAGTGATTTTCGAGTTAAGAAGACAGCTAGTGCCTGGGCAGAAACACCTTTTTCTGTACTGGAATGAGCTTGTTTTAAACTATGTCAGTTAATGAAGAACACATAAGAAATCTGCTGACCAGAAGAAAAACAACAAAGGCACCTTCATCAGCTCTTCCAAGCAGGAGAGGTAGATCCTGAAGATGGCAGCTGCCGAGGGTGGCCCGATGTACTGCTTGATATCAGCCCTGTCCACGAAGGCCACGTCAATCTTCTCTGTGATGTTGGATGTGGTCAGAATCACCACATTGGAATGCCTGTGGTGGCCAAGAAGCAAGGTCCACAGTCACTGTGTGCCTCGGTGACTCTACCATGTCCCCCCCTCCCCCAACCTGTCGAGGGGATCTTGAGGAGGACGGCCAGCGGGAGGCTGTCAACTGCAAGCAGAGGCTTGGCCAGCACCAGCGCCTTGTCCTGATATAGGCCTGGCGACCTTCAAACTTCTGCCCATCCTCCCATGCTCACTGGGCACTCCTGGGTACAACTCAACTGTGCCAAACAGACCCTCCCTAGGGTCCGTGCTCTGGCTGCTCCTCTGCCTTCGGAAACCCCACCTGATTCATTCCCTCACCATTTCCCCTTGATGATCTAACTTTTGGGCAATGTCCCCAACTGCCCTTTCTACCATAACCCCTGGCACCCTCTGCTACCCCATGCCTGGACAGGGCCATGCAACTTTTAATCACACAGCTCTCCTGGACACACTATGGACTTGAATTATTTATCACGTTTACTGTCTGCTTTCCCCTCTAGCTCCTAAACTACGCAGAGAGGCATCATTGTCTGGTCTGTTTACCGATATCCCCCAAGGGCCCAGCAGGAGCCAGCACAAAGCAGCCACGGAGGCTCCTGGGAGCACACTTCCCAGCCTGCTGAGCCTGGGTGCAGAGTGCGCAGCAATGCTGCCCTTCTGGCTTGGGGTGCAGCGGTCAGCTCTGTGGCCAGGGAGCAGCTTGGAGGGCAAAGGTGGGCAGGGTGAGCCAAGTGAATGCAGAGGTGGGAGCTTTCAGGTCCCTGGTGTCCTGGGCAAAGGGAATAGGGTGCAGGGGTCAGATAAGTGCACAGGCTGCTTAGCCCAGCACCCAGAGTATGGGACTGGATGGAGGCACATGGGAGGCACAGGGCTGGGAACCACAACCCAGGGGTCGAATCTGTCATGCAGGCCAGCAGGAGCAACAGGCAGACCCCCACAGAGGCAGAACCATCTAGAGAGGAGCCTGAGCTAGGAGCAAGATGCAACGGGGAGAAACAGGTGAGAGAAAAACCTGAGGCAGGGCTGCCTCCTTGTTCCTTCCAGAGCCCACGCCCCCTCGTGACCAACGGGGAGGGAAGTCAAAGTTACCCTGTATTCTGGATTGAGCAGCAAGTGCATAGTGAGGCCATGAGTGTAATGAGAACCTCGTAAAGTTAGGGTTCAGGGCCACGTGAGCAGCCTGGGTGCGTGTCTGACATCTGTGGCATCTCAGTGGTGACGGCTGGTCACAGGTTGTGAAGGTCTGTGTTGGGGACTCGCCCACACAGAACTCAGTGTGGTGCTGGAGAAAGAGGTTCACACCAGGAGCACGCACACGGGGAGGAGGAGACCATGACAGGCTGTGCAGAGCCCTGCCCTGAGATGGTGGGGAGATGTGGGCAGCAGACGCTGGAGCAGCATGGAGAGACGCAGGGGTGGCCAGATGCTGCAAGAGGTTCCAGATGAGAGCCAAGCACCCGTGAAGAAGGGGAGCAGTGGCAGGGAAGGCGGGAGTGGAGGGGAGGTGGAGACAGGGAGGGTGTCTCCACCCAGCACAAGGTCCCTGCAGTGGGAGACGAAGCAGGAGGCCACAAGGCTCTCTCCCTTCCTGGCTTGTACCCCCTCCTGCAGCTGACCCCAACAGACAACTGTGTCTCCAGGAAACTAGAGATGCTCTCTACTGTAACACAACAGTGGAGGCCTGGATAAGATATTCTGCAGCAGAATTTAGTTTGCTGTCATTCCACACTCAACAAGCAAGCTGCTAAGCAATGCACTGAATCCCAGGCACCCTGAAGGAGAAAGGGTGCTCTAGAGAAGAGATGCGAAGTCCTGACCAGCATAGGCAGTTGTGAAGCATGACAGACGACACGTTTCTTCCTCATGAGCTGGATTAGTAGCCACCACTCCGTAAAGCCTAACCAACCTTGGGTATAAGGACCTGCAAGGCTGGACTGTGGAGACATGGCATCTGGCCTAACACTACCAACTGCACTTTTAGTTAAGAGAGCTGAGCTGAGACCTCAGCTGTGCAATCACCATGCATCTCTTTGAAGTGACCTCTTCATCCCGCGGGAAGCCGCCGCACGTCAGGGTGTTACCTTTTAATCTGATCGATTTGGGTCAAGACGGCATTGACCACGCGGATGGCATCGGATGGCTCAGCACCTGCCCTACAGGCACTGCGGGCAGCTGTGAGACTCTCCACCTGTGGGGACGGAGCAATGGGTCAAAAAGGACAGCATCCGGCACTCCACAGGCAGCTCCAGGGACATGTGAGCCAAGTGATGGAAGGACAGATGGATGGGTGTAGGACTCAATTCCTGTGAAAAAGGACTGTCCTACACAGGGAGTGCCAGACAGGGGCCCAACAGTGAGGGGAAGGCCAGACTGCCCCAGGAGGAGGCTGCGTCCTGGCAACAGCAAGAGGCAGTTCAGTCTTGGATTTCCTTTAGTCACTCGATATTTAGAAACGCCTACCTCATCAATCAGCACAAACACCAGGGCGTCTTTATCATTGATCAAATCCTGAATCTTCTGGAACATCTTAGTCACCAGCTTGCCACTCTGAAACCAAAACTCTCAGTGTCAATGCCCCGCCATGGCCTGCCACACCAGTTGGCTGCAGAAGCCCACGGTCTCCTAGCTGCCCCTTGGAAAGCTCCCTGAACCAGAGGCCAGGTCGGCACAGGATTTGCTCAGCTAAGTGCTCCTCCACTCTGCTCTGCATGCCAGGACGCTGAGGCGTGAGCCTGCATCTGCTCTTGGCCAGGAGCACTACACAGCCACGTGCACCTACATCTGCCTACCTGTCCACCTCTTACCTTCCTTTTCCCAGCTCACTGACCAGGACCGAGGCGGACCACAGATGCAAACCTGCAGACAGGCTGGGTGCGCTATTCACACGTGCTCCCCATCCTGCCTCACCTTCCACCAGAGGGACAGAGGGGAGGGGTGCCCATGGCGTGACCCGGTCCGACCCACAGTTCACAGACAGTGCCCGAGTGCATGAGGACCCAGGGCGAGCTCGGCAGAGAATGCCAGACCTGTCCCCTTCTAGGCATCTGCTGAATGTCATGTCCCACCTAGACAAAGGCTGGGGGTATGAGCAAGAGAGGGACCTCTCAGGATCAGCAGTTTCCAAGTCACCACCGGGCCATGAAACCTGCTCTGACCATAAAGTTGGCCCATTGTTCCTATTTTCCCATGGCACCTATTCCCTCCTGAAGTTGTTGGAGGAGGATTTGCCTAATGTATGGGACATTTTTTCAACTACATGGTTGACAGTCCAGACAATTAAAGTTAATATTCAATACTTACTTCTGAAAACCACTTAGAAAAAAGGCTGTGGCTGTTAATTTCAATTAATTGGCCATAGCGGTACCTAAGATGATAAAAGGAGTTAAGAAAATTACTTTACAAAGAAGTCTTGTAGCATCCTCGGAGGCAGCCACTTTTACTTCATACAACGTCTCTCAACTGACCAGCATGCCAGCAGTCACCAAGTCATGATATCATTACAGTTGCTGATAAAGTGCTGAGGTACCTAGACCTCTGTGTGCAATCAAGGGTTCTGGATTACGGCAAATTTTTTCCAATAGCCTCATTTGAGTTAAAGAGTAAAAACCCTCTCATTTTTATCTACTTATAACTTACATTTCTATGCTTAAAGAGTATTGGCAGTACTAGTACAGCAAACAAAACAAAATACAAACAGGAGCTGAACATTTCTTCCTCCTTCCATAACACTCCGTAGTGTGTGTTAATTGGTTCCCGGCACAGACCCTGGAATGCTCAGACAGCCAACAGTCAACCTTAACCCAGACTAACAGGATGAAATCTAGAACTGATACTACTCTGCCTACGCAGGAAGCAGCTGATGGACCTGGATGCACCCAGCCTCTGACTAAAATCAAACAGGAAACAAGATTCGGGCAGGGAAACAAGCCAACTCCCAGGTCCTCTTTACAGTTTCTTCCATGTCCAGTCCACAGAAGAAAAAGGGTTACTTTCAAAAAGTTATCATTTACATTCCATTTAAAAAAGAGAAAAAGACCTTCACTAATACTGTTTATAAAGGACGATCGGGTTCAATATTAAAGAAAAATTATAAAACATTTTAACTATTTAATAGAATGAGGAAGAAAGATTAACTAAGGCTACTTTTCACCATCTCTAAGCTACAAAATAAATACGTTTCCAGATCTTTGTACTGGAAATAAGTTACATTTCTTTTAATAACATCTTCACTCTCTGGTGTTTTAGGAAACTGCCCCTAGATATCTTTAAAACACAGATGCCCATACTGGCCAGCTGCAAAAAAAAAAAAATCAATCAATAAATCACAGATGCATTTCAATATGTCAAAACAACAGTCAAGTTGCTAAACATAACGTAAAGGGTTGAAATAAAGCAATTTCCTTATGTAAAAATACTTAGACATTCTTGAAAAAAAGAAAACAGATAAAAGTAAATCTCATAGGAATTCCTCCAGTCCTACCGGAGCAACAGTACAGATTTCCTTCTGCCTTAAACAATGAGAAAATTAGACAAAATAGAGGAAACAACATCTGGTAAGGCTGCTGGACAACGGGCGGTGGAGGAGGGCAAATGAGGTGGGTCCCACCACTGCGCTGCCTTCTGCCTGGAGGCACCTGCCAACCACAAGCATGGGAGGGAACCCAGGCAGAGCAACGGTCATTCTGCAGAGCTGCCAAGACAGAGACCAGTGTGCCGGGAGCTGGGGTGGCTGGAGGGCAGGGCAGAGTTCCAGAGTGGAAGGAGACACAAAGAAAGAATCCCCAAAAATCCTCACAGCGTCCCCTGGTGCCTTTGCTGAGTACTCAACATGTTAGCAGGGCAAATCCCACGTGACTAGGCAGAGTGGCTGCAGAGCTATGAGCCTCATAGTTCCCGCAGCTCACACAGGCTGGGAGGGCGCTCGGTAGAGACCCTAGAAGGACCGCAGTTTAGTATTAAGACTAAACCTAGATCCCTCCCTAACAATGCTTAAAACAAACCTCAAAAGGACCACACCAAATCACAAGTAGCTGAACTGTGACCAGAACAAAACCCAACAGTCTTTAAAGGAAGACAGAGTTCAGATACCTCAAATAACAGCGTTCAGTGTTCAGTCAGAAAGTACTTGACATGCAAAGGAGCAGAAATATGTGACGTAACAAGAAGGAAAACCAGTCAACAGAAACAAATGCTGATCACACTAGCAGACAAGAACATTAACGCAGCTATTGCAGAACTGCTCGCAGACTTTAACAAGAACATGATGAGAAGAGACAGGAAAAGTACAAGAACCAAACGGAGCCCTCAAAGAAGAAAACATACTATCAGAAATAAAAATTCACTGTGTGAAATTAAAAGCAGATTGGACACTGCAGAAAATCAGTGACCTTGAAGATACAGCAATAGAAACCATCCAAAATGAAACAGATATTTTTAAAAACCTGAAAAAAACAGAAGAGAACATCAGTGGCCTGTGGAACAACATCAAACACTCTAACATGCAGATAAACAGATTCCAGGATAAGGGAAAGAAGCAAGGAAATCAGTTGAAGAAACAATGACCAAATATTTTCCAAATGTGATATAAACCACAAACCCTAAAACAGATAGACCCCCAGGGAGAAAGAGACAAATACTCAACTGTAGACTTTGACATTCCTCTCAGGAACTGATCAAACAAGTGGACAGAAAATCAGCATGGATGTCAAGCACCCTGACCTGATCTCTGCAGAACACTCCACCAGCAAGAACAGAAAACACATTAAAGTGCACTGGGAACTTTCACCAGGACAGACCATACACTGGCAATAAACTAAGCCTCCATGAGCTTCAAAAGACTGAAACCATAATGCAAGACTATGCTGGGTAGAGAGGAATTAATTGACTTACACTGAAGGAGAGGAACCTATTCATGTAAAATGAGTAAAAAGAAAAACAGCTTTTAATGTTATAAAACATTGCTGCTTTTTCCAAACATTCCCATTCCCTTTGCACTCCTCTTTCAAATTACCAAAAATTACCTGCTTGAAAGTCTAATGGCCAATTTCTGGGCTAGTGCTTTACACAGGGATGTTTTTCCAGTTCCTGGAGGACCTGTAACAAGATCCAAACAAATAAAAACATAAGCCGCAGTTGTAACAAATTTCTTAAAACAATAGTAGTTGCATTATCCACAGGATATAAGACAATCAACTAAGAGGTATATGCTATTAATGTTATTACAAGTATCTCTTACTAACTTACAAAGAAGTCTGCTAGCAGCTTAAATGCTATAAAAATTCCTCTTTCCTGCACTCCTGTTAGCTTCGGTTCCTCCCTGCACAAGCACTGCCTACTACTTCCTGCATTTTGTGCTGACACCTGTCCTGGTTCTCGCCTTTCTTGATAACTGCAGATAGAGGGATCCCACCCTCATCAGGACTCTCAAGGCACCAATGTGTGCTGTTCCTGGCACCCCATCTTTCACCACGGGTAACTCTCAGCAGGCCTGCTCCATGCCAACCAGAAGAGCGGCTGGGCAGGGCTCCTCTCGTCCAAGCATGGGCCCTGCAGCAGCTCTGAGGTGACCAACTCAGAAGAACAAGCACATGGAACAGGAAATGGAGGCAGGTCCAGTTCTGCTTTCATGCCGTGTTTTCAGCAATTAAAGAGCAAACACACAACTGATTCCAAATGGAAAACAATGTTTTTTTGTTTTTTGTTTTTTTTTTACTAATTAATGTATCTACTGATCGCCTATTCTGATCCTATTAGGACAGTGTTCTGGGAATATCTGCTATTTAAAAGACACAACTGTTTAATATCGTGTATAATCAGACAATCTTAATTGGCATAAAAAGGCTAATCACTGTTGAAGCTTCTACCTTGATACAACTTGGGTACTTTCTTGATTACACTCAATTCCTTTGTCCCTTTTCAACCCAGTGACATTGAAAAAAAACCACAACACCAATATTCCCTTTTGAGAAGAAACAGTTTTCTTTAAAACATGGTTTTTACAGTTTTCAACTCACAAAGTGAGGCTCTGAGAATACTATGTAGAAACATGAGGCAGTTTCCACCCTCGGGAGTTACGATCAGCTGAGAAATGAGGCAGAGTTATCAGAGAAGTTTAATCAGTCAGCTGCAGACAGAGGGCTCAGAGCTGGAGCAGCTTCACACAGGAGTGCTCCAGGGCAACTCTGGCTCCTTCAGAAACACAGAGCTGTGACTCCGTGCAGAAGGAAAAGGGAATAAGAAAAAGCCTAATTTCATGCCATTTATCTTGTCCAGTAAAAATTTACGTGGTTTACCGTGTAGCAGCACCACCCGGTTCCAGGTGATGAGATTGCTGTTGACATTCTTGTCTGAAAACAGTAAGGTTGTCATCACATAATCAAGGAGCTGAAAAAAGAGAAAAAAACAGATAAAGGTTCCAATGAGGCAAAGGTTCCCAGTACATGCTGCCAGGGCTCGCTCCTGAATGGGAAGAGCAAGGCCACCTCTGCAGGGACTGTCACCTCCAAACGCTAACGAGCAACACACAGGATTTTGTCTTAGAAGTCGTCTCAAAAATGAAAGGAAACTATTGAGTATGACTAGTACAAACATAGAGAAGAAACAAAGTGATCACTTTTATTTAAAACATCAACATCAAACAAGATCACTGAGGGATTTACCACGTAACAAGGAAGCTCCTTCCTCTCGATGACACAGTGCCAGGTAAGTACATGGCATACTTATTAAAAAGTAAAAGCCAGCATTCTATGCAGCAGCCCTGAGGGACCAAGTGATGGCCTTCTAGTGTGCCCCATCGTGGGGAAGGACCCCACCCCACAAGGAAGGTGAAGATGCACTGGTCCTCGCCTGGGCCTGCCCGCTCACTCCCCTTCCGACGCCCTGAGCAACAATTCACAACAGGTCCTCTTCACATTCGCCCCCCCCCCCCCCCCCGCCTCAGGGAACTCCCCAAAGGCAGCTCCACTCTGGAGCAATCCTGGAAGACAGAGATCCAGGACACAGGCTGCCGGCAGACTGGGGTCCCCAAAGCCCACTGGAGTCAAGGAGCTCAGAGATGCTGGAGAAAAACTCCATGAGGATTCTTCTTCAAATAATGAGATGTTTTGGAAAAAAAGCACAGCAACTTACGTGTGACTTGACTTCCACATCATACACAAGGCTGTCCCAAAGCCCATGGAATTCCGCTGTGAAAGAGTAAGACAAAGACCTCACGTTAGGAAAGCGTGCAGGACATCCACCTGCCAGGCCTTCCCGGCCACAGATTCTTTCCACTGCTCTGCATGTGGCAGACTAAGTGTAAAGGTTTCAAGTTCTGTTCACATTAAATATGCAAAGTAAATGTGATACATGACTTTTGACAGATAATTAAAAGGAGTAAAGAATTACTTTTTAGGTGTAGGTATCACACACAATTGTCTCTTGTGGACCCATGCTTTCACACGAGCACAGACCGAGTGCTCCACTCTCCCCACGTCACCGCTAGGGGAGTGCAGACAGGCCGAGTCTAGACGTCAGGACCGAATTAACGCCCAGATTCCCACTGCTGGAACACATCGGCATGGTCCACAGAGCAGGGTGGAGAAGGCAGGAGGAGGGGCTGCTCGGCAGGGCAGGCTGACCGGGCAGGAGAGAAGAGCACTGCCTGCATTCCCAGGCAGCTTACACCTATGTAGCACTGTCACAAGGAGCAATGCAGCCTCATCCTGGAAATCTCTACTTTCCTCTTTCATGGTATATAGGTTGAGCATTTCTAATCCGAAACTCTGAAATGCTCCAAAATCAGAAACTTGTTGAGCGCTGATATAATGCTCAAAGGAAACACTCATTGGAGCATTTCAGATTTAGGGTTAGGGATGCTCAAGTGGTACGTACTGTGAAAATATTCCAAAACCTGAAAAAAACCTGAAATCTGAAACACTTCTGGTTCTTAGCACTTTGGATAAGGGCTACTCAACCTGTACTTTCCATAAAAGGTAAAACATTGTAAAATCCTTCAAACCAAGTGAACAAACAAAATCTCCTCAGTGAACTAACGTGGCCAGCCTACGATGTGTGCCTTCCTGACCTTGGCTTTACTTGGCCTGCCCCACACGCCCCTACTGACAGCCTGTACCTGCAGGCAGAACCCAGTGATTTGCTGCAATTATATTTTCTGCCTCTTCCTCCAAATTTTCACTGCTGGGGCCTTCTTCATTCAGCTGGAAGATGTGAAGTGCAAGAGTGCATGCGCTCAGGTCGATGGGCTATGTCAGGAAGAAAAACAGAATAAATCTGCAGAGGTTCAAAATGTCTTACTCTTTAACCCCAGCTCCACAAAGTAGATGCTAAAGTCCAAAAATACTGATTGTAATGTATAGCATGTTAAAGAAACCCTAGCTCTTAGATTACATGAAAAGGTTGTTATATGTAATAAAGCCAGTCCCCTAAATCCAACCTCAGAGATGTTACAGTCCATGATACGCACATACATCTAACCAAATGTTGAGTTCCACAAAGTAGATGCTAAAGTCCAAAAATACTGATTGTAATGTATAGTATGTTAAAGAAACCCTAGCTCTTAGATTACATGAAAAGGTTGTTATATGTAATAAAGCCAGTCCCCTAAATCCAACCTCAGAGATGTTACAGTCCATGATACGCACATACATCTAACCAAATGTTGAGTTCCACCACAGTTTTCTAACATGTGCCTTTTCCCACTTACCACAGCTTGGGGACATCTATCAGTAGATAGAAAGCTATTCCATTCTTTAAACGGCAATATCATATTCGGTGTAGATGTTATCTATCAAATTCGTTTAACCAATCTCTGATGGGTACAGAGTTAAAATATTTCAAATCACTTATTATTAACAATACATCGTAAGCATTTTCTCACATATATCCACAAAACTGCATAACTGCCTGTTAAGATAAATACCTGTAGGTGAATCTGTAGGTGAGAACATGAAAACTTGCGATGGATAGCCCCAATGCCCTCTGGCTGGGCTGTGCTCAGCCGCCCTTCACAATGCACTGGAACACTCTTCCTGCCCCCCAGACTGTCTGAAACCACGCATGTTGGCATCACATTTTGGTAAGAACAAAACTCTGACAATGCCACAAACATCAGTCCTAATTAAAGAATGGGGTGGCCTACCTCATTAGCAAAATCTTAGTGCCAAGCCTATTCTTCAAAACTGGTTTTTTATAAGATAAGAACCGCACAGCTCTAAGTGACGTATCTTCCTTAGAGATAACTTTCAGGTATCCACTGGTGACAAACTTGCCCCAACATGTCCATGCTCTTTCAAAGCTCCCCTAATTCCCACTCATGAACTCAGTAGACTGTGGGGGTAGCCCACGGCAGAATGGGATGAAGAGTTAGCATGAGGCAAGACCACCTTAGCTCCTGGACCCGCACCTCCCACAGTGCTGGCATACTCCAAGCACTCTGTGGTATCTGCTGATTGAAAGAACAAGAAACCAGGGGCGCGGGCCCCTCTGGTGCTGCACACTGCTCTACAGTGCTGTGTTCTAATTCTAGGTTCCAACCTGTCCCCCACCAGGGCCTTGTCTTATTCCCAGCACCTGCTCCTGACAGCCAGCCAGAATGGGTTCAGTCACGCAAACCAACAGACAAGAGATCCTGCCACAATACACTGTCCAAGCAGGAAGAGATAGCCATGATACTGACTCTGTATTCAGCTATGGGGTTAGCTGTTACTTGGCACTGTGAATTAGTAAGTTACCTGTCGGTCTTTAACCCTTAATTCTGTGTCAACAATAGACACAGACTGCACATTTCTGGTCAGAAAAGGTTCATCAAACTCCGTCCACGTGTAATCACCAAACACAATGTTATGTCTGTTGAGAAGCTTCCTAACACTCAGCCGTATGTCTTCTTTTTTCGCAGTGCTAGGAAAACAAAACAGAAGAGACCTAAATTACAACACAAGATTTTAAAATTAAGTACCTTTTCAAAAACAAACCATAAGTAAGAAAGTACATCAGTTAAGAGGACTGACTGGAGTTGGCCTGTCTGCGGATCAAATCTAGACCCCCGTGCCCGCGACTCCACCACCAGCCCCGCGACCCCAAGAAGCTGCCCCGGACTCCCGCTGGAAGAGGGTAGCAGGACGAGCTCTCGCCAAGCCGCTGCGAAGGTGTCGACACGCGCACAGCGCTCGGGGGACGCTGGCGCGGGGCGAGCACGCGGTGTCAGCACAGGGGACGAGGCCCCCAGCTGCTGCCGCCGGAGTCTGCGCCGGGACGCGCTGGGCGGCCCCACCTGGAGCCCGTCCTCCCCCTGCCCAATCTCTGAGGCGGTCCTGCCCGCGCGCGGGGCGTGAGCCGGGCCCCGAACGCTCGGTAGGAGTCTCCAGTCCTGGCGCCGTCGTGCGCGGGTGACTGAACCCAGCGCCTGCAACTGTGCCCGGTGACAGCCGCTCTACACTCTCCGCGTCCCGGACGCCGGACGCCTGACCCAGCCCCGTCCCAGGCGCGGCACCTGCTTCGGGTCCCAGACGCGCTCGGCTCCACTCCCAAAAGGTCGCGTCTGTGGTGACAGGGTCGCGAAAGGGTCCGGAGCAGAGCGCGGCGCCTCAACCTCCCGCGCGGCGTCTGCTCGCGGCCCCGCGCTCACCGCTCCCGTCAGTCACCCGCCTGCGGGCGCAGGTCCGGGCGGGGGGCCGGCTCGACTCACCTGCCGCCGCGCTGATGCACCTCCACGTGGACGGTAGGCGACTCGGCCACGCAGGGCAGCGCCTGCTTCAGGTCGCCCACGGCTTCGTCCATGGCGCCGCCGCGGGGAGAAGCGTGAACCCGGCCGCAGCGTTGCCGCCGCCGCCCCGCGCCCCGCGCCGCCCAGACCCGTCGGCCCCGCCCGAGCTTCGAATCTGCCGCGCGCGACGCACCGCCCCCTAACCCGGAAGCGCCCGGCCCCGCTCGGGGCCACTTCCGGCGCGGCCACTTCCGGCCGCGGCGCCGCGCGAGCCCGCTTCCGGCGCGTCCTGGAGGGCGCGGCGGCCTCGGCCAAGCGAGCGCGGGCGGCGAGCCAGGGCCGCGGGGGCGGGGGCGGCCACGCTCCGGCCGGGCTCGCAGCGGCTCTCGGCCCCGTGCCGGGCGGCCCAGGCGGGCTCCCGATCCGCGTCCCGGGCCCGCCGCCGCCATGGGCAAGAAGCACAAGAAGCACAAGGCCGAGTGGCGCTCGTCGTACGAGGGTGGGCGGTGCGGGCGGGCGATCGCGGCGGGCGCCCGGGGGCGGGGTTCTAGGCACGGGGCGGGGCCCAAGATTGCGGGGTGGGGGTCTCAGGCACGCGGGCGGGCGTCCCGAACCATCAGCGGGGTCTTGGGCAGGGGTCCCGGGAACAAGGGCGGCGTTCCAGGTCGGGGGCGGGGGTTTCAGGCTTGGGGGGTTGGGGTCCTGGGTGTGGGTCGGGCTGGTATCGCGGGCGGGGGTCCCGGACACCGGGTCGGGTGCCCAGACGTAGGTGGGGGGCGGGGCCCGGAAAGCGGGCGGGGTCTTGGGCGCAGGGAGTCCCGGCCTTCCGAGGGGGAGGGGGTTCCGGGAACGTAGGCGGAGGACCTGGGAGCTCGGGTGGGTGCTGGAGGGGTCCTGGCTGGGGGGTTCCAGAAGAGGCTCCTGCACGAGGGCCACCGGCCAGGGCCCTCACCCTCCGGAGGAGAGCGGTGGAGCGCGACTTTTTGCTGCTACCCGGGCCCTGCCTTCCCCCCCCCCCCCCCCCCCCCCCGCAGTGGCTCATCCGGTGCTAGCGGCACAGGTGGTTGTGGCAAGCCACGGGGGCAGGGATCTGGCTTCCAGGTCCTAGGTCCCAGTTTCCTCTGGACGGGCAATGTGAACTGTGCCCCGCACAGCGTCCCCCGTGATGCTCCCTGCAGAAGGGAATGGAGAGAGGAAGGGAGAGGAAGCACGCAGCCCTCGTGGTTTGCTCCTCCGTCCTTACTTGGCGGTTTTGGTAGCTCCTTGCTCTGCACCTTGGCAAGACCAGCTCCTCTGCCCTGTGCTGCCACCCAGCTGGGTAGTGCCTTCCCCTCGGCACCGGAGAAAGCCACCGTCTGTGTCTCCGCAGATTATGCAGACAAGCCCTTGGAGAAGCCTCTGAAGCTGGTCCTGAAGGTTGGGGGCAGTGAGGTGACTGAACTCTCAGGGTCTGGTCACGACTCCAGTTACTATGATGATAGGTCAGACCATGAACGAGAGAGGCACAGAGAGAAGAAGAAAAAGAAGAAGAAGAAGTCAGAGAAGGAGAAGCGTCTGGATGACGAGGAAAGGAGGAAGCGAAAGGTGAGGAAGCGTGGCTGGCAGCAGCTGCTAGCAGGTGCCCAGGACGCAGATGGCACTGCCGGCCTGGCCTCGGCAGAGGGACGCCTAGTGTGTAGCAGAGTGCAGGCCACGTAGGTCAGCTGCCTCGGTTCCAGGCGCCTTGGGCGTCATTGCTTGGCCGGCCCTGCAGCAGGGTCTTCATTGGGAAGAGCATGTAGTGAGAAGGGTTTCAGTACAAGTATGCTTTCTCGCATAGCTTTGCGTCTCCCCTTGTGGGCTGAGGGTGTGATTGAGGCAGATGTGTTTAAGTTTCTAAGTGAGACCCCAGGACTTTAATGTTTTTGTCCCCTCAACCGCCTCACAGGAGGAAAAGAAGCGGAAGCGAGAGAGGGAGCACGGTGGCTCAGAGGGCGAGGCTGGCGACTTCGACCCTGGGAAGAAGGTGGAGGTGGAGCCGCCCCCTGATCGACCCATCCGTGCCTGCCGCACACAGCCAGGCAAGCATCTGTCTTTCTAGAGGCTTTCCTAGAGTGCTGGAGTGTTGTCATTGTACCCCAGGGGCTGGCGGCATGTCCTTTTGCTCTTGGGGAGAATCATGGAAAAGAAGAGAACTGGGTTTTCTCTTCCAGTGCCTCACACCAGCTGTTGCCTGTGTCCAGGGTTTCTGCTGTCTTTGAGCGTCTAGGGCAGGCTTCAGTCAAGTACTGATTGATGCCTTTTTAAGTTTCCTTTTTTTTTTTTTAATTCCTGACCTAAGAATGGTTATACAATTTCAAAGACTTGTAAAGAGAGCCAAAGAGGTGTAGGCCACAGAGATCAAGCATGTGGTTGTCAAAGCCTTGACTATTTTTTATGTGGCTTTTACAGAAAGAATACGAAGCCTGGGTCCAAAAGTTTAGTTTTATCTACCCTTCCTATCCCAAATATAGCAGCATCAGGAGAGTAGCCCCTGTCAATTAAACTTGTAAAAGATGTGAATGTCAATGAAAATGCAGATAATTCCCATTGGAAAAAAGGGACCTAAGGGCCTGAATGGTAGGTGTGGAATTGCTTGAGGTGACCGTAGGGTGGAACAAGGAAATTGGAAGTCTTCACTGAAATGTCTGTTGCGAGCACCATTGACCAGGGGTGGCGTTTGGCTAGAATTCCCAACTGACAAAAGTCTTACCTTTTGGGTTCCCCCCACCCCCAACCTTCACACACATGATTTTCCACGTTTGGCGCATTTGTACTCACAAGGAGTTTCTCTTCCTACAGACCCACAGCATCAGTGCTTCCCAAATTACAGGGAAACTGAGGCAGCCAGGCACTGGGACATCAGGTGTGGGAGACCAGTGTGGAGTCAGTTATTCAGGCCATCAGAAACCATGCCAGCTCGACCAGAGGAAGGTTCTGGAGTGCTCATGACCTCTGAGTTTTTGGTCACTTTGTTCCTCAGGCATTTCTTTTCCTGATTTTGCGTATGGTCAGCTCCGATTTACTAGGGGATACAGGAGGTATTACATATTGCAGCCATTGTGGGGAAAGGATACTGTTTTCTGGCAACCCCCTCTCCTGTACAAGTTATTGCCATGGTATCGTTCACAGGGTTGTGGCCAGGCATGTTGGTGAGTAGAGGAGATCAGGGCCAAAACCCAGTTAGTTAGATGGATATATTTCAAAAGTTAAAACAGTTGTTGATGATTGTTAACTTGAAGTAATTAATTACCTGTTTGAGGTTCTATGTCCAACATGTCCCCATCCCTACAGTATGCCTGAAGAGATAATGTTGAGATGTTGCTTTCTGGCACATACCCTGGTCACTCTTAAGATCATCACTGTTGGGGAACTGCCCTTTGAGGTGGAGTGTGGGCTCAGAGATGTAGTTAACAACTACAGTCCTCAGAAGAACCCCCACATGGTGTGGGTTTTTTTATCTCCATCTTGCCAGTGAGGACCAGAGGCATAACCAGAAGTTGAGGAAATCAGCAACTCCAGGATCAGCCTCTGTGTTCAAAGCCCTTGTTTCCTGTTTCATGCCTTGTCTAGGATGTACCAGGCCAGTAGTGGTATGAGCTGAAAATGGATTGATAAGTGACAGTTCTGTATTGTTGAATTAAGGGCATGTTAAGGGGTCTTAAGGGGTGCTGTGGGTTTCCTTTGCCAAGCTGAGTCCTATTTATCTTTGTATACTCGGTTCTTGCTTAAAGTGCTATGAGACACAAAATAGGTAAATAAATACCATGAAATCGGAGCTCTGTGAAGTACCAAAATCTTTCTGTTCAATTTTATTTTTTTACTTTTTTTAAAAATTGTCAGCTGAGAGCGAGAGCACACCCATTCAGCAGCTCCTGGAGCATTTCCTCCGCCAGCTCCAGAGGTGAGCCTTGAGTGCTTCTAAAGAGCCTGTGCTTGGGGATGTGTGCAGTGTTCTCTTTCTTTGCTCTGAGGTATTGTCCCCCTCCCCCATCACTAGGTGACTCCCAGTGCAGTGGGGGATAGACTGTGCAGAGTGGCAGTCGGGAGCAGGGCCGTGGGGCTCGTGGACCCTCAGCTCCACGAGCAGGGATGGTTGCATGAGGCAAAGCGTCAGAGACAGCTTGTATGTGCATGTCATGGCTGGAGCCGGGACAGTGACAGGAGTCAGACACTCATGGAATTTGTATTGTGTCCAAAATACCTATCACCATCTCAAAAGGCATACACATTTTATAATTTTTTATTTTTAAGAAACAAACTTAAAATTTGGTCAGTCGTATCAAACTTATGGATTCTATGGAATTTTGTACCATTAGCAATCTAGGGTTTTTCACTACAGATGTCTTTGCTTTCAGAAAAGATCCTCATGGATTTTTTGCTTTTCCCGTCACGGATGCAATTGCTCCTGGATATTCAATGATAATAAAACATCCCATGGATTTTGGCACAATGAAAGACAAAATTGTAGCTAATGAGTACAAGTCAGTCACAGAATTTAAGGTAAATTAATTTCATTTCCTGAGATAATTTTTGTAAAGCTGTTTGTGTTTATGTCCAGTTATGAGCTCACTCACATTAGGTCACTTCCAGTGGTGAGCATTCACGGGTGTTTCTGGGTTTGAGTAATGTGTCACAAAAATAGCATTAAGGAAATGCATTGTTTGTAAACATCATCTCTGTTTTGGTCTAGAAGCTAAATTATGTTGCGTGCTATTAGAAATGTGCTTCTTTTTTTATTTGCTTACTGTGCTGGCCTAAATAGGACACGTCGATTCAAGCAATGATGTGTCCAATTTGGCCTGGTTTGAGAATAGTTTTAGAAGCTTGATTTTTCTAATTCTTGGCTTTGTCTCGTAATAATAGGGAGTTTACCTTTTTTAGAATAATAATTTTTATATTTTCTGAGGACTTGCTCTTAAGTCTTTCTGCTTTTTGATACCGGCTGTGAGAGTTAAAAATTGCTATTGACTTTGAAACCAGGAGGAAAATGAGAATGAATGCTTGGTAACTTTGGCATTAATATCATTTAGAAAAAGACATTAGGTTTACTTCTTAGATTGTATTAACTTTGGAAAAGCTTGACTTTTTATTTATTGGAGACATTTATGGAAGAGTTTGCTGACTCACAGAAACAACGCGACAGACTAAAGGAGAGTAGGAGAAAAGGAAAGAAAATTCTTATGAGAGAATTAGGCAGAGCCAGAGGGCAGGTCATTAGCAGTAGTCCATGCCCTAAAGTTCGCCACATTTCTTAGCTGTAGACCCTTCCCTGGCCACTTGCCTGGTGATAAAGCTGCGAGGTGAGCAGTGTCCACTTTGGCACGTGTCCCCAACAAGGGAGTAAGTGGGATGTGTGATGGACAGGGCTCCGTGGCCTCCGTGCCTGTCCTGGGGACACTGGCACAGTGCCGGCAGTGGGGCTTGGGAACAGTGACTTGGTAAGGCCCTGGTGGCACGCGCTCCCTGAGTGGGGCTGGCTTCAGGGGTCATTCTGTAAGCTGCTGACATCACTCGCAAGCAAGAGGCACATGCCGAGTAACTTGTTGTGATAGTGAAATACTAATGTTTCCAAATAAGGTACTGTGAATTGTTTAACAAGGGTGTCCTTACTTGTGGGAAGTCTTTTTCAGAATTTAAATTCTATTCTGTGGGAAAGTCCCAGAGGCAGAGGACATGACTGCGCCCCAGACCTATACTTTGTCCCTCAACTTTTACTTGAAAGAATCAGATTTTTACTTATTTTCATTCCTATTTATGTCTGATTTTCTCCCAAATGTAGGGAGAGGGCTGGAGAAGAGAAGGAAGCACAGGAAATCCTCATTTTTCCTCTTACAGAGTGTGTGGATTGTGTTCAGAAAGAAGTTGTAGACTTTGACTAACTCTTTAATGGAAAATTTTTCATGCAAGTAAAGACCAGCGAACAACTATGAAAATTTCCCTGCATTCTTAAAAGTTGTTTTTTAGATTAGAGCGCTGAGTTTGTCCTCCACTAGAGCTCTGTGCTGTCGTCCACGTTGTGTCCCAAACTTGGTTGGCTTTTCTTTCTTTCTTCTTTCCAGGCAGATTTCAAACTGATGTGTGATAACGCCATGACGTACAACAGACCAGACACTGTGTACTACAAGCTCGCCAAGAAGATCCTTCATGCAGGCTTTAAGATGATGAGCAAAGTAAGCCCGCCGGCAGCAGCGAGCCAGAGGGCGCGAGGGCTCTGCTCTACGTTCTCATGCCTAAACAGAAAGTCACAGTGAACAGCACGCTCCATCCATCTGTTCCCGTCATGGTGTTGACCCCTCTGCTCTAGGGTAGATGTCCCTGGCTGCCCTCCCCGTGGCCTTCTCCCTTCATGCACCTGCCCATGACTTAGCTGTAATGTCTCCTTAGGGCTGGTGGAAAGTTCCGGTTCTGTTGATCTCGAGCCTGGGTGTCAGTCTCACTGGATTGCAGCCAGTCTTGGGGGTTTGTTTTGTGTGGGTGCCTCACTGAATCCAAGCAGGACGTCCTTGTCCTCCTTGGCCAGCCTGAGTCGCTTCCCAGATCTGCGCGTGAGCCAGGCTGTGTGCGTCAAGTGCAGGTGAGGTGCAGCACATGCCGCACTGGCCCGTGCCCCTCTGCTGGCTCTGAGCCGTCACCATCCAGTCAGGGGGCCGCACCCTTTGGTGTTGAGCCCCCGTGACCACCTCCCGCTGCACCGCCGTGGAAAGTTAGCCCTTAGGCCAGGTGAGGCTGTGGCCATCCCCATCCCATCCCATCGTCATGGTGCCTTGGCTGTGAGGGAGAGGTAAAGTCCCTGCTGCTCTGTCCTTTCTGATTCTAGGAGCGGCTGTTAGCTTTGAAGCGCAGCATGTCGTTTATGCAGGACATGGATTTTTCTCAGCAGGCAGCTCTTCTGGGCAATGAAGATACAGCTGTTGAGGAACCCGTTCCTGAAGTTGTACCTGTACAAGTAGAAACTGCCAAGAAGTCCAAAAAGCCAAGTAGAGAAGTTATCAGGTAAAGGCTCCATGGAAATGTGTTTGCCTCTCGGAGTTGAGCACACACAGTCAGGAAAGCAGGTGCTTCACTGGTGAGAGTGGGTGAGGGAGACAGACATCTTGCATGTGCAGGCTCTTCCTGGTGGGAGGAGCGTGTTCTTCAGAGTCCGGGGGTGTGGGTCCTATACCCAGGCCTTCTGAGGCGCTGGGGACCTGGCAGTGCTCTCCTGCAGTGCTTCCCTAGACCTGGGAGACAGTCCCGACTTACGGTGGTGGGACTTGGGGCTTTTCGACTTCACAGTTTTGAGGAAGTGATATGCGTTCAGTACAAACCCTACTCTGAGTGCTCATACCTTCTGCTTTTCATTTTCAGTATTCAGAAAACGACAAGATATCCAACACTTTATTATGAAGTAGGCTTTGTGTTAGATTCTGCCCAACTGTAGGCTAATGGGAGTGTTCTGAGCATGTTTGAAGTGGGCTAGGCTAAGCTGTGATGTTCGGTGAGGCATCCTAAGTGAATTTTCCACACAGCCAGTGGGTTTACCGTGACGTAGCTTCATCGTAGATCAAGGAGCGTCTGTATTTCAGACGGAAGTGACACTGCTTACCTCAAGAATGAGGTGACTGTACATAGGTAGTGTCACCATAGTTAGCAGGAGATGTCAGAAGACTCCGGGGTCCCACAGAGCAGCTCTGGGCAGTGGTTTTGTTGCGCTCTGACCTGTGCTGTCTGTGTGCTGTCACACCTCCATCCCACAACCACAGAACAGTTTGTCCCACTGATGCATGCAGGAGGCAGAGGGGCTGAGACAGCCCCGAGCATCCCTGGCCAGGCATGGCACAACGAGCCCCTCAGCCAACGCTGTGGAGCACCTGCTGCTGACTAGTGGCCACTGTTGCCACATGTGTGCTGCTTTTTGGCATTCATTGGCCCCTCGCTCCCAGGAAGCCCCACCACATCCCATACACAGCACCTGTTGGCAGCCTCGGCTTTGCGCTGCCCCGGAGCACAGGAGACACAATGGGCCTGCTCTAGGCAGCCAACACTGGGGGGCAGGGGCTTCTTTCTTGCCCCACGACAGGCGCACACTCCCTGAGCTCCTTGCTTCTGTAGCTGTGTAGACACTAGACTGGGGGAAGGCGCAGCCCTGGGGCAAGGAAGGTGGAAGCTGTGGAAGGAGGAAGCAGGCTCGAGCTGACTGTGGTGGTCCTTCAGGGAGCCCCCTTCCTTTGTATCCAAAACCCAGAGGAGTCTTTGCAAGGTCCTTTGTCTCCTCGTGGTGGCTAAGTACTGAGACTGAATTCAAGTTTGCGTCATTAGTTGGTTTTAAAGAGCTTTAGGGAAATTCTAGTATGTTTTCTTTCATAATTGTGTCCAGTTGGTGGCCGCTCTGTTCTGACCTGTGTGTGTTGGGGGGGGACTCCCCCGGGTTGAACAGAAGGGGCAGCGGGATGCTGCACAGGTGACCAGGCGGAGGGCTTGGTCATGCCTGCTCTGGGCGCCTCATTCTGGTGGTAAAAGGGGTGACCCACCTCAGGCTCAGAGGTTGGTCACTGAGGCCTGTGTGTTCCTGGCACTGCTGATGCGCTTGCCACCCTCTCTCTGCTGTGGGAATGTTGACTGCAGGTTGTGGCTATCTGGTCTCCTCGGTCCCCTGACTCAAGGGGAGGGTCTTGCTGTGCTGGGTTTGGGTGATCTTGGTGCTAAGGTTTCTTGCCTCATCTGTGGGATTGAGGGTCTTTAGAGAGAGTGGCAGAGTTACAGTATTTCCTCTGGATCTCCAGATCTCACAGTCTGTGGTCTGGTCAGCAGAGTGCTCTGGGCTTCTGTGCCAGCGTTTGCCTGACGTCACACATAGTGTGTGTCACAGGCCAAGCTTGATATGCAGTCCCAGAGCTGAGGAGCCCCCGAACCATGAGCTCTGGATGCTCCTTCTGTGCTGGGTCTCTAGGATGCCACGCTGCACATCAGTAGCAAGAGCCTGGTCATTCTCACAGTCAGGCTTGTCTGACTGTGTCAGATTCTGCCCGACTGTAGAACCTTATCAGACCCAAGCCCAGGGCCACCCATCCACCTCTAGAACCTTCTGCAGGAGGGAGACCAACCCCTTGGGTCTACGCCCAGCACCTAACTTAGCTGCTAAAGTTGAGAAGTCTCAGCTTGTCCCTTGGGCCGGTACTTGGGGACAGTGGCGGGAGCTGCTCTGCACCTGCCCCGCAGCTCTGGCCAGCTGTCAGTAGCTCCAGGGCCTCTTCTGTCCGCTCTGCTGCCAGTGCTGTGCCCAACCCTTTAGGGTTTTTCTCACTTTTTCTGAAAGTGCCTTTACTGCTTTTGTAACTAATGTGGCTTCTGTCAATTTATATTTCTTTTGTTCTGGAAGTGACTGAAGCGATTGAGACATGAAAAGTTAAGAGTGTCTACTTGGCTTACATGTGTGCTTGATTTTAATAAAAGTGTCTTGTTATGGTTGGAGCAAAGAGGAACACTTTGAGATGTAAGAGGAGTGGAGATGTGCTCTGAGTTGCCCCTGCTGGCCCTCCGTGTCCGAGGGGTGTGTTGGCAGAGGCCAGGATGGGGGCTGACCGGTGGGGGTGGGTGTGTGATGTGCCTGTGCTCCTGCCATGCAGCTGCGTGTTTGAGCCTGAGGGAAACGCCTGCAGCCTGACGGACAGCACCGCAGAGGAGCACGTGCTGGCCTTGGTGGAGCATGCTGCTGATGAGGCTCGTGACAGGATCACCCGGTTCCTGCCAGGTGGCAAGGTAGTGCCCATGGCCATCCTGTGAGGGGGGTGCCTCTCAACCCCAAACAACAATGGTGTATTTCCTTCCAGCACGGGGCTGGGATAACCCAGCACATCATCAGGATCAGGAGGTTCACACTGGGGCATTATTAGGTTCTCTTCTGAGTGCCACTGTGGTACCCTTAATCCCAGGGTGCCCTGGTCAGAAGCACATGCTGCTTGTGGCCCCTGCAGTCAGGATTGATTCCTCAGCCCTCCCTGGCCATTTTCTCAGGAGGGGTCCAGGGTGCCTTACTGGCAGGGCCACCACCGCAGCGATGTGGGAAGCATTGTCCTGGCCATATCCCTCGTTACCCCGTTGTCTCCACTGCTTGATGGAGGCCCTGCCTGCCAGGTTGCTCCCTTTGTCATAGTAGCTATTTGCGTGAGGCACCACTCTGTCCACCACGTATACCTGCAGTAGCTCATGGGTCGCTGTCTGACCATTACTGTTGTCGATGCTGCTGCTCCACCTGTGCCAGATGTGGCCGGTGGAAGCCCATCCACCTGAGCGCTCTATCCTCAGAACCGGGCTCCACTGTCCTTTGGACACCTCTCTGGCACAAGAGGTCCTAGACCAGCACATCCGGTGGGATAGAACACAAGTCCCATCTGAGCTTTTAAACTTAGAAAGTGGCCATGTGAACAGGAGTGAAAGGACACAGTTAAAACTAACCCTGGTATGTTTTATTTGGCCTCCTCATGTCCACAGTCTCACCACGTCAGCAGTCATCTGCATGAGGCTCTCTAGTGAGAACTGCACAGTCTTTCTCATGGTAGTCCTCGAGATGCACACTGGATTGTTTGTAACGAGTGTTGGAATGGTGACATTTAGGATGTGTCCGGTAATGTGAAATACATTAAACTTCACTGGTTTGTGTTTGGTTTTCCTAGTAAGCCTGATAGAAGGTTTAAAATTGCCCATGTGGCTGGCATTGTCGTTCTGTCGGGCAGCACTCCTCTGCCCATAGGCTGTGCTTCAGCCCTGGTTCCCTTAGTGTAGAACCTTGTTTAGGAACCAAGATATGGGTGCTGGGTGAGGCCCTGTCAGCGGTAGAGCTGGGAAATGCATGTGCATATGTATGCACCATGTACATAACACACAGCTTCTAGAAGGAAGTCTGTATTCGGCGCCTGTGTTTACATTTACTGAAAGTAATGTTCACACTGAAATCTCCAATTCCATCCAGCATCGCTTTTTTCCCTTTCGGTTTTGCAACTTTGCTGAGAAACCTGTTGCCCATTATAGACTGATTTGATCAGTGCCTCGTTTCACTTATCTCCCACCTCTCCCCCCAATTTGCTCTCCCCCTGGCTGCGCTCTGACACTGCTCACTGGCCACTCCACTCGGGCCAACCGATACCTGTCACCTGCATGGATGGCCCCTCTCACTGAGCCTGGCCATCCTCTGCACAGACAGCCCTCCGAATCCCCCTCAGAGGTGCCACCTCTTCCTGGATCCTCCTGAAGGCCTGTAGACAGGATTGTGGTGTTTGGTGGTGGGTTTTTAAAAGGAAATAAGTTCTTGAGCTTTAGAGATGGAGCATCAGGTGGCAGTACATCTTGTTGACCGGCTATCTTGTTTCATGTCGTTTTGTTCAGGCTTATGAACGATTTTCAGTGTTTGCTTCTGGGTAAAGGTTTTTGTTTCAAAAGCACCCCTTTTAGAGGGTGACAAGGAGTCTAAGTTCTCTATTGTGCATCTGTGCACTCTTGTCACTAGCAGGCCAGCCCTGAATTCCTGCATTGAGTCGAGAGGCATTTGTTCATGAAGAAACTAATAACTTTTGTGGCATTCTGGGTTTTACACAAGTTAAGCCATGCTGTTGGCCTCCATTTTATTTGTGGTTTGGTAGAAATCTCAACTGTGGGAATCAAATGATGTCCCTCCAGGGGGCAGACATTCAGGTGGTGCTTCCTTGCAGATGGGCTACCTGAAGAGGAGTGGAGATGGGAGCCTGCTCTACAGCGTGGTCAACACAGTCCAGCCGGACCCTGACGGTGGGTGTGGCTGCTTGGGATGGGCTTTCTGTTGCCTGCACGCTGTCCTGATGACATTCACATGCAGGGACCGGGGACTTGTCACATGTGGATACCACGTATTGTAAAGGGGCAGCAGGAGGAGCTGTTGGCTTCCTGATCCTGCACACACCCTTGACGTGATGCTGTGCTGAGAGGCAACCGTGGGTGGTCGTCCAGAGGGGCCAGGGTGCTGGTCATACCTTCTTGGGGTTCTTCAGGATGGCAGTGGGACTTGGGGTCACGCTCCCAAAAAGCTGCCGAGAAGTCTGCAAGGCTGAACTTTGCTGATAACATCAGCAAGGGCTTAAGTCAGCACTGCTTCCTCAGACACCAGCACATGGACCCTCTGCTCTGTGAAGCTTTACAGCGGTTTCAGAAGGTCAAAGGCCCATTTGACAATTAATCAAGGATGCTCTTGAAGGAGGACATGTGTTCTGGGTCTGTACAACCTGATAGGACATGTTCTTGGTCTTTAAGAAGTTCTTACCCTTTTTCATCTCCTTGAAAAATAATTCAAAACTTGTCCTGGAGAAAAGCGTAATTCACCAGGATTTGTAATGCACTCATAGGCACACACAAGGGAAATGAAACTGCGCGAGGGCTGGCCTTTATGTCTTCCTGCTTTGTCTTGGTCTTGCCCACACGTGGGGCGGCTCCCGCAGGGCTTGTGCCTGGCGGAGTTCTTTCACCCAGCCCTAGATGAGTGATGTACACAGAGTATAAACGCTGACCAGTTTCTTCAGTCTTCAGCTGGAATGAGTCACAGTATTCTCCATAAGGGAGAGTAGGCGAATTAGTCACTACTAAGCTTAGAAAGCAAACATGGAGATTGAGGTTCCGAGTGGGCATTGTGGGGCCCTGCGCAGTTCGACAAGCAATGTATGGAGGACAGATTCAGCCCTGCAGGCGTGCCATCACGAATGCACAGAAGGCAGAGGCTCCACTCTTCTGCTGTCGTGGCATACAGGATAAGATTTCTTTTTGGAGGTGTTGAGTGGTCAATCAGAAAATGTATTGTTGGTGTGGTAGTCAGAGATATGAAGTATTTCATTATGTTGACTTTGGGGTAATTATGAATTGAAATGCAGTTAGTGATGAGAATAGTGGTTTACTTTTGTAAATTCATTAGAGTTCCTGCCCCCACTTCCTCCACACAAATCCTTTGTGATGTAGAGAAGGTATCTGCTCACGGCCACCTGTGTCCTCTGTTGCAGAAGAAGAGACACACCCGGTGGACCTGAGCTCACTTTCCAGCAAGCTGCTCCCGGGCTTCACGACACTGGGCTTCAAAGATGAGAGGAGAAACAAAGGTAAGTATGCAGCTCCCTGTCCACCGTGGGCATCACCCTCAGGAGCTGAGGAAGAGGAGCAGGGGCTTATTGAGTAATGGCGGATGATGGAATTGTTAGTCCCTCCCTCAAGATCTCATGTTCTTATTACATCTGCATTCAGATTTTAAAACTCACAAAGTTATGATCAGTTAAAGTGACGGGGGAAAATTACATTGGGTGAGTTTCTTTTTTCCTGTTTGCTCTTTATTGCTGGGTGGGTCTCACCCCTGGGCTGTGTGTCCTGACAGCTACCACTGTCTACAGTGGTAGCCTGAACTCTCGGGGCCTGCTGATGGTAATCTAGCAGTGAGATTCTTATTCCTTCCAACAGAACCTATCACATTTTACGCACTTGTAGGGTGGTGATGCTGCCGGGTGGTGTGGACACACCCTTGCGTGGTGGTGGATGCGGTAGTCATTGGAGGGGCGTGTGGGTGTGCTGCTGCCTGGGAGGTGGTTGGTGTTTGTACGTGTGGCTGTTTTACATTTGTGCTAGGCTTTTTGCCTGGATTTGGAGTGCATGTGTGTGTATTCGTGTTGTGATGCTGGAGAACAGGCAGGTGCTTCTTTGTGAACCTAGCCTAGGAAGGAATGTTTTCTTCCTTCCTTCCTTGTGGAGGGAAAATAGCCATCCCTGGTCCAAACCTGGATGTACTTACGTGAATTTTTTTTTTATTTTGAGAGATCTCAAAGGTGCAGAGTGTCGTAAAGACATACGGTGGCACCTGAGTTCCCACCACCTAAGCTTCACATTGTTGGCGTTTTGCCATCCCTGTGTTTTCTGTCCCAGTAGCACTGACAGAAACATCATTCCTGGGGGTCAGAGCACATGACCCTCGCCTGTTTCTCCTTCCCTTCTCCACTACTGATTTTTGTTGGATTGCTGCCAGGACTCCCCCATCGCTCCTGCCTGCCCCTTCTGCTTGCGCTGCCACCAGGCTGCTCTCTGGAAGGTCAGCTTGGGGTCACTCCCACGGATAGCCTCAGGGAAACCCGCTCCTGCCTGCCCTCCCTGTCCTAGCTGCTTGCACCGTGTCGCTAACGGGACAGCTCAATTTGCTTCCTCCTTTCTGGAATGTTCTTTCTTCCTCCGGGACCCTGCGTCATGACTGTCGGTGCTCTGCACATTTTCTTTTCAAGACATTGCTCGTCCTCATCCTCAGATACAGTCCTCGGCCACAGGGGATAGATGGCAGCATCTGCAAACATTTGATTGTCACATGGGGGCTTCTACTGGCATCCCTCAGGGAGAAGCCAGGGTGCTGCTCAACACCTTGCAGCACACAGGGCATGGCACAGCATCACCCGGCCCGTGGTGTCTTCCTCGTGCAGGCTGAGGAAGCTGCTCTAACATGGGCCATCAACTTGTGCTCGCGTCCTTCTGCAGCAGCGGGCCCTTGTGGGCTCAGTTCCCAAGGCATCTGTGGGTGGGATTCCACAGATAAGCTGACCAGTTAGTGCCCTCTGCCTGCACCACGAAGCTCTTGTGCTTCTCAGAGCTCACTCCATTACAGCATGTTAGGTCAGTTCCCTGCAGCTTTTGGCCCATGGAGGTAAAGCAAGGCTGATGAGTTGATCCTTCTGGTTGTGTACGGGAAGCTTTTCCTACTTTAGCAACACTCGGGAGCAAGAACTTCAGACAGAAGGAGAAAGGAGGGACCGGCTGTGTGGGCAGGTGAGGTTGGCCAGCCCAGGGCAGAAGCTGAGCATGGCCTGTGCCAGGTGTCCTTGAGCGAAGACCTGATGTCGTTCCTTTTCCTTTTCCTTAGTCACGTTTCTCTCTAGTGCCAGTACTGCACTTTCAATGCAGAACAATTCAGTGTTTGGCGACTTGAAGTCAGATGAAATGGAGCTGCTATATTCGGCCTACGGAGATGAGACGGGCGTGCAGTGTGCGCTGAGGTGAGCCATGTGTGGGCCCTGCTTGTGCACGTGTGGGAGGGAGCCACTGCAGCAGGTCCAGACGGCAGCAGGGATTTCCATGTTGTCAGGAATCCACGCTGGTCTGCTGCAGGCCCTGTTGAGATCCAGAAACTTATTCCCAATCTGTAGAAGGCTATGAGTCAGGCTGTAGCTCAGGAAAGAGTTTTGTTTTACAGTTGTATGGAAATGTGTTTCTCCGTGACTGCATTAGTCAGCTGGGGATGCCACAACAAAGTCCCCCAGATGGGGTGGCTTAAACAACAGACAGGTATTCTCTCACAGGCCTGGAGGCTGGGCGTCTCAGACCAAGGTATCTTCAGGGCTGGTTTCTCCTGGGGCCACTCTCCTTGGCTGGTAGATGGCTGTTTTCTCCCTGTGTCCTTACGTGGTCTTCCCTCTGTGTGTTCTGTTTTTTGTTTTCTGTCACGAAGTAGAAGTGGGTCACTCTTGAAGAATTTTAGTAATTTTTTATAGGGAAAATAACAATTTTGCTAGCTTCTAAGAAATGGAATCTTTCCATATCAGACCTTTGTTTTGTTCCTGAAAGAATGCAGAATATATTTGAAAAATAAACAAGAATTCAGTTAATTCCTAATAAAAGAAAGGAATATCTGACCAAGACTCTTGGGATAAAAAAATGTAAAAGTGGAAAACTGAGGAGGAAATTTTTTTTGAGAGAAGGTGGCATCTTCATCTGTTTTCTGTCACTTAGAATACTTTAAACTGGATAATTTATAAAGAAAAGTTTCTTATGGTTTTGGAGGCTGGGAAGTCCAAAGTTGAGAGGCACATCTGGGGAGGCGCTCTTCTTGGTGGGGATGCTGTAGAGTCTCGGGGTATGCAGGCAGTGTCACAGTCCAAGGGCTGAGTGTGCTGATGTGCCCGCTTCCTCTTCTCATGAAGCTGCCGCTCTACTCTCATGGTAACCCCCAAATCCATGAGTGGATTGACCTGTCCATGAGGGTATAGACCTCGCAATCCAGTCTCCTCTTTCAGCTACCACATTGGGGATTAAGTCTCAGCCTGAGTGTTGGAGGGGACACATTCAGCCACAGCAGACGGTCTCATAAGTCAGAAACCAAAGGCCTGGTGATTCCCCATCCCGCCTCTCCATCGCTCACTGGGGAGCCCTCAGCCAGACTGGGCTCTACAGGTGTCAGTGCCCCTCATGTTACCCCATTAGTGGCTCCCGGCTCTTCAAGGATGCCAGTGCCCCGTTGTTAAGGAGGCAGTTGTCACCAGATGACTAGAACATGCACAGGTTCTCTGTGTTGTGCAACAGAGGTCATAGCAATGGCGCTGTGGGCGCCACAGGAAAGCAGGTGGCACAGGGCTGGGGCAGGCTGGGCGCACACCCTGCAGATCCTGTCCCGGGGCACCTCTGGCCCAGGGGTGCACGCACACGGAATGTGGCAGTGTGTCGCTGCCCTTTACACAGTCCTGTCGGGCTGTTTCACGTCATCACAGTTTAGCTTCTAGAACAGCAACCCTCCTTGTTCCTGTTCGTGAAGGTCTTTGACATCTGGGGACTGGATTTTTGCTTCCTGCCCACTTTGAATTTTGTTTGCCTATTTTATTTTATTTTCTTATGCTAATGCATTTATATGGTCAGAAAATGAAAGTGATACTAACTGTGTACATTGGAAGCCTCCTGCGTGTCCCCTTTGCTCCACTCCCACCAGGAGGCAGCTGCTCACAACCACCTCCGTACTTTTAAATCCAAAATCAGCAGAGAGGAATTTTTTAAAAGAACAGCACGTACTATGTAGTTATATGTATTGTGTATGTGTGTATATGTGTATATATATTGTTCTTTGTCTTGCTTTTTTTTTTCCTGGAGATCTTTTTAACACTTTTGAGTCATGGGCCACTTTGAAAGTCTAATGACAACTGTCCATCTACTGCCCCCAGAATACCGTGTCTGAGAGGTTCACAGAGAAAGGTCTGCCAAGGTATGACAGCAGGCTTCTGTAATCTGTACTGCCAGAATTGGCAGCCTGCAAAATCCTGAAATTGGAGCACATAGCTTTTTTCCCAACATGTTCTCACTCGGTCCCCTTGTAGCCTGCAGGAATTTGTGAAGGATGCGGGGAGTTACAGCAAGAAAATGGTGGACGACCTCCTGGACCAGATCACAGGCGGAGACCACTCAAGGATGCTCTTCCAGCTGAAGCAGGTGTGCTGCGCAGGGGGTCGTGCCTTGTACAAGATCATCCAGCCTGGGTGGGTTCTTAGTGAAGAGTGTGCTGTTTTTAGGTAATCTCCAGATATTCTTCCCTCATTGGTTTTTAATTTTGCTTTAAATAGTTTGTTGTCTTTTAAAGAAACTTTTTTTGCACATTCACCATTTTTGGCATTCCTCACAGCTTTCTTTGTGCCTGGATTTCTTCCATTTGCTGCCATTTTCCTTCATCCTGGAGAACTTACTCTAGTATTTCTTATTGTTCAGATTTGCCGACAGTGAATTCTGTCAGCTTCTGTTGTTTGTCTGAAAGTCTTTCTTTTGCCTTCGTTTTTGGAATTCATTTTACCTGGACATGGGGTTTTACTTTTTTTTTTTTTTTTTTTTCCCCCTTCTCTGTGCTGTGAATGACTTCAGACCTGCTTGCTTCTGTGGCGTCTGTAGCCCTTGTGATCCTAGTTTTCCGTCTTTGTCAAGGTCCGGGGCCTAGATCTGACCTCCAGCCTTACTTCCTCCGTCCGTGCCACATGCTAAGAATGTCTTTACATTTTTAAAAGGTCGTTAACAGAAAAGAGAATGCTACAGACAGGGTGTGGCTGGAGAAGCCTCTGACGTTTACGCTCATCCTTTACAGGAGAGTGGCTGGCCAGAGCGCTGATGCTTTCCGACTTCTGTCTTCATCACTGGTCTTTAGCATTTATTTTCCATGTGCCTTAGGATGCCTTTCTTTATGTTCATTCTGCTTGAAGTTTGTGGAGCTTCTTGGATCTATCAGCTTACAGTTTTCATCAAAGTTGGAAGTTTTCTTGGGAGATATTAGCTGTTACTTGCTCACACATCATTTCTGCTCTTGCCTCTTTTTTCTGGGTCTTTGGCACGTGTTTGGTGTCTTGATATTATTTCACATGTTACTATGTTCTGTTCTTTTTTGGGGGTTTTGAGTTTTTTAGTTTGGGTAGTTTCTGTTGTCATGGCTTCCTGTTCACTAAACTCTTCTCAGGCACGTCTAAGGTTGTCATGAACTCCTGGCTTGTGAGGCGTGTACTGAGCTACTACATAGGCAGACTTCATCAGATTGCACCTTGCTCTATTGCACTTGGCAGATGATTGTGTTTTTTTTACTAATTGAAGGTTTGTGGCAGCCCTTCATTGAGTGGATCTGCTGGTGTCTCTCTTCTATTGAGAGGTGCTCACTTCCTGTCTGTCACATTTTGGTCATTCTTGCAGTATCTCAGACTTTCTCATTATCATCACACAGTGACCTGTGGTCAGTGACCTTTGATGTGGCCATTGTAATTGTTTTGGGTGCCACGATCTGCACTGTAGGAAGGTGAACTTAGGCATTAAATGTGTGTGTTGTGACTGCTCCACCAACGGGCCATTCCACCGTCTCTCTCCCTCTCCTCCGGCCTCCCTATTCCCTGAGACACAACGATATTCAAATTAGGCCAGTTAACAACCCTGCAGTGGCCTCTTGGCGATCAAGTGGAAAGGAAGTGTCGCAGGTCTCTCACCTTAAATCAAAAGCTGGAGATGAAGCTCAGTGAGGAAGGCGTGTTGAGAGTCAAGACAGGCCGAAAGTGAGGCCTCCTGGGCAAATAGCCATGCTGTGACTGCAGAGGGAAGACTCTTGAAGGAAGTTGAAAGTGCCTCTCCAGCGAACAGGAGTGATGAGAACGTGAAACGGCTTCACTGCTGGCGCAGGGAAAGTCTCGGTGGTCTGGATGAGAGCCACTCCAGCCACAGTGTTCCCTTAAGCCGAAGCCTAACCCAGAGGTAGGCCCTCCTGTCTCCCTTCAGTTCTGTGAAGGCTGAGAGAGGTGGGGAAGCTGCAGAAAACAAGTCTGAAGCCAGCAGAGGCTGGTTCATGAGGTTTAAGAAAGGAAGCCATCTCCGTGACATCAGAGTGCAGAGCAAGGCAGCAGGTGCTGACGTAGAAGCTGCAGCAGGTCACCCAGAAGAGTCAGCTGAGATCATGGATGAAGGTGGTGACACCAAACAACAGATTTTCAGTGTAGACAAAACGGCCTTTTATTGGAAGAAGATGCCATCTAGGACTTTCACAGTGAAAGAGAAGTCAGTGCCTGGCTTCAAAGCTTCAAAGGACAGGCTGACTCTCTTGTTAGGGGCTAATGCAGTGGCTGACTTTAACTTGAAGCCAGTGCTCATTTACCATTCCAAAAATCCTAGGGCCCTTAAGAATTAAATCTACCTTGCCTGTGCTCTGTAAATGGAATATCAAAGCCTGGATGACAGCACATCTGTTTACGGCATGGTTTACTTACTCATTGTTGAGACCTACTGCTCAGGAAAAAAGATTCTTTTCAAAATTTCTTTTCTTGAAATGGATTCTACTCCTGGTGTAGATACTGTGGACAGTGTTAAAATGGCAGCAAAGGATTTAGACTATTACATAAACTTAGTTGATAAGGCAGCAGCAGGGTTTGAGAGAACTGACTCCAATTTTGAAAGAAGTTCTATCCTGGGTAAAATGCTCTCAAACAGCATCACCTGCTACTGAGAAATCTTTTCGTGAAAGGAAGAGTCCATCAACATGGCAGACTTCCACTGTTGTCTTATTTTAAGAAATTGCCATAGCCACTCCAGCGTTTAGCAGCCACTACCCTGATCAGTCAGCAGCCACCACCCTGATCAGTCAGCAGCCACCAACATCGAGGCAGGACCCTCCACCATCAAGAAGATTGCAACTCGCTGGAGGCTCAGATGATCGTTAGCATTTTTTAGCAAAAAAGTATTTTTTAATTAAAGTATGTACATTGCTTTTAGACATGATGCTGTTGTGTACTTAGTATAGTATAGCATAAATGTGATTTTAATTAAATTATTTTCAAATTTGTTTTTTAATTGACACATTTATGGGGTACAGAGTTATATTTCAATACCTGTATACAGTATGTGGTGATCAAATTGGTAATTAGCATACTTATGAGCATATTTAATATGACAGAATTTATCGTTATTTTCTTTGTGATGAAGACATTTGAACTCTTTTCTAGTCATTTGAGAACATAATATAAATTTTTTTAAGTTATAGATGCCTAGGACTACTGTACACCATCAGAGCTTACTTTTTCTGTGTAGCTATAATTTTGTATCCATTAACCAGCATCTCCCTATATCTCCTTTCTTCCCCAGCCTCTAGTAACTACAATTCTAGTCTTTGCTTCTAAAAACTCACTTTTTTTTTTTTTTTTTTTTTTAAAGCTTCCACATGTGAGAACGTGGTATTCCTCTTTTTGTGCCTGGCTTACTTCACTTAACATAATGTCTATCGAGTTCATCCATGTTGCCACAAATGGCAGGATTTTATTCTTTTTTCGTAGCTGAGTAGTAATCCATTGTGTGTTCACCACATTTTTTTAATCCACTCACCCATCGACGGACACCTAGGTTGATTCCGTATCCTTGGTGATTGTGAACAGTGCTTCAGTAAACACGGGGGTATAGGTGTCTCTTTGGTGTGCTAATTTCCTTTCCTTTGGATCAATACCCAGCAGTGGGATTGCTGACCTATAAGGTAGTTCTATTTCTAGTTTTTTGAGGAACCCCCCATACTGTTTTCCATAGTGGCTGTACTAATTTACTCCCACCAACAGTGTATAAGGGTTCCTCTTCTGCGTCCTCACCAGCATTTGTTATTTTCTGTCTTTTTGATAATAGCCACTCTATCTGGGGTGAGATGATATCTCGTTGTGGTTTTGATTTGCATTTGCCTGATAATTAGGGATGCTGAGAATTTTTTCATATGCCTATTGATCATTTGTATGTCTACTTTTGGGAAATGTCTGTTGCCCATTTTTTAATCAGATTATTATTATTATTTTTTTTTTGCTTTTGAGTTGCTTAAGTTTCTTGTATACTCTGATATTAATTCCTTGTCAGATGAGCAGCTTGCAAATATTTTCTCCCATTCTTCTGGTTGCCTCTTCGTTTTGTTGATTGCTTATTTTGCTGTGCAGAAGCTTTTTAGTTTGATATAATCCCATATGTCTATTTTTTGTCTGTCTGTGCTTTCGAAGTCTTCTCCATAGATATTTTGCCCAGACCAATGTCTTGAAGTGTTTACCCTACAAACATAATTTTATATCAGGAAACCAAAATGTTTGTGGCTCACTTTATCATGATATATGCTCTGCTCCAGTAGTCTGGAACCGAACCCGCAATATCTCCAAGGTATACCTGCATTGTGTTTTTCATCTCTAGAATTCCATTTGGTTCTTTTTTGTGTTTTCCATTCTCTTCATATTACGCTCATGTTTTCCTTTAAATCTTTGTGCATGTTTATGTTTGTTACAGCTCCTTATAAAGCCCTTACTCACTAAATCTCTCATCTCATTTCTGATCTCTTTCTGTTGACAGATGTCCCTATGGTCACAGGTCACAGTTGGCTGCTTTGTTGTGTCTAGCAGTTTTTGATGGATTCCAGGCATTGTGTTACCATGTTGAGAGTCTAGATCCTCACTGTCTAATAAACAGCCACGAGCCACATGTGGCCACTGGGAAATTTAAATGTGGCGAGTTTGAGTTTTAACGTGTCGTAAGTGTGAACTACATACTGGAATTTTAAAGACTAATACAAAAAAAGGAATGTAGAAATATGTCATTGACTATTTTATATGGATTACATGTTGGAATAAAACTCTTCAGTATACTGGATTAAATAAAATGTTACAATTAATTACACAATTTTAATGTGGCTAATAGAAAATTTAAAATAAGATATATGTTTACGTTATATTTTTGTTGGACAAGGCTGGTCTGGGTTTTGTTTTCTTTTAAGAGTATTGATGTTCATTTTTGCAAAGCATTAAGTTACTTGCGGATCAATCACCGGGTCCTATCAGGCTTGTTTTGAAGCTTGTTAGGATGGGCCTAGGGCAGCATTTACTCGAGGGCTAGTTTGGCCTTAATGTTAAGGAGTGGCCCTGCTGAGGCTTCCCCTGACTGCGAGTTTTTAGCGAGGCCTCTGCCCTGGCTGGGTGGGGTTTACGTGACTCTCCACCTTCCTTGATCTCTGAGAATGTTTTGGCTCCTGGCTCCTGGTGGAATGGCAATATTTATTTTCTAACTGAAAGCTGGTGAAAATCATAAGTGAATCTCAGAAACATTATTTTGAACAAATATCACAGACGTGAAAGAGCAAGTGCCCAAGGACTTTTTGAGGCACATATGCAAAACTAGAGCATTTGTAATGCTCCTGCCAGAGCATGGGACAAAGGGGCTGTGGGGGCCAATAGTGCGGTGGGCTAAGGGCAGGACACAGGACCCACACCCAGCCCACCTGCAGCAGGGGTGCCCTGAGCTCTCAGCTCCTCTGTTCCTGAGCACGCCTGCCTCCTCCAGGACAACAGCACGTCTCAGGTGCTTGATGATGTTGCAGGTTAGACCACCAGGACCTTTACCTGAGCTGCCCTTGGGGGTCTGAGCACCACATCTGACTTTTTTCTTGTGTTTTAAACCATCCAGGGCTGCAGGAACAGCATTGAGTGTCCTTTCTACCCTTCGTCTCCATCCCACCCCCATGGGGTGCTCTCCCCAGCTCAGTCCACTGGGGTCTTGGCTGGTGCTGAATGAGTGGGCCAGTGGGGGTGCTGGCTGCTGGCTGTGAAGAGAACCCTGCAAGACCCCCAGCTTTAACCCGTTAGTGTAGTGTGGACATGGCGAGCAGCGAAAGAGCTGGTTCTATTTTATGTATGTGTGTGTGATATGAATACATTGTCCTTCTATATTAATCTGTTTTGGAAAAACTGGTTTCTCACCTGTTTTACTTTGCAGAGGAGAAATGTTCCCATGAAACCTCCAGACGAAGTAAAGGTGAGTTTTTTGGACATGTAGGTAAAAGCTTAGTATTAGGATTCATGCAGAGACAGTTGTGTTCAGCCTTTGGAGTGGGATGATGGAGAAAAGCTTCGTGTATTATTTAAATTAGAAACTGATTTTCTGATGATTAAGTGATCATGTCTCCCCATTTTTCTTTAATAACCTGAGGTGAGCCACGATGCATTCTTCCAAATCTAGAAACAGGAATTTCAAAACAACAACACTGCCAGGTGCTTTCCTCACGGGACACCCTGCAAGGGGTGGGTGGGGGTGGGCCCACTCTGGGGCCTGCCTGGCAAGTAGCAAGTGTTGTCTGTGGCACGGTGGGCTGGGTGCAGTGGGGAGCTTAGCACAGAACCTGTCTTCAGGGAGGCGGCCCTGGATCCTACCATGAAATGTGGGCCTTGGGCAATTGCTACATGTGGGGTTTGGTCTGGGGTCTTTGGGAACTTTGAGAGAGCCCTTAGCATGGTCCTGAGTGCAAAAGCTGGACTGCAGGGGGCGGAGCGGAGAGAGAGCCGAGGGGGTAGTTGTGGATCTCCCTCAGGACACCCCTCGCTGGGAGAAGGAAAGAAAAAGCCTTGGTTTGGGAATCTGCCACATTGTTTGCTGTGTGAAGTTCCTGAACAATAGTCATGGACCCTTTAGATTCTGTGTGTCTACCGACAGCATAGTGTCTCTCCCAAATTCCTTTAGCTCCCTGTAGATTCCCAAAAAGTTAGCAAAGGATTCTTTGGCATTTTTGGTCTGAGTAGATTTTTCTTGGACATGGATTTGCACACATTCGTGAGCTCAAACAGACGGCCCCTTGGACTGCAGAAACTTCCTCGGTGAATGGGCCTGGTCTTGTCCTCACTTATTTGTAGTGGACCCAAGCTCAGGAAATAATTAGTGATTTCAAAAGTCGATATTAAGTAGCATTTCTTTTTTTTTTTTTTTTTTTTTTTAATGTTTATGTGTCTTCATGGAAGCTTGATGTTTGTCTGGTCTTGCGCAGGTTGGGGACACCTTGGGAGATGGTGGTGGCTCTGTTCTGGATTTCATGTCTATGAAGCCGTACTCCGATGTCTCTCTGGACATCTCCATGCTCAGCTCTCTGGGTGAGTAGTGGCTGCTCACTGCCGTACCTCTGTCCCTGTGATATTGGGATATAAAAATAAATCAATATTAGGTCTCTGCTGTCCCCTCTTCCTGACTAGATAGGAGCTCTGGGAGAATCTTGTGTAATATTTGGTCTTTGACCCTGGTTTCTGTTACAGAGCTCCTAAAACCTTTGGAATTTCCAAAGTAATAAGTGTCTCTGTGAATACTAATGAGGTGGTGGCTGGAGACTCCTGGATAGCCTCAGGGTGGTAGGGGCTGGCTGATTGCTAATGGCAAGGAATCAGTCATGCCTGCTAAAGAAGCCTCCATAAACCCAGAAGGACTGGGTTCGAAGAGCTTCTAGGATGCTGGGTCCTCAGAGGTTCCTGGAGGGCAGCTGCCCAGAAAGGGCATGGGAGCTCTGCACCCATCCCCACACTGTGCCCTGTGCATCTCTTCATGGGTGTCCTTTGTGATAAATGGGTATCAAATATTTAATTAACCGAACCTGAGGGGTAGTCATGGGAACTCTGATTTTACAGCTGGCTGGTCAGAAGCACAGACATAATAACCTGAAGCTAGCTACTGGTGTCTGAATTGGGGCAATCTTGTGGAACTGAGCGCTCAGCCCGTGGGATCTGATGCTATCTCTAGATCAACAGTGTCAGAATTTAAGTGGAGTACACCCAGCTTGTGTCTGCTGGAGCATTGTGCAGCATGTGGGGAAAACCCCCCACATCTGGAGTCAGAAGTGTTGTATTGAGAGTGAGAGTAGAAGAAGCAGGTTTTTGTCTTCAGAGCCCCTTGGTCAGATTATCAGGCTTGGCTGGAAAGAAATGACCTCTGTGTTGCTGGTCCCTGGCATGTGCATTTCCAGATGGCCTGGCCTGGCCAGTTGGCTGTAGGGTGAGGGCCCTGCTGTCTTTGGGACTGTCCTGTATGGAACCTCCCAGATGGCTCCAAACTGGGCTTGCTTGCATCTCCTTTCTGACTTCAGACTATACCTTTATGGTTGCTGGGGTCCTTGGAGCCTGCTGGGGTCCTTGGATTCCATGTGGTGATGTTATCAAACTCAGGTCCAGCTTCCTGCGCCCTCAAGAAGGAAAGTAAAAAAGGCTCAGCAGTCAAACGGTGTTTAGAAAAGCACGTATATTCAGCTGAAGGAGATGTTGGGCTATCCCGTCTCTCCAGTACGGCTGTAGGAGAATGGCCAGACTAAAGCCATCTCAGACTCAGGTTTACTGAGGGGTTTTTAAAGAGGGGGTTGAGGGAATGGAGTATGGGAAATGAAAAGCAGGAGGAGGGGCACGTGAGCTACGAGGGGTCCATGTCTACGAGTCAGGTGCAAGGTCTCGCCAAGGCCTCGTCTGGTTTCTGCTCTAATCTTTGCTATTATCTCAGGGTCTGTGTAGTATGTGCGAGTCTACAGCTTCAAGGCTGGCTAGAAAACAATTTACATTCATGTAAAAAATGTCATCTTGCCCCATTACCAAGGTTTAAAATATCAAATAACCATGGGAAAAGAAGGAACTCAGAGAAATGCATGCCAGGAAGAAAACTGCCTTTTTAAAATTTGCCTACAGCCCATGTGGTTTTAGGTCTCAACATGGCTTCATTCCTGCTCACTCAGCAGCGGCGTTAGTGCACCATGCCCAGAGGACGTGGCCTCGTGAATAGCCGGCCCGCCCACCATTAGGCAGTGCCCTCTGTTCCATGGAACGTGTGTTGTCTGGAAGTCTAATTGCCCGACAGTGATGAGCGTTCCAGCCTCTTAGCTCTCCTGTGGTTCTCCCCTCCTTTCACGTCGACTGTGTCTGCTGCACCTCAGAGCCCCACCCCCACCCCCAGAGGACATGTGGCAACGCCTGGACACGTTTTTGGTCGTCACAGAATGTCACAAAATGGGTGCTTTTGACATCTAGTGGGGAGAGCCCATTGGATGTCTCATGTCCTCGCGTACGGACAGTGACCCGGCCCCGATGTCTGCCAAGGCTGAGAAGCGCTGCCTGGCATTTAAAGTGGATCTCGTGAAACCATTTTAAAGAGCCACAGAGTGAAGCCTCGCTTTGTCATCTGAGCTCACATGGTCTGCCTTTTTCTTTTAGGGTCTTTTCAGACCATTTCATTTCGTGCAGTTACCAATATGACTGATTCAAGTCTACCATCTTGCTATTGGTTTTATTTCCTCAACTGTGTCGGGGTCACCAAGACCACCCTCGGCTTCTCTGATTTGCTAGGAGGATTCATGGCTATGACTTGTTACAGCAAAAGGACGTGGAGCAAAACCAGCAGAGGGAGAAGGCGTGTGGGGTGAGGTCAGTGTCCCCTTCCCAGTGGAGTCACATGGGACGCGCTGAACTCACTGGTGACTCAGGGCCCAGGGTTTTTGTAGCACTTTTCCACACATCAACTACTCTTTTTCAGCACTTCTAACATTTTATTTTTATGACCGCTTTTCAGCAGTTTGGTTAAGATGTGCCTTGGTTTGCTTGTCTTCAGATTTATTTTTCTTGAGTTTTGTTCAGCTTCTCAGACCTAGGGGTTTACAGCTTTTGTTACATATGGAAAATTTCGGCTGTAATTTCTTCAGCAGTCACCAGCCCACCCTTTTCTGAGGTTCCTGTACTTGAGATTCCTGAGTGTCATTCTCAGGCCACTAAGGCTCTACCTGTCTTCTCTCCATGCAGCCCAAGGGGCCCTTCTCTTCCTGCCATGGGAGACCCACCCGCAGTCCTGTGGCTTTTGCTACAGTTGTCTTTTTTGTCTCTGGAAGCTCTGTTCAGCTTTCCTGATGTTGTCTTCCCATCTTGCCTCATGCGCCACGTCTCCACTGCCTGTGTAGTGCTTAGAGCACATTTCCAGTGGCTGTTTTTGTGACCCTGTCTGCTGATGCCCTCATCTCATGTATTGATTCTCCCCTGGGCTTTGGGTTGTGTTTTCCTGCTGCTTGGCATGCCTGGTAGTTTATTGGGTGCCAGACACAGTGTATGCTGCTGGGAGCTAGATTGGTTTGCACACCTTTGAATTGTGGTGGCCGTTGTTCTGAGGCCATTGGGTGACTTGGGGTCCGTCAGACCCCATCCAAGTGTTGTGAGAGTGGCTCCGGAGCCACGTTTGTCATGGGGTGAAGGTGGGCTCCTGTTAGGCTGCCCACTTCCCAGGGCGTGACTGGACCCCTGGCTGGTGGCATGCAGGCTGTCACAGATGCGAGCGAGCTCTCGGACTTGTCCAGCAATTGTGTCGGGGCATCTTGCCCAGTCGTGCCTTCTCACACAGGCTCAGGTCGGTGCTTTGCCAAGACTTGGGAGCAAATGAGGGTCCTTGGGTTACTCTCTGGGTAACTCACCTTTTCTGGCCCTCAGCTGATCCTGTTGGGTCCCTACTTGCCTGTGGCCCGGGTAGTGAGCTGGGGGTATGCTGGCATCTGCAGGCCTCTGTTGATGGCAGGAAGCCAACAGTCCCGCCCTTTCTCACAGCTGAAGCTCTCCACGTTGTTTGGGCAAAAGTGGCTCAGACTCGAGGTGGCGCTGGAGTCCAGGACACTGGGCGCTTGCTGCCTCTCCCCACAAGGCTGCCTTCCCCTCTGCCCACACTGACTAGGTTGCCCTGCCCTCCAGGCTCGTGAGCCTCACCTGCTGTGGCTCTTCCGGCTTCATAGCGGGGTTGAAAGTCTTGGAGCGAGTGAGAGAAGATGGAGGACAGCGCCAGTGCTGGCCCTCCTTGCACTGCCGCCTGTGCACTCCTGCCCTCGGGCTGGGCCAGCCAAGCTCAGCAGCGTCCGGTTGTTCCCATGTTTACAGGGAAAGTGAAGAAGGAGCTGGACCACGACGAAACCCACCTGAACTTGGACGAGACGACTAAGTTGCTGCAGGACCTGCACGAAGCGCAGGCAGAGCGCGGGGGTTCCCGGCCATCATCCAACCTCAGCTCCCTGTCCAACGCCTCCGAGAGAGACCAGCACCACCTGGGTAAGGCGGGCCTTGCACTGAGGCCTCAGAGTCCAGAAAGACTGGGGGTCCCAGGGGTGGGAGCCTGAGGGTGGTGGGGGTCCAGGCCGGGGAATGCTGGCCTTGCTGCCTTCCTGCGGTTGCCTCCATCCCCAGGCTCAGCGCATGTGCTCCCCTGCCAGGCAGCTTCACAGAGCAGGAGGTTTTAAGCGGAGTTTAGTTGATTCTGTGGACTTCAGGCCTGGCTCATGTCCTCTGACGTCCTCTCGTCACAGCATCCCAGGGCTCACAGCCCGGGCACAAGCCAGAGTGAGAAGCTGCAGGAGCTTCAAGGCCATGTGTGGAGTTGGCTTGGGGACTATGTTTCTACTCCAAACTTGTCCCCATGGCTCTTTCTGCCATTCTAGGTTTTAGTCCTAAGCCATGTGTCCCAGTCACGGTTCCTCTGTGAATCCTGGTTTTCAGCATTTCTGTTGCAGTGCGTGTGACTGTTCCTGGCCGAGGGCTGCTGTGGATGGAGAGACAGGCCAGCACCCTCTGACAGCTGGCTGGGATGTCAGCACCATACGTCAGCTTTGTGGCTCCTGGAATGTGCCCGAGTGTTTCTCGCTGGTGTCTCTGGCTGGTCTTTTGTTCTCAAATACAGACGGTCCTCAACTTGAGGATCCTACTCAGGGTTTTCAGTTCTGCAGTGGTGCGGATCCACACTCCAAGTGCCACACGGCTGCTCTGCTTTCACACTCAGTAAACGACATGAGGTTCCAACCCTTCGTTGTGAAGCAGGCTTTGTGGTGGTGATTTTGCCCAGTGGTGGGCTAATGGAAGCATTCTGAGCACGCTTGAGGTGGGCTGGGCTAAGCTAAGGTGTTCGGTAGGTTAGGTGTATTAAGTGCATTTTCAGCTTAAGGTATTTTCAATTTAGGATGGGTTTTTTGGGATGAAACAACATCATTAGGTGAGGAGATCTGTGCTGAATTATCCTTTCAGCATAATGAATCATGACATTTTTTCCAAGAAAAAAGTCAGCTTCAGCTGTCTGTTTTGTTTAGCTCAGGTGTCTGAAGAAGTACCAGTATTTTCAGTCCCATCAACCTTGTGATCAAGGCATTAACCAAGTAGTGCCTGAAGCAGGTTCTGGTGACCCTGGGTCAGTTCAAGAGCTGAGGCCCTAATGTCCCAGTGTGACTCTTGCGATGACACCAGAGCTGCTTGGGGTCCAGGATTTGTCTGAGGGACCCCTGGCCCAAGAGCTTTCTTTCCTGTAGGAGCACAGCCATGCTGTGTGGAGGGTTGGGGCCGACCCCTCCCTAAGTATTTGGACAGACAGCCCAGCCCATCCATGAGGAAATGCCCTCTCCCTGGGGAGTGAGTGAGCAGGTGCGCCTGTGTCCTAGGAGCTGTGGCTGTCAGCGGGTCCTGGGCCTGGCTAGCACTGGGCCACATGAACAGACATTTTTGGTTCCATGAGCCCTGTATTGCAGATCTATCATGTGTTGTTTTTCTCATCTATCATGCCCTGTTTTTCTCAAAATTGCAGGAAGTCCTTCTCGCCTTAGTGTTGGGGAGCAGCCAGATGTGACCCACGACCCGTATGAGTTTCTTCAGTCTCCAGAGCCTGTGGTCTCTACAAAGAACTAGCCTTGTAGGTAGTCTTCAGTGTCATGTCTTTACCTTTTTTTGAGTTTTAATTTGTATGTACCGTTTTTGTCATGAGACAGAGACTTTATTCTTATCCCCTTTGGCATGCGGGAAGCAGCTCCGGGGTGGTGGTGAATTGTCCGTCCTATCATGTCAGCAGTAAAGGGATACCATGTCACTGTACATAGTCCCAGGAGTCCTGGATGGTGAAGGTAATAGATGAAGGGAGTATGACCAGATTGTAAAGCCGTGGGTGGTTTCTTCCTGAGTGTCACTGTGCTGGTGTGGATGTATCTGTTTCTGCCCTGCCGGCCTCCAGGGTTGTCCCTTGGGAAGCACACATGTGAGTGTGTCTGTCGTCGTCATGTGCAAGTCCTGCGGGTTTCTGTCACAAGCTTGCGTTTCCACATAGGCTGCAGTGGGGGCTGCTCAGGAGCCCGTGGGAAGCCTGCAGGGTAGGCTGGGATGAGAGCAGCCTCCCAATTTGTTTAGTTGATGAGCCTGAGAAAGGAGTGCGTTGTGGTGAAAAACAGCGATCTGTCCTGCCTGTTGCAGTGAAGCGTTCAGTGTCCTAAGTGGATGTGTTTACCAGATACCTCTGTATACTAAGCACAAATCTTAATAAAGAGAGACGCGAAGAGCAGAAGAGTGTGATTATTCTCAGCATGGCGCAGGCCCACATCAGGGGCTTCTCAGTGAGATCCAGTGTCATTCGTGGTTGATGGTGTCCATTCCTCTGGGTAATCTAGCCCAGTTCTCGCACCTGCAGTGACCTCTGGGTGCACTTGTACATCCCGGCAAAACCTTCTGCTGGGTGACCTCTTCCCTTATTGCGGAAACACCAGAGTGAAGAGTTCATCATTTTCTAGGGGCCGGGTGCAGACTGAAGCTCACTCGTCTGGGGAGAAGGTATGCGTGACTCTGAAGAGGCCCCGCAGCAGTGGGCGGTGTGTAGTGCCCAGGCCCTCAAGCACTGCTAGATGGGGCTGGCCCTTGCTGACTGCAGGCGAGCAGGGTGGCTGAAGCTGTCTGGACTAGGTCGAGGTCCTCAGAGGTCCTCTGTGGGCATTGGTAAAGGGAGACTATATGCTGTGGCTCTGGCCCCAAGCATGCTCTTGTCCCCCATCTCACACTGCCCATGGGCTCTGCACCGCAGCTACAGGGAAGGCCAGAAAGAGCAGTGTCTGGGCTTCAGCTTTTGAGTGGGGAGGGGTTCTCTGCTCCCACCTGGATGCCAAAGGTCAGGGTTCCTGAAACAGAGGACAGACATTTCCTGCAGCCTGGGTCCCCATGGTGGAGCTCACAGGCGGGTGCAGTCCCTTTCCAGAGCCTCTATGTTCCTTGCTGGTGTGCAGCCTTGGGCTCTCTACTCTAGGCCGTGTGACTGCAGGAGCCACGGGGCAGAGTGTGAGGCCTGAGCACCAAGACTTTCCTGGGCTCATGACCCATGGTCCAAACACAACCCAGCTGCATGTGGGAGACACGGGAGCAGGCCAGGTACACCTGTGCCATTCCCGACAGCCCCAGTGGCCACAGCTCTGCAGGCCAGGCCTCCAAGAACTTGAACCCTCAGCCCTCTTTGCTGCTCAGCATGAGGAAGACAGAACCATCTGACCCAACGCTTTCATTTTTGAAAAAACTTTATTTTGCTAAAATCCACGTAACGTGGACCATTTTAAAGTATACAGTTCAGTGGCATCTGGCACACTCACAGGGTTGTGCAACCACCACCTGTCAAGTCCAGAGCATTTCCATTGCCCTAGAAAGAAACCCCATGGCCAGTGGTAGGCACGTCCCCCAGCCCCTGCCACCTGCAGCCCACCATGTCCGGATTTGATGCTTCTGGTGCTTTCACATCAGTGGGGTCCTACCTCGTGCACCCATCTGACTGCTTTTACTGAGCATGGCTTTGTGGTCCGTCCTTGTAGCCTACGTGACCACATGCCTGGGTGCAGGTGGCACCTCAGCACAGACTGTCTCAGGCCACTCCTCGGAGTGTTGGTGGCAACCTTAGTGGGGCCTCTGCCCTAGGAAGACTGGCCAACTCTTGGTCAGGATAACTGACCTAGCCCAGCTCAGGCTCCCCAGACCTCAGTGACTATTAACTTTGGGAAGGGAGAGGAAACTATAGGCTGTTCCCTAGAGAGGGTGTCCTGGCACTGGGCAGGAAGTGCCACATGATGGGAGTACACCTTACAGCTCTTTCCTTTTGGAAGCTGCACTCAGAACAAGGCCAGTGGGGTGCATGCATGCGTGCATGTACACACATGAATTCCTGTGCTCCCCATGCCTGGCCTGTCCCCACATGTGGCCACTGGCAGGCTGGGGCTGTGCTCCTATGCCTGCCTCGCCCCTCCCTCCCCACGCTGACCTCACCCGCAATGGAGACGCTTCAGTGTGGGGGCATCTCTAGGATCTTGGATGTGTACAAAGCACAACAACAAGTAGTTGCACAGAAGTATCATTGTCGTGATATCGGAGAATAGTCAATGCCAGCAAGTCTCACACAACACGGCATCTCACAGCGGTACGCCGGCACAGAGGGAGCAAGAGCAGGTTGCAACATGAGCCTGACACGATGACTCGTCCTATTTTGAAATGTGCTGGGGGGTGGTGGCTCTTGATGTTCTATTGTGTGTGTGTTTCCCAATGCTTATATGGCAGTAGGCCCTGATTTTGTGTGCTTCTAAAGTCATCTTCATGAGGTACGGACGCCCCCCAGGGAAGACCGTTTCCAAGGGCATGAAGGGCTGAGGTTGACTCCTGGTTCATTGGGGAGGCCCCCTCAACCCTGTGGACTTGGGGTGCCAGGTGTAGTTAGGCCCCCATCAACCTCCCCAGTCGCTTGTGAGCTGCCCTGCCAGTTGCCGTCCAACACCTTGTGCCAGGCTAGGGTGGCCTCCAGTGGTCACTGCGTCACTACCTTGCACCGTCAGAGGCTGCACCGTGTGCTCGGCTGGGGAAGGCTGTGTGTAGGAGGTATCAGCACCCTGTCCAAGTTACGCAGGAGCACTTTCCTTTTCAGAGTGTCATAAAAACCACATTCGCCAACAGCTTGAGCTACGTACAGAGGCCTTAAAGTCTGTTTCTAAAAACAGCAGTTTTCCTCAAAGTTTAGTCCTAGAAGGTGAAGTCACCGCGGCTTCTAAAAGATGTCAGTGCCTTTTGTTTCTGACCACCTGTGGTCACAATACCTGTCTCCTGCAAATCCATGACTTCTGTTGTGCCCTTGTCTGATTCTCCAGGTCTGAAGCCCTCATCGGGTGGCCTGTGTGTCCGCACTGGGTCTTTTCGGAGGCGTACTGGCCAGTACCTGGTGGGCTTGGTCTCGGGGCCCTGTCGTCTGGATGGGCCAAGAGGCAAAGCCTTTGTCTGGCTGACGCAGCACAGCCCTGGGGGATCTCAGACAGCAGGCAGCAGGGGCAGGGAGGCTGTTGGAGAAAGAGGCGCATTGGCTACACGTGCTGCCTCACGCCCCCCGTCTTGTGGGATCACGGATGAGAAGGGCCTGGCATGGGCAATCCTGGTGGCTGTCCCTTTGGGCTCTCACCCCATTCTGATGTGGTTTCTGGGCAGAGGTCGGCCACAGCAAGGCTTGGCTGGTGCCTGGCTTGGGCCTGCCCGGACCTGCCTAGGCGGGTGCTGATGCTTAGGGGCTTAGGAAGCAGCTGCCCCACCCTGCTACCTGGTGATCTGGCCCTTCCTCCTGGTACCCCTTACTCTCAGCCCCACCAAGGCTGGCTATAAGATGATGTTGTTGGCCCAAGCCCTGCTGTAGATGCAGAAATGCAAGCCCAGGTGAGTGGAAGGTGAAGACTAGAGTTGGGGTCGAAGGGTGGTGGACTGGAGCCTGGTGAGCCAGAGAGATCCCTACAGAGACACCCGGCAGCCCCCAAACCACTGGCCCCACACTGCTCTGCTGTGGTCATGGCATGGCTGCCTGAGCCCTGGCCACCAACATGGGCAGAGTTGCCATCCTCTGGACTTCAGTGCCCAGTAAGTGTGCAGTGAGGAGGTGGGATACTTTGGAGAAGGGTTTGTGAACATTCTGTGGAATTCTTAGGCCCCCTTCTGTGTCTGGGGGTATGTGGGGGACCAGGGACACCCCCCCCCCCCAGTCCTCACTGCTACAGATGTATAAGTCCCCCAAAGCCTAGCAAAGCCACCACAACTCGGGCTGCACAGATCAGGGGCCATCCAGGCTGGCTGTGATCCTGCAGGATTCAAAGGGCCCTGGGGGTGAGGCAGAGGTCTCCAAAGTGGGGTTCATGTCCTGCTTCTGTGGGGTTGCCAGCAGCCCTCTTTCCTGGCTTCTCTGGGCACACTGCCAGGCTTCCTCCAGCCCACACCCGGGAGTTCAGCAGCTGCCATGGAGGGTCGTGACAAGGGACTGATGCATTCCCTGAGCTCAGCATCTCTGGGGTCCCTGGGCCTTTCCTCATGGTCACAAGGTGGCTGCTGTTGCAGTCATCACATCAAGGTCAGAAAAAGAGAAAGGAGTTGAAGCAGCCACCTCACCTATGTCTCTGATTGGAAACAAGAGCTTTCCAAGAAGCCTCCCAGCAGACTCAGCTGTGACTCAGCCTGCAGGGGAGGCTGGGGCGTGTTTCTGTGGCTCCCCCTGCATAGCCTGGAGGCAGCTGCTGGCCCCACCCTCTGCTCCCGTCTGGTGCCCAGCCTGGTGTGGGGGTGCTAACCCTGCTGATGTGCACAGAGCTGTCATCTGGGCAGGGCCCTGAGACCCTGCAGTCTAGTGGGGGAGGGTGGCAGGGCCGGGAAACAGAGCAGCAGTTGTGGGCCCACATGTAAGCAGTCAGGCGTGACGGCCAGCCATTGTGCACCCCTACAAGATGGTCCTCATAGATGAGAGATTGAGCTGAAGGGTGGTGGGACCTGCAGGTGTGACAACGTGGTTCAGCTGGGCTCCAGCCCAGGACCACATTCCTGTCCCTTGTGCTTCAGTCTAACACCCTCCTGTCCCCCAGCCACTCCACGGTCTGCTGAACTTGTGATCCATTTCACTCCATGGCTTCCCCAAGGATTTGTTGCAGATGGGAAAACTGAGGCAGGTTCCCCACCACTACCACTACCATCACCTGGTTCTGCCCCATGCTCTTTGGGTGTGATCAGGTCTGCTTCTGGCTGGCTGTCGACCTTGGGCAATTGCTAAACTCTGAGTGCCCAATCCCTTACCTGAGCCATGAAGGACAGTTCCCAGCCCTCCCCCAGGTATTAGAGCCTTGTGCTCGTTCATGCTCTGAAAAGCTTCCTCAGTGTGGGGTGTGGAGGGTGACGAGAGGCACAAGGGTCGCTTCACAGGCCCTTCATCTGTTGGACCATGCATGGGTATGAGCAGTTGCAGGGCTGGGGGGATGTGGGGCTGGGTGGGTATGGGGTGTGGTTTGACTGTGTCTTCAAAATTCAGATGTTGAAACTAATATCCAGTGTGATGGCATTAGAGTTGGGGCATTTAAGAGGTGGTTAGGCCATGAGGCCCCATCTTGTAAATGGGATGAAAGCCCTTATAATAGAGACTAGGTGCAGCGTTGGGCTCACTTTTGCCTTCCACCTTCTGCCATGTGAGGACCTAGCACTTCTCTTCTGCAGAGACCAGACACCAAACCTGTCAGTGCCTTGATCCTGGACTTCGCAGCTTCCACAACTGTGAGAAATAAATTTCTATTCTTTATAAACTAGTCAGTCTTAGGTATTTTCTTATAGCAGCACAAATGGACTAAGGGTTTGTGCAGGAGGTGTTCACCTCGAAATCGTCAGAGAGGGAGAAGCAGCATTGGGGCTACGTTGCCCTCAACTGTTGGGGGACTCTAACACAGAGCTTGGTGTATAAAGGCTGATCATCCGAGTTCAAGAAAACATTTGGAAATGCGGATTTTCATTAAGGATGTTGATGTTGGGTCAGGACTGTGTTCAATTGAAACCCTAAGGGGGAGGGAGGCTGTGATCATAGCGCAGGAGAGACCCTCAGCCACACCAGGCTATGATGAGAGGGGACATTTGTCCTGAGACCCACTGTCACCTTGATGGTCCAGCAGCATTGGGTAGGAGCTGGGGGCTCTCCAAGTTCCCCACGCCACCCCAGGACACTGTTTAGAAGCAGCCATCCTGGCCAGTGCAGCCTGCAGAGGCCGTCATTGGCACCATGTCATGCCACGTGTGCCTTCCCTTCCCCTTCCCTCCACATGACACCTACCCCTGCCCAGCCCAGTGACCTCAGCAACCTGCTGGTGTCACTTAGACATGTACCTCATGGACACCCTGACACAGCCAAGCTGCCTGTTAGTGGTGTAACCCTGTCCTCCACAGGCTCCAGGCAGCGGAGTCAGATGCGACAGCCTTTGTCCAGCAGGATAGCCCTAGCTGCAAATGGTTTCCTCTGGGTGGTGGATGGTGCCAAAGTGGACTGCTGTTGATGGAAAAGAAACGCTTCCTGAATATCTACCATCTCTACTGCCAAAAGTGGCATCAGCAATTGTCCTGTTTTGGGGCTGGGGCGTTCTGACAGGACTCCTTCGACCCCACACACAGGAACCAGAAGTCTCTTGAGCTTAAAATTTGACACACTGAGGGGAGATGGCCACAGGGGAAGGTGGGAGGATGTTATTAATAGATTGGCTGGCTATTTTCAGAAAACTCTTCCTTGGCAAAACACTTCCTTATCATGGAGTGTTAACATGTTAGGAAACAGGATTGAGCCATCTTCGGCTCTGGACTCATCTCCTTTCATGGCCACCAGGGGGAAGCCTGCAAAGTGGGCAGGCTCAAGTGTCATGTCTGTGCCTCAAACTCCCTGGGTCTGGGCCAGAGGTGCCATGACCCGCACAAAGCACAGGAGTCTCAACTTCTGGAGCAAACAGAGCCAATGGGGTCAAGTGTGATGAGAAAAGTTGGGATCGATGCCTCAGCCAGCTAGCAGGAGCATGGGATCTCAGGAGCTGAGGGCAGACCCACCGACAGCTGGCAGGAGTGTGGAGTGTCCTCACATAGGCAGCCTCCTGCTGGCACTGACACTACTGCCATGTGGGTGGTCTGCCACAGCAACCACCACCACAAGAGTGGCCAACTGTCACAGCAGCAGCCACTGTTGCTGCAGCAGCCACCACCACTGTGCAGGCAGCCTGCTGACAAGTGCATTGACACAAGGACGGTCACCAGTCGAGCCCAAGAGGTAAGCAAGCACAGACCTGCAACCCAGTGGCCCAGCCCACAGGGGGCACTATGCTGCCCCCACAGTAGTGCACCTGGGGGTGGGAGGTATGTGCATAGCCCACCCAACTGCCTTGACCTGGGGAGAGACACATGCAAAACCCCCAGAGAAGGCAGAAACCAGGATAGCCAGATAGAGTAAGGAAGAAAATTCCCAACAACCAACAACCTATTTCCTAACCTGGGGAAGCAAGAACCCAGAAGGAGCCTCTGCCTGAAGGAAAGATGAGAGAGAAGCCCTGCTCAGGATCACCCATTCAAACTAAGGAGCTCCAGTATACCCGAGTGCACCCATTAGAGTGCACCATAATGGGACTTGAGCCAGGGTACCAACAAGCCCACCCAGGGTCACTCATCTGAGCCAAAGAGCAACAGGGCACCCAGGTGCTTCTCCCAAGAACTCAAGAACTTGCTCATGTCATCAGTGAACCAACACAGTGGTGCTAACTTCAGCAAGGAATTACAAAGTGCCCCAGTGCCTATGCCACAGAGGCTCTCACATGCAACTCCAACATGGAATATGGCCAAACTACCCACATGGAGATTATACTGCTGTGTCTACTCAGAACCAGTACTGAAACACCCCACATGGTCAATATAAAACACCTACAGGAGGAAGTCTCTCCACAAAACCCACTGCAGAGTAATAGAAGAAGCATCTACTCTACCAGGTAACCAGACATCAACACACAGATACTAGAAATATGCAAAAAAAAAGAAAAAGAAAAAGAAATATGACATTACCAAAGGAGTACAATAATTCTCAAGTACCAGACCCCACGAAGCAGGAGACCCTTGAAATGGCTGAAAAGGAATTCCCAGCAACAATCTTAAGGAAACTCGATGAGATACAAGAAGATTCAGATGACACAATGAAATGAGAAGAACTACCCAGGATAAGGAGAAGAAAATTTACAAAGATAAATGCCTTTAAAAAGAATGTAGCAGAACTTCTAGAATGGAAGGATTCATTCAACAGAATAAAAAAAAACAACAACCAAGAACTTAAGCAGCAGGGTAGAGCAAGCAAAAGAATTTCTAATCTTGAAGACAGTCTTTTCAAAATAATCTGGCAGACAAAAGAGAAAAAGAAAAAAGAATTTTAAAAAATGAAGAAAATCTAAGAGAGTTGGACACAACCTTAAGCACACAAACAGCTGAATCATGGGTATTCCAGCAGGGGAGGAGAAAGGAAAAAGACATTGGAGACATTCAATGAACTAATAGTGGACAACTTCCCAGATATAGGGAGAGACATGGACCTTCAGATCCAGGAGGCTCAAAGCTACCCAAATTCAATCTAGAGACATAGTCAAACTGGCAAAGCTGAAAGAGAATCCTAAAAGCAGCAAGAGAAAAGCATCAAGTCACATATAAGAGAGCCCCTGTCAGAGTAACAGCAGATGTCTCAGCAGAAACTCTATGGGCTGGAAGAGAAAGGGATAATATATTCAAAATACTAAAAGGAAAAAACTGCAAGAATACTATAGGCTGTTCTTCAGAAGTGAAGGAGAAATTGCGTATTTCTCAGACAAAGAAAAACTGCAGAATTCATCACCACGTGACCAGCCCTACAAGAAATCCCTAAGGGAGTCCTACATCTGGAATCCAAAAGATGACAATCACCACCTTGAATACACAAGAAAGAACATAACTCAGTGGTAGAACAAAAATGCAAAAGAGAAAGAAAGGAACTATATCTTAACACCTTAAAAAACCAACAGACACCAAAGGCAAACAGTAAAGGGGAAGAAAGGAACTAAAGATATTTAAAACATCCAAACAAAAATAGATAAAATGCCAGGCGTAAAACAATACCTTTCAATAACAACCCTAAATGTAAATGGATTAAATTTCCCACTCAAAGACACAGACTGATTGGATTAAAAAGCTAGACCCAACTATATGCTATCTACAAGAGGCTCACCTCACCTGTAAAGACACACACAGACTAAGAGTGAAGAGATGGAAAAAGATATACCACAGCAAAAACGAGCAGGTGTAGCTATTCTTATATTGGATAAAACAGACTTTAAACCAAACAAACACAATAAAAAGAGACAGTGAAGGCCATTATATACTGATAAAGGGATCTATCCAGCAAAAAGACATAACAATCATAAGTATATACACATCTAACATTGGAGCACCCAGATATGTAAAGCAAGGACCTAAAGATGGAGATAGACCCCAGTACAAAAGTAGTCAGGGAACTGAACACCCCTCTGTCAGTACTGGACAGGTCATCTAGGGAAAAAATCAACAGAGAAACACAGAATTTAAACTACACTTTAGACCAATTAGATCTGGCAGATACCTGTAGAACATTTGATCCAACAACTACAGAATATACATTCTTCTCATCAGCACATGGAACATTCTACAGGATAGACCACATGTTAGGTCACAAATTAAATCTCAGTGTTTAAAAATTGAAAATCAATGCTTAAAAATTGAAATCATTTCAAGTATCTTTTCAGACCACAATGGATTAAAACTGGAAGTCAGTAACAGGCAAAATTTGAAAACTATACAAAACTTGGAAATTAAACAACATGCTCCTGAATGACCTATGGGTACAAGAAGAAATTGAACAGGAAATCAAAAAAATGTCTTGAAACTAATGCAAATAAAGACACATCATACCAAAACATGTGGGATACTGCAAAAGCAGTACTAAGAGGGAAGTTTTAGAAATAAATGCTTACATCAGAAGAATAAAAAGATTTCAAATAAACAACACTACACCTCAAAGAACTAGAGAAACAGGAACAATGCAATGCCAAAATTAGTAGATGGAGAGAAATAATGAAGATCAGAGCAAGACTAAATGAAATAGAGACCAAAAAATTCTCCAAAAGATACAAAAGATCAATGAAACAAAAGTTGGTGTTTTGAAAAGATAAAATCAACAAACCATTAGCTAGGCTCACAAGAAAAGAAGAGAGAAGACCTAAATAACAAAAATCAGAATTGAAAAAAAGAGACATTACAACTGATACCACAGAAATACAATCATTACAGGCTAGTATATACAACTATATGCCACCAAATTTGAAAACTTGGAGGAAATGGATAAAATTCTGGACACATAGGAGCTACCAAGACTGAACCAAGAAGACCTTGAAAACCTGAACAGACCAATAACAAGCAATGATGTTGAAGCAGTAACCAGCAGTCCCCCAACAAAGAAAAGCCCAGGACTGGATGGCTTTACTGTTGAATTCTACCAAATCTTTAAAGAGGAGTTAATGCCAATTATCTTCAAACTATTCCAAAAAATTGAAAGAGGCCATTCTCCCAAACTCATTCTATGAGACTAGCATCACCCTGATAGCAAAACCAGACAAAGATACAACAAAAAAAGAAAGCTGCAAGCCAGTTTTGCTGATGAACATAGATGCAGAAATCCTCAGCAAACAGAATGCAGCAACATAAAAATATTATACGACATGGTCAAGTGGGATTCATCCCAGGATGCAGGGGTGGTTCAACATACACAAGTCAATAAATGTTATACACCACATCAACAAAATCAAGGATAAACACTATATGATTATCTCAATAGATGCATAAAAAGCACTTGACAAAATTCAACATCCCTTCATGATAAAAACTCTCAGCAAATTACATATAGGAGGAAAGTATTTCAGAACAATAAAATCAATATATGACAAACCTACCACCAGTATCATCCTGAATGTGGAAAAGCTGAAAGTTTTTCACTTAAGAACAGGAACAAGACAAGGATGCCCACTCACACCACTCCTATTTAACATAGTATTGGAAGTACTAGCCAGAGCAATCAGACAAGAAACAGAAATAAAGGGCATCCAGATTGGAAAAGACAAAATCAAACTGTTCCTTTTTGCAGATGGCATGATCCTATGTATAGAAAAATCTAAACACTCCACAAAAAACTTAGAACTGATAAATGATTTCAGTAAAGTTGCAGGATACAAAATCAACATGTAGAAATCAGTAGCATTTTTATACTCCAGTAAAGAACTAGCAGAGAAAGAAATCAAGAAAGCAAGCCCATGTACAATAGTCACCAAAAAAGAATAAAATACCTGGGAATAAATTTAACCAAGGAGGTGAAAAATTCTACAACAAGAATTAGGAATCACTGCTGAAATGAATTAAAGAGGACACAAAAAGATAGAAAGATATTTCATGCTCTTGGGTTGGACAAATTAATATTGTGAAAATATCCATGCTACCCAAAATGATCTACAGATTCAATGCAATCCCCATCAAAATACCAGTGACATCCTTTACCAAAATAGAAAAAACAATCCTAACATTCATATGAAACAACAAAAGACTCCAAATAGCCAAAGCAATCCTGAGCAAAAAAATAAATAAAGCTGGAGGCGTAACACTATCTGACTTCAAATTTTACTACAAGGCTATAGTGTTTTAGTCTGTTTTGTGTTGCTATAACAGACCTGAGCCTGAGTAATTTATAAGGAAAAGAGGTTTATTTGGCTATGACTCTGGGACAGCTGCATCTGGCATGAGCCTCAGGCTGCTTCTACTCATGGCAGAAAGTGGCAGCAGCTGGTGGGTACAAGCAGGTCACATGGAGAGAGGAAGCAAGACAGAAAGGAAGCAAGAGAGAGAGAGAGAGGAGGTGCCAGGGTCCTATAAACTATCAGCTCTTGTGGGAACTAACAGAACGAGAACTCACTCATTAATCCCTCCTCCCCCAGGGAGAACATTAATCCATTTATGAGGGATCCACCCCCATGACTCAATCAGTTTCCAACACTGCCACATTGGAGATCAAATTTCCACATGAGTTTTGGAGGGGACAACACATCCAAACTCCATCATTCCACCCCTGGACCCCCAAAACTCATGTCACTTTTGCATACAAAATACAATCATTCTATCCCAACAGTCCCAAAAGTCTTAGCTTGTTCCAGCACCAACTTAATAGTCCAAACTTGTGCAATATGCTAAAAAGCATATGTACTTCACAGGGCCTGGTTTTCCAAAGTCTTGCCATTTCAAATATTGACCTTGTGGAGCACTGGAAATTTTCCTCAGGCTATAAGTCTCTGGTGTAAGATAAAGATTTATGGCACAGCAAGGTTGCTGGCTCAAGGACAGACTAGTTACTGATTGTTATGTAAAGATACTAAGAAGTTACTGTAAGAAGGGATGTTTGCTAAGATCAAGCTTTTGTTAATTGGAATGTCATCTGGCTTGTTTCACTGAAAGTTATCAGCCTATACAGTTAAACTATAACCCCACCTATGTTCTCTTCCTATAACTTCCTGGTCTGGAAAATAAATGCAGGAAGAGAACCCCAATTCAGGATTAATTTCCCAAGGAAGGGTTGCCTCTTGCTGGAGGGTCCCAGGGAAGGTAACCACTTCAGGGCTTCTCACTGCTCAGAAGAGATGAGCTGTGAGTAATCCTTTGCATCTCCATCACGCAGGGGAAGTAGGGTGACAAATCTTGGGGGGGGCGAAGCAACACAAAGCAACAAAATGGTGCTCCGTGTGAGGACGTTCTCCACAGATCGGAGACTGACCTGCCAAGCATTGGAGAGGAATAGGACATCCGATTCATTCTGGCAAGGGAGTTCCTAATAAGGGAAATGCATCCCAGTAAGGGAATCACAGGTGGCTTTCAATTAGCCATTGCACGCCTGTGGCAGGTCAAAGTTAGGTCTTTTCAACCCCAGAGATATTTTTTCGTTCTCTTTACTTTTAAAATATGGATAATTCATTAACGAAAGGGGAGACTGAACATATATTACAACTCTAATGTCTCCTTAAAGCAGCAGGCTGTAAGTAGCTGAACGGCAGCTTGTAAAACTGTTAGTGGATATCAAACAACCATGTCCTTGATACCTCAAGGAAGGGAACCTTAACATAAAAATTTGGGAACAAATTGGTCACTGGTTAATTATGCAATGGGTCTCATTAAGGCTTCCCACCTAACAACCAGGAGTCTATGTCGAGTTGCTCTGAAACCTATCCAAGACCTTAACAAAAAACTAAGACGTGTATGTCACCAAAAAAGGATAAAACATAATCTTTGCCAGTGACTGAAAGAACTTTATATTGGACAATATAAAGTAAAAGAAGTTAATATTTCTTTACAGTGTTGGTAACGTTTAAGCATGTTTTTGTTTCTTATCTGCATGATGCTTCTCTCCTCTCTTATAAGCAGTGGTTCTTTTCTTAACTGCATGTGCTGTTCTTTTTCTCTGAAGACTCTGGAGATTTATGAAGAAAAGCAGCCATGCTGCCAACCAGACCCCTTTTGGGTCTACTGCTCTTCTCCTAAAAACCTCAAGAGTCAAATGGTTTCATCTCTGATTGGTGGCTCGACTCTTGAGCTCAGCAACTCATTTGAGAAACAAAAACTAGACTAAAATCTACCTGTTTAACTAGATAGTCTCAAATTTTCTGGCATCTTAAACAGACTTCTAAATTCTCTTCTAGTCTCATCTATGTATTTCTTCACAAAATCCTATGGTAGTATTCTATTCTTTTTCTTAAAAGGAAGAAAATCTCTGCATCTTCTTGAAAAGGTTTGCATACTTTGCTTTACAATGTAAATTTTGTTATCTTGTTTTCTTTAAGGCAAGGTGACACCAATAAATCTTTTGGAAAAAACACAATCTAAACCTGACAGTCCTTTCACTAGTGAGCTTTTCTATTACATTTGAAACAAAACCTATAGATCCTTATTTGTTCTTGTTGCTTATGTCTGCATGTATGCGTTTCTAAGATGTATGTTATGTCTGTATATTCACGTCTGTATGTGTAATCGTTTTATGTGCAAGGTACCAACTGGTTTATAATTAATGCACACTCATTAAATAAATAAGTATACTTTTCAAGTTCATGTGACTGAAATCTTCTAAAGTTTTGATAAATATATTTTCAAAATTTGATTCAAACCTTTTACCTAAATTTGTCTCTAGGTCAGTGTGTCTCCTTGTTATCTCAGCTCTGCCTCCTGGCCATGCTGGGAGAAACCATATCTTTTAGACATAGATAGTGAATACTGCCCTCTGCCTCTCTGGATTCCACTTGGCTCTAAATGCCACATGGAAATCTGGGACCTGAAATGGCTAGTAAAAAGAAATCTATTCCAAATATCGCATAGGCAGTTGTTAGCATTAACTGATAAGGGTATAGATATAATACACCAAGTTTTTGGCTGGGAAACCATAAATGTGTATTTGGTAAATTTGGCTAAAACTCAAACTGGGCTTTGTATAATTTGCTCTGATAAATGGACGCCTATTTACTAACCTGAATGTATAAAAATGTTCTTATCAACAGACATTGTTGCCTGGGTTTACTAATCAAACAGGACTACCTTTGTCTTTGCTAGAGGTTTTTAAGTTGTAAACCCCGCCAAAACCAAAAAAACTAAATACAAAAAAACCCCCTTTTTATATATAATTTTTAGACAAATTAAGCCAATTTAACATTGATAAAAAAGAAGTATGTAAAATGGAGATGATTTAAAGAAGGCTATGGATGTGGAGATATGGTTATGGTTGGAGGGGCTAGAGAGAAAGAAAAATAATTTTTATGTAAGAAAACATCTGGTACAGTGTATTTTTGTCCTAGAGTAAATGACTGGCTATTTAGAAAGTAGGAAGTATAGGACAAAACAGAATGTCTGAGTAAGTCTTGATAATGGTTTATGTAGATAAGTTTGTTAAAAGGGTTTTACAGTAAAAAAATTAACTGGATTTAAAAACAAATTATGTGTGAGTTTTTCTAAAATTTAATGTCAATAGTATTCTAATACAGGGTTAGAATTTGCTCTCCTGTGATGGAACGAAATTTTCTAAAAAACACTTGACTGCTCTTAATACAAAATTGTAAAAGGTTTTCTTTGTCTCTTAGATAACTGGTTTAAAAAACTTATTTCATGATAAGTTCTTGTGCTCTCTGCCTTTTAAACCCTTTGTCTCTTTGGTTTTATTTTTTGTAGTAATTTGTGATTTTATTCAACTAAATGTTTTAAGCCTTTTGTTATTTAACAAAGCTTTCCAATACAAAATTCTGAAAGTTTAAAATAACTTTGAGGAATTCCAAGGGCCCTGGAGTTTCTCAAAGGATATATAAAAGATGTATCAAAACTAATTGGCTTATTTAATAAATTAGACTATATGGGAAAGCATTGTCAGTACTGAAGGTGTTATGGATACGTGTTCCAAAATCTTGTAAGGTTCTTAAATATCTGTGTCTTGATATAAATGCTACCAGTCATAACCTTGGTTTAATTATAATTTTAAAATGTTATGTCTTCAAATATTTCATGAAAAAACTCTGATAGGTACAGTTTTCCTACAAACTTTGAGTTCATAGCTTTAAACTGAAGTTCCAAAATTCTAATGAAGAAACTGATGGGTTTGTGAAATTGTTCACAAAGGTCAAAACAACAAAAGTTAATTGGTAAACTAATTAAAAAGAATTATGGGTTTTTGCAATTTCCTTATTTTAAAACACTGCTGGTTCTCCTAATGTTTTTCCAAATGTAAGAAAACTCTCTCTCTCTCAAGCTAACTATAACTAACAACAGTTTGGTAATATGTCATTTAAAACAGAGATAAAAGCATTTGTTTTCTCCCTATTTGATCCACCCAAATTTAATAACTTTAAGTATCCTTATGATTATTATGGCAATATGGCTTTTTTTTTAAGTTCAATGAAAATTAACTCTCTCTCTCTTTATAACAGGATAGAATTTAGAACTTTGGATATAAGGTAGCATGTCTCATTTCCAAGTTGCTGATCTCTCTTTATGTTTGCCATAATTTGGCCTGGTGCTGCTTCATCCTGCTGTCTGTCTTTCCCCGCAACATGGGACAGACAGATCTTCACCTGGGAAACAGCCACATGGGACATATACAAAGAAAAGTAAGACCTTTTCAATCAAGATATTGATCATCAATGCTTTTATGAGGAATGCCTCGATCATAAAGGGGGAAGTAATGTCTTCTCTACCAAAGCAGTTCTCTAAATTTTCCTGGCCTTAAAGAGGGTATTTGTAACTTGGATGAGACATCCTGTTCTTAAACAAAAGACTCGTAATTGATCAAAAATTTTACAAAAGACTAATGCTTTGAAAGCAGTAATGTCCTGGACAAGTGAACTAATAATAACAAACTCTCTGGACTCAGAATCAACTATTATTTGGAGCAGAATCCCTTTCCAGAGTTTCAACAATTGGTAATTACACCCAATTCACAGCACCTGGATTGATGCCGCTGCTGCCACCCTGAGATGATGACATCACCAGTCCTCACCTGAAGTAAATTAAAAGGACTTGTCATGCTAAATGATACCAACTTTGCTTAAAATGCTTTTGTCTTAACCATGCCAACCTGATCTATAGCTTTTGCTTTTTCTTTTAAATAAATAAAATGGGGGAGATGTGGAATATACTAAAAAGCATATGTACTTCACAGGGCCTGGCCAAAGTCTTGCCGTTTCAAATATTGACCTTGTGGAGGACTGGAAATTTTCCTCAGGCTTTAAGTCTCTGGTGTAAGATAAAGAACTGTGGCACAGCAAGGTCGCTGGATCAAACTAGTTACTGATTGTTATGTAAAGATACTAAGAAGTTACTGTAAGAAGGAATGTTTGCTAAGATCAAGCTTTTGTTAATTGCCTTACTAGAATGTCATCTGGATTGTTTCACTGAAAGTTACCAGCCTATACTGTTAAACTATAACCCCACCTATGTTCTATTCCTATAACTTTCTGGTCTGGAAAATAAATGCAGGAAGAGAACCCCAATTCGGGATTAATTTCCCAAGGAAGGGTTGCCTCTTGCTGGAGGGTCCCAGGGAAGTTAACTACTTCAGGGCTTCTCACTGCTCAGAAGAGATGAGCTTTGAGTAATCCTTTGCATCTCCATCACCCAGGGGAAGTGGGGTGACAAATCTTGGGGGGCGAAGCAACACAAAGTGACCCAAAGTCCAAAGTTTCCTCTGAGACCAAAAGCAGAAGTCCTTCCAACTATGAAACTGTAAAAGTCAAAACCCAATTTACCTACTGCCAAGATACAATGGTGGAAAAGGCATTGGATACACATTCCCATTCCAAAAGGGAGGAATAGGCCAGAAGAAAGGAAAAACTGGCCCCAAACAAGTCCAAAACCCAGCATGGCAGACATTGTCTTAAAGCTCCAAAATAATGTTCTTTGACTCTAAGTCCTACATCCTGGGCACAGTTGGGCATCTGGGCCCCCAAAGCATCAAGCAGACTTGTTCCCACAGCTCTGCCAGGCACAGCCCTGCCAGGCACAGCCCAGTGGGCCACGCTGGTGCCTGCAGCTTTTCCAGGCTGGTGTTGCACATTACCAATGGCTCTGCAGTTCCAGGATCCTGGAGGCAGCCCTGCTGCCTTGGCTCTACTAGATATTTCCCTGGTGGGGGCTCTCTCTACGGGCTCCAACCCCACTTTCCTGCTCACTATTGCTCTAGTAGATGGCCTCTGCAGTGGCTCCGCACCTGTGGCAGGTCTCTGCCTGGGTCCCCAGGCTTTTCCATACATCCTCTGGAATCTGGGTGGAGGCTGCCACACTTCCACTGCTCTCACCTCCTGCCGGCCTGCAGACTTAACACAATGTGGATGCCACTGAAGTTTTGAGACTCTACTCTCCAGGGCTGCTGCATGAACCACACTTGGGGCTGCTCCAGCTGGAGCAGCTGGAATGCAGGGAGCAGGTTCCTCAGGGCAGCTGTGCCCCAGGTCTGTCCTCCAGGACAACTCAGTCCTTCTAGGCCTCAGGGCCTGTGATGGGTGGGGCACCCTTCCAGACTTCTCAAATGCCTTTAGGGCATTTTTTCCATTGTCCTGGTTCTTAGCATCTGGCTGCCTCACCGCCAAGATAATGTCTTTAGCAAACAGTTTATCAGCTTCACCCTTGCATTGTTTGCCAGCTCTCCGCTTCTTTAATGCATGGCCAGGCTGCAAATTTTCCAAACCTTTTTGCTCTGCTTCCCTTTTAAATTCCAGCTTTACATCAAGATTTTGCTGCCATAACTCACAGTAGGCTCCTAAAAGCAGCCATGCAGCTTCCTCAGTGCTTTGCTGCTTAGAAATTTCTTTGGCCAAATGCTCTGTTCATAACTCTTAAGTTCCAACTTCCACAAAGTCCAAAGGCATGGACACAGTGCAGCCAGGTTCCTTACTATGGTGTAGCAAGGGTTATCTTTTGTCCAATTCCCAAAGAGTTCCTCATTTCTATCTGAGACCTCAGCATCCACATGGCTGTCCATATTTCTATCACCATTCTGCTCTGCACCACATAAGTCTCTAAGACATTCCAAACTTTCCTTCATCTTTTTCTCTTCTTCTGAGTCCTCCAAACTCCTCCAACCTTTGCCCATTACCCAGTTCCAAAGCTGCATCCACATTTTCAGGTATCTGTTTAGCATCACCCCACTCCTTGGTACCAGTTTTCTGTTTTAGTCCATTTGGTGTTGCTGTAACAGAAATACCTGAGACTGGGTAATATATAAGGAAAAGAGGTTTATTTGGCTTACGATTCTGGGACAGCTGCATCTGGCACAGGCCTCAGGCTGCTTCTACTCATGGCAGAAAGTGGCAGGCATCTGGTGGGTACAAGCAGATCACATGGTGAGCGGAAGCAAGAGAGAGAGAGAAGGTGCCAGGGTCTTTTTAAGCAACAAGCTCTCGCAGGAACTAATAGAGTGAGAACTCACTCATTAATCCCCCCTCCCCCAGGGAGAACATTAATCCATTCATGAGGGATCCACCCCCATGGCTCAATCAGCTTCCAACACTGCCATGTTGGGGATCAAATTTGCACATGAGGTTTGGAGGGGACAACACATCCAAACTCCATCATATAGTAACCAAAACAGCATGGTACTGGCTTAAAAACAGACACTTGGAGCAGTGGAGCAGAATAGAAAACCCAGAAATCAACCCACGTACTTAGTGCCAACAGATCTTTGACAAGGGCAACAGGAGCATACATTGGGAAAAAGATAGCCTCTTCAATAAATGGTGCTGGGAAAACTGAATTATCGTTTGTAGAAGAGTGAATCTAGACCCATACCTCTTTTGCCATGTACCCAATTCAACTCAAAATGGATTAAAGGCTTATATAAGGATTAAATCAAAGGAAACTATAAAACTAATAAAAGAAAACACAGGGGAAACACTTCAGGAAGGAGAACTGGGCAAAGACTGAATAAGACCCCAAAAGCACAGGCAACAAAGGAAAAAATTAACGAATAGGGTTATATCAAACTAAAAATCTTCACAGCAAAAGAAATAATTAACAGAGCAAACACAACCCACAGAATGGGAGAAATTATTTGCAAACTATACATCTGACAAGGGATTAATATCCAGAATGTACAAGGAACTCAAATCAATAAATGTGATGCACCACATCAACAAAATCAAGGCCAACATACAGCCAACAAGACACATGAAAAAATGCTCAACACCACTTGGCATCAGAGAAATGCAAATCAAAACCACACTGAGATATTATTTCACCCCAATTAGACTGGCCAGTGTCAAAAAGACAGAGAATAGCAAATGCTGGCGAGGATGCAGAGACAGGGGATCCCTTCCATACTGTTGGTGGGACTGTAAGTTAGTGCAGCCATTATGGAAAACAGTACGGAGGTTTCTCAAACAACTACAGATAGAACTGCCATATGATCCAGCAATTCCACTGCTGGGTGTATACCAGAGGAATGGAAATCATTATGTTGAAGGGATACCTGCATTCCCATGATTATCACAGCTCTGTTTACAATAGCCACTATATGGAACCAACCTAAACATCCATCGATAGATGGATGACTGGATAAGGAAAATGTATATATACACAATGGAATACTACTCAGCTATAAAAAGGAATGAAATTCTGTCATTTGCAGCAAAATGGATGAATTTAGAGAAAATTATGTTAAGTAAAATAAGCCAGGCACAGAAAAGAGAAATACTGCATGTCTTCATTTGTAAGTGGGAGCTAAAAAAGCAAATTAAAAAAGAAAAGATCACAACAATCAGAATAATTCATTGATATTTCAAAAGGAGAGAACAGAACTAAGGCCACCAGGAGTGGGGTAGGGGGGCGCATAGTGTGAAATCAGTAAAGAGCCACAAAAAATGATTAAATTGTGTGATGTTGAATATACTAATTATCCCTATTAGAGAATCAATATCATACACAAATATTGATATTTTATGCCCTACCCCACAGATATGTATAATTCACTGTTTTAATTAAAAAAAATTAATGAACAAAAATGCCTCAGTCACCATGAGCTGTTGAAACTGGAGGTCAGGGAGGGCCACCAGCTGATGGCTTTCTCGTTAAAGGTTTTCAGTAAGAAGTTTTCCAGTCAAAACTCAGGACCACGTAAAGTGAGTTCAAGTACGAGTGGTGAGAGGCGGTTCTGCATTCAGGTCCCACCTGGGGCTCCTGCAGGTCCTGCACTGGAGTCTCCCACATGGGTGGGCTCCACAGTCTTCCTACCCTCCCTACCGCTTATCCCCTCTCTCTTCCCCTCCCCCTTCCTTACATGCATGCCCCTCCCCCCAGCTGGCCGTGGGGCGTTTCCCTGGTTGCTAGAAACATGGCTTTATGAGGCATCTTGGGTTCCATCACTGTCCTGCTGACCAGGGGGCCCACCCACTTCTCAGTTTGGCCGGGGCTGAGTGAGGTCTGTCCTTTTCTGTTCAGCTTGGACTGTGACAGCAGTAAGAAGGCCCGGTGGGTTCTGGATTCTTGCTGTGAGAGAAGCAGGTGCTTAATTTCTTACTTCTGTTCTGACCAGGGACTAGCAAATTTAATCTCTGGGATAGTCAAGGACCAAACACACAACGAAACTATCAGTGATTCAGGCTGTCAGGATTTGTGTCTGGTGATGGGGTTCAGAAAAGGATGTTTCCACAGTGGAGAAATCGAGGAAAGTAAGGTTTCACGAGGTTGGGGTGAACTCAGGAGGTTCCTCATGAAGGAAGTAGGTCTGAGCAGGCCCGGATGGGAATAGGTTTGATTCAGAGAGGTCACAGTGTCCTAAAGACACTGATGGAGAGGAGGGACATCACAGGGAGGTCTGGGTGTCTTAAAGACACAGCTGGGGATGCGGGATGACTCAGAGTTGGCATGTGGAGACACAGATGGGTGGGACCACACTCCTCTGGATGGGTTTTGTGCCCAAGACCTTGAGATGCACTCGCATTGCGCCATGGGGCAAAGGAGAACACGGGACAGGTGTGGGAAGGGGCTTTCTACAAGTGCAGGTGGGGATGGTCGGGAGGTGCCTGAGGTCCACTGCCCAGGCCTGGTGGGGGTGTGAGGGAAGCCTTCCAGAGAGGCACGCGGGCAGGGACACGAGGCAGGAAAGGCCACTAGGGAGGAGGGAGGGGGCAGGGAGGGTGGGAGGCAGAGGACACAGCGCGGAAGTGTCTCGGCACGACAGATGAGTGTGTGATGTGTGTGTGGTCTTGTGTGTGTGAACATGTGGGGGGTGGGGGGGCGCGCGTGTGTGAACGCGCGTGTGACTGGGTGTGTGTGGTGGTGTGTGTGCCATTGTGTGCGTAGTTGTGTGGCGCATGAGTATGTTCACACACAGCACGACATCAGTCTCAGGCCTGACACAGGGAGAGCACTTTCTTGGTGGCTGGCGGTAGCAGCTGGGATCAGTTCCCTGCTGTGGTCCTGGGGTCCCTCACCGGGCACCTTCCTGTGACCACTGTCTAGCTCTGCTGTGGCTGTGTCTCGCATCCTTCTACCTGGGGAGGAAACGGGGAAATGGGCGACTGCTGTTCTCTTTTCTGACAGTCCTGTCAGCTTGGAGCAGGCGGGTGAGTTCGGTCTGGAGCAGAAAGTTGTATTCTCCAGAAGGCCTGGTGCTCAGCAAAGGTCCCAGGAACATGTGGCTAGGCGGGGGTGGAGGTGGATGACAGGCAAGGCATTGGTTACCCGCTGTGGAGTGGCTCCCTGAATGCCCCGTGTCCTCCATGGGGACTGTCCCGAGCCCCACCTTACTGATGAGGTAACAGTGCAGACAGGGAGCCTTGTCTGCACAGGGAGACGGGGTGGACGAGGGGCTGAGCCAGGACCCAGAGCTGCTCCGAGCCCTTCTATCGGGTCCTGCTTTAATTGTATGTGTCACTCCAGAAGGAAACAGTATGTCACTTTGAGGTAGGAAAGAGGAAGGGCCACGTTTGCTGGTTCTGGCTTTTTTGAACTGTCCTGATCTCCCAAGAGATATGAATTTGAACTAGAAAGTTACACATTTTTCCTTTTACATATATTGCAAACTAGGTGGAAAGAATATTTAAATTTTTATTAACAGAAATGTCTGAGGGAGGATTAGACCCTGCCAAGGGGTGAGGGGCAATGAGGATGTCCACTCGCTGTCACTGTGGTGAGGTCCAGCCCCACCCGGATCGGTTTACCCACCCTCTCTGGTCTCCCAGGTTGCCCCCTTAGTCTCTGAAGAGACTACAGCTCTGACCCAACAGCCCGTGTGAAGAGCCTGCGAGGAGACGGGCCTTAGGCCAGGTCCTGCCTGTCCCCTGCTACCCCTGTGCCAAGTGCGCGCCCTCGCCCAGGTCTCGGCACAGTGTCCCTCTGCCAGGGCCTGTGCCCACCAACAAGGCATCTGCTGATGGCTGCACAAACTCAGCAGTGGCTTAGATTTGATTTTTAGTTTGGATTTAATTTAAATATAATTTTAGATTCATCTGCTCACTATGTTTTATCGGTGATTATTTTATGAGGGTACTTTTCCATTTTATCAGAGTACTTTTCAGATTTAATGGAGTAAATCTTAAAGTAATTCTTTCAGAAAAGATGTATTGTCGGTATACTTTGAATAGTCACACATCCCAAAAGTCTTCATTTTTCTCTCATACCTTAATTATCATTTGCTAGGTCTATTTTAGGTTCAAAATACTGTCAGAACTTGAAGAATTGCTCTATGTTGGACTTTTTAAAAATCCGATGCCAGTGGAATTTTTCAGTATCCATGTATGGTGATTAATATCTTCCTCTCTCTCTTTTCTTCCAAGAACACTTGTAGGATTCTCTTTGTATCCTGCGGTTCACATTTTCACCAGCATAGACGTGTTCCTCTTCCCAGTGTTTCTTTCTGGTCCATGGAACGTACTTTAAACCTGAAGTCTCAAATCTTGCAGTACAGGGAGACTTTCTTCACTTTTTCCTTCGTTCTTTTTCCTACATGCTCTCTATCTTCCTCTTCTGGAAGCCCTGACAGAGGAATAGTGTGTCTCCATGTGCTGTCCTCCATGTCACTTAACTTTTCTGTCAAGAGTCACGTCTTCAACTCTGTTCTAAGACGTGTGACAGTTCTTTGATATGATCTTCCCGATCACGAGTTTGGGGCAACATCTCTTCTGTTGGCTCTTTCATTTGGATTTGTTTGTCGTTGGGAATTGTGTTTTCAGTACGTGAGGCAGCCTGTCTGTGATCTAATTCCTCCCTTGGCCCCTTAGTGCTGTTTGCGTCTGTGAAGCTCGCGGGTCTCCTGGAGACCTTCTCCTGCAGCCCAGATGAGCCGGCTCGAGCCGTACCCGCCTCGCACCACGTGCAGAGGAGCACAGGGGCTGCCAGAGCAGTGCAGCTGGGGCTCGGACGCTCACGACTCAGGAGAAGCAAGGCTCAGAATGTTCCTCGGCATCTCTGGCCCCCCCAAAGTTGTAACGACGTCACCTACATTTTCTGTATTTTTTTGTGCAAAGGGCAACAAAGCATAACATGGCCCAATTTTCTAAAAGTCTTCCTTAGATATCTCCCAGTCTCCTCAAAGTTCCGCCCTGTAGCAGCTGCCCAACACCTTCCACCCCCTCCTCCCCCACTGCCCTCCTCACCTGACTGGCCATTAGTGGCCACAGGGGTCCCCTCCCAGCCACTATCCACCTGGCAGCTCTAGGACGCCCAAGATCCCGGCGCTCTGGGGGGCAGGTCTTCCTGGTCCCTGCAGAAGGGACGCTGCAGAACCCTCTGGAGGTGTGGTCTCCCGTTCCCTTCTTATGGAAGACCTGTGGAAGAATTCTCAGGGAGGATTCTGGTGGACGAAAGTGTCACACCAGCTAGAGTTTGCTTACGATCTCCTTTTCCTGCATTACCTCGGTTTCCCCCAGGGTGAGACCTCTACTCCGTGTGGCCTCTTTCTGACATGGTGTTTTCCCCTCACATCTGACCAGTCTTCTGACAAGTCAGTGCATATTTACGAACGAGCCCCAGGATTTATTGCTGCATAGCTTGGTAAGTGCTTCCCCAGAACTTGTGAAAGTCTTTGGTCCCCTCTGGCCCACTGGCCATAAGGGACTGCTGACCGTGAGCACCCAGGGTCATGGCCAGGTGGGCCGCTGGGTGCCCCCTGGTTCTTCAGCCCCCGTGGACCCTCCACACTCGTGGAGAGCCACTTTCCACAGCTGTGTCCACTGTGGCCTGGGCGGATTCTGCAGCACTTCCCTTAATTCCCCTGTGGGGGGCCCTCTGCCTGCTCCAACCCCAGCCCTGCCAGCTCAACCACAGAAGTGGTCCTGGGCAATGCAGGGGACATTGGCTGTCAGTCCCAGTGCCGGGTGGGGCCCCAACAATGGTGAGTGACAGCTCCCTGTGCCCCTTTCCCTGTCTTGCAGATGGACATCTGTGGCAGGAGCCAGAGTCAGGTCATCTGGGAAGCCAGAGCCACTGTGAAGAAGCCTCTGCCACCACGCATCTCCAGAGTGAATGGCTGGTCTCTGCCCCTGCATTTCTTCCAGGTGGTGGCCTGGATCACCTTCCTGATCATGTCCTTCACCATGTTTGGGGTCCTCATTCCCCTTTTGCCACACGAATGGAAATATATTGCCTACACTGTATCCTTTTTACTTGTGGGGGCGGTTCCATGGACCTGCCTGTTTTCTGAAGTGGAAAGGGGGCTTCTGAAGGACTGTTAGAGCAGAGCTGGTTCCAGGTCCACAGCATGCTGCCCAGTGTGCTCTGTCCCCGCCGGGTACCTCTAGCCACCTGTCCTGGGCCAGACCCTCTCCGTCTGCTCCTGCGGCTGGTCCTAACACCGGCTGTTGGTTGTCTGCAGCTCACGGCTCAGCATCTTGTGAGAAGGGCTGATGCTGGCACATGTTGGGCCTGTCCCTCACTGGAGCTCCTCAGGCACCTGCCGTTGTGCAGGGAGAGAGTCTGCTGGACCATGACGCGATGAGAGGGGCAGGGTGGGAGTCATGGGCAGAGCCTGGAGGAGCGCAGACCTCCACCACTTCACATTTTCCAACACACAAGGGGCCAATTGGTATTGTCCTGCAAAGAATAGCAAGTTTTAAAAGAGAGGACTTTAAAAAAATACTCAAGATTTTACAGTGTACAGCTAAAGTTTTTGCCCACCCCAGGCCTCTGTCAAATGTGTACTGTGGAATCCTGTTCCCAGATGCGGCAGAGCTCTTTGCAGCGCTAGCTTATGGCGATGTGGAGATTTCCCGTTTGCACTACTCCTGGGAGGGCCACGGTCATGGGTAAGTCACAACTGGCCAGTTAGGAGGCTGTGCCCCAGAGGTGCTGTGGAAGGTACCCTGTCTGCTTTGATCCCCAGTGTCGTACGTCAGGGTGGCCTGTGGGCTCCGTGGCATACCCAGCTGACCACGGCATGTGGTCGGGAAACCCCAGGCCCCTGAGGGTCCCTGCGACACTAGAGTGAGAGGATGAGGTGATCTGGTGCAAAGTGGGCCTGCACTGGCTGCCTGAGGGCACTGGAGTCGTCTTTCTGAAAGGAGGATGTTTTACTCCTCACTGAGCCTCTCAGGGAGGAGACAGTCTGCACCGCATGGTTCTTTGCTTAGGCTGCAAGACCCTTGCAGGTCTCTGCTGAGTACGGAGAACCAGGTGTGTGTAAGCACGTAGCACAGGCAGGGACGTGGCAGAGGCAGGAGCGAGCAGGGGCTGCCTCGGCAGGAGCCACACTGTCTCTCGGAGCCTCAGCAACCTGCAAGGCAGATGTCATTCTTCTTTGTACTTGTTACTGCAGTGTCTTTCAGCTTTCAAAATGTGGCCGCAAGTGCCATCACCCAGTTTCAGCAATTGCAGTCCTGCCCTTCTTGCTTCATCTCTCACACACACGTACGCTGGAGTAACTGTGGAATCCCCGGACATGAAACTTTATCTGTACAAGTTCTCTAGTTTGCCTCTGACAAGAGCTTTCATTTTCACAGCCACCATGCGGCCATTTAATTTAAAAATACACAGTGATTTCTTAATGCCACGGATTCCTTAGTATCTATATTGCCATTTCCCTGTGTTCCAGAGAAGTTTTCCTACAGATGCTGGGACACATCGGGGTCCACATGAGACTCCTGCGTGGCATGTAGTTGCTGTGCCCTGAAGTCCTCCTTTCCCCATCGCTTTGTTCCTCACACCTTTGATTCGTCAGAGACACCAGGGCATTTGCCCACAGAATGTCCCTCAGTCTGGGTCTGGCTGGTTTTCTTCCTCACAGTACTAGAGATTGCTTTGTGGGAAGGTTTTGATAATGAATTCAATTCCTTTCATAAAGGAGAATTCAGCTCTTCTGTTTTGTCTTGTGTTCGTTTTGTCAAGTTGCATTTTTCAAGAAATTTAAGTATTTCATCTAAATTGTCCAATTTCTTGGAGAGAAATTGTTTACAGTATTTCCCATTGTCCCTTTAGCGTGTGTAGGGTCTGTAGTTATGCGCCTTCCTCCTCCGTCACCACACTGGCGCCTTGTACTTTCCTCTCTTTTCTTCACTCATCTTCCTAGAGTTTATTATATTTATTGATATTACACAGAATCAACTTTTGAATTTATTTTTCCTATTGTTTGCCTGTTATATTTCTAATTTTTAAGAATTCCTACTTTTATGTTTACCACCATCTCCCTCAACTAACTCCGGCTTTACTTTTCCTTCATTTTCTACCGTTTTAAGGTACAAACTTAGGTCACTGATTTCAGACATTTTTTTCTTTTTAATATAACTATTTAAAGCTGTAGATTTTTCTGTAAGACTTCTGTGCATGCTGGTGCTGGCTGCAGTTCCTGCGAGTGAGTGCAGGACCTGCAGACACACTGATGCCTTGGAATGCAGCCCGTGCCCTGTGTCCTGACGCCGGCCCAGCTCCCGTTCTGGCCTGAGCTGGCAGATGGGCAAGTGCGGTGTAGCTAGGCTGGGGGGATGTCTCAGTGGACGTGTGGTGAGGAGCTGGACAAGCTGCACTAGCAGGACACAGATGCAGATGTGCCGGAGCAGAGGACAGCAAGTGCAAGGTCAAATGGACCCATGAGGAGGACAAACAGCCGGGGGCCCTGGTGAGGCGGGTTGGACGACGGCAAGACTGGACGTTCCTGGCCTGCTACTTTCCTAACCACACTGACCAGCAATGCCAGTATCGGTGGCTGAGAGTTTTGAATCCAGACCTTATCGAGGAGCCAGGGACGAAAGAGGAAGACCAGAAAGTCACTGAGCTGGTCAAGAAGACCGGTGCGAAGCAGGGGGCTGATCGCCATGCACCAGAAGGACTGGTGAGGGAAGCTGTGCCACAAGTGCTGGCACAGCCACCTCGACCCCGAGATGAAGTCCTGCTGGACCGAGGAGGAGGACCGCATCATCTGCGAGACCCGCAAGGGGCTGGGTGACCTCTGAGATCCCAAGGTGCTGCTGGGAGGATGGACCATGCTGTGAAGATCCGCTGGAACTTCACCTTCAAAACGAAAGTGGACGCAGGAGGCTTCCTGAGCAAGTCCAAAGCTGCAGGCCTCCTGTGTCCTTGCTACTGGAGCTTGAGGACAAGGACGGCAGACAGAGTGCCCAGCCTGCAGAAGGCCAGGGAGGTCTCCTGACCAACTGGTCTCTGGCATCCCCTGGCCGTGAAGAGGAAAGCCGCAGGAGGAGCCCATGGCAGCTGTCACCTCTAAGGAGCAGGAGCCTGTCCCTGCAGAGATAGACGGAGGTCGAACACCAGAGCCCTTGGAGGAATTGCCTAAGCAGGGAGACCAGGAGGGATCGCCCCTTGAGTCTTGCCTGCCCTACAGGTGGGTGGTAGAGGCAGCAAACCTCCTCATCCACGCTGTGGGGTCCAGCCTCTCTGAAGCCCTGGACTTGATCGCATCGGACCCTGATACTTGCTGTGATCTGAGTAAATTTGACCTCCCTGAGGATCCACCCACAGAAGGCAGCATCAGCAGTAGCCTCGTGCAGCCACAATGATCACATCAGCTGCAGGCACTGCCAACCCAGCAGCCAGCTACCCCGGTGCCCAGTGTGACCAAGTACTGCCTGGACAGCCACACCATCTCAGACCTGAGCTGGAGCGGCCGGTGCAAGCTGATCCCTATCTCCCCCAGCACTGAAGTCGGGGGCTTAGGCATTAGCACACCACCCTCAGTGCTCAAGAGACAGAAGAAGAGGCATGTGGCTCTGTCCCCATCACAGAGGACAGCACCCGCCTGTCCTTCCTGGACTCCTACAACAGCCTAACCCCCAAGAGCACACCTATCGAGACCCTGCCCTTCTCAGCCTCCCAGTTCCTGAACTTCTGGAACAAACAGAACATACTGGAGCTGGAGATGCCCCTGCTGACATCGACCCCAGTGTGCAGCCAGAAGGTGGTGGTCACCGCGCCGCTGCAGCAGGAACATGCTGTGTTTGTAGCCCCAGATCAGAAGTACTCCATGGACCCCACTCCCCACATGCCAACCCCGTTCAAGAACGCCTTGGAGAAGTACAGACCACTGCATCCCCTTCCCCAGAATCTGCACCTGGAGGAGGACTTGAAGGACGTGCTGTGCTTCGAGGCCAGCACCGAACTCATCATGGAGGATGACTTGAGACCCAAGAAGCAGAGGAGAAAGGCTGGGCTGCAGCAGAGCGCCATCAAGAAAGTCCACAAGTCCCTGGCTCTTGATATCATGGACAGGGATGTGAAGGTGATGGTGTCTCCACTGCCCAAGTCTCCGTCCTTACTGACAAATATCCTTCAAGATCCTTTGGCCTCACTCTGTTGTATCAAAGGGGACAATAGCCTGCTCAACCAGGGCTTCCTACAGGCCAAACCTGAGAAGGTGGCAGTGGCCCAGAAGCCCGAAGGCTCTTTCTGACACCTGCCCCATGACCTGTGCCTGGAAGACCAGGGATCAGCTCTTCATGCAGGAGAAAGCCTGGAAGCTCCTGGGCTGCCTGGAGCCCGGCCACATGTCTCAGACCCTCATCTTGTCCTGAGGGGTTTGGGGGTCACAGGCCCATTCTCCCGTTTACAAGGGTTATGGGGGCAGAGCAGGTCTGTGAATTTGAGGATCACAATCAGGTGACAACCGTCTACAGGGAGCCTTCTGCCACCAGCCCCTCCCCAGACTGCTCAGGTGGCAGCAAATTGGCCGCACGCTGTCCTGTTGCCAAGTGCAGCTTCGAGTGGCTCCTGGTGCTAACAGACCAGAGTCCCACTTCTGGGCCTGCCTGGTCCCTTGCTCAGTGCCCCAGGTAGCCTGGTCAGCTTCTCCCAAGTCCTGGTCACACCTGGCCTCATCTCAGACCCCTGCTTAGGATGGGGGGGCATGGCTGGGGTGCTCCTTTCCTCAACCCCTGTTAGAACATTTCCTTGAAAGCATAAAACTGTCTTTCTCCAAAAATGAATAAATGGGGTTTTCTGCAAGTGCACATGCAGGTGGGCACAGACACACATGCCCCACCACATGCACACACATACACACACTGGAAGGCTTTCTGCCTCTCACTCAACTACCCCTTCTGGCTTAGAGACTAAAGGATGTCTCCCCAGCGACTTGGGGTTTCGTCTCTGGATTCTGGGGTGCCCAGTGCAGCTGCAGTTTCCCTGAGAGTTTGGGTCCCACCCTGCCTGTGAGTCTGAAATGGGCTGGCTCCAGCCAGCCACACAGAAAGCCTTGCCAGGGGTCCAAGGGTGTGTTTCTCGTCAGACACACTCATGGTGACATACGCTCATCCTGGGTGCTCTCTTGCGTGGTCCCTCTAGCAACATGAGCCTGTTTGCAGGTGGCTGGCCAGGACTGTGAGTGCTGGTCCCGAGAGGTGGCGAGCACTACGGTTGGTCTCTACGTGCCCTTTGGTGTGGCCGCATCACCTCCAGGGCCTCCTGCCCATGGTGAGGCAGAAGCCACACTCAAGGGCCCTGTGTGGCACATCTCCCTGCTTCAGCACATGCTGCCCCAGACATGGGCACCCATACTGTTGTAACCTGTGCCTTATCACAGGTGAGAAAATGGACAGTAATTCTGCAATCGCCTGTGCAGTTCATCTTAGAATCTCCAACAGTCCTCAAAATGTCCTTTACAGGGTTTTTAAACCCCAGAATCCATCCAGGGTCCAGGCTTTGTGCCCGTGATGGGGCCGCCTGGTCTCTTCAGTCAGGCACAATGCCCACCTGCCTTCTGTGGGCAGCTGCTGGTTCTTCCTCAACTGCGGCATCTTTGAAGCATCCAGGCCGCATCCCACTCCACTCTGTGGCTCTGTCTCAACAAGAACGTGTCCCACTGCGCAGGAAGTGGGGGTGTGGCTGTTCCTCAGGTTGGGGGCTGGGTCCCTGCCCCGCACAGTTAGGAGCCATGCTCAGGGGGGCCCTGGCCGTGCAGGTGTGCTGTCTCCTGTTGGCAGTCCTCGTGCGGGTCAGTTGTGCCGGGGCCCGTACAGTGGGGGTCTTGCGATTCTGCTGCTTCCCCTGTGCAAGGAGGCCCACCCTCTGCTCTTGTCCTCGCCCCTCGCTCCCTCTCTCTTTCTGGACCATGGTGTGTGACTCTCCTGTGGCTGCTGTAACAAAACACTGCAAACTGGGTGCCTCAAACAACAGAACTTTACTTTCTCCCAGTTTGGGGGACAGGAGTCCTTCCAGGTGTTGGCAGGGCCACACTCCCTCTGAAGAGCTGGAGGAGGACTGTTCCAGGCCTCTTCTCCCTGTGTCCTCACACGGTCGCACCTCTGTGTCCGTGTCTTGGTCTTCTCACGAGGACCCCAGACACAGTGGATTAGAGCCCAGCCTCACGACCTCACCTCAACTCGGTCACCTGCAAAGACCCTATTTCCAAGTAAGGCCACACTCACAGGGCTTAGGACTTGAACATACTTTGGGGGCACAGTTCAACCCCAACGTGTGGCTTTTTACATACGGGCTGTTCTTCCTTGTCCTCTGACCATAGCTCAGCCGTGTGGCCCTCGGTCTTTCCCAGCTGTCTCTGTGCTCGCTGCAGTCGCCACACTGAGCTCCACCTGCTCTCTGGCCAGCAGCCCTTGGCTCCACACCTGGGTCAGCCACTTCTCCCAGGAGCCCTGGCCCCCCTTGAGTGGCTCAGCAGCCCGTCTGCTGCCCCTTCCTGCTCGTCCTAAGTGGTGGGATTCAGGACGGCTTCCCCAGCTGTCCAGGGCAGAGGCTGCCTTTGGAACAGCTTCCCAGCCCTGGCTGCAGCTGGCTGCGCACTGCCCTCCCGGAAGGACATCCCTCAGGCCAGGGCCAGCAGCAGCTGGGCGCTAAGCTGTGGCCACTGGAGGGCGCCGGTGGGGCTGGGAAGTGACCACCCAGGCACAGCCAGGTCCAGGTCAGGAGCGGGGGTGGATTTGCCCTGGAGAGAGCTTGAGCGAGGCCAGCCTCCCGGCTCCGATGGAAACCAGGGAAGAGGCAGAGTGAAGATGGAACGACCCTCGTGAGGCAGAGGCGGAGGCGCGGCTCGGCCACTGGCCAGCTGACCCCGCGAGGCCCTTTTCTCAGCGCGCCTTGGTGCTCTCAGCCGCACGTCTGTCCTGCATGAATGTTTGACCCAATAGGGCCCGTTGTGTGGAAGAGGTTGGGATCTGATGTAACTTTGTTTAATCTGGAGAAACCTCCTCCCTGCAAGATCCTGTGCTGTGGCCCGAGGCAGTGTGAACTTGGCACCGCGGTGGAGAATTTCGTAGCAAGCATCCGTGAACCTCCACTTTGAGCAGCGAGCTGCAGCTTTGAACCTAGCGAGTTCGTCGCAGGTTTTGCCCCAAAGGGATCGATAAGAAGTGACTGTACAGGGCACTCAGAACGTGAGCCGTGGGCTCTCTCTCCTCCTCCTCTTTCCTGCCTGCAAAACAGGACAGGGGAAAGGTTAACAGTGCTAGGAAGGGCGAAGGGCGGGTGTCCTGGGCTGGCGCACACTCGCTGTTTATTTACTAAACACAGATTGTTGCTAGGGAATGTTCCAGTGTCAGCTGCAGTTCTCATAGCAGCTCTGAGACCGAAACTTCCAGAGGGCAGGCGGCTTGAGTAATGAAAGTGAGACACTTAGTGTTTCTTTCACCTTGTGTTATTTACATGAACCTGAGGCACTGTTGAGGTACAGCTAAGTGTGAAGTAAGAGCAGAGAAAACTGAGGATGCGGGGCTCTGGGCCACTCACACTCCAGGCTCACCCACACTCAGGAACGGCTACCCCAGCATGTGATAGGGGAGTGGCTGGCTAGGTCACTTTGGGCAAAATGTAGCAGACTTAAGGTCACCAGCATCATTCATTCCATGGGTGACATGGATGTCATGAGAGGACAACCCGAGTCTGTGTGTGGAGCACTAAGTCCACTCCCCAGAGTGTGTTTTATTGGACAAGCAGGGCACCAGTGCAGCCCACGGGGAAGGACGTGCTTAGACTCTTCTCTCGTACACAGTCTGTGTCCCAGAGGTGTCCGGGTGGAGATTCTGCCCTAGAATCGCAACACCCATGGGCTGCGGAAGGTCGAGGAGATGGCTGAGGGTGGCTCTGCAGGTTTGCCTGGCAGGCCCAGCCTTGCAAGAATCTGGGCCTGTCCACTTTGAGGCCCAGGGTTCCTGAGGGTGGGCTATGCTGTCCCAGACGGTTCCCTTCGGGTACTTTCAGGCAGCAGCACTGCCCCCCCCACCCCTGCCGGTTTCCAACCAGGGTAATTCTGCTGCAGTTCTGCAGAGGAAGGACCCGCACCTGGGCCGCAGTGCACCTTCCTGCCCGTCTTTTGTCCTCAGCTGTCACCCCCAGTGTCCTAGGGCTCCGGAACTCGTTGCTTTGGTAACCACACAAACAGTGAGGCTTAGCCGGGAGGGAGGGGTCCGCAGGGACCAGCGTGCCGGGATGTGCTTTCAGTCATGTTAGTGTCACCAGCTGTGATAGTAAGCCCTGCGCCCAGCCCCTCTGACCGCCTGGCCCCACTGACCGCCTGGGCCCGCTGACCGCCGGGCCCTGCTGGAACCACAGTCTCAGTCTACTGCACAGCAGAGTGGGGCAGTGCAGGCCTCTCCCCTGGTCCAGTGGCCATGAGAATGGCCTTGCACCTGTCACACATGTCCCTCATGCAGCACTGAAGGGGTCTGATCAGTCCAGCCCCCTATTTGAGCCCCCCAGGCTGGCTGGTACATAGCCATCTCTCCACCCCCACTGTCCACCTCTGCCTGGCCACATGCCTGCCTGCCCTGGCCTGGGCTCCAACTCCCTGGTCTGACCCTCGTGACGCCCAGCAGCTCACTTTTGCCTGCCCACCTGTCCTGGTCATCTCTGTGAACCCCCACAGCTTTGGGCCCACGCTTGTGCCTGGAACACGGGGAACAACGGGTCACACCCTGCGGGGGACCGCAGTCAGCCTGCATCGGGTTTTGTAAGAACCAGCTTCACGCTCAGGCTTGCTGTGCGTTGCCGCTGCACAGTTCCTGCGGGACCCTCTTGGGGCAGGGCCATGCCCTGGGCTGCCTCTGTGGCAAGGCGGAGTATTATGGGCCGGGCCAGGGCTTTGTTTTCCTTGACCCGCCCAGCTGACTGGCGGGCTCCACGCTTTCTATGCCACAGTCCACCTGATCACAGTTTCCATCGATCCAGCTGAAGCCAACGTGCGATTCAAGAAGAACTATTCTGATCCCCTGCCGACTCTTGACCGATCCAAACATGCACACGTGATTCAGAACCAGTATTGTCACGTGTGCAAGGTCACTGTGTGAGTGCCCCCCACCCTACAGGGCCCCGTGGGGTGGAGCCCTTGCTGAGGGAGCGTGGCAGCCCCATGCTTGCCTCGTGCCATGGACGGAGCGTTTTCGTCCCCGCAGCCACTGTGGAATGGGTGCTGGTGCTGCCTCTGCTGAGGGAGCCAGGGCTGAGGCTCGGCCAGAGGGCTGTGTGTGTGTCCCTGCAGGTGACTGACTCCCTTGGGAAGGTCCGGGGTGTTCATTCTGAGTGGCTCTTGTGTGCACAGCTCCCTCCCCTGCAGTCCAGGGCAGGAGAGTGCTGTCTTCCCAGGGGTTTCCAGGAGGAGCCCTGGGCCCAGCAGGGCAGAGAAGGGGACTACAGCCATGGCTGCTCCCAGAGCCGCCCTGCTCTGCCCCGCAACAGGCCTCCACTGTCGTCCCTGGCCCCAGGTAGAGGCTTCAGCCTCCCGCTCCTTGCCAGACACCCACTTCCTGCCGCGAGGGGCCGGTGCCCAGGCCTGCCTGGCCGCACACAGGCTGACCGGCCGCCCTCGCTGCTTCTCCCTCCAGGAGCGCAAAGGCCAAGCACTGCAGCGCCTGCAACAAGTGCGTGAGTGGCTTCGACCACCACTGCAAGTGGCTCAACAACTGCGTGGGGAGCAGGAACTACTGGTAAGGGGGGTGAGTGGGGTCCTCTTGGGGCACACCCTGTCCCCAGCAGGGTGGAGCTCGGTGCCCCATCCCTCTGGTCTCCTTGTCTGGTTCTGAAATGTGTTTGGGGGACACCATCCCTGGACATGCTGGGTCCTCACAAAGTCAGTTGCTGGAGACCCCATTATGGACGGCGAGGAGCGGCCCTGGTCCGTGGGTCACAGGCTGGCTGAGGCCTTGGGAGCCCACTGTCCATGGCCCTGCTGTCTTCTCTACACCAAGGCCTTCAACTCCAAGAGCACCAGGGCCAGGCCATGGAGCGTGGGAGTGAGTGGCCCACAGACGAAGCATGGGGTAGGGAGCTCATGGGGCACTCAGGGCCCCGTGTCCTGACCCGAGGTTGTGTAGGCCATGAGTATCTCCAGGAATAAAGCAGCATGCGCTCCCCCTGCTATTCCATGCCCGACTTGAAAGAGAAGGGCTGGCTGGTGCATGAGAGCTGGCCCTCGCATGGTACACAGGTAAAGGCCACCTCGCAACACGTGCATTGTGACACGTGCTGCAGAGAGTCACCATTCTCCAGAAAACGTGCAGTGCATCCAGAGTCACTAAGCGAACAAGACATAAGAAGAGCAAACGGGTGACTACACAACTGCAGTGGTGAACCCAAGGGTCTATTTATCAGAATCATCAAATCAGACTTGTGGGGCTGGAAGGGACCTGGAAGATGCTGTCCCACCTCCTCTCCTAGAGAAGAGCAGCCCCAGCTGGTCAGCAGCAGGCTGGACCCCCTCACTCATGCTGGCAAAGGGCTTCACTCCCTCCTAGATGCCTCGAGCCAGCTCATCACAGCAGACTCTGGCTCCTCTGCCCGTCACATGCCTCTTTGGAAGGTGTTGTTGGGGGAGCCATGGGGGCGTGTGGCCCTGCTCATGAGGAGAAGGGGACCAGGCTCCAAGGGGCATAAGGAGAGAGGCTGCCTTCCTCCCGAGGTGGAAGGGGCACTGCGCAGGTGCTGTGAGCATGGGGCCACACCGTCTGTGTGGGAAAGGTAGGTCAGGACACGAGCGCCCTCCACTCACGCTGGGTGGCAGCCAGCCCTGTGTCTGTGTCAGGTTCCCTTCTGTCCCTTCATCCAAAAAGCAAGAGACCTCAACGGTATCTAGAATATAATCTGGCCCCAGATGTTGACAAAGTGTGTAACAGAGCCCCCGAGAGAGAGGTCGAATATGCTGGCGGCAGATGAGAAGCTGGAGAGAGCGAGGTGCGTGGAGCTGAGTTAGTGGACATCTGAGGCAAGCACAAACGTCCTGCTGGCTCTGGTGGGCTTTGGTCTCTGCCTCGTGGTCTCCTGCCTTTCCTACTGGGCAAAGAAGGGAGTCCTGTCCAGACACAGGAGGGAGATGAAGTGTCTTTACTCCCCACCCCACCGTGGGCTCAGGCCCAGGAGAGTTTTGGGGTGGGGTGTGGCACCTCCCCCTGGAGGGGGCGGCTTCCCAGGAGACCAGAGCCAGGTGTGGAAGGCCACACCATGTCTCTGCACTGTGGGGCCACCCCTGGGTCAGACTGCGAGTGTTGGCACTCACACACGAGTGAGTCAGACAGCAGGAGCACGGACGCTGACAGGGCAGCTCAAATGACTCCCGCCTGGTTGTCAGTGCAGCAGGGAGGCCTGGCCAGGGGCTGATTCCCTTCAGCTCCGTCACACAGCGTTTCCTGCCGAGGAGCTGTCCCGTAAGCCCGGTCCTGTGTGGATTCTCCAGAAGATGCCTCAAGAGGGTTGACAGAAGGATTGGACACAGTGGCAGCAATGGCCCCTTCTTCTAAGACAGCATGACACACATTTGAATCCTCTTCCCAAAGATATGTGTAAAGGAATTTCAAGAAGTTCTAAAAAGTCAATGGAATCAACTAAGTTTTAGGTGAACAAAATACATTGTGGAATGTAAAAGAAGTATTTAAATTAAATATAATAGCAGAAAGACTAAGGAAGGTATTCAAGTCCATTCCGAGAATTGCTATGCAGAATTTTTTTTTTTTTTTTTTTTTTCTGGGATGGATGGATCATTCTCTGTATGTTTGGGGCAAAGACCAGGATGCAGGAATGATTTTGGTCTAATATCTAAAGCATATGACATCATTTCTGCCACAAGTGTGCACGTGTGACATCTGCAGGTACAGCGTGCTCGGGCTTCCTAGTGGCTTCCTTGGGCCTGAGCTCCCTCCGGGTGCAGAGATGGACGGTCCGGAGCCCCTCAGCCTCCCGGGTGGCGTGATGCTCCCGTGGCCCTCACTTCCCCTGGCTTCAGTGCCCTGAACGTAAGACGCTGGGCTGCGCCCCACCACACATGTTCACACACGGATCGTGTCCCTTTCACAGGGACTCCGGCTGAGATCCCCGCAGGGACTCATTTCTGTGATGCCAGAACCAGAGCTCAGCCCCGCGTGCGCTCTTGTGTCTGGGAGGGAGCCCTTGTCTGAACCAGGTGGGAGTCGGGCAAGGCAGGGCGACCTGCGAGCCGTGGGGCCCAGGGACGCGGCTTGGATCCTGTGCTGCCCTGCTCAGCCGGCCGGGGTGGCCTGGCCAGTGGAGCCTGCGTCCCCTGCTTGTGAGAAGAGGGTGGTTCCCCTTGCCCGCAGCCTCCGTGTGGGGATCAGATCACGTTTGCAAGAAGCACTTTACAGGTGGCAAGTGGTCAGCGACGTCTGCCTAGAGAACGTGAAAACAAATGGCCGTAGGACAGAACGCAGAGAAAGGAGGCCCGCGCCGGGGGACGTGACCCGGGCCGGGCTCCGAGCAGACGGGGGGCCGCGGCCAGGCTGCCTCCGCCGCAGGCCGGGGGCACGTCCGCAGCCTCTCTCTGCTTCTCCTCTCAGGTACTTCTTCGGCTGCGTGGCCTCGGCCTTGGCCGGCCTGCTCTGCGTGATGGTCATCCTGGTGTACGCCCTCGCCCAGTTCGCCGTGGACCCCAGCAGGCTCCGCACGGACCCCGCGTATAAAGGTACGTGCCCGCCGTCCCCGAGGCGCTTCTGCTGGGGCCACTCTGTTCAGGCAGCTCTGGCCTCCCCTCGCACGTCTCTCTGGGTGAAAGGCTTGGGTCTGGGAGGCGGTCAGCCCAGCTGAGCCCGGGCGTAGGCAGGGAGAGGCCGGAACGGGGAGACATTCTGCGCTCCTGCGGGTGGTGCCCGGCAGCCCAGTGGCTGCGCCTCGGCCCGCAGCCTCCCACGTGCCCAGGAGGCAGGCCTGGGCCTAGAGGCGCTGGCTGTGGCCGCGCTGAGGTCGTGTTTCCAGGCGGTGGCGAACATGAGAGACTGGGATCCACTCCCGCCCTCTCCGTCCCCACCACAGTCAGCCCTGCAGTGCCCGGTCGTGCTGGTCCCTGTGGGAGGCCGAGTGGTGACGGATAGAGTAGGGGCGCCAGCTGTCTGGGGGATGCGGGCTGCAGGCTCCACGGGCGGCCGGTGAAGTTCTCTGCTGAGTGGGTCCAGGAGTCTGGGCCTTGGGCGCAGACGTGGTGGCTGACTGCGGCCTCCAAAGACATCCATGTTCTCATTGGCACCTGTGGCTGTCACCTTATTTGGAAAAAGGTCTTTGCAGATGTGATTAGGGATCGTGAGATGAAGGAACCGTCGTGGATTATCTGGGTGGCTCAAATCCAGTGACAATGTCCTTATGAAAAACAAGAGGAGACGCAGATACAGAGCAGAAGCCACGTGACCATGGAAGCAGAGGCTGGAGCGATGCGGCCACAAGCCCAGGGACATCTGGGGCCACTGGGAGCTGGAAGAGGCAGGAAGGATCCTCCCCTGGAGCCTCTGGAGGGAGCGTGGCCCTGCCACACCATGATGTGGACCGCTGCTGCTGACGTGAGACAGCAGATGTCTGTGTGGAGGGGCCATGGCTCATGGTGACGTGTCCAGCAGCCCAGGGACACTGACAGGGAACAGTGGAGGGGAAGCAGTTCCTTCATCTCCACCGCATGCTCAGGGCCCCCCCCCTCGGGGTCACTGGAGCCACCCCGTTCATGGCAGAACGTTCTTCCAAGGATGAGCTTGCAAGGTCCCCAGGAAGGGCTGTCCACTCCTCCCTGCACCACCAAATCTGACTGCAGCCCCCACCCAGGACTTCTCAGAAACAGCTCTCCCCTGGCAAGCCCCTGACCCCAACAAGCCCAAGGGCCACAACGAAGCTTTCTGTGCATTTCTCTCTTCTCTTTCTTTTTTCTATTGGTTATGAATATTAATGGGGTACAAAGCTGACTGTCACCACCTGTATCCAAGATGTGATGATCAGATCCATACTATCAGTGTGCCTAAACTAGAAAACTACTAAGAGAAAACATAGGGGAAGCGCTTCAACAAGTGGGACTGGTCGAAGAGTGTGAACATGAGCCCAAAAGCACAAGCAGCGAAAGACAAAATAAATGGATGGGACTGTATCAGACTGAGAAGCTTCTGCACGGCAGGAGACAATCGACAGAGCAGAAAGACAGCCTACGGAACAGGAGGAAATACTTGCAAGCAATACATCCCACAAGGGACTAATATCCAGAACATACGAGGGACTCAAATAACTATACAGTAAAAAATCCAAATGACCCAATTAAAAAATGGGCAAAGGAGCTGAATACGCATTTTTGAAGGAAGACGTTCAAATGGCCGACAGGTACTTAAAAAACGCTCAACACCACTAATCATCAGGGAAATGCAAATCAAAACCACACTGAGATGTCACCTCACCCCAGCTAGACTGGCTGTCATTCTCTCTTCTTTTGTAACAAGTCATTTGCTCAAGAAGCTCCGTGTGTACTGGCCGCTCCCCCTGTGGGGTGTGAAGAGAGAGTCGGGAGGTGGCTAGGGCGGCCGGGGCGGCCGGGGCAGGTGAGCGTGGCCCCTCCCCGCAGGTGTGCTGGTCTGCGCCACAGTGCAGTGGGTCCACGTCAACTTCCCCGATTGCGGATGGAGGCGATTTCCTGGGTTTGCTGTTCCAGAAGATTCCACAGGGCTTCATAACCACCAGGTCCCTGAGCAGAGCATCTCTTTGTGTCACTGGTTAAGGGTTCATTCACATGGGGGGTGGCCGCCCACGGCCTGGCCCAGCCCTACATGCAACGTGCCGCAGCCCCGTGAGGTGGAGAGTGGCACTTGCCTTCTAGGGTGGCACACAGAGACCCTCTCGGATGGCGCGGAGCAAAGACATTTAGGCTGGATTCCATCCTCTGCTTCTCTGCCCAGCACAAGCCCTCCATGTTTTTCTCACCTAATTTTGGGGAGCAGTGTGGTTTTGAGTGTTGGCCATAGAGGGCTGTATCCTAGAAATGCCACACGTGGGGCTGCAGCTTTCATGTGCTATGTGGGGGGCTGGTGTAGAGCTCAGAGGGCCCCGGGGGCAGGTGTCAGGGTTGGGTGGGGGCCGGCCAGTGGCCTGAGTGCTCAGTGACCCTGTGCAAGCCTCACCCTCCCGATCCACAGAGCAGGTCGCAGCACAGTCAGGAGGGGCACAGGCACTCAGGTGAGGTGGGCGCTCGCCCGGAGCCTGCCCCTGCCCCGGCAGCTCGGCCCCGTGACGTCCACCCGATCAGAGGTGCGGGTCAGAGGTGAGTGAACGGCGCCCCTCCCCTTGTCCACAGATGTCAAGAATAAGGACACCTGGCTGCTCTTCCTCCCCTTGTTCCCTGTGAAGGTGGAGACCCCAGTGGTCCTGTCCGTCTGGGTGTTTGTGCTCGTGCTGGCCACCACCAGCTTCCTGCTGCTCGGGCACCTGCTCATCTTCCACGTGTTCCTGCGTATGTTCCCCGACCCAAGCCCCTGCTCCAGGGTGGCCAGGGTTTTCCCCTCACACGCTCACACGTGTCCTGGGCAGGCACTGAATTCAGGACCTGCAAAAACATGACAGATTTTACAGCCCGGAAGTCTGAAATGCTCACAGGGACAAAGGAGTAGGATCTACTAGGCAAGAGCAGGACACTGAAGAAAGAACAGGCGGATTCAGAAAAGTATCAAACAGATTCTAACGATGGGAAACACCGAGCTCAGTGAATGGGTGCCCCACTAACCACGCGCAGCTGAGGGGAGAACAGCAGTGCAAGTGGCAGGTGCTCAGCTGTGTCGTTGGACAGGGAGGGTGGACTTCTTCCCCCAGGAAGAAGTAACAGCGTCTCCCTCCTCCTGGCACACATTGTTTCCACCGAGGTGGGTCAGCCGCCAAGCATCTTTCCACCTCTGGGCGGCGGTGGCCCCTGGGCTGCAGAGTCTCGGTGGATGCCACAGGGGCTCCTCGTCAGCCTCCACTCCAGTGATAGTGCACGTGCCAGGGTGGTCACACGGCAGGCCAGGAAACTCCCCTGGCTGAGCAGCCCTGGGGACTCCAACTCCACTCAGGAGCTCAGAGCCATGGCTGCCCGGATGGAAAGATGCAGACGGTGCCAGCAGTGGAGACGTGAGGACCGCCACGTTCACGGTGATGGAAGAGGAAACACGCTGAGTGAGACGAAGGGCAAGCAGGACCCCACGGTGGGGGACACAGCGAATCCCCCACCCCGTGTCTCCTGTGGTTGACATGTCGCATCAGTGCGGCACATTTGTTACAACTGAACCAATACGGACACATCATCCTTAACCTAACTTTACACTAGGGCTCCTGTTAGCATTGTCCTCTGGGTGCTGCCAAGTGCCTAATGTCACGTATTCACTGTGGCAGTGTCATACAGAACAGTTTTGCTGCCTGCCAAAGTCCTCTGCGCTCCACCTCCCCCGAAGCCCTGGGGACCACTGATTTTTTTCATTACCTCAAACATCTAGGATTTCTTTGTGTTGGAAACATTCCAAGTCCTGTCTTCTAGCTAATTGAAACGGTGCAGTAAATCGTTGTTAATTATAGTGACCCTACAGCGCTGCGGAACACTAGATGTCAGTCCTCCCGCCTAGCTGTACTTTTGCGTATCTGTGGACCCACCTCTGCACCACCCCAACCCCATCCCGCTCTCTCCTGTGCCGCCACACTTCTTAGCTCCCACACGACTGAGGACACGTGGCGTTCCTTTCCGTGCCTGGCTTACTTCGTTTAATGTAATGTTGTTCAAGCTCATCCAAGTTTCTGTGAATGAAGAACTTCACTCTTTTTCCTGGCCGAGCAGTATCCCACTGGGCGTATGCACCTCACTTTCTTGATTCTCTCATCGGCTCCTGGAGACTTGGATTGACTCACTATTGTGGACGGAGCTGCGGTAAACATGGGACTGCCCTTCAACATGCTGGTTTCCTTTCCTTTGGATAAATCCCCAGCAGGGGGATTGCTTGGTCATTTGGTAAATCTATTTCTAGTTTTCTGAGGAACCTCTGTATAGTTTTCCACAGTGGCTTTGCTAACTTACAGTCCCACCAACAGTGCATAGAGCTTCCTCTTTCTCTGCATCCTCTCCAGCATGTGTTGTTGTCTTTTCAGTACTGGCCAGTCTAACTGGGGTGAGATGATATCTCAGTGTGGTTTGATTTGCATTTCTCTGGTGATTAGTGATGTTGAGCATTTTTTATATACCTGTTTGCCGTTTGTACATCTTCTTTTGAGAAATATCTATTCAGCTCCTTTAACCGTTTTTCGATCAGTTCATTCATTTTCCTGCTATTGAGTCCCTTGTATATTCTGGATATTAATCCCTTGTTGGAGGCATAGTTTGCAAATATTTTCTCCCATTCTTCAGGTTGTCTCTTCGCTCTGTTGATTGTTTCCTTGGCTGTGCAGAAGCTTTTTAGTTGGATATAATCCCATGTATCTGTTTTTGCTTTTGTTGCCTGAGCTTTTGAGGTCCTCTTTATAAAGGCTTTGCCCAGCCCCATGTCCCGAAGCATTTCCCCTGTGTTTTATTGTAGTCGTTTCATGGAAGAACGAACATTTTAACTGAGTGTGAGCGAGTGTGAGTTTATGTGCTCAAATGGTGACGCAGGTTCTGGGGGATGTGCAAGACTGACAAAAGCTGGGCGGACTTACTCGGGAAGGATAAGCCAGGACAGAGCACGAACAGAAATCCTGCAGAAAGCCTCGGGGGGAGGGCTGGGCGCCCTGCCCTGAGCTGCCACAGCCCAGGCAAGCAGGCCCCGCAGGGCAGCCCTCCATCTGCTCCTCAGCTGCAAACAGGCCCCTGGGGGTGGTCCTTTTCACTTTCCAGAAATAATTATGAACCTGCTGTTCTCATATTTGTTGGTTTTTAGGGAAAGAGAAATGAAAAGTTTGGCCCCTCCATGGAAGCACATGGCTGAAATAGGCACAGAACACATTTTGTTAATATTGTCTTTTATTGGTAAATGTATGTCTCAGATTTTCTTCTAATAACCCGGGTACTTCTGCCCATGATGGACAGCCAGTGTCACAGCTTGATTAAAGACCAAGCTGAGGGCACTCTACACTCACGAGTGTGTGGTCCCAGGACGCTGTTAGCATAGTGCTGGGGGTGGCGGTAGCACCTGTGCATACAGCCAGCCCATCGGGAGCTTCCCTGTATCCCCCCACCCAGGTGCACACCACCTGTGTCTGGACATGGGGACACACTGCTGGGCCACCTGGAGACTCACATGGAGCAGTTCTTCCCGAGCTGCCCTCTTGCCTCCTTCAGGAGGCTGTTGAATGGGGGATGGGGGAGCGTGGGCCCAGGAGAGACGGCCACTGGCTGGCTTCACGCAGCCTGGTGGGGGGCGACAGGGCAGAGACTAGGTCCCACCCCCAGGTGAAATGTGTAGACTCCTCTTGCTGCCAAGTAGGGGCCACACTGCCCCCCACCCCATCCTGGCCTCGGGGGGCCTGTGAGGTGGCACAGCAGCCATGCCCTGGGCAGGGGTCACATGCCCTGGCTGAGCTCCAGTGGCTGGGGCTGCCCTGGGGCCAGATGGGTTCTGGAGTGGCCGTCCAGTGGTGCCCAGACAGATGTGTGGATGCCATAGTGCTGCAGGTGGTGACTCAGCCCTTCCCCTCCTCTCCCCTTTCCAGAGTTCAAGAAGCTGAGCACGTTTGAATACATGACACAGGCCCCACAGCCATGTTGCTCCAAAACCTCATCAGAGAAGAAAGATGTGCAAATGGAGGAAAGGCTTGCACAGGTACCACTGTCCCTCCGCTTCACCTCTGTCCAGGGCTGGGGACAATGCCCAAGGTCTCCGAGTGGCCAGCATATCTGCCCAGGTCCTTTGCTTCACTGTGGATACAGCCCTAGGATGTGAGTGTGTGTGTGGTGTGTGTGTCTCTGTGTGTGAGGCTGTGTGCATGTATGTATGTGTATGTGGGTGTGTGGTGTGTGCATGTGCGTGTGCATGTGAGGCTGTGTGCATGCATCTGTGTGTGCATGTCATGTATGCATGCACGTGTGTGTCTCTGTGTATGCTGCTTGTTTATACATGTGTCTCTGCATGTGAGACTGTGCATGCATGTGTATCTCTGCGTGTGAGGCTGTGTGCATGCATGTGTGTGTCTTTGTGTGTGTGTGGTGTGTGTCTTTGTGTATGAGGCTGTGTGCATGTTTGTGTCTCTGTGTGCATGTGCTGTGTCTCTGTATGTGCAGCTGTGTGCATGCATGTGTGTGCCTATGCCTTTGTGTGTGTGGTTGCACGCATGCATGTATGTTTATGTGTGAGGTGGTGTGTGTGTGTGTGTCCATGTGTATGAGGTGTGTGTGGTATGTATATGTATGTGTCTGTGTGTATATATGTAGTGTTTGTGTCTATGTGTATAAGGCTGTGCATGTGTGTGGTGTGTGGTCTGTCATCTCCATGTCTGTTCTCCACAGGACAGGCCACCAGGGCTGACTGGTTTTAGGCCCACCCATTTCTGCACCTGCGCCAGGGTCAGAGGCCAATGGGTTCTGGTGGGTTATTTTTAAGCAGGGTTTGAGACTATGCAGGTTTCTGAAGGTTACAGGTGACTTTATTTTCTCTGTGGAAGGAGTTTCTTCTCACCCCAGTCCCTGTGGGGCTTCAGAGAGAAAGAGCACCTTGTAATTAAGAGATGGAAAGGGGTCAACTTGCACCTTTAGGAACCGCGTTGTTGGGAGCAAAGTCTTTCTCCTTGACTGCACCTCCCCTGAACATTTAGAGACAATTTAGTAGAAACTCTGTCATGCCCCAGCCCACCCCATCCCAGACTCAGACACTGAAAGTGACCCTCACCCTGACTTACAAACAAGGGGCCATGGGACCGTCCTTGCTGTCTTCACAATTGGGGTGACACCTGCTGTCCTGGTGGGATTGGCAGTGCCCCTTTCTCTCCCAAAAGTGTCTTGGGTGGGATAATAAGTGATATAGTCACTCTAACTTCAACCAACCATGGTCCCTGGCCTGAGCAGAGAAGGTTTGGCTCACGTCATGTTGAATTCCTATCCCAAATCCTCACAGACTCCAGGACAGTGTTGTGAAAGGGACACATTTAGTTCAGTTATTTACATCTCTGAGGAGAATTCCATCCAGAAATGAGTGTGGCTACAGTGGCCGCCCCACATCAAGAGTTTTGCACGGATCTCCCCAGACCCCGGAATCAGTTGCCTTTGCTCACGGCGCACCCCATTGCCCCAGACAGCTTTGTTCAAAGAAGTCACCTGGTTTTCCTGGAGTCACGGTGAAGGCCACTTGAGTGGAGAAGTTTCCAGGGTAGGCAGTGAGCCTTTCTATCCCCGAGTGCCATCTGCAGAGAGGGTGGGCAGCCAATGTCTGCAGGTACCCGTGTCTGCATGGAGAGCCCTCGGCTCAGTGCCCTTGACGGAACTGTCACTTATCCAACAAGGATGGGGCCACGGCTCCAGTCAGGGATGGCTACTGAGCACAGCAAGTCTTTGGTATGGAAATGCACATGCGCACAATGGCGGCCAGTTCGAGTCAGCAGGATTCTGGCCAGTGAAGTCTGTGTTCCTCATGGTCTCAGCGACCCTATGTTGTCTCAGTGGAACAGTTTGCTTGAGAGTCTCCCAGGTCAGCGGGGAGGCAGAGTCCATCTACGGAGGTCACACCAGGTGCACTGAGTTCACTCCTGAGTTGTCCAAGCTCACCCTGGAGGGAGAGTCAGTGTTGGAGACACGGGAGGCTGGTCTTCAGGGGGACTGGGTGTGACTTACCAAGTCACAGCATAAGTCCATGGCCAACTGGAATCTGGCATGACCTCCATCTAGCCACCTCCTACCATTGGGCCTGCTGCAGCGTGGGAACCTGGTAACTCCCATTAAAGGAGCCATGGCCAGAAGAGCTCCCAGGAGGACCGCAATGGTGCTCTGCTCCAGGGGCACAGTGGTGGCCATGGTGGGACTGGAGTTTGGAACACAAGCTCCTGCCAGCCCTTTGTGCGGGGTAGCTGCTGATGCCATGGGAGTGACAGGAAGGACAGCTTCAATAGAAAGTGACAGTTGTGCGAGTTGACATACAGCCAGCTGGTGAAAGTGCTCGGGCCCTCCCCCCATGAACTGGAGCAGAGAACATGCTCTAGAGTGTTGATGGAGCACTCTCACGGCCACCTGGTCACCATCCTGGCTCTGGAATGCAGTTCTGCTCTGTCTTTGTAGCCACCACTCTGCCAGATACTTGTTATCCTTTATCACATTTAATCCTGATGAGGATTTTCCTACATTGTGGCCAAGGCTAGATAAGGAGCCTTGAGACCACAAGGGTCACAAACTTTCTCCACCCCACCCCCCGTGAGACAATTTCTATTCTGTAATGAAAAACATAAAATACCCAATATACACAGGTGACTTTGTAATGTGAAATAGTGGTATTAAAGAATTGGGTCTCTTAAATATTTCTATACTAACTTATAAATACTTTAGGGTTGAAAAATGATTTCTCACCTAAGAAAGGCAGTTACCTTTCCACTGAGTGACACAAGTTGTGTAACCAACTCAAGAAGAAACAGAAAATCTGAATAGACATACAACAAGTAAAGAGACTGAACTAATAATCTAAAATCTTTGCATAAAGAAAATCCCAAGCACAGATAAGTCCGTGGATGAATTCTACCAAATATTTTAAGAAAAAAATAATACCAATTGCACACAAACTCTTTCAGAAAACAGAAGAGGAAGTAACACTTCCCAGCTGATTCAGTGATACCAGTATTAACCTGATACCAAAGCCAGACAATATCATCACAGCAGAAGACAACCATAAGCCAATAAGATTCAGGAAATACAGGCAAACATCATTAGCATATTAGCAAACCAAAGCCAGCAACATATATACAGGATTATACACTAGACTGAGTGAGACTTATTCCAGGAAAACAATGTTGATTTAATATCTGAAAATCAATTAATATAACACTACATATTAATAGAATAAAGGACAGTAACCATATGATCATGTCAATCAATATAGAAAAAAGATTTGACAATATCCAACTCCCATTCATGATTTTTTAAAAAATCTCAACAACCTAGGAATAAAATGAAAACATCCTATGAAAAACTTAAAAGTAACATCATACTTCAGAGTGGAAGACCGAATGCTTTCCCTTAAATCTGAGAACTGGAAAGGATGTCCGCTCCCACCACTTCTATTTGAAACTAAACTATTTGTACTAAGGTTTCAGTCAATGCAATAACGCAAGAAAAATGAAGGCATACAGAACATAGAGTGAAGCTGTGTTTATTTGCAGGCAACATAATCCTAAAACATGTATTAAAAACTAGTTGAATAATAAGATAGCTTAGCAAGTATGCAGGGTACAGCATCAAGACACGGCACTCAGTCATTCTTATGTACTAGCAACAGGAGATGTGAGGATATTCTTAAAACTATTTGATTCACAATATTATCAAAAAATAAATTTAACAAAACTGGTGTAAATCTGTACACTGAAAGCTACAAACTATGCCTGACAGAAGTTGAAGACAGTCTATTATGTGGAAAGATATACAACATTCATAGATTTGAATAAATATTGAGAGGAGTTTTACCCAAACCCATGTGCAGACTAACCACAATCCCTATTGAACCCCAGCAGGCTTTTTTTTTTTTAATGGAAATGACAAGCTGATCCTAAAATGTGTATGGAAATTCAGAGGACCTAGACTAGCAAACTAGCCAAAACAATTTTTAAAAAGAACAAAATTAGTGGACCTATACAACCAGACTTCAAATTTTACTATAAAGCTATGATAATAATGACCATGTGGTACTGACATAAAAATAGAAATATAGAGAAGTGGAACAGAATAAAGATCCAGAATTACACCTTTCATTTATGTTTAATTGACTTTAAACAAAGTTACCAAGGTAATTAAATGGGAAAAATTATGGTTTTAACACGTGGTATTAGAATAATTGCATATCCATATAGAAAAAAAAGAACTGTTGAGTTCTTCATGCCCACACAATAATTACTCATGCCTACTTCACTCCACACACAAAATTAACTCGAAATCGATCACAGATCTAAATTTAAGAGCTAAAACTATAACACTTCAGGAAGAAAACATAGGATAATAATAATATCTTTGTGATCTTGAGTTAGGCAAAGTTTTCTTTAATAAATGACACTAAAATTATGATCTACTAAAGAAAAAAATAAGTTGGACTTAATTAAAATTAAAAACATTTGCTCTTCACAAGTCGCCATTAAGAAAATGAAAATATAAGCCACAAATAAAATATTCAAAAATCACATACTTGTATCAGGATAGGTAAAGAATTTTCAAAGCTCAATTATAAGAAAAATAACCACATTTTAAAAATGAGCAAAAGACTTGGACAAACTCTTTACCAAGGCGGATATAGGGATGGCAAATAAACACAGGAAAAAATGCTCAACGTCATTTGACATAGGGAAACACAAATTAAAACCGCCATGAGACACCAGTGCACATCCAGTGGAACAGCTGTGGGCACAAAGACTACCAGGACCAAGAGCCGGTGATGAGGTGGTGGGACTGAAAGTCTCGTGCATGCTAGTGGGGATGTTTTGATTACACAGATCTGTAATATTCCCTCCCTTTGGAAAGCAGTTGGCATTTTTTAAGAAGTTAAATATATGCTTACCATATGGCCAGCAACCCCACTCCCGGTTTCTAAGCAAAGAGCCATGAAACACATGTGCACGTGCAACATGGCCTGGGAGGAAGGCGCCATCCCTCTGCACCCAGCCCCTGCCCGAGATCCACCCGAAACTGACTGGTAACAAAGTTGACTTTTGTGTAGAACAAGCTCAGTGTCGATTCTCATCTCGTTCCTTCCGTCTCCCCACAGCCACCAGGTGACGGCCTGAGGTCATCCGCACGTGGGTAAGTCTGGCGCTTGCTGGAGCTGCACCGTCCACCTCCAAAGTGCTGTACTCTCTTCTCAACTCAGTGATTTTGTGTTTTTATAACGGGTGACACAACAGAAGATAGATAAAGCAGTTTCCCTGAACATCACTAACATTATAGCCATTCAAGCAGCTTACTGCAAACAAGGGTTTAAGAGCAAAGTCAAAGGGCACGTGCACTTTAAATCTTCATAGTTGTTCCTGATCGAAGACTTGTGAACTTTAACATTTCCTATTTAACACATAGAGTTTAAACCATTCTGTCCAGTTCCAAAGACCCTGGCATTTGGAGTAGAGGTGCATTAAATCCACACCTCAGCTGGCAGGGACCGGCAGCGCCTGCAGCCGCAGCAGCGCTCTGCAGGGGGACAACGCGGGACCCGGAAGTGGGTCTGCCCCGGCGGGCGGGGGGGCGGAAGTTCCCGCTGCACTCTTCCCCAGTTGCTCCGGAAGCTCCGCCCCGGGCGGAAACGCTCTGCGGGTGGCGCCAGCGTTCCGGGTCGGGCGAGCTCAGCAGAAAGGTGGCCAAGGAGGTGTGCGCCGTTAACCGGTTCCTCCAATCCGAGAATTACTGTGGACTTTTGCTTACTTGGACAGTCAAGGAGTAAATATAATTTAGTGTGAAAAGTTCAGGCTCCTTCAAACAACCCCATAATTTTTCGTTTAAGTTGGCTTCCTTCGATCTGGTAAATCCAAATCATTTTGAATTAGGTGAAAACGAAGAGCATCGTTTCCTTTATCCCCTTCCGGCAAGAGTGACTGAAACCTAACTGGAACCAGGGTTATAAATGTCCACTTTGAAAAAATATATATATATATTGTCAGCTGCATATTCATTGTAGAAATATAGAAGTTACAGAAATTCCTGATGTAGAAATTTGTCATCCACCTACCAATAGGACTGCTGGCATTTTGGTTGGTATCTCTTAAATCTTCTCCTTTACTGTTTTTTCTTTCTATTATATACACATTTTTTTTCTTTTATAAAATTATAATTGTATCATACACCTCTTTAAGGGGTCTGCTTTTCAAACTGTATGTATATTGAACATTGTTCTGCTGAGAAAAAAACCATGATATAATATTGACGGGCATAAACTATTCCATCTTTCAAATGTGTTATATTCCTCTTTGTTGGAAAACTTTTTAATTTTCTTTCTTTCTTTTTTTTTTTTTCTTTTTTGTCTTTTTCGTGACCGGCACTCAGCCAGTGAGTGCACCAGCCATTCCTATATAGGATCCAAACCCGTGGCAGGAGCGTCGCTGCGCTCCCAGCACCGCACTCTCCCGAGTGCGCCACGGGCTCGGCCCAATTTATTTTCAATCCAGTGTCTCCAACAGGAAAATGAGCTAACCTTGTTTAATGAAAGGGTTGATTGTATAAAAACTGTTAGACCAACACAATCTAAGTTTACAAATCCTCTAGATACAATAGGCAATAAATTACCATTAACCTTTTGTGTCACAAAATGTTTCTAAGGTAACCTAATAGTTTTGATCCAGCTGGCCCAATAGGCACTTTCAGAACTACTCACAGCCTTATTCTTTAGTCTGTGCCTGCTGTAGTAGGTCAGAATCTCAGTTTCTAGAGCTCAGGGATTTTGTCTAAATTATGTGACACTATGCCAATGGAAAGACATCCACCCATTAAGTTCCTGTTGGGGGTGATGATCTTAATCACAGGCATATTTTAGTGGAAAAAGTATGTAGAACTTTATAAAATGTCTTTCTCATAGTGGCTATCAGACAGACTTATTTCTTCCGGTTTGCTAATCTGTTATGGAATATTAAGTGGAACATACATATATAAATTGACCAGATAGAATGAAAATATGAATAAGGAATAGGATCATGCACATGAAGATACTAAGTTTAACAGTGTTTACTCGGCTTTATTAATTTTCTGTTGTTGAGTGGAAGCGTCTCTTTGCACCACACTACCAACAAGCATCTGGGTCCTCTTCAGGTGAGTCTGTGCCTGTCTGTCTAACGTTGTGTGGTGAACTCCTGAGCACTCATACAACCTCCCAGGAGCTGCCTGTTCTAGGATTCTGCAGATAAGAGGGAAGCCACAGTGATGGTGCTTGTGTGACACTTTGCAGCCACCAATGGCCTGTCATGAGCTCCCTCCCCAACGCAAGGTCCTCCTTTGCTAAGTGTTTGTCTTTCCTCCTGCCCTGTCCAAGCAGAGTGAAGTGTGAGGAGTTCCCGCCTCCCTCTAGGTTCTCAAGTCTGGGCTCCACTACTGTCTGTCCACAGAACTCCTCATTGCTAAAGGTAAGCTCTAACTGCCGGTCACTTTGCCTCAACTACAAGGGTGAGTGCCAGTTTTAGGCTCTGAGTCTCCCTCCAAAATGGAGGATGATATTCTGAGTTGCTTGTTTGACTAATTGTAAGCATTTACAGGTATTTTAGTCTGTTCAGGCTGCCATAATAAAAATACCACAGACTGGGTAGCTTAAACAACAGATATTTCTCACAGTTTTGGAGACTGGAAGTCCAAAGTCAGGGTGCTGGCAGATCTGGTGTCTGGTGAAGGCCTCCTAGTTCATAGACAGTATCTTCACATGGCAGAGAGCAGAACATGAGATCATGATCTCCTGTCTGTTTGTATAAAGACACCAATCTCATCTGTGAGGGCTCTACCTTCATGACATAATATCAAAGGCCCCACTTTGTAATACTATCACACTGGGGGTTAGAATTTTAACATAAGAGTTTGGCAGGGGGGGGGGGGGCACAGACATTCTGTCTATAGCTACAGGGTACCTGAGCTTGCTACTCAGATGTCAAGAGAGGTGTGTGTGGAATCAAAGAAAAAGGGACAGAAAACATTCTTAACTGTGGGGGCACATATGTGTATGTGTGGAAGACGGGGTACAAAAATAGGTGCCACTAGAACTGAAGCATCAGGCCTGCTTTGGTGGAGTGTACAGATGTCTGCAGCCAGCTTTGAAATGTGCCAGACACAGAGTGATGGAGGGACAGTGTGAGAAAAGATAAATAAAAGCAGAAATAAAAGATGGGACATTACTACTAATTTTACTGAAATGAAAAGGATTATAAAGGAATCCTATGAACAACTGTGTTCAATCCTATGATCTCCAACAAACTGTATAATATAGAAAAAATGGAAAAATTCCTAGAAACATGCAAATTACCAAATCTGACTCAAGAAGAAATAGAAAAATGCAGAGGTAAAAACTTCCAGTTAAATTAGTAGACTGAATACATTTGTTTACACAGTCCTTCCAGAAACTTTATAGACACAGCACCCAGATTCCATCACTGCTAACATTTGCTCTTGTATCTTTTTGTTGTTGATTTCTAGTTTCATTCCATTGTGATTGGAAAAGATACTTTGTATGATATCAATTTTTAAAAATTTATTGTTCACGTGTGGGTGTGTGGTGTTGTGACTTCACATATGGTCTATCATGGAGAATGTTTGATTTATATTCTGAGAAGGCTGTACATTCTGTTGTTTGGTGGCATGTTCTGTATATATCTGTTATGTCTAATTAGTTTATAGTGTTATTCAAGTCTTTCATTTTCTTTTTGATCTACAAGCATGCCTCATTGTTCTATCCATTATTGAAAGTGGTATATTGAAGTCTTCAACTATTACTGTGGAAGTTTCTATTTATCCCTTCAATTCTGTCAATTTTTGTTTCATATATTCTGGGGCTCTGTTGTTAGGTGTCTAAGTGTTTATAATTGTTATATCTTCTGGCTGGATTGAACCTTTTGTTAATATATAATGTTCTTTTTTGTCTCTTATAAGTTTCTTTTTTTTTTACATAGCCTACTTTATTTGACTATCATATAGCCATCCCAGCTCTCTCTTTGTTACTATTTGCATACAACATCTTTTGATATCCTTTCACTTTTAAATTCTTAGTGTCTTTATATCTAAGGTGAGTCTCTTGTAGAGAATATATAATGTATCACATTTTTTATGAAACCAGCCAGCATCTGATTTATAATCAGAGAGTTTAACCTACATACACTTCAAATACTTACTGATAAGAAAAGATTTACTCCTGTGATTTAGCTTTTTGTCTGTATATTTTGTATATTATATTCCTCAATTCCTCCATTATTGCCTTTTTTTGCATGTAGTTGAATGCAGCGTACCATTTTGATTCCCTTCTTTCCTTTTCTGTATATTTTCTAGTTATCTACTTAGTAGTTATCTTGGGGATTACAACTAACATCTTAAGCTTATAACATCCTAGTGTGAATAATACCAACTTAGTTCCAATGGTATACAAACACTATGTTCCTATGCATCTTTATCCCTCCCCCTTTATATTATTATTTGTCATGGATTACATCTTTATACATAGTGTACCCGTTAACAAAGATGTATAATTATTGTTTTATGCATTTGTCTTTTAAAGTATGTAGGGAAAAAAAGAGGAGTTACAAACCAAAAGTACAATATACTGATTATATATTCACCTGTGTTCTTTATTTCCTGACCCAGTGTTCTTTATTTCTTCTTATGGCTTCAAATTACTGTCTAGTATCTCTTTATTTCAGCCTGAAGAACTCCCTTAGCATTTCTTTTAGGGCCAGTCTACTGGTAATGAATTCCCTCAGCTTTTGTTTATCTCAGAATGTCTTAATATCTCCTTTATTCTTGAAGGATAGATTTGTCACAAATAAGAGTTCTTGGTTTGATTTTTTTTTTCCTTTCAGGTCTTTAATTATGTCATACCATTGCCTTTGAGCCTCCATAATTTCTGATGAAAAATCAGCTGTTAATCTTGTTAAGGATCCCTTGTGTGTGATTAGTCTTTTCTCTCTTGCTGCTTTCAAAATTCTTTCATTGTCTATGTCTTGACAATCTGACTGCAATGTGTCTTGGTATGAATCTTTTGAAGCTTATTTTGCTTGGAATTCATTATGTTTCTCAGATGTGTAGATTCATTTTTTCATGAAATTCAGGGATTTTTCAGCTATCATTTCTTTAAATATTTACCCCCCATTATTGTCTCTCTTCTTCTGAGACTCCTATGATGCATATGTTGGTACTGCTGATGGTGTTCCACAGTCCCTCAGGCTCTGCGAATTTTCTTTCAGTTTTTTTTCCTGGTTTTCAGACTGGATAATTTCAGTTATCTTCAAGGTAGCTGATTCTTTCTTCTTCCTGCTCAAATCTGTTGAACTCCTCTAGTGAACTTTCATTTCAGTTATTGTATTTTCCAGCTCCAGAGTTTCTTTCTTTCTTTTATAATTGCTGTCACTATTGATATTCTTATTTGTTCATAGATTATTTTCCTGATATTCTTTAGTTCTTTGTCCATGATTTCCTTTAGCTCATTGGGCATATTTAACACAGCTGAATTAATATCTTTGCCTAGTAATTCAAATGTCTGAGCTTCCTCAGAGGTAGATTCTTCCAAAGTCTTTTTCTCCTGTGAATAGACCATATTTTTCTGTGTCTTTGAATGTTTTGAAATTTTTTGTTGAAAGTTGAATATTCTGAGTATTATAATGTGGTAACTTGAAATTGGATTCTCCCATTCCTCAGGGATTCTGAATTTTCACTTGTTGAAGGCTGGAACCATTTGTGACTTCTCCAAACTATTTTTGCAAAATATGTATTCCTTGTCACTGAAGTTTCTCTTTCATTATCTCTCTGGCCAGGTAGAGACCTGACAAAAATTTCCTTAAATATCTAGCTAAAAAGGTGGGGAAAGGTCTGTCTCTAAATATTCCAGTAGATGATGCTGGAGGAAGCCACTGCTGCCAAGCGGCCCAAACCAGACTAACCAAAATAGACAATTCCAGATTTTTGGAGGACAAGGTCCCACTCCCCACCCTAGCATCAGCCAGCTGCTCCAGGAATGTGGGCTGCTACCCCCACAGCTACAGAAGGACTGAGGGATGGGAGATGGTAGCTAGTTCACATACACTGCCCACTTATGAAAGACTGGAAGCCTCTCCCTTCCTCAGGCACTCCCCTTTTGTTACAAGTGTTTGATCAGGTTTCAGAGTTCCAAAGTCATTTTTTCCAATTGCTCTTTTTAGCTTAATGTTTGGTTCAGTGAAGGGACCAACCTCTAGAGTTTCCTGTAATGCCACATTGTCCTTGGGTAAAGCCATTTTACATATATATATATATATATATATATATATATATATATATATATATATATATATATATATACACACTTTTCCAACACAGTTATCATTTATATCCTTCCCCACAAATCTCTATTCCACAGTCCTTCACCACTTCACCTACCATGCTTTGTCATGTTTTAATTTTCATTTCAAATTAGTATATTATTTTCTCTTTATTCTCAGTAACTTTTAGATTAGTTTGGTAATACCTTGGCTCACCTTTGCTTGTTGAGCCCTGTCAATTCCTTCTGTATATTTTTTCTTACATGTCCTTGTCTCTACCAAGATTACTGCTCCCACTGCTTTCATCTGGAGACAGACACCCCCATTGTTGCCTATGGATTCAGGGAATTTTGTAATTGATTGCCTGGCTGCTCAGCCTGCAGTTCCCCAATTAGTCGTCCATCAGGAGCCCTACCCCCACCTCAGCACCCATGGCTTCCTCAGTGGTGATGCCCTGAGGGTCTCTCCCCTATTCTGCAGCACACTTTTCTATGTCCTTCTGTAACTGGTTCCTGTTTGCTTTTTCTGCTTCAAGGAGTCATCATTTCTGGTCCAGAAAAGTTTCCCTTTTTTTCTTTGAAGTTATTTCTTTACTCATTTATGTATCTATTTATATGTTGCCCATAATTTTTAAGAATTGGATCAGAGAAAGGAGACTGACTATAGCAGATGATGAGTATGATAGATCTGCTATTTTTATATAGAAGTCTCCTAGTGACTTTTTTGCTTGTAGGTCTTTCAAAACTTTCATAGGAAATTTTTGCATACTTTCAAGTCTCTAGTTCTTTCCACCATCAGCACTGCAAGTTAAAATGACCATGATCCCTGACCCTTCAGCAAGTTTAGGCAGGAACTGGTCACTCCCCCTGCCTATTATCCAGCATATATGGGACAATAGAGTTATCGGTTGGTTGGCCAGGGTCCCATCAGGGCAAGGAACAAAACACTTGTATTTAAGACATGGGTTCAAAAACACTTAGAGCTTCCTGGTAGCCAGAACTTACCACAATCAGGCATGAGTCATGTGGAGAATGTACCAGGCATGAGATGACCTGTGTGCCCCACACTCCCTCTTTTCTCATGCTGGCATCCAAACTGGGCTGCTTCACTACCACAAGAGGCAAAGAGCAACTTGTCTCTGTACGGATGCATATGCAGAAGGAAAAGCCAGCAGTCTTCAGCTGTGCCCACATTTCAAATGAATGTTCTGAGGCTCAGAGAAGGGAAGTGATTGCCCTCGTCCCAAAGTTGATCTCTAACGTGTAGTCTTGTTGGCACATTCTGTCCCCTTTAGCAGTGTAATAAATGCGACATTGTACATTCCCTATTGTTTCTCTTTCCTAGACTTCGAGGAGTCAGCAACAATGTACAGGACAGTCTGTGAAAGCAGACGATGCTGAAAATAAAGGCATAGCTTCAGGTAAGATATTTTTCAGTTTGGGTCATGCTGAGATCTACCCAAGTTTGAGTCTCTAGAGAGTTAAATATTTTCTAAAAAAAAAAAAATAATAATATATCACCAGTGCAAAGTCAAGGGCTAGGACATTTATCATCTACTTGTCACTTGATGCCAGTGGTAACCCCAAAATGCCACTGGCCATGTGTCCATCTCCAGTGGTAGTATATTGCAGATGAGCTATGAATATATTACTTTTACTATTTTCTAGGAAGTAGACAATGTATAGATTGTAAACTGTTTGTTTCTATACTTATCTTTGAGTCTGTGCTAAAAATTATTTTCCCCTTTATACTGATCTAAGAACTTTTAAAAATGAACACTTGAAATTTTAAGGCAGTTTTTGATTCAAAGCCCCTGACCCTGTCTTTCCTAGCTTTCTTCTAAAACACTTAGGAAGATCCATAGAATGCAGTGAAAAATTACTGAGATGAATGATCAGGTATTTGCAGAATCAGGTGGAAAGTGCACTCACCATAAGCCAAAGAAATTTGATATCACACCCACAGACACATACACACCTTCACCCACACTCTGCCATTGAGACAGAGTGGACCTGGCCATCGAAAGACAGAGGACCGTGTTCTTTGTCCCTCCCTCCCACCTGTGCCCAGCTAAGGAGTATGAGCACAACTGGACCAGAGGGTGAGACCTTGCCCTCTCCCTAAACTGCTGTCTTGGCTTTTTGAGGCAAAGCAAGCTCCCCTGTCCCCTGTACTCCCCCAATCAGTACCTGGTCTTCTCACACACATTTCAGAAAAGGCAATTCCCCACAACCAGCTGGACAGGAAAAAGGTATAGGGTACTCTGTATCCCGAAAGGCATGGTCCCCATAAGAAAAGCCCCACGGTTGGGGCAAAAAATCAAGAGCCCTGGTATCCTCGGGGTTCGTGTACCCCAGGCAGCTTCCCACAGCTGGTTGTGTTCCACAGAGACCAGAGCGGGTCAGGGCCTCTTTGCAGCAACACAGCCTAAATGTTTGAGAAGATCTGATCAGCATCCTAGAAGGTAAGTGGGTAGGACTGGTGGCTCTGTGTATATCTTGTGCAACTATCCCGAGAAAGAGAAGACCTGTGAAAACTGTTCTCTAGGAAAACAGTGTCTGCAGTGCACAGCACTAGGTCTCAAGAAGGCAGGAGCCAGAACCCTAAGTGGAGACAAGCTGAGGTGAGCAGACAAATCATCCAGGATTAAAGGGGGGATGAATGAGATCTGTAAAGACTGCAGGAAACTGAGCATGAAATAGCAAAATTTAAATCTTCAGAGGACAGAAGAAGTAAATAGAGGCTTCATAGAACTGTCTCAGTGATATGGAGGACAAACTTGAGCTCACATAGAATGTCCCTGAAACGGCCCGAGACCCCCCATCAGCCTGCTCACCTCCACTCTGCGGTGGGCAGCGTGAAATGGGAGGAGGAGTGGACACTCGGCCGGAGCACCAGCTAGCAAACCCTCCACAAGCAGCGGGAGCCACTCTGGGCATCCTTCTGTGAGGCCATCAGACCGAGGGGTCCCCCTGCTGTGAGCAGCGGAGGCTAAGGCAAGGTGGGCACAGAGTGTCTGCGACTGAAGACTAGAGGCCCGCTGTGTTCTGTGGAAGCTCAGACGTGGCCAGCACACCCTGCCTGCTGAAGCTACAGGTATTAGGTCACAATCTTCATTGTTTGCGTGTCCTGATCTTTCCAGAGTGCTTTTGAAATGGTTTGGCCTCATTTTAAACAACATTCTCCACTCAGCTTTTAAACAACTAATGTTTGCTGTGATAATGTCTTACAACGGTGGATCACTTTAGAGCTCACAAAGCACTCCTTGAGTATTATCTTAATCTCCTTGACACGCCAACAATATAGGAATCAGCAGCTCCTACAAAAGGAGATGGAGGCTCAGGAAGTTGTTTGATTTTTACATAATCCCAGAAAAGATTTAAAGTGGATTTTAATAGTCTTAAAATTCAAACAGATGACTTAAAGGTTAGGGGAAGGCAAAAAATTTGTAAAAAGGAGCCAGAGCCTACAGATTCTAGCCACAGGTTCTAGCTGCGGGTTGGTTACTGGGCTGAACAAATGCTGAGAGCAGGTGAGCATCGCGTGTGGGTGTGTGTGCGCCCATTTGGGTGCGAGAGTTCTTACAGGCACTGTGAACTGGCAAGAGATGAGGCATGCTCGGGCCAGGCACTGAGGCAGAGGAGACCCACAGGGAAACCCAGCAGCCCTTTCCCTGGGGGACATTTCCCAAACCTGGTGAAATTGATGTTCACAGCTTTACAGGAGGTAGGAGAGAAGACCAGGGTCAGAGCACAGCCAAAACGGGGAGCTGATAAGTGATTGTGTGAAGTTGGGACCCCCGAACAGCTGGGCCCTCACTGCAGTCGTGAACTGGAGGTAACCCTCTTCCCCACCCCCAAAGGAATCAGCCTTTCTCAAACCTTGGAGCTGAAAGAAAAGAGAAAAATCCTGCTGAGTGCTGGAAACAACAGGCTGTCCCTAACTTTGTGCTAGATGGGTAACCAGACATCCTCAAACTGAAAGTTTGATATAGAGTGATTCTGGACGGTCATTCCCAGGTGCCAGGTAGAATTCCTTCTGAGGAGCCAGCCTTTATCCTAGGCCTCAAAGACTTCTTCACCAGTAAAATGAGAAGGAAATGAGAAGCTCCTGATCAGAAGTGACTCTTACCGTGTGTGGAAGCAGAGGACCCTGCATGAAAAGCAGCAGAAGCCACAGCAGAAACAGCCACAAAGACTTCAGGTGCTGCATTCAGCAGACCCAAGTGTAAGTAACTGTGATTATTTTGTTTACAGAAATAAAAGGCAGAATTAAAAACATCTGAAGAGAACAGAAAACTATTTCTTAAATTACCAAACAGATTTGAAAAAGCACCAAATAAAACTTGTGGAAATGAGAAATATTATTAAAATAAAAAAATTGATGGATTTAACAACAGATCAGACATAATTAAAAAGTGTATTAGTAAACTAGAATCTGGAGCTAAAGAAATTACTCAGATACAGAGAGACAAAGGAACGGAGAATACAAAAGAAACAGAGTGAGGGGACAGTTTGACGTCTGTGATACGTTTAACTAGAGTCCCAGGAAGAGAAGAGAGAGAGTTGGGAAGAAGCGATATTTAAAGAGACAATGTCTCAGAATTTGCCAGCGCCGCCAGAAGACGCCAGCTCACAGATTCATAAAGCCCAGCGAATCCAGGAAGGGTAAGTAAAAGTCTAGGCACATCATAATTAAACTGATAAATGCCCGAGACAAAGAGAAAATGTTTTAAAACATCCCGCATCAAAGACAAATTGTCTCCCAAGGAGTTATTAATAAAGTAACTTCATACTAATGGAGGTTGGAGTCTAGAGTTCTGTACCGAGCTCATGTGTTTTTTAAGGAAGAGGATGAAAGACATTTCTGCATATCGGTAAGAAATGTCAGAAAATGAAAGCTGTGAAGGCACTTCAAAGTGTCTGTGGGAAGATTCATGTCATCTTTTAATTCTATTTCCCACAAACTTCTTGAAGTACCTTCGTATGCTATTTACAGTAGCATACAGAATAAACCATGCAAAATAGCATCTAAAATAGCAGAGACTGTATAAGATTGTGGAGAAAAACTATAAAACTTGAGAGACATTTTAGGAAGGCCTAAGCGAATGAACAGACACACAGCATTCATGGACGGTGGCAGGGATACTGTGAAGATGTTTTCCCAGATAGAGTCAGTGCAGCCTCAGAGTCCCAGCATGCCTTGTGTCTGTGTGTATCACTTGAAAATCTGATTCTAAAATGTACACAGAATTTCAAAAGAATAACCAAGATACTCTTGAAGAAGATGGGCCATGTAGGAAGACTTGCCCTTCCAGATATCAACATTTCTTCTAAAGCTTATTGATTAAAGGCTGTTTGGTGTTTGTGAAGAAAAACAGAGATTGGTGAGATGGGTTCGAGATGTCAAACTGTGACTGATGAGTAGGGATGGGTAGGTTTTTAAAATAACTGCTGCTGGAACAATTTTGTACACGTGTGAAAAAACGTGAATGCAATTGGACCCCTACCTTGTACTGTTTACAAAAAACAATTCCACTAATCACAAGGAAGATATGCATAAATTACACTATACTAAAATCGAGAACTTCTGGTTATCAAAAGATACCACTAAAAAGTAAAAAGTCACACAAGAAATTGGAAAAGTATTTGCAATACATAACTGACAAAGACCTAGTATCCAGAATTATGACTGAATAAGAATTAGCACTCAACAAGAAACAAGTAGAAGCATAAGCAATCAGATGGCCATTTTACAAAAGAGGAAACCTCCCAAAAGCCAGTAAACGTAAAACATGCTTAACCGGATTAGTAATCAGGGAAATGCAACCTGAAGCTACATCGTATACGCGTCCTGTGAGCAAGAATGCGAATCCTGTACCGTACCAAGTGCTGGAGAGGTTGGGCGCAGCGGGGACGTGCACGCAATGGGTGGCTGGTGGGTCTGACGTGGCACAGGCCCCTGGAAGCGTGTGGGCGTGACCTCACGCAGCTCCCAGGGACTGACCCGAAGCCCATCAGTTCCATTCTAGGTGTATGTCAAGGAGCTTCTCGCCCGACCACACCAGGGGACGTGAGCACTGTTCACGAGAGTGCCAAGCTGGGAGCAATGAAAACTTCTGTCTCAGAAGTCCAGATAAGAAAGTGTGGTGCATTCAGGTGACCTTGTATCTCACATGTCTCTACCTCATCTGACACAAAACTGCAGCTTGACATATTGTCACCAACGCAACACATAGGGAGCAAAAGAAGCAAGAAAGAGTACACTCGGGTCCACCCGGATCAAGTTCAAAATGAGCAGAAGAGACGTTTTGTTAGAGACGCGCTCCTCCAGCAACAGTAAACCAGTCACTTTCCAAAAGCGAGGGGATGCCAGGGAGGGGGCGTGCAGGGGATGTGACCACGAGTGGAGGGGCGGGGGCGGGGACACAGGCGTGCCTCACCCTGGGGGGTCCTCGAATAGGCTTTCACTCTTTGCTACTTTTGTCCACTCTTCAGCGTGGATGGTATTTCACAATAAGAATAATAGAAAATAACCTGCGTAGGTGACTCGCTCACTTCTCAGCTTTCTGGCAGGACAGGGGCGTTTAGGGGCAGCTTTGCTCGAGGGGATGCTGACTGGCCCAGCTGGGAGCGGGGCCCTGTGTCTCAGCCTCGGTGATCTGGCCAGAAGCCAGCCTGCCTCTCCAGGCAAGAGGAAGCACGGGGCAGGAGCCGCACGAGGGCAGGAGCCGCACGGGGCAGGAGCCGCACGGGGGCAGGAGCCGCACGGGGCAGGAGCCGCACGAGGGCAGGAGCCGCACGGGGCAGGAGCCGCACGGGGCAGGAGCCGCACGGGGGCAGGAGCCGCACGGGGCAGGAGCCGCACGAGGCAGGAGCCGCACGGGGCAGGAGCCGCACGGGGGCAGGAGCCGCACGGGGCAGGAGCCGCACGAGGGCAGGAACCGCACGGGGCAGGAGCCGCACGGGGGCAGGAACCGCACGGGGCAGGAGCCGCACGAGGGCAGGAGCCGCACGGGGCAGGAGCCGCACGAGGGCAGGAACCGCACGGGGCAGGAGCCGCACGGGGCAGGAGCCGCACGGGGCAGGAGCCGCACGGGGCAGGAGCCGCACGAGGGCAGGAGCCGCACGGGGCAGGAGCCGCACGGGGCAGGAGCCGCACGGGGGCAGGAGCCGCACGGGGCAGGAGCCGCACGAGGGCTGTGGGCGGGTCTTCATCACCAGCGGGGCTGGGCTCATCCCTGTGGCCAGGGGCTCTGTGCCATGGCCCTCCCTGGGGTTGGGGTTGACCTTGCTTTGTTCTGCAGGAGCCAGGGCGCCCACGCTGGCCAAGTCCCGCACCCCGGAGCCCTTCCCCCCTGTGGAGATCCCGCTTGGGCAGTCGGACCTGGAAAGCTTCTCTTTCCTCCACCCACTGCAGTCCAGCGGCCAGAGGGCGCCATCCGAGAAGCCCCTGGTCCCAGAGCCCACCTCCAGCAGCAGCCGCCTGGCACCTCGAGAGGAGCAGACCCCACGGCAGGGCAGCCGGCCCCGGCACGACCAATGCCCACAAATGGCAGAGAAGGCGGCCCCAGGCAGCTCCGCGCTGTCCAGCCAGGAGGCCGCAGGCCCCCCACTGCTCGGGGACAGCTAGTGGCTGAAACCCCTGTCCCCGGTGAGGAGCGCGGCGGCGCCGCCTCTGGTCCCTGCACGCACAGCAGCGGGGCCTAGCGAGCACCCGCTGGCCGCCTGGCGTGCGCCTGCCTCCCTGCACCTGCCTCCCTGCGCCTGCCTCCCTGGGTGGAGCGAGTCAAGGACAGACAGGGCCGCAGCTCGCTCTCTGACTGTTCCGGCTGCGTGAAAAGATTCCAGTGAACTCTGTGTTTTACTCAGCTGAGTAGTCATAGTTTAAAAACATTCATTGTCTTCTAGACATATCTGTAAGTTTAATTTTTTAAGGAAAGTTCTTAGAATTTAGATAGAATAAGATAGGAAATAATAAAAATCAATTTTAATGGCAATAAACTTGAAATCAGCCTTGGCAAGTTTCCGGTCCCCGTCTAGGAGCGAGGCTTCCCTCCGCTTCCCGTGCCGCCTCCCTGGCGGGGGCTGCTCCTGCCTTTCCCGGGCTGAAGTCCAGCAGGAACCCGGCACGGGGCTGGGCCTCCAGAACCGGCCCCCGAGCCGTCTCCACGTAGGAGATGGGGCCCCCAGTCTGGCCAAGATCCGGCCAGACCCCGCAGCACCCCGGTGGTCCCTGCACGGGAGCTCTGAGCCTGGCCGCTGGTCCCCGCCCCGTCGGTGCTGCCGCACGGGCAGGTGCGCCGCCTCCAGTTTCTCCTCCACGGAATGGGGCGACCACACGAGGTGAAGTGAGGCCGAGCACGCACGGGGGTCTCCTAGAGGGGAGCTCTGCTACAGCCCCTCAGATCCTCGTAAGAGGCCCACGTGCTTCCCAGAACTTGCCCCAACTCACGTGTGTCCTCAGGCTATGAACACGCAGGTGACCAGCTTGTGCCACAGGACCCCACATGCGCCTCTGACCACCTCTGCTTCTCTGCGTCCCCAGGAGGAGGTGCAGCCCCATCAGGGGCCCCACTCAGCACATGACTGGTTTTTTGGTCTTTTCAAGATGAAGGCTACAACCTCCTCCTGCCTGCTGGGAGTGCTGGAGCCATGGCCATTGCCCTGTCCCTGCTCCCACCTGCTTCCCGGGCCACCTCGCCAGCCCACGCCTCTGCCCTCCTTCATGGGAGGGGTCCCTTTGGGCTGGCAGAGGCACTCTGGCTGCTGCTCCCAAGCCCACAGAGACATGGCCACCTCAGGTCTTGCTGCTAGAACTGCTGCCACCCCAGTTCCCTGAAGCTGAATTGCAGCGCCCATGCGGCTGCTGCCCTGGCCTCACGGCAGGAGACACTCAGAGTCGTTGGGTGCTCACAGGACTGAGGGAACCCAGCCACTTACCTGACCCAACCTTCAAGAGAAGGTGAGCCCCTGGCTTCTCAAGAGAAGTTAGTCTCTGCTGCCCACCCAAACTCATAAACCACAAGTTTTCCCAAGTAGAGAACAGGTTCAGAAGCTGGGTGGCTCAAGGGTTTGCATTCCTGCACTGGCCAGCTGCCAAAAAAAAAAAAAGAAATGACAGAAAGAGTGACAGGTGCCACATGCCAGGCAGGCACTGAGCCATCTGGGTCCTAAACATGGAGCAAGGTCTAGGGGATGAGGTATGATGAAGGGGCTTTGCCGAGCCTCTCACCACACAGCAATGAACTCTTGCATGAAAAGGCATTTTGGTTGCAATCTTGGGTTCACAGAAAGTGAGAAAACCCTCAAGAGTCTGGAGAGGGACAGTGTGCTCAGGGATAAGAGGTGACACGAATAGGTGGAGCTTCTTTGAAACCAGGCCTTGAGCCAAAAGCAAGGTGGCCAAGCTCGGACCAAGGTTCCAAGACAAACCTGGGGACTCTGGAGGGGACTGGCGTGGTGTCAGGTTGGCGGAGCCCCTGCACCCTGGCAGAAATAAAGTGAAATAACGTGGCCTACGAACCTAGATTTTTAAGAGTTTAAGATTAACCAAAATAAACTCATAATCAAAGATCACCAAGAAAGCGAACAATCATGAGTGTCAGCAGGAAAAAATTTAAAAAGTGGATTTAGATCCCCAGAAACTTCAGGTTTGGAATTCTAAACAGGATACTAAATAGTATGCAGGAAATATCTAAAGATATATGAGATGAAATCACAAAAATAAGCAAAGAGAGGATTATTTTTAATGATCAGGAGAATATGCAAAAGATCCAAATAGAATTTTAGGGGCGACTGGCTGGTACTGGGATCTGAAACCTTGACCTTGGTGTTACCAACCCCACGCTCTAACCAGGTGATCGGCCAAGCCCCCTCAAGGGCGCAGCCTCACAGCTTTGGGTGAGATTATTGGGGCCAGGGCTACCCAGAAACAACCCTGTGACTGGTGAGGGGGACAGTCGGTTGACACACAGCCGCATGCAGTTTATTAGCGCAGTTTTACTGTGTGTGCCTGACAGAGCTGCAGGCTTCGGTGTGGGGTGAGCTGAGCCTTCCTGTTCAGAGGCTCCCCGGTGGATGCCCACTCCTCCCAGAGCCACAGCCCTGCTGGACCAGGTGAGTGCCCTGCCTCAGGCCCAGCTCCCACCGTGGCAGTCTGCGGAGGGGGTTGTATTAGTCTGTTGATGTTGCATATGACAAAATTACCTGGAACTGGGTGATTTATAAGAAAACAATATTTATTGCTTACAGTTTCAGAGGCTGGGAACGTCTGCAGTGACCCTGCCCCTGTGACAGGTCTCTTACTGGGTCCCTGGGCTTTTCCATACGTCATTTGAAATTGGGTGAAGGCTCCCAGGCGTCCGCAGCTCCGGTGTTCTGCCGGCCTGCAGATCTCACACCACTGCAATGAGGTTGGGGGACATCCAGTCTACCGCAGGGTTCCTGCCAGCTGTACTTTCCAGCGCTGGACTGGACAGCCACACGGGTCGGGGTGGCCAGGCGCGTTCCTGGCTCTGACATTCTAGGGACCAACGTGCAGGAGGAGCCACCCTGAGCATTCTTGTTGCTCATGTCCCGCCGCCCTCCTTGGGGCCTTTCTGGACCTTCTTGGCAATGGGCTGAGCACAGCACTGCTGCAGACCCTCGAAACAGGATCCAGCCAGGTGCCAGCCCTCCACAGCACCACGTCCTTCTGCCATGGGCCTGCCCCAGCCCCACGCCAGGGACCCACACTCATGGGATCAGCCCTGCTGCACCTGGGATCCAGGCATGGCCAGCAGGATAGAGCATCCTGTCTGCCACCTCGGGTCCCCACAGGCCCCTCCTGCTCCACCTGTGCAAATGCCCTGGGCTCTGCACATGTCATCCATCCGCAGGCGTGAGTGCACAGCCTGCTGCTGACGGGCTTGACCCCAGAGCCTGGCTGCCGGCGCGTCCTCCCCTCCTTCCCAGCAATGCCGTCCCCTCTCTTGGCCTCCGTGCCTTTGCCAGCCCGTGGCTCCTGGCCACCCCCTCTGCTGTCCCTTCGGCCATCCGCTGCTGTTTCCACGTCCTTTCTTTCCATCTTCAAGGTCAAGTTAACGGCAGTCACGACAGCTGGCTTGTGCTGAGAACGCTGAAGGCGCACTGCTGGGCTTCCTGCTCCCCACAGCCTGGCGCTTCGACCGCCCTCAGCATCTGCCCGCGATGTGCGGGGGCTGCAGACCTGGACCACCCTTCTCCAGGTCACAGGCACGGGACCGCAGAGCCCCAGCAGCCAGGCCTGGAGCCTGCTCTTTACTCCAGGCCCCACGCAATTCGAATGGGAAAATCGAACTTGACTTCTTTACGCATGTTGGGGAGTTCCAGTAACCAGATGTAACCACAACCCGCACGCACGCAGGCACACGCACACACACACGTGCACACACCACGGAGACGCACCCACGTGCACACACTGGTATACACACACCCACGCACATGCACACATTCACACACGTGGGTGTGTACACATACACATGCTCTCACACACACACCTGGTGACGCTACGCCAGGAACCCTCCTGAGAACCCACACCCAAGCAGCCCCCCTGCTGCTCTGCTGACAGACACTGCACTGGCCACCTGTGCTAAGACCCCACACGCCCCGGGCCCACACGAGAGCTGTTTGGGCCCCTCAAGGGCACTGATGGCTCACCTGCAATGGGCTGCATCTACCTCCGTGCCTGTCAGAGGTCACTCAGTTCAAAAGCCATCCAAGGACCCTCTGTGTGCTGGGGGATGTCCTGGAGCAGACTCCTGGGACATGGGGTGCCTCCACACCCTGGACAAGAACCCATGATTGAGACCAGGGACCCCAAGAGGGCCTGCACAGGGACCTCTGCTGGTGGTCTTGCACGATATAGCCCTAGAACGCCAGCTCTCCCAGGTCCCTCTGCCACATGGCACCCTGGCCACAACGCTGGGCGGCTCCCTACCTCCACAACGTCCTGCTGGCCACATCCCCCTCCCTGAGCTCCTGCCTACTGCTCCACGCAGGCTCTGGTCTGGGCGGCACTGGACATCACCCCACCCGTGCGGTTGCTGTTTTCAACCTATGCACCCCCACCTACTCAGAGCCCTCAGAATTCAAGGGTCAGCTCAGGCCCCACTCGTCCAAAGACAGCCCCAAGTGATGGGATCAGTGGGTGTTTCACGAAGTGCTCATGATGCCCGAAGCAGGTGCCATCGATCTCTGCCCGCATCGCCTCAGCTCCCTGAGCCCACCTGTGGCTGTGGCTAGCCCCTCCCTACATGCAAAAGGCCCAGTAGTGCAGACCAGAGGCAAGACTGGCACGTGGGGGCCCAAGGCCGGGAGATTCTTTGCCTAAAACAGAGGAGCCAGGTCTTGAGGCCCCTGTCCCTGGGTGCCCAACCCACCAGGCAGCCCTCCTGGAGGACGAAGTGTGCTCTGGGGCCCGAGGTCGCTGGGAGGGAGACTCGGCTAACCTGTGGCCACAGGCAGCCAGATCTGAGGTTGGGAGACAAGGTGGGTCATGGGCTGAGTCGGGTCTGAGGGGCCTGCCCCTGGCCTTGACTCTGAGGATGAGGGGTGTGGCTGCTGCCCCCTCCACGGAGACGCAGTCAGGGGAGGCTGAGGTTGTCCTGAGAGCGACCACAGTTAGAAGTGACCCTGGACTGCCCTGGGCCACAGGAATGAAGCCCACAGCCAAGAGGCCACAGGTGGGTGAAGGGACCAACAGTGCAGGAGGGACGGACAGTGGGCCGCAGGCCCTCATGGCCTGGGTGGAAGCTCCTTGGTCCCTGCATGCATGGCCACCTCAGATGCCTACGGATGGATGGGGAGCTGCCCAGGAGCCCTTGCCCCTGGAAATTCCACACCCCCACAGCTACCCCCAAATCAGCTCCCTGATGCCTTCTGTCCTGTGGGGTACAGCCAGGTCAGCCAGCGAGGCTTCCAGGAGGGAGAGCTGCCCATCCTGCCCCACCCACTGTGGGAGGAAGAGCCAGGCCTGCATCCCACCGGAGGCGTACGGCACGGGCACCACCCTCCTGTCTCCTCTCTGGGTTTGCTGTGCCCACCCCCAGTGCCCGGGGAAGCCCTGCCCCTCCAGGGCTGCCCCCAGCCTGGTGTGCAGAGGCCAGAGAGTCTATTACAGTGGGAGAATCCGCACCCATTCTTACATTGTTGGGGGTGAGAGCGAAGGCTCAGTGGGTGTCCTTTTATGAGTCATTTGGGTCCACTTAGCTCCAGGGCAGTAGCTGTGCACCTGGACGGCATCATGTTCTGCTCACGCTCCCTCCCACCTCCGTGTGTGTGCACGTGCGTGTGTGCATGTGTGTGTGCGCGTGCGTGTGCCTTTCTCCATCTCTCTCTCTCTCTCCATGTCTCTCTGTCTCTCCCCTCTATCTCTCTGTCTCTGTGTCTCTCTTTGTCCCTCTCTATCTCTGTCTCTGTCTCTGTGTCTCTCTCTGGAGGTCGTGGTCTCTCTCCTGCTTGGGTCCAGGTGAAAGTCCAGGCTTCTCTGCAGCTGTCGCTGGAAAGATGCGTCTCTACAAGAAACCCCGAGGGCATCGGCAGCCCTGGAATTGCTTCTACCCTGGATCTTCTCACCTTGGCGAAGGTCTGCAGTCCCAACTACTGACAAGTAACCACAGTTTCAGGGAGCGGGCAGGGCCGCCCCAGGCAGGGATGACCTCAAGCAGCCACGTGTGACTTTGTGGGGGACACACTGCGGAGTGATGACCAAGTGTTCTGCAGACCCCAGGCCAAATCATAGCACAGGTGATGACAGATACAGACTCCAAGGCTCCCATCTTGGGGTCAGCTTATGCTTCATAGTGCACCCCAGGTTTGAGGGAAGTGTGTATGTGGTCCCCCCACTTGGCCCCACACAGACGGTCAGTGGGGGCTTTAGGGGGGTCTGGGGGCAAGGACAGCTCCAAGGGTGGCAGCAGGCTGGACTCCTGGTGAGGGGCAGTTCGCAGCCTTCTGCTCATGGGCGCGGGTTGCGCCTCCTCAGGAGACCTCAAGTCCCTCCCTCCTCCTGAGATCTTGGCCCCTCTGTGTCCTCCCTCAGCTCTCTGCCCTGGTCTCCTTCGGCAGACAGGGATGGCCCAACATCTCTTGGCATCTCCTGCACTCCAGGGCTTGGGTGCCCACCTGGGGTGCTGTCCCCACACCATGGCCACCCTTCTCAACCTCACTGCTGGCCCAGACTTTGGACCCATAAACCCCAACCCTCCTCCTGCCTCCCATCTGGGCTGTCCTCTAGGCAGGAATGGGCAAGTATTGGGTCAAACTCAGGAGGGGCCAGGCCAGACCTGCGACCAGAAACCCCAGGCAGGCAGCAGGGGGGAGGGGTGGAGGCGCACGTGGCCAGGCCGAGGGTGCTGGGCAGCCCGGACGGTGTCCTGGACGCTGGGTTCCTACTTGTGCGACAGCCGTGGGGCCGTCCCGCTCCCAGGTGTGGACATGAAACCTGTGCAGGAGCGGAACGTGGAGGCGAGGAGCCCAGAGGCAGCAGTGACCACTCCTTGTAACTGACGTGGCACTGCTGGCACGGCTGGGAAGAGCACCTGCACTGGGGCAGTAATGCCCCAAATTCAGAGGCGCCCACAACCTCAGAACATGGCCTTATTCTGAAATAGGGTCTTCACAGAAGTAATTAAGTCAAGGATCTTAAAATTAGGGAGATTATCCTGATGGGCCCTAAATCCAGTGCAAAGTGTCTACAATAGGCAGAAGAAAAGGAGACACACACAAAGGAGGAGGCCACAGGAGGGTGGACACAGGCTGGACAGATGTGGCTGTGAGCCCAGGACCACCTGGAGCTGGAAGAGGCAGGAAGGACCCTCCCCTGGGGCCTCCAGAAGGTCCATGACCCTGGTGACACCCTGATGTTGGGCTTCTGGCCTCCTGAGCTGCGGGAGAGTAAACTCCCCTGTTTGTGGTGATTTGTTATGGCAGCCTCAGGAAATGGACATAGCACCCTACGAAAAGTAGACAGTTCCATTTCACAGGAGCAGGTCTTCATGGAGACGTGCGCCCACAGGTGCTGAGTCTGTTCTTAATGCTTGCAGGGTAAATGGAAGATGTCTTGTCAGGGGACCAAGAACGGAGGCCAGGGTCACCCCACCACAGGGCACATGGCCAGGCAGCCACAGCCAGATGAAGGGCCCACCAGTACCCAAAGCATGATCTAACATTCCTAGCTTAGTGGACCCTCTGCCACTATTTTAGGGGACTTCATAAGTGCTGACTGAACTGACTGCCTGCTGTGAAATTACACACCTGTGACCTAAAAGCAAAATTTCGTGAACTGATTGATTCCTGATGGTAGAACTGGGGACAGAAGCCAAGTCCAGCTCTGGCCACTGTCGTGTCCAGAAGCAGAGGGCTAGGCCGGCCTGGGGCCCTGCCCTGTCCTCAGTCTCTTCATGGGGTGGCCAAGGACCCATGAGACACGCTGTTCCTGGGCCAGCCCAGCCACCTGCCACTCCTTCCCAGAGGCTCCGCGAATGTTTTCGCGTCCACAGCCCGGTGCTACCTCCTGCTGCAGTTTTATTGGTGGAATCACTGCAGTTGAGTCAGGAGAGTTTGCACAGGGTTTGAAAAATGGGCTAGGGTCGCCTTTTGGCTAATGTGACAACAGACACAATAATGAGTGATGTTTTCACTATTTCACTCACGTTGTTAATAATCACTTCCAGGCCAGGGCACGTGCTTGGGGCCCTGCCCGTTAAAGAGCACAGCCAGGCCTCAGCCTAAATAAGAAAGAAACACGAGCCACCGAGCGCGGCCTAGGCTCGGCTTCCCTGCGCTTTCTCCGGAGGGTACAGCGTGTCGGGACAAGAATGGGGCAGAGGTCAATTTGTCACCAGTTTTGAGCAGAAGCAGAAACCAGAGAGGTTGAGCGGAGTGCGGGGGGCGGGCCTCCCCCTAGGGCCTGGCTGTCCCTGGCTCCGCGAGTGTCAGGGCCTCGTCCCCGCGCACGGCTGCTGGTCTGCCGGGCGCCCAGCACCCGAGCTTCCCCCGCCGCCTCCGCCAGACCCCCTGACCCGGCTGGAACCGAGGACTGGAAGGCGGGAGTGCGGCCCGCAGCCGGGAGCGAGGACACGGAGCGCAGGGGCTGGAGCGGGGCTCGGGACAGCTCCGCCGGCACCTCCTGTCACCCCGCGTGGCGGGCGGGCAGCAGGTGTCCCTGCCGCGGCGGAGGACGGAGGGCCGGGGCGTCCGGATCGCGGCGCTTCACACGGGTGACCGGGGAGGCCGCGCCCAGCGGGAATGACCAGGCCCTAAGCCGCGGGGCCGAGCGCCGCACCGCCGGGTTCCCACGCCGCCGCGGGCCGGGCCGCGCCCTGCGCCGAGCAGACGCCGAGTGCCGTAGGGGCCTGCGCGGAGCCGGCCTTGTAAGGCAGAGGCGGCGTCCGCCTCGGTGCGCCCCGCGCGCCCCGGACGGATGGGGCCGGGGCGGGGCCGCCAATGAGCGCGCGGGGCGGGGCCGGGGCGGGGACAGGGGCGGGGCCGCCAATGAGCGCGCGGGGCGGGGCCGGGGGCGGGGCCTCCAACGAGCGCGCGGGGCGGGGCCGAGGGCGGGGCCGGGGGGCCGGGGGCGGGGCCGGAGGGCCGGGGGCGGTGGCGCGGGCGCTCGGGGGCACGGGTCGCGCGCGGCGGAGTCGCGGAGGCGCCGCCGCTGCAGTCGCTGCGTCTCCGAGGTAAGCGGGCGCGGGGCTCGGTCCTGCGGGCGCGCACGGACGAGCACCCCGTGGGAAGCGGGGCCCCCACCGGTGGGCTCTGCCCGTCACCTGCCCCACGACCCCTGCCCCCAGGCGTCCCCCCGGCGCCCCCGGCCCCGTCCCGGTCGGGTCCCACGCCTCTGTGCGCCCCACGCCTCTGTGCGCCCCGCGCCCCGGCTGCCGGCGCTCGGCGCTGCGCGCTCGGGTCCCGCGGGCGGTGCGGAGCCTGCGGCGGGCCCGGAGAAGCGAGCGGCCTCGTGCGGGGACGGGGCTGTCGCGGGCCCTCAGGGAGGCGCTTTGGTCTTTCTTGGCATCGGTGCTTAAGGCGACAAAGGACGTCCCTCGCAGCTCCGCAGACCCTGCGCCGCCTCCCGGGCCGGGGGGATCGGGGTGCGCAGGGCTTGGCGTGGAGCCGCCGCCCCGCCGCGCGGATGTAGGGGACCCGCGGCCACAGGGAGGGCCCGGGGTGAGCGGGGGCGTCTGTCCGGAGCTCCGCGGCCCGGGCGGGTCCTGGGCTCCGGCGTCGACATCAGCAGCGTCCCCACAGGGGAGACCCCACCGCGCAGATGCAGAAGCTTCCCGAGGGCTGTGCCATCTGCTGTCACCTCCGATGGAGAGCGCGGCCCGTCCACACCCTCCGGTTGTGTAACAGGCCCTAGAATTAGGGAGACGCGCCGTGCACGGAGCCCCCGCGGCGGGGCCGGTCCCCTCCAGACCAGGTGTCTCCGCGGAGCCGCGCCGCCGTCCGCCCGTCCGTCCGTCGGTCCGTCCGTCCGCGTGTTCACCGCTCCGTTCATTTATTGAACTGGCCTATTTATTGGCCTATTGATTGGTGCTTCTTTGTGCCGGGTCCGTGGGGACGCAGCCCCCGCCGCCCGGGGCTCCGCGGGCAGGTGACAGCAGTCGCTGGCCTGAGCTCCCTGTGTCCCGGGACCACTTCCGGGGACCTGGGATGGGGCCGGCAGGAAGCGGAGCGGGTGGGACCGCGCTGGAGGACGAGGCCGGGCCGGGCCGCGGTGCGGGCTGTGCGCGCCTCTGGAGAAGGGTCCGCAGCCTGCGTGACCTCAGGGGGGTCCGTGACTCAGAACGGCGCCATCATTCGAGCGCTGCGTTAAACCTCCTCTCCATCTTTGCAGAATGACGACCTGAGGACATAGCGACAGGCGCGTCACAGAGCAGGCTGTGCTGGCTGCATTATCCCCTAGTCTGTTTGTCCATCTTCCCGAATCCTTTGAAGTTGCAATAAATAACTGTTTTAACTATTACACAAGGTTATAAATGCTCATTTGTGGAAAATGTGCACATCACAGGAGAATTTCATTAAAAACATTAAAATCACCCATCACCCACTGAGGTTTAGGAGAAATCTTTGAGGAGTCAGCCGTCCCCATAGGCAGCCGTGCCCACGTGGTTTCCCCTCCCCAGCGGGAGCCGCCCTGCAGAAGGGCCTGAGAATTAAGCTTCCTGGGGGAGAGGATGTGCCACTTTAGAGCCGGGCCTGTTTATAGCTGGGCTGCTGCTGAGATGGGGGTGGTCTGGGGTCTCGGGGCTGCGAAGTAATGGCCCTTCAGCACCTCGAAGTCCCTGGTTCACCCTGGCACCCTGGGCAGGACCACCTTCAGGAAAGCACTCTGTCAAGGAGAGGCGGTCACCTGCTCTGCTTGCAGCTGGAGGCCAGGAAGGCTGTGCCCACCCAGGGTGCTGGCACGGGGCACCCTCAGCCAGGCGGGTGCTGGGATCAGGCAGCAGGCCGACACACACCCAGCTCCTACAAGCAGGGATGGGGCTGCCCAAGTCACATTTGGGGCTCAGAGGTCTTCAGCACCCCTCTACCCACCCTGGGCACTCTCCCCACCGCTCAGCCCTTGTAGGGAGGCCAGCTTCCTCTTTGTATGTGTGGGGGAAGGCAGTCAGAGAGTCCCAAGGCAGCACCTTGCCCCTTTCTGCCCAGGGCATCCCCCACCCAGGGCATCCCCCCACCCACAGCACCCCTGCCCAAGGCATCTCCTACCCATGGCATCCACTTCCCACCACACTCCCCCACCTACAGCACCTCCCATCCAGGTCACCCACCACCCACAGCACCCCCGGACCAGGGCATCTCCCACCCAGGGCACCCCAGCCCATGGCATCCCCCACCCAGGGCATTCCCCACCTCTGGCATCCCCCTCCCAAAGCATCCCTTGCCCCACATCATTCCTGTCCAGGCACCCCAGCTCAGCAGCCCCTCTTCTGGGAGGGAATCTTCCCCAGCATCCACATGTCTGTCACTGGGAAAGGCTTTGATTAGCTCTGCTGGGGTCAGAGGGAGGCTCTGGGATCACCAGCCCCTGGAACCGCATCTGAGGACGGGCAGCGCCCCACAGGAAAGTGGCGTGCTGTTACCAGAGGAACAGTGGGATAGACAGACACAGCGGCGGTCCCCATATATGTCCCCCATTTCCTGATACGGGAGTTAAGACCACTTTGGATTCTGTATCTCCCCTGTGACTGTACAGTGACAAACACAACTCAGTTGTTTGCTGTGATTTCATGTCTAAACGTTCAATGCCGGACTTTCTTTGAGGAGGAAATCTTTCAGAAGAGTGCGTGGCAGGGGAAGAGTTTGCACCAGACCTGAATGCTTCTGGGTCCCCACAGGCTCGGACAGCCGGGCTTCTCTCATCCTTGGAAGAGCGTTCACGCGTACTTTTTTTTCTAATTAGATTTGTGAAAGGGAAGGGTGGGTCCTTACCTTTTTTCAAGCCTAAAAGTTAAGCCACCTGGAGCCTTTCCCCCCCTCGATGCCTCCCTGTGGCTTAGAGAACAGAGCAGGCCATCTGCTTCTGCCAGCAGTGTCTCGGGTGTCCTGAGTGTCTGATTTCTTGGCACGATAAGCGGGCGCCCCGTGTCCGCTCCGTGTGACACCCCTCCCACCACCGGGGCACTTGGGGTGATGGCCACATTGCCCAGATCTGGTTGCCCGTGGCCCTGGCCCTCCATTTGGTCAGCACGCTATGCTGTGCCGCACCGTAGAGCCTCCGCCAGGGGCCCGCAGCACCCACCGGGCAGCCCCACACACCCACTGGTCTCGTGTCCATTTGGCCCATGAGTTTGCAGGGCTGAGAGGCCAAGCACCCTGTATGGGTGTGGATGTGGCTTCAAAGTCAGGGGTCCAGCCTGTGTCCGTGCAAACCGGACGTCAGGAAGCGTCTCACACCCTCCTTGTCCAGAGAAGTGTGCGCGGTGAGCTGGCCTCCTGACCTCTCTGCTGTCCACCTGCTGTCCACTCACCCGTCTTCCCCTGCAGTTACCTAGTGCCATGCGGCGCCTCTCGGGGCCGTCGGCCTAAGGCCCTGGACAGAGCTGCCTTGGAGAAGGGCATTTCATGACGGGCGCTGTCTCAGCCCCATCCTCCACCTCACCAGGGCCTGGTGCCCACATGTGCCCACGGGTGACTCCCGTGGGGGCCATGCCCGACCACCTGACATGGTCAGTCTGCAATTTAGTTTCCTGGTGCTGCCTACTTCAGGATGCCCTCTGTTCCTGTCCCCAGGGGACCTGCTCCTGTCCCTGGGGGTCCGGCTCCTTTCCCCAGGGGTCCTGCTTACTGCTGGAGTTTTACCACCTCAGCATATACCCCGCACACTATGGATCAGTTTTGCCATAGTTTTTAGCCTTTGCATGTTGGAAACCATGTAGCAATAGTGCATTGCGCTGCTCATGTGGTTCAATGTCATGGTTAGGCGAGGGATGAGTTTCACCACCCGACAGTGCTCCTTTTCAGTGCTGTGTACTATTCCACGCCGTGCACGCTGCCCAGTTACCCACTGTGTGGCTGCTAGAGGGAGTCTGGGCTACTTTCCTTCTCTGGCAACTGTGAATGAAGCTGCCTCGAGCCTGTTCTTTGGGGCACATGGGCGAGTGCTTCTGTCGGGCGTATACTGGGGGTGGCGTTGTTGGGTCCCGGGCTGTGGAATCTCCAAACGTGGTGGGTGACGTGGGCAGTGCTCCGAGGGCGTGGGCATCTCCGCATCCCCTCCGCAGCTCTGTTGCTCCACGGCCTCGCTACCCCTTTCTGGAAGCCCCTGTGCCGTCTCCTGCCGCTCTTCTCTCGAGTCTCTTTCTTATCGATCTGTAGAGGCTCTTTATATATTCTGGAGACAAACCGATATTTGCCAGGGATAACAAATATGCAGGCACTTTTAAAAAGTACATGAAAAGATTTGTATGATCTTTTAATTCTATTTTTCCACAAACTTCTTGAAGCTCCCTCTTGTCTTCTCCTACCCTGAAGTTTGCCTTTTCAATCTCTTAGTGACAGTTTTTGATGGTCAGAAGTTCTTAATTTTATTTATTTTTGGTTTTTTAAATTCTTGTTTAATTTTTATTTTTTGAGTTCTTAATTTTAATCTGGTTCTGTTTAAGACTCTTTTCCTTTAGGGGTAGAGGTGTTTGTGTCCTGTGTTTATGAATCTTTCTCTACCCCAGGGGTGTCGTATTCTCCTCCATTGTCTTGCCAAGGCTTCCTGATCTGGGGGACGGCCACTTAGCGTGGGATGCGATGTAACCTTCCCCTGTCGAAGGCGTCTTTCCTCATCCTTATGTTCATCCATCTTTTTCTCACCCTAAAACTCTCCAACTTGAGCCCAGAATTGGCACCGCAGAAGGCAGGTGTCACATGGTAGTCCCTGACTTAAAGCCCATCCTGGCTCAGGCTGACCTCCACGGGCCTCTGGACCGCGGCCCAGTCTGGCCTCTGGGCCTTCGCTTGTGCAGTCCCTCTCTGTGAGGGCAGCCACCCCTTCCAGCTATGCCTGCTGTATCAGTGTCCACAGGCTGGGTGACAAACTGACAAACACTGTGTGGTTCGACACAACAGAAATGTGTTCTTCGCCGTCCTAGAGGCCAGAAGCCCAGCGTCAAGGCGTGGCAGGGCCGCGATCCCTCCAGGGACTCCAGCGGGCCTTTCCCAGGCTCTCGGCTGCCCTGCCCCGGCCTCGGCCTCCATCTTCACTTGACCTTCTGTCTTAGTCTGTTTGTGCTGCTGTAACAAAATACCACAGACCGGTGATTCATCGACTACAGACATCTGTTTCTCACAGCTGGAAGGCTGTAAGCCCAAGATCCAGGAGCGGAGGGTTCAGTGTCTGTTGAGGACCTGTTCCCTGCGTCCTCATGTGGCAGGGACAGCAGGGACAAGGGGCCTACGCTGGCCCTCCAGCCTTTTCACAAGGCACTGACCCTTTCACCGGGGTGGAGTCCCATGGCCTGATCACTTCTCAAAAGGCCCCTCCTGATGGCACCACAGTGGGAGTCAAGTTTCAACACGAATTCAGAGGACACGTTCGAGCTGCAGCACCTCTCCTGTCCCCACGTCTCTCCTCTTCTGTCTCTGAGGAGGACACTCACCGTTGATCCAGGGTTCAGCTGTGGACGATTCAGGGTGCTCTTAGCTTGGAGGAGCAGCGTTTGCTGGCCGCCCATGGGTCTGTGTGCAGACGGGCTCCAGGGGTCACTCCCAAAGTGGCGAGTTCTGAGACTTCGTGCTGAACTTGCTCAGGCAGCACTCTGGGGGGCTATGACTGCTCCTGGGGGCCAAGGGGCACTGGGCAGGTGACCCAGCAGCTCCTGTTGACAAGAGAAGTCCCTGTGTGTCCACATCTCCTCTTCTGGGGGGCAGAGGGAGGGAGACCCCAGGGCAGGTTGAGGTTGAAGGTGCCCCACAGCGGCACCCCCAGCTGCCACCCCCGCCTTCCCCGGTTTCCCTCACTGGAGAGGCCCCTTGCCCAGGGCGCTCCTGGCCCCAAAGATGGAGTCTTTTGGAGACTCTGAGGAAGCCTGTCCCATCCTGCCCAGCCCCCAGCCCCACAGCAGCTCCCCAGGTCTGAGGCCACTCCTGGTTCCTATAAGTAGTGGGGACTTCTAAGGACACCGATGACGGAGGATTGTCCTGGACCTCAGGGAGTGTGCAGGTATGCTGGGGATGCCCCGTGAGATGCCAGCGTGCACTCTTTCTTGGGAAATCATGCTGAGCCAGGACAGTGAGCAACGTGGGGTCTGCTTTCCGTCCTGGGCCCAAGGCTGCATGACGGGGCTGAAGCACCGAGATGGGACAGCCCTGGTCCTGCTCTGGCCATTGAGTCACTGCAGGTGCGAGGGTGACCGCGCATGTCACAACAGTCTCAGCCTCTAACACGAGGCTCTGTGTGCTCCGGGGGACGTGCAGACCCAGAAAAAGCCCGCTTTGTGCCAGCCTGGGAGGCTCTCACTGCCTGGGACCAGGGCTTGGCTGAGACGAGTGGTCATTCACATCAAGTGGCCCTGGGAGCAGCGGAGTGCGCAGCGTGTTATGATTAAAAACATGGACAATCACCAAAGGCTGTGTTGTCCTCTAGTGGACTCTGCAGTAGGAACTAGAAAGGCCGTCGTGGGGGTGGGATCAGGACCACGAGCCGGCCTCTGTTCCCGCGGGCTGTTGACGCAGCGCTGACTGTCCAGATGAAGCGCCAGCAGCGACGGCCAGACTTGGAGAGATGGGGCCGCCCCGGGGGTCCTGGGATCTTGAAGCCTTGGTGGGGATGGAAGCGAGACAGGAAGGTGACCTCGGGGACACCATCCTCTTGGACCTCCGGAAGCAAGAGCCACCCCGGCTGGAGGCGGGGGCGGGCAGGCAGGGGTCAGGGCTGCCTCACTGGCCCTGCAAGCGCCTCCAGGACTGAGGTGTTCCCTCGGCCCAGCTCTGCGGCAGTGGTGCTCTGCATTTATTTGGGGCTGTTCAGTCATGTCCCGGGGCGTGGGACCGGGCTGTCATGGAGCCCCATGGAAGGTTCTGGAGAGGCTGTCCCAGGGCCTGTGCACACCTTCCCAGCCTGCATCCAGGACCACAGACCTCCAAGGAGCTGGAGCTTGGAGGCTTTTCTTCCACACAGTGCCTGGAGCCTCGTGGGCTGCCTTGAGTGCAGCAGTGCCCAGCCAGGCAGCCCCTGATGGGTCCTCCCCGCAGAGCGTCCTTGGCTCAGCTCTGAGCCAACAAGAGAGCACTGGAGAAGCACTCTCCACACTGCCCGCATCAGCCTGTGGCCTTTGTTCCCCAGGGCCTGAGCAGGAGCCAGGCTTCACCAGACCCTTGGGGTCTCCCTGTGCAGTGGTGGCTACCACCAGTGAGTCCTACATAGGAGCGGGATTTAGCCAAGGCCCAGGGACTCTGGAAGGGCTGAAGGCCGCTTCTGCTGCCGACCCCAGTTGACGGCGCTGCCCCGGGTGGGGCATGGGTGTGAAGATTTGGAGTATCTCAGCAGCACCGCCCCCACCCCAAGCCTTGCTGAGGCTGGGGCGTCTATGCGGGGAGCTGCTGCTGGGGGTGAGAACCAGGAACTCCTAGGGATGCCCCAGAGCTCAGGGAGCTTTGGAGCGTGTCTCCCCAGTGGCTGTGTCTCCCAGGAGCCCTTCCTGCCTCCAGGGCCTGCGGCAGCATCTGTCCCACCCAGAGACACCCGGTTCCTGCTGAGCACAGCGGGCCCGCCCACCAGTTTCCCAATCAGCTTGCGACACAGCCTGCCCCTCGGAGCTCCCCAAGCACCCGAGGGTGTTGGCGCTTTGCCCTTAGAAGGAAGAGGTTAAGAAGAGGGGGTGTCCTGTGGTCACAGCAGGCCGGGGTGGAGGGGCGGTCTCAGAGGAAGGGGCAGCCCCCACCCAGGCCTGCAGGACCTCATTACCCTTATATAGGGAACTCTCCAGGAGATGTAGGGTGCCAGCGCCTGCCAGGTAGAAACAGGCAGGGCTCCCTGTGCACCTGAGCGGAAGGGTAAAGCCATGATGCATGTGCCTGCCATCCCAAACCTGGGTATTGCACATGAAAGGTTTTGCCTTTTGGGTTCGTGGTGGAATCCAGGCATCTGTGGTGGAAGAGTAGCTTTCTCTGTGGAGATGGGGTCTTGCCTCTTGCCGTGGGCTGCACTGGCTTGCAGGGGCACTCGGGGGTGGGGGAGTGGGGAAGGGGTCGTACCCCTTGTAAGAATGAGAAGGCTGAGGCCCGAGCAGCTGCCCCGTGAGGGCCCCAAGACAGACGGAGGGGTCAGAGAGAGCCCCTGGGCTGTTGCAGTCCAGCGTTGCCCAGAGGGGATCATTGGGACATCTGCAGGGGGGACAGGTTTACAGGGAGGCAGGGATGGGGCAGGGTTGGGGCAGGGTCAAGAGTTGGCTCTGAGGGTCTCGCAGCCCCAGGAAGGGGAGATGGGGCCTGCTGTACAGGTGGGGCCGAGTGGGGTGGAGTCTCCCTTCTCTGCTCTGTGGCCCCCTGCCCCAGGTCTCAGGCTTGGTGCCCACAAGTGTTAGCATAGCTTGTCCCAGCGCCCCCTCCTCCAGCGAGGCTCATCCATGCCGGCGCGCCCAGCGTGGGAGGGGGCAGGAAGAAAGAGCATGTGGGGCAAGGGGGACCAGGCGCCAAGGGTGAAGGGACAGTCACACCTGGTGCACACCCAGTTTTACGTTCAGGACACACCCATGTCCTGCCAGGAGGGAACCAGCAGAACACAGAAGCTGCTGCCGCCACGGCTTTTAAAACAGCAGCTGGTCCTGCTCACAGGCACCTGGTCCTAGTTCCAGGCACATGGTCCTAGCTACTGGTCCTAGTTCCAGGCACATGGTTCTAGTGACAGGCATCTGGTCCTAGTTCCAGGCACATGGTTCTAGTAACAGGCACCTGATCCTAGTTCCAGGCACATGGTACTAGTTACAGGCACCCGGTCCTAGTTACAGGCACCTGGTCCTGCCTGGAGCACTTGGGCCTGTGCACAGACACCTCACTGACACCTAGACAGGGGCTGTGCTCTGAGCTCCTGGGCAGGTGTGGCCCCAGCTGGTCAGGTTTGTCCTTTGTTCGTGATTCACTGGGTGTTTCTTCAGGCAGTCAAGTTAACGAAGTTTTCAGGGAGATTCATTCTGACAAATGGGGCCTAGTTGTTGCACGAGGGCCTATTTGGGGCAGGGACAGCCCGTGGGGTGCTGGCCAGGAGGCAGGGGGTGTCCAGGGAAAGCAGTCCATAGAACTGGCGGGTGCAGGAGGAACAGGCATCCCCAGGCCCGGAGGGGCCACAGATGGGGACTTTGTTTCCCCAGGGCAGCTGCCCCTGAGTCTCCTCCCACTCTGAGGTCTGAAATTTCATCTTCTGCCTCCTCCTGCCCTCTCCAAGCTCTCCTTTGAAAATGCAAATAAGGTAACACAGTCTGTCCTGCACCCAGTGGGTAAGTTTATCAGTTCCCATCCTTCTAACCCCACAGCGAGCCCCTGGGGAGAGTGGCAAGGGACAGACATCCTGAGCCGCCCAGCAGGCCCTGGCCTGGGCCGATGGCTCGTGTCCTGCTCTGGCTCCACATCCCCCATCTCTCCTGCCTTTGCTGCAGAGGGGCACAGCTGGAGACAGGGTATGGCCAAGTAAGGGGCATCTGCTGGTGGTGGGCTCCTTTGTCCAAGCAGGCCAGGGGAGCTCACTGCCTGGGAGAGGGTGTGGTGCATCCCTTCTGCCCAGGGGCCCCCAGAGGCTCAGCACACAAACCGACACACCCAGGAGTGCAGCAGGGCACACACCCGGGGACGCAGGGTACACACCTGGGACTGCAGGGCACACACCTGGGCACACAGGGCACGCACCTGGAATGACCCTCTACCGCTGCCCTGGGGTGGGCAGTTTGTCTTTCTGGAGCCTCTTTTGCTGAGTGATTTTGCTTCTGTACACAGATGAGCACGGCAGTGCAGCTGGGAAGGGGTATGACGGTTTGCTTCCAGGGGGGTCAGACTCACCCCAGAAACTGTGGGGCAGGAAGGCAGCGGGGGCAGGGGTTGGCCTCCACCTGAGAGGGGAGCGGAGCCACAGCCTCCTGCACTGGGCAGGTGTTTTAGTCCATTTCGAGTTGCTATAACAGAATTACCTGAGACTGGGTAATTTATAAAGAACAGAGGTTTATTTGGCTTACGATTCTGGGACAGCCGCATCTGGCACGGGCCTCAGGCTGCTTCTACTCGTGGTGGAAAGTGGCAGGAAGCAGCGGGTACAAGCAGATCACATGGTGAGAGGAAGCAAGAGAGACAGAGAGAGGAGGTGCCAGGGTCTTTTTAAGCAACGAGCTCTCGCGGGAACTAATAGAGCCAGAGCTCACTCATTAATCCCCCCTCCCCCAGGGAGAGTATTAATCCATTCATGAGGGATCCGTCCCCATGACTCAATCAGTTTCCAGCACTGCCATGTTGGGGCTCAGATTTCCACAGGAGCTTTAGGGGGACAACACATCCAGACTCCATCAGCAGAGGTGGGAGGGCCCAGCCTGCCAGTGCTGTTGGTCTAGGCACCTGCACGTTCCAGGAAACCATGGCTGGCAGCCTCAACACCTTTCTAAATTAAACTTATTCTCATTACTGTCATTATGTAAAGAGCACGTGGACTTAATGAAGTGACTTGAAAGGCAGGAAAGAGCGTGGGGCACCCGTGCTCCTGCAGCCACCTGGCTGCACCCGCGCTTCTCACCTGCCCTGAGCGGGCGTCTGCTTCTCCACGGAACAATCTCCACACGGTGGCATGTAAGGCCTAACTTGTTACTTTTGTTTAAGAAACTCTCTTTTACACTTTATCAAGGTAATACCATTCGGGGCAAAACAGAACAAAGTAAGCAGCCAGGACGGGGCGGCTGGACCTGCGGGGCTGCAGGGGAGGCCAGCCGCCCGCTCATGCGCTGGAGCCGCGCTGCCCGCCTCTGCAGCCCCCGACGGCGCCCCCGAACCCATCTGCCTCAGCGTCCCTCCCACCACAGCCTTGGTCCCAGGGGGCCTTTGCTGTTCAAGTGGATGTGCCTCTGGCACCACACAGTCTTCCGAGGCCCATCTCTGAGCAGATACTTCGTGCAAAACCACCAGCCGGGCAGGGCCCCAGAACAGCGCCCAGCAGAGGGCAGTGCATGTGGCACCCCTGCTGCCACAGAGGGCCTCGGGGGCCAGGCTCGAGCTTAAAGGGATTCTGCGGTTCCGCACTCCAGAAATCTGCCCTGTCCGCAGCTCTCCCCGGCCTCCCACACCCTCGTCCCCTCTGTCTAGGTGGCAGCTATGGCCCCACGGCCCAGTCCGGCCGCGTCCCCTGCATGCGGACCCTCCCATGATGGCCCCCGCTCCGCTCAGGCCATCTCTTCCTCTGGTCCGAGGCTACCCACTCGGGGGCCTCAATCTCCCCCTCCGTGCCCGATGTCGCACCCCGTGTTTGTTCAGCGCCACCCCTGAGGGCAGAGTGCTCCCCGTCTTGCTCGATCCTTGTCACGCTTTGATCCACCGTGTGGGCCGGTCTCCAGGCTCACAGAACATGTGGCACGAGCCGGCAGGCCCAGCTCCGCGACTGCCCTGCCACTGCCTGGCTGTCCCGCCCTTCGCTGCAAGCTGCTTCCTCGTGGCAAAGTTGGACGCCCCCGCAAGCAGTTTCCTCACCAAACCCACTGTGGCTTCCAGTCACTTCTCAGCACGTTCTCCTCTCAGACGTCCGTCCGAGTGCTGAAGAGGGCCCATGGCAGATGCGCAGCCAGGCCCATGAGGGCTCCTGTTTCAGACAGAGAACTGGTGTCAGCGACAAACTGGACACCTGACCCGAGCCTGCCCACCCCTGCGGTCCTCCAAGAGAGCTGTCCCAGGATGGCCAGAGCCCCTGCCCCCATGACCCACGGCTGCGGCCCACACCTGTGGGACGCTGAGGAGCCGTGGGTGGCAAGGTGCAGGTCAGGTGCTGTCAAAGCTGCTGACTTCTTCATCCTCCCTGGCTCCTCTCGGCGCCTCCCCGCCCTGAGCTCCATTTGGGATGTCCTGGTGCCTCCAGGAATAGTCTCCCCTCCAGGAGGGCATGACTTTCTCAGCAGCAATCGTACTTTTATTGCCATTGAGGGAATGGGGGGAGGAGAAGTGGGGTGGGACCCTCGTCCCTCGAGAGCCCTTGGCCCGGTGACTGAGCCTCGTTCGGGTCCCTCTGGCTGCTCGGGGAGTCTGTATGATCCCGAGTCAGCAGGAGCCACCTGCCGGAGCCCCACATGATGGCGGGGGCCACACTCGGGCCATGACTAGTGCGGAGACGTGAAGGGCTTTCAGTGAATTTCGGGTCACGTGGTCAGCTCGCTGTCCTCGGTGCTGACTCTGCTGTGGAATTGTGTCCTGAGGAGCCCCTCATCCTCCCTGAGGTTCCGGGCGCCCGCTCCGGGGAGAGGCTGTGAGGCCGTCAGGTCTGGAGCCCACGATCTGATCCGGCCCGAGCCTTTGCCCTGGGCCAGACCTCACTCGGGGGGGCCGCGTCCACAGGGGACAGGGAGGGGGCCCTGGCCTGGCCTGTGCTGCTAGACCTGATAGAGACACGTCTGGCCTCCATCTTCCCAGCCCCAAGGGGGCGGCCGCCTGCCTCGAGAACCAGCAAAGTCCAGAGGGCGCCCCGTGGCCCCCGGGAAGGGTGTGGTCCCCAGAGCTGCAGAGCAGGCTGGCCCAGGGAGGGGGCAGTGGTGCCATGCTGGGGGGTCCGGGGGGCCCAGGCAGGGCCTGCTGTTGCCGGGTCAGACCCTGCACCTCCCTGGCCAGGCCCACAGGTGTCCAGCTCAGCTCCCGCCCTTGCTCTGCTCCTGCAGACAGTTCTGACCAGTTCAGGGAAGGGTCCTTGACCCACCGACTGGGCAGCAGCGGGCAGGGCCTTTCTGGGTCCAGCAGCCGGACAAACACTCACCTCCAGGACATTTGCCTCCAAGGATGTGACGTGTGCATGCCACGTCTCCTGTCCTGCAGCCAGGACAGCCAGGCACACAGCCTGGGGAGGTGGTGGCTGAAAGAAATGACCCCTTTCTTCTCTCCTTCCTCCCCCAGGAACATGGCTGACAGCAAGGCCAAGCCCGCCAAAGCCGCCAACAGGACACCGCCCAAGTCCCCAGGGGACCCCGCGAAGGACAAGGCGGCCAAGAGGCTGTCCCTGGAGTCAGAGGGGGCCAACGAGGGGGCGGCCGCAGCGGCGCCTGAGCTCAGTGCCCTGGAGGAGGCCTTCCGGCGGTTTGCGGTGCATGGGGACACCAGGGCCACCGGGAGGGAGATGCACGGCAAGAACTGGTCGAAGCTGTGCAAGGACTGCCAGGTGATCGACGGCAAGAACGTGACCGTCACCGATGTGGACATCGTCTTCAGCAAGATCAAGTGAGTGTGCGGCTGGCCCCGGGTGGCCTCTCCGGAGAGTCTGCGGTTCTGTGTCCTCTGGTGGGCGGTGGGGAGGCTGACGAGGTGCTGCCTTCAGACCCTGCCTGCCCCACAATGAGGGGCCAAGGGAATGAGACGCACCATGTCTGGGCAGCCGGGGACAGCGGCCTTCCTGAAGTGCGTCTGGACCTGTGCGCCATCCTGAGCCACAGTCCCGCCCTTGGCACCACCAGCCCTGCAGCCCAGTGGGGTTTCGACCTTGGAAGTAGCCTGTCCCTGGGGTGACTGGCCATACCCCCAGCCCCTTCTGGGTTTCTCTCCACTTCTGACTTGGAAAACTTTCATGTGTGTAGAAAAGTTGAAATAATAGAACAGAGAGCGCTGCACACCCATCTGTAGAGTCAGTGACCATGGCAACGTGCCTGCCTGAGTCCATTTCTGCTACTTATAGCAAAATACATGGAACTGGGTGATTTATAAGAAAATGAAATGTACTGCTTACGGTTTATGAGGCTGGAAAGTCCAGAGTCCACCTGGTGGTGGTGACAGTGACCCAGAGGTCTCACATTGGAAGATGGTGGAGCAGAGAATAGAGAGACAGACTCTCTTCTTTTAAAGCCCTCAGAACCACACCCCTGACCATCACTTTTAATCCATTCACTACTGCACAGTCCTACAATCCAATCACCTCTTCAAGGCTCCACCTTTCAATTATTATAATAGGATTTCCCACCCTCTTAACAGTCAAGTGGGGGCAAGTTTCTAATACATAAAACTTGGGGGACACAAGTCAAGCTTCAGTGAGTTTTGAGGGACATAATCTAATCCATTACAGTGCCCTTTATCTGTGGGTGTGCATGTGTCTGCTTGTGAATGTTCCTGTACCACGCACGCACACAGGCACACACATACTCATGCATGTACTTGTGTGCGTTCCTTATGTAACATGTGTGCATGTCATGTGTGTTCCTGCATGGTGCATGTGTGTGCATTGTGTGTCTGCTTGTGCATGTTCCTGTACTGTGCACGTACACATGTGCATGCATACTTGTGCACACACATGTTTCCTTATGTCGTGTGTGCACGTGTCATGTGTGTTCTGTGTGGTGCATGTGTGTGCATTGTGTGTCTGCTTGTGCGTGTTCCTGTACTGTGCACATACACGTGTGCATGCATACTCCTGCATGCACTTGTGTGTGTTCCTTGTGTCATGTGTGTGCCATGTCATGTGTGTTCCTGTGTGGTGCATGTGTGTGCATGGTGTGTCTGCTTGTGCATGTTCTGGTGCATGCACATACACATGTGTGCACACATACTTGTGCAGGCACGTGCGTGTGTTCCTTGTGTCGTGTTTGTGTGCATACGTGTCTTTTTTCTTGGACACTGGCAAGCACGGTGAGGTGCCCTATGCCCCTTTGTGCTCCATGGACTGTCTCTCAAGCACAAGGTCATTTTCCTGCTGCCACAATCTACAGCCACACCTGAGAAAAGCAGCAGCTTCCCCCAAGGCCACCTGCCATCTGGCCCCAGCCAGGTCACCCTGTGGATGGAGGATGGCTGTACTTCCACCATTTTTGCCCCATGTGCACTTGCATCTTAGTCACAGGTCTTTGAGCCTTGCCACTCTCTTCTCAAGGTTCCTGCCACCTTCCCTCCTGACAGCCTCACTCTGGAAGGACGGGGACGTCGGTCAGGCATCCCATCCTGCAGGGTCTTGTCGTCAGTTTCCGTGGTGCTGTTTGCCCAGCGTCATGCTGTCCTCTGGGTCTGGGTGGGTGATGTGCTCTTCATGGCTGTGGCTTTCTGTCACCACGTTACTGTGGGAAGATGTTGTCAGGGTGTTTCTGGGTGCGGTGAGGTCTCCCTGACTCCTCGTGTGCACCGTTGGCGCCTGTGCCTGTGCTGGATGCCAAGCTGAGGCTGAGGGGCAGTCGTCACTGCTGGTCACCACAGAGCTATGTGCCGACTCTCTCAGGGAGACCCCAGCTCACTGGGGACAGTGTTCCTCTGGGGGATGGGAGGGGTCACTGGGCAGCTGGGCAGGGCAGGGTGGAGGTGGTCCCACAGGTGGCCCCGTAACGGGAGCTGGAGGCTGGCGCTGGCTGGCGGAGGGGCCTCAGCCTTCCTGCCCCCATGGGAAGAAGTGGAATCTGGTTGGAATTTAGCACAGATGGGCTGCACCACAGCTGCAGGATTCAGGGTCCTGCTGGGCTTCCTGCTCCAGTTTGAGCCAGTCCCTTCTCAAGGCCCCAGCTGGAGGAGCAGCAGGGACGAGGCTGTAGAGCCCGAGGTCGTGGGCCCAGGGAAAGGGGTCCCTCTGAGGTTACCTGGCCCCACACCTCCCGTGTTGGGCCCAGCCGTCCCTGCCCATCCGGGGCAGGCACCAACTTCTCTGTCTCTGCAGAGGGGCAGGCAGGCACCCTCAGGCCTCCACAGTCCTCAGACAAACTGTTGCAGTGTGTACAGATGTGTGTGAGGGCGTTTTGGTATCGGAAAGTTGTGCCAGAAGGGCTGTGAAACCCGCCCACTGGGTCCCTGAATCCTGACCCTCCCTGTGCCGACTGACTGCCTTTGGGCTCCCCTCTGGAGGGGACGCGTGGGGCAGTTTGGGCCTGAATGTCCTATTTATTCCACCACCTTGCGGCCTCCGCTCCTGGTCCACGAGAAGCTGGAAACAAGCCTGGGTCACGTGGCCCAGACAGCCATGGGGACAGTGTAGACAAGGTAGCCCCTGCCCCCAAGGCAAGCAGGCCTCATTTCTGCCCTGTCTGCGCTCAGCCCACCTGACACCCTCCTCTGTGACTTCTCAGACCTCAGTTTCCTCCCTGGGTTCGGCCATCTGGGGCCAAGACGTGAGAGAGGTCGAGGCTGCACCCCGAGCTGTTCTGTCGATCTGCCAGGCTGCTGTCCCTGAGTCTCTGGGCTCACCCCTACCCTTCCCACCCCAGCCAGCCTGGCCTGCAGCTGCCGTCCAACTGGTGGTCAGAGTGCAGCCTGGCCAGGCCTGCCCGTTCCTTGTCCTTGAGCTTGTTGGGACCCTGACTTCTGCTCTGGCGTGGGTCTCACCTCCTCACAGAGGCCCAGCCGACCCTTCACCAGCACCAGGCCCTGGCAGCTCCCAGCCCTGCCTGGGCATGTGTCTGGGGACACAGCTGCAGCTCCTCTGTGGCCTGACCAGGGATCTCAGTGCTTGCTATCATTGTGTCCCTTGGGATGGGGACCAAGGTGGCCAACCCCTGGCTTGGGCAGGCATCTCAGGCTCACCACGTGGTCCACGTGCAGCCTTGTCCTTAAACAGCTGGCTTTGCCATGTGGGCCTGAGTGAACAGCTGGCAGCCACAGGCTGACCCTCGCCCTGGTGCCCAGATCTGGCTCAGCCAAGTGGATGTGTCCAGGGCACCAACTCGGGGAGGAAAGCTAGGTCAGCTGCATTTACCATGGTGGCGGCAGGTGAGGCAGATGCTCGCTATTGCACCTCTGCTGCTGCAGGTGTCCTTGCTGGGGGAGGGGGGGGCAGCACCCTTGCTGATCTCAGTCCCGTGCTCTTCCTAGGCACGGCCTCTGAGCCGTCTGGTGTTGGTCTTGATAAACCCAGAGTGTCTGGGATAGACAGGAGCAGACCCAAGAGCAAAGGGGCATGCCGAGCTGCACCCTGTGGAAGCTTCCAGAAGGCTGAACAGGAGGCGAAAACAAGCAGCCTTTCCAGGGCCAGTCTCCCACCAGGGAGGGCCCCGAATTCCACAGCCTTGGCACTGGCCCAGATGCTACCACATGCAGTGCCAGGGGCACAGCTCCTCCTGTAGGAAGTTGCCTTCAAGATGCTGCACATACGCACTTGCTTGCACACACGCATGCACATGTAGCATTCAGGTTGTCACACACTCATTTGTGGGTGGTGCTACTGCAGAGGTCCCAGCACCCTGGTGTCCAGGTTGAGGGACATGAGTCCTCCTGCCCATGGGTGGCACAGGCACTACTCCAGGGAGCCCACAACCACCAGGGGAACCTGTCCCCTGTCCCTGGCCCTGTTCCAAGAAGACAGGACTTCAGCTGCTGGGACACTGGGGCTGAGGCCTGGCCCCAGCTCTGGGGCAAAGCTGGCTTTCCCCTGCAGAGCCCAGAATGCTCGGGGACCTTGGGGTGCCCCTGCCTTGGCTCACCATGGGGTTGAGGTCTGGGGGAATGAGCAGTTGCGACCCAAGCTCAAAGAGGGGTCGAGGTCCTGACAGTCCTGGACAGCCAGGCTGGGGCAGCACTGGAGCTGTTATGTCGGGGGACTTGCTGGTCAAGTGTCCGGGAGGGCGGCAGGTGGGTTGGTACACAGGGCGGCCAGACGGAGAGCCTGGCCTCGGGTGGCTGAGGGATTCTGACCTCCTCTGTCCACCCCAGCGGGGCTTCTGTCCCCTCCTTCCCTCTCCCACCCTCGGACTGTCCTGAGGGTCCCTATTCTGGGGGCGGAGCCCCCTGACCTCCAAGGTGTGCAGGAATAAAGGACCCAAACTCACACCCTAACCCTGGAAGAGAGAGGTAGATGGTGTCCTGGCTGGGGTTGTGGGGTCCCAGGAAGGGCTGGAGAACTGGGGGGAGGAGGGTCACTGTGAGGTGGCTGTTGGGATTGTGTTTGTTTTGCACTTGAGGGTGGGGTGGCCCCTGGCCGAGTGGCGGCAGCAGCTGCAGAAAGGCCTTCCACCCCTCGGAGTGCTGGGACGGGAGGAAGCGGCCTTCGATACCTCCAGAAAGTCGCTGCCTCTGACAGGACTTGGTAAAGAAAAAAGTCCGACTATTTCTGTTTTCGGGGCAGGTTGCCATGGCTCCGTGGGCGTGGCGCCAGCTCGGGTATCTGCAGCCTTTGTTTAGGTCCTTGTCGCCATGGCAGCGCATGCTTGTTTTGATGTTACTATGTGTTAAATGTTAAACAAATTTCTCGTAGCTATATACCGGGTTTTTATTGAAGACTACTGTTAACCCACAGACTCCCCCTCTTGCAAAGAGCTCACGGAGGATGTAAATTAATCAAGACTTGATGTGCAAGGGGGAGGGTGATGGGGGTGCCCTTCAGGGGCTGTGGACATCATGGCTGCTTGCATCTGTGTTTGTGCACACGCATGTGTCTGTGTGTACATGTGTGCCTGTGTGTGTCTGCATGTGCACCTGTGCCTGTGTGTGCATGTGCCTGTGTGCATCTGCATACTCCCGTGTGTCTGTGTGTGCCTGTGCTTGTATGTATACATGTGTCTGCGTGTGCCTGTGTCTGTGTGCCTGTGTGTACCTGCATGGGCCTGTGCCTGCATGTGCACCTGTGTGCATGTGTGTGCCTTCATGTGTGACTTTGTCTGTGTATGTGGTGTCTGCACGTGCCTGCATGTGTCTGTGTGCTCATGCGTGTGGGGCACAGGGGGACGTGCGGGCGTCTTGGGGACTCCTGGGGTCAGGCTGTGCTCACTCGCTTCCTCCCTGCTGTGACCCACATGCTGCCAGCTCCTGGGCAAGGGTCTGCAGGCCTGGCTGCCCGGCCCTCTGGGGGCAGAGGAAGGAAGGCTGGGCCCGGTCTCTGCTCCCAGAGTGGCAGCCTCCCTGGGTCCCTTTGCCGAGTGTGGCGGGTTTTCCAGACTAAATGCACATGTCTCCTGTGGACACCTGTTCAGGGAGCCGGCAATGTGCCGCATGGGGGCCCAGATGCGGTGCTCGAGTTATGGTCTGGGTGCAGGTTAGAAGGCAGCAAGGCCGGTGGCCCACCCCGCGGAGAGCAGGGGGTCCAGAGGCTCCCTGGGGTCGGCCAGCCAGCGCCCAGCGTGGTGAGCTACCAGGTTCGTGCTGCACGTCTCGGCGGGTTCCCGACTCTGGACTCTGGGGCCAACATCGCCCCCTCCCACAAGCAGGATGTAGGCCTGGAGGGAACCCTGGTCAAGCGAGTGGGGGGGTGGCCGCAGGGGTCAGGGGGCACTCTGTGTGGACGTCGTCCGTCCTTCTGGCAGAGTCCCCAGGGTGGCTCCCACTGCCAGCCCAAGGGCCCACCGGCCTCGCTGTGCTGTGTGCCTGGCCCTCCCTGCAGGCGTCGCCCATGCAGGACCAGCGGGTGCTCGCAGCCACTGGGCCCCGCGGCCATTTCTGATTCTGCGGGGCCCTCTAGGGGCCACCTGCAGACATGCAGGGCAACCGCAACTTCTGTGAAGGTCCCTGGGCTAGGCCCCTGTGTCCTCGCCATCGGGGCCTGGTCGGCTCCTGGCGAATCTGGAGCAGTGTGCCAGGCAGGAATGGGGCAATTCGTCGTCACGTTGACGATGGCAGGCTCCATGACGACTCTTCCACGTTACGTGCAGCGGAGGAGGAGGCTGAGCCTTGGGCCCGCGCCCCCCATGGGGTCCCTCTGGGCTCCAAGTCCAACCGAGGGCCACATCCTCATTGCCCACCCCACCCAACCCTGCCTGGGAAAACACACAAAGGCCCAGGGCAAATGTGAAATTAGGAGGAACTTCAGGATAGATTTGTCTCCCACTCGGAAGGAAATGCCTGAATGCTGTGGGTCAGGCAGACCGGGGGACGCTGGCAGCCAGACCTGGGGAACCTGGCCCTGTGGACGTCCCTCCCACCAGCGGAGCCTGAGCGGAGGTTTGGGAAGGGGGTTCTGCTTTCCTGAGATGAGGGGAGAAGCCTCAGAGGCAGCCAGACATCCAGGCCTTTCTAGGCCCCAGGTGTGACGCGGAGGCCACCTTGCCTACCCCGAGGGGCATCCCAAGCACTCTGGCTGGTCGAGTTGCCTGTGAGCGGACCCTGGAGGGCTAGGGAGATGCTGTCCTAGGTTCTCAGTGTCCACTTTGTCTTTGGCATGGACCCCAGGTTTAGGTCCTGCTAGGGCCTGGCGGAGGCAGGGCAGTCAGCAGGGAGAGACCTGGGCAGGAGCAAAAGACCAGTGTCTGTGAGAAAATTGACCAGAGTCACTGGTCCTTCCTTGAGCAGAGCGAGAAGTCGAGCCTCTGGCCCGTGATAGGCAACCAGAGCAGCTCCAAGGTCTGGTGGAAACATGTGGCAGCTCCCGCACCCCATGTCCCAGCCCTCCAGACAGGGCTGCCCCCCAGGCTGCATCCCCACCAGGCAGGAACTTCCTCAGATACCCTACACCCCATGCTGGCCCCACTGGCTGGCATGGGGGCCCTTCCCAGCCCCCTCAGGTCTCAGCCCAAGGGCTGATGGGAATATCCTGGAGGTTCTTGCCCTGGGGGAAACGCAGCACTTCTCACCCTCTTAAGCACAGGGGACGGCTTTTACCCCTCAGACCTCCCTTCGACAGCCCCCCAGCTTTCTGCCCACAGTGGCATCTGGCCAGCTGGGTGCTCTCTGGACAGGTCACTCCAGTGTCCACAGCTTCTGCAGGTGCAAGGACCTCTGGCCTGGCCCCGGTGTACCCAAGAGACTGAGGTGGACCCAGGTTTTGCTTTGGGGCAGAGCAGGAGCCTCCTGAGCAGGTGCTGGCCCCAAGAGTAGAGGGCAGTGCTCTGAGGGCACCTCAGTCCCTGGGACTCCAAAGAAGAGGCTGGCTCTGTGTCAGGAGAGCTGCATGGTGGGATTAAGTGTGTCCAGGGAAGGGCCGACCCCATGGCGCACTCGGGAGAGTGCGGCGCTGGGAGCGCAGCAGTGCTCCTGCCCCGGGTTCGGATCCTATATAAGGACGGCCGGTGTGCTCACTGGCTGAGCGCGGTGCGGCCGGTCACAAAAATGACAAAAAAAAAAAAAAAAAAAAAAGTGTGTCCAGGGAAGAGAAGGCCATTGTCATTCTAGAACTCCCCGGGGACTGCTCCGAGTAGAAAGCACCTGGGTCTCCCAGGGAGAGCTCAGGGCTGACTGGGACACCCTCTCCCCAAGCTCACAGTGGACACTTGGGAACACTGCCCGGCCAGCCACTCTCAGTGCAAGCAGGGCAGGCTTTTGCCCCCAAAGCCCGTGCATCCACCCTGACCTGCATGTGGCCTCTGGTGAGGGAGCCCCAGCCAGCTGTGCCCCCACAGGCTTAGTGACTCACGGTGGTGGTGCCTGGTGCTGAGGCCACCCAGAGAGGGCTGTGTGCCCTGGCGGTTGGCCGCCAGGCCTGGTGTCCACATCCAGCCCGGGCAGGGCCGTGAATAGAACAGGGGCACCTTTGACAGCCTGGGACAAACAGAGGCTCCGCAGGCCTTAGAGATTCAACACACCCGCGAAGCCCAGCAAGGAAGAAAGGCCGCCCACGCCGCCCGCCCCAGGCACTGCTGGGCTGCAGGGCACAGCGCTCCTGTGCTCCGGCCTAGACTGGGGATGCACAGCTCGGCCGCCCGCCATTATCCAGCTCACCTGGCCTCACAGGGAGCGGCTGCTGGGTGTCGAAGCTGAGGGATTCCAGGGGCCGGAACCCAGCTCCCAAACACTGTGTGTCCACCGAATCCTCCAGCCCCTTCTGGGCAGATGGGGTTGGCTCTGCTCCCATGCTCCCTCCAGCTCAAGGCTGAGGCCTCGGCTCTCCTTGAGTTCCTGGGAAGCCTGAGGGTCCAAGCCCTGGGATCCCGTGCACTTGGTGCATTTCCAAGTGGGATGGCTTCTCTGGCCCATTTCTCTTCCTGATAGTGGGGTGTTTGGTCAGAATGTCCCGTCTCCAGGACACATGTGTAAAGCGTGTGAACCCTCCAGGCGCCAGTTAAAATCCAGTGCCTGCCCAGGGGTCTGGGAACCACGTGGCTCCTGCTTCTCGGCCCGGCCATGTGGGGTCCCCCATGCCATGTGCGTGTCACTGGTTCTTTCTCACACTGTGCTGAGCAGTGCCACGGTGTGCATGTATTACAGTGGGCTTACGTGGCCCCTACTGAAGAACATTTGGATGGTTTTTAGGTTTTGGTAATGGATGCTCAGGTACAAGTTTGTGTGTGAGTTCATGTTTGTTTATCATGAGAACCCAAGGATGGGACTGCCGGGCTGTACGGTGGGTGTCTGCCTCCCCGAGACACAGTCGCTCACCGGCAGGAGGGAGCGCTGCCCCTGCCCCACACCCGCCTCGGCACGCGGTGGTGCCATTTATTCACTGTAATATTTTACCCATCCTAGAGGGTGTGCGCAGCAACCTCATTGTGGTGTTAACTGGAATTTTCTGCATCGTGTATTTTTTTGGTTGGAGGGGCCTTTGTCCCGGCTGTTCCACTAGGATTCCCAGGGACGTGCAGGACCCTTGCAGATCTGAGCCTCACCGGCGCAATCTCTTGTTTTAAACACTGAAAGGCCTCACTAATTTGGATTAGTCAGGGGTTGGGGCAGATCTGATCAAAATAGAAAAATACTTTTAAAAGATGGATCCAGTTTAGAACCTTCTTGAAACCTCCTGAATGACCTATGGTGGGGCAGGGGCAGCAGAGGGTGCCAGGGATCCAAGGTGGTGCCTGGGTGGGAGCCATGGCCTCCCGTTCCACCTGCGACCCCAGCTCGTCCCTGGGCTCCTTCCCCTTCCCGGCCCCTCAGCAGCCCCTCCTGCCCACAGGGGGAAGTCCTGCCGGACCATCACCTTCGAGCAGTTCCAGGAGGCACTCGAGGAGCTCGCCAAGAAGCGCTTCAAGGACAAGAGCAGCGAGGAGGCTGTGCGCGAGGTGCACCGGCTCATCGAGGGCCGCGCGCCCGTCATCTCGGGGGTCACGGTGAGCCCGGGGCCAGGGCCTTGGCAGGGCGGGGCGGGGCCTGCTGGGGTGGGCGGGGCCTGGTACGTGGGGGCAGGGCCTGGTTCATGGGGCAGGGCCTGGGTGAGTGAAGAGGGGCCTGATGCGTGGGGGCGGGGCCTGCTGGGGTGGGCGGGGCCTGGGCGGGTCGGGGTTGGCGGAGCTGGCGGGGGTGGGGCCTGCAGGGTGGGAGGAGCCTGGACAGCCCCGAGCCCTCGGGAAGGTGCGGTTCGGGGTTTGCTCCGATAGGGACAACTGCAGAAAGATGAGGCGGATTTGGAGACTTGGCAGAATCGCTGCGCCCGCACGCTCAGGGCCGAGCCGGCAGGTCGGGGTCCTGCCCTGGCCTCCTGCCCCGGCAGCCGCTGACGCACCCTCCTCCCTCCCCGCTGTCCTCTTGCAGAAAGCCATCTCGTCGCCCACCGTGTCTCGGCTCACGGACACGACCAAGTTCACTGGCTCCCACAAGGAGCGCTTCGACCCGTCGGGCAGGGGCAAGGGGAAGGCCGGCCGCGTGGACCTGGTGGACGAGTCGGGCTACGTGCCCGGCTACAAGCATGCGGGCACCTACGATCAGAAGGTGCAGGGGGGCAAGTAGCACCGCGGCGGCGCCGAGCTCTGCGACGCTGCAGGGGTCCTCGCCTCCCATCCCACTTCATTACATTCCTGTGCTCACTCGGGCAGGACTCAGACCGGTGCCTTTAGTAGGGCCGAGGCCCAGGTGGCTGTGGGCAGGACGCCTGGGCCTCCCTCCTGCCCAGGGCACCCTGACACTCTTTCTCAGACCCCGAGTTTGGGCCCCAAATCACTGACCCTTTCTAACACACCTGCCTCGTCCTAAGCTGGAAGTGGATGGCCGTTTCCAAGTGTCTCTGGGGATCGACCACACTGGCTGCCTGGTTTGCAAGTGAAAGGGGCGTTTTAAAGGAACTGGTGGGTGTGGGGACAAGTGGGATGGATCCTGTCAGAGGCCACACTGACCTCCTGACTGGCAGATACCTTCCAGAAGCTTTGAGGGCAACAGGAGCTAATGCACTAACCAACAACACAAATAAAACGGCATTAACCCTGAGCAGGACTTGGGCAGTGTCTGTGAGGGCCCCCAGGCCTGTCCTGCACACAGTAGACACCACAGGGCCACCTGTGCCGTGCTGGGCACCCAGCACTGTGCAGGTGCGGGGAGGCAGGTCACACAAGCACACGCTTGCACACGCTCATGCCTACATGCACCCACATGCACACATGCCCACACCCACCTACAGACCAGGTCTGTGCTAAGGGGGGTTGTGATAAAAGGAAGGCTGAGGGGACAACAGAAAGCTGCTCAGTTGACCAGAAGGGTGACTTGGAGTGTGAGTTAGGAGGTTTTTAGTTTGCTTTCCTAAGAAGAAACGGCTATTTCCTGAGTGGGTCCAGGAAGATTCGGACTGTCCTGTTCCCGTGAATTACTCTCCACCCGTCCCTGTCTCCAGGTTGGGAGATGAGAGACGCTGACATGAGCAGTGGCTCCACCTGCGTGTGATGGGGGCCTTCTGCCTGGGCATCTCCCGCTTGCTGGTTCACGCTGGTCGCACCCTGCTCTGCTCAGACTTCCCATCACTCGCGCCTGTGTGGTGCCTTCAACTCCCTCCCTGAAGCCTCTGTCATAAATGGCTTTCCCTACCCTCTCCTGATCCCTTGGAGTGCAGGACAAAAAACACCATGAACAGACCTAAGGAAGACCCCCCACAGTGAGTCCTGCATAGTGTGCTGGGGACAGCTGAGTGTACAGGTGTCAGCAGACAGCCTGCCCAGGACCCTTGCTCATCCACACCGCGAGGCGCAGCAGGGCCACCTGTCCTCACATGACTGTTGGCACCTGCGTGAGAACCGGGTGCTCCTGCTGCATCCCAGGGAGGCCCATCAGCGAGGGCACCCACTGTCACAGTGATCCATGGAAACCTGTCCCTTTGCGTGAGAGCAGCCATAGCCTTGCATGTGACCTGCTGTGCCGTGTGTTCTGGATTTCATCTTGGGAAGAGCCCACGGCAGCTTCAAGGAAGTGCCTCCCAAGATCCTGTTTGTTCCTGGCCACAGCCTGACTGTCCAGGGCAGGTGGCACAGGTATACAGCGAGGCCCCCTCCCTCGCTGCCATGGCATGCCAACATGCCTTCTGCCTCCCCTGAGCCCAGAAAGTGCACCCAGTCATGGCCACAGCCCCATGGAAGGCCAGCCACCTGCCTGAGCACAGCAGGAGCCCCAGGGCCAGAGCTCCCAGTGACATGGTCCTCTGAGGGCTGGGGGTCTCAACCAGGCCCCTCAACAGGGAGGCCTCAACTCAAGCATGGTGCTGGCCCGGCAAGCAGCTTCTCTCTGAGGCTCTGGGAGTTCATGGTACCTGGCATTAAAGACTGAGAAATATTGGATCTCAGGCTTTGAGACTCCCTTTTAGGACGTCATTTCGCTGGGCTGGGGAAAGGCAGTCAGGATGTCTGACCCCAGTCCTGGGCTTTTCACTTCCCCCAGGCTGGAGTTTTGTGTGAAACCTAAAGGCAAAAGTAGCATGTGAGAAACATTTGAAAACAATTATAAACATGCAAACTGTTTAATCTGATCACAGCCAAAAAGCCCTTGTGTTCAAAATGCCAAATGACTTTTGTTTGTGGTCACTAAACAGGGCTCCTCCCAGGTCCAGAATCCAGAAACCTGGAAGGACTTCCCCCCCACACAGCCTACCGGGGTTCCTGCCTTCTCTGGCACCCCTGGTCCCAGAGAGGCACTGCCGTGGGCTGCCCGTCTCTGGTCTGAGGCTGCTTTTCTCCTTTTCTTCTGCCCGTGAACCACGCAGTCTCCATCATCACAGCCGAGCTGCACAGAATGGATGAGTCCAGCAGGACCTCAGCTGCTAGAGCCGAATGCACCCAGTCAATGCAGAAGGCAGCGTCCGGACGTTCCCACGCCGTGCATCAGCAGTGGATGCTCCCCTAGGCCCCACTGTCCTCTGCAGGGATGCAGGACACTGAAGAGAGCAGTAACCAATCACCAGGACATTGTCTCCTGTTCATTGAGTTGTCCCAAACGATCTCCAAACCAAGTCCAGGGCCAGTCTGCCCCAGAAGTACACTAGGAAATTGGATCTACTCGGAAGAAACAACACAAAGGCCCGTCCTCAGGGACCACCTAACCTCCTAGGGAGGAGGCACCTGTCACAGACGGTCACCTCAGCCACATGGTCAGCATATTCCTCACAGCAGTTCCTCCCCAGAACTGAATGCAGCAGCCCAGAGCAGCAGGTCCGGGCCTGTGGAGTGCCAGCACCACCCATCTCAGGCCCCCGGAGGTGAGCTCCTTGACAAGAAATGATCCTTTCACTTCAAATCTTTGGGTTTTGTGAATAAAAATTGAGTGCAGTCACCCCGCCTTGTTGGCCCTTCCCGTCCTAGACTGGAGTGACCTTGGGCTCCTGCAGGGAGAGCCCCACGCCCCAGACTCTCCCTCCACACGGCTCCCAGGGGTGGTGCCTGGCCCATGGTATCACGGCAGATAAGCAGTTCTCATTGCATCCCTGCCCATCCCCAACCGGTCCCGAGGTTTCCACAGACACACACGGGCCAGGACAGTATCCTCCTCTAGTCAGATTCAAAGTATAGCTTTGAAAACAACCCTCCCCTCCCATCTATGATACCTAGCAAGAAAGGGGTAGTAAAAATTAAGTCACAAGGACTTAATGGTAACCATTCTATCAGTTTAAAATCGGTGAACTCATCATTCCATCTGTGTGTAGCCTTTGAACACAGAACATCTGCTTGGATTCCAACTGTACTGAACAAAACATACACACACATTTGCCTCAGTTTCTGAATATTGTAAAAGCACGGGCAATGAGTTTGTCTTTGTTGCATGTTTTTATTCAATGCCAGTTAGCTTCTACTAACAGTGGTTAAATAGAAATTAAATGTCTATCTGTGAATAAAAGAAACTGCACAGCATGCAACCCAAGGACACGAGACACATTCTGTTGGGACAAGGCCCCCGGGAGACAAGGGCACCCAGGAGACAGGCACAGGTTCTGTCAGGAGTTGACACCCAGGAGACAGGCACAGGTTCTGTCAGGGAGGACGCCCAGGAGACAGGCACAGGTTCTGTCAGGAGTTGACACCCAGGAGACAGGCACAGGTTCTGTCAGGAGTTGACACCCAGGAGACGGGCACAGGTTCTGTCAGGGAGGACGCCCAGGAGACAGGCACAGGTTCTGTCAGGGAGGACGCCCAGGAGACAGGCACAGGTTCTGTCAGGGAGGACGCCCAGGAGACAGGCACAGGTTCTGTCAGTTGACACCCAGGAGACAGGCACAGGTTCTGTCAGGGAGGACACCCAGGAGACGGGCACAGGTTCTGGTTCTGTCAGGGAGGACACCCAGGAGACGGGCACAGGTTCTGTCAGGAGTTGACACCCAGGAGACAGGCAGAGGTTCTGTCAGGAGTTGACACCCAGGAGACAGGCACAGGTTCTGTCAGGAGTTGACACCCAGGAGACGGGCACAGGTTCTGTCAGGAGTTGACACCCAGGAGACAGGCACAGGTTCTGTCAGGGAGGACACCCAGGAGATGGGCACAGGTTCTGTCAGGAGTTGACACCCAGGAGACAGGCACAGGTTCTGTCAGGGAGGACGCCCAGGAGACAGGCACAGGTTGTCAGGAGTTGACACCCAGGAGACAGGCACAGGTTCTGTCAGTTGACACCCAGGAGACAGGCACAGGTTCTGTCAGGAGTTGACACCCAGGAGACGGGCACAGGTTCTGTCAGGGAGGACGCCCAGGAGACAGGCACAGGTTCTGTCAGGGAGGACACCCAGGAGACAGGCACAGGTTCTGTCAGTTGACACCCAGGAGACAGGCACAGGTTCTGTCAGGGAGGACGCCCAGGAGACAGGTACAGGTTCTGTCAGGAGTTGACACCCAGGAGACAGGCACAGGTTCTGTCAGGAGTTGACACCCAGGAGACAGGCACAGGTTCTGTCAGGAGTTGACACCCAGGAGACAGGCACAGGTTCTGTCAGGGAGGACGCCCAGGAGACGGGCACAGGTTCTGTCAGGAGTTGACACCCAGGAGACGGGCACAGGTTCTGTCAGGGAGGACGCCCAGGAGACGGGCACAGGTTCTGTCAGGGAGGACGCCCAGGAGACGGGCACAGGTTCTGTCAGGGAGGACGTCCAGGAGACGGGCACAGGTTCTGTCAGGGAGGACGCCCAGGAGACGGGCACAGGTTCTGTCAGGAGTTGACACCCAGGAGACGGGCACAGGTTCCGTCAGGGAGGACGCCCAGGAGACGGGCACAGGTTCTGTCAGGGAGGACACCCAGGAGACAGGCACAGGTTCTGTCAGGGAGGACGCCCAGGAGACAAGCACAGGTTCTGTCAGGGAGGACAGTGGTGATGGTACCTAAGCATCAGGAGAGAAGGGTAGGAGTGTTTGAGATCATTGCTTGAGATCACAATACTTATTTATTTCTATTTAATGCTATAGGATAAGCAACTAGGTAGAGGTCAATAACAGCTTTAAAGTTCAAATTATATGTTTAAAGTATTATAGCAAAAAACATATTTTTATTAGACTATTTTACACCTTTTAATATCCCCAGTCTTAAATTTAGGGGCAGATAAGTATTACAGCAGATGCCAGTATTTGAGAAAAGATACATGTAGGAGTTCAATTGCATAGTTCCCTTTCACCTCCCCACCTCTGCGTGCCAGTGGCTGACAGATCAGGGCAGGCCATGGGCAGCCCAGGATATGGGCTCACTCCCTCCCTCCCCACAGCTCTGGGCTGCTACAGCCACCTGTTTTTGTGGATAAAGTTTTATTGGCACATGGGCACACCGTTTACATATTGTCTGTAACTGCTTTTGCACAAAAACTGGAGTGGGAGGAGTTGAGACAGGGATGCCATGGCCCTCAACACCTAAAATATTTTTAATTTATCCCTTTATGGAAAAGTCCTGCTCATTTCCTCCTGCAGGTGACTGTACATGTCCTGTAGCACATGCCACATGGGGACACCTGGTTGTCGCCTGTTTAATACAGCACAGGTTGACAATTCAACTGTACTGTGAAGTTATCCATAGGCTAGAATGTCCTTCAGACACTGAACCTGAATATCCTTCTCCACTGACTTATTCCTGAACACTGTGTGAACTCTGGTGGGTCAGGGATGTAGCCTTTGTCCACAGATGTGTGGTGGGGAGTCATGACAGGCACTTTGAGATGCTTCAGTTAAGTCTCTTCCTTTACACCTCTTAAAAAACTAAACCAAGCCAAACAACAAAGGAAACCTGCACAACTTAAAAGAAACTTGAAAGGGATAAAATACTACTAGTTTGTACTAAGTTTTTTTCAAGAAAGGGAAACAAATTTATATATATATATATATATATATGCAATATATTTTTACACTGTTTTATTAATGTTAGGGGGTATTGAGCGTATCACTTTATTAGCGCAATAGGTAATGTCAATGTCATGGGTGTTCCGACTCAGAGAGGCACTTCTGCTGATGTCTAAACCACACTCACCAGGAACGTCCGTGGGGTCAGGGAGGCCCTGCTGCCCCTCCCAAGAGCGCGGTGTCACCTGCTGGACTTGCTGTCAAAGCCTAGCTTGCAAACCTTCAGTGAAAGAGCTCGTGTCTGCATATCGCTCCTTGTGTATTTCATGTTGTTAACATTGTGTGTCAAGTTGGTAAAATGATGAATAAAGATGTTAAAATGTGCACTTCTCCGTTTCCTCAAAGTGTGTGCTGTCTGTACTGGCAGTCACACCCTCTGGCCAGCTGGGCCTTGGCCCTCACGGGCACTCACATATAGCACGGTACACATCCTGGGAGGGCTGCAGGAGGGAGTGAGTGGGGTGCCTCCTCTCAGCTGGGGCTCACAGGGCCGAGGGCCTCATGTCACCTTCACCCAAGGGAGCGTGAGCATTTCGTTCCCTTGCTTAGACAAGATGACCATTGACCCGACCTTGGGAGGAGCAGGTGGGCCAGCCATCTGTAAGGTTCAAGGCCTGGTCTAGCTCTGGTGCAGTTCTAGGGTGGGGTCTAGATTCAAGGGGACTGGACATAAATTGCACTTTAAACAACCACAGCAGCCCCAAAGACAGGAATGATGTTATCAACAAGCAGCCATAAAATAAATGCCAAGCTGAAATGCTAGCCCAGGTGAAACAGTTTTCCAAAATGAGGATAAAATAAAAGAATTTTTAGACAACAGAGAATTTGCCAGCAGCAGACATTAAAAAAAATTCTAAATGCAGAAAGAAAGTGATCACAAATGGAAGGTCTAGGACATGGAGAATGAAAGTGAAGCAGAGAAGAAATATGTAAGTAACTCCAATTAATACTGACTATGAAGTACTTTCTGTGAAATTAAAAACAAAATACTTGGAAACTATCACATGTAAGTCAGAAGGGGAGCACAGGGAATTAAATGTTTACAGCCCTTGTATAATTTCAGAGGTGGTTAGAAGTACTTACTAAATAAACATACACATTGTAATAAAAGAACAGAAACAAGAGTACGTACCTTCCTTCCAAATTAGTAGAGGTGAAAATGTTAAGCGATAAAAGATAACCTAAAAACAGCAGTAGTGGAGAGGGGAAAATCATGGCATAGAACAAACAGCGCAAGATGAGACAGCAGCTTTAAACTAAAAGTGTATCGATTACACTGGTAGATAAAGCAAGAGAGAAAAACGCAGAACAAGAAAATTGATAAAATAACATTTTTTTAACCCAAATATGTTAGTAATTTCAGCATGGCTAAAAATATAAAGAAGGCCTCTGGCTCACTTGGGAGAGTGCGGTGCTCATAACACCAAGACCACGGGTTTGGATCCCTGTATAGGGATGGCAGAGCATGGTGCTGACAACACCAAGCCAAAGGTTAAGATCCCCTTACCAGTCATCTTTAAAAAAAATAAAAATAAAAAAATAAAAAACAAAAATACAAAGAGCAGAAATTGAAATAAAAAGGAAATGGAGACAAAGGTTGGTTTTTTAAAAGGACTGGTAAACTTGGCAAATTTTGGTGAAATTGACCAATAAAGAGGGAAAGTCCAAACCACCAATATTAAGAATGACAATGGGGAATGAGAACAGGGTCCCTGGGAAACAGATGCTGAGGTGGAGTTAGTATTTCAAGTAATGCTCATGAACAATAAAGGGGAGGCAGTAAGATGGCAGAGAAGACTTCAGACCACAATGCAGATCTGACAAAGTTTCGGCCAGCCCTACGGGATGCTCTGGAGATCGCCCATTAGAGAGAGGCCAGGCCCCTGATGCGCTGCATGCTGGACACTGGCCTGGGATGAGTGTGTCCTCATCTTGAAAGCTGAGGCAGAGCTTAATGGCAGGAGCAGCTGGAGGTCTCCTCACCTGCACTCCTTGCCCCTGGACAGCAAGGTCTTGCTGGATCAGATGCAACTGTCCCTACCTCTCTGCCACAGGGACACAATTTCAAATGCTGAAGCCATTAAAATGTCATTAAAAGATTATAAGTGTAATGCCAAAAAATTTGAAAATGAAGGCAATACAGACCAATTCCTAGAGATATGTAACTTGCAAAAACTAACTCCAGGAGAAACAGAAAGCCTGCATAGTCCTATAGCTTCCGGTAAGTATTTGCCAATTATAATAGAAAACTCCCAAAGCTTCAGTGGCTGGACACACAAAACTGACTTTCCACTCACACAGAGTCCACCTGGGATCAACAAAGGATCTCATCCAACAGAAGAAAAACAAGCTTTCTGATCTTGTGTTGTGAGGCTACCAAGTCACCAAGGGAAAGGAAATCGTCAAAGGGGCCCACCAGCTCTCCTTTGCCCTGGGCCTTAGATGACATACCTCAGTTCTACTCAAAGACTGCTGCTCAGAATTAGTCACACGACCCCAAACCAACCCAAGGGGATGGTAAATGTAGAGGGCCATAAGGATAGTCTGTGAGAACAGGCTCTGCCACGTCCTGTAACGATTAATTAAACTGAATCAGTAGTCAAAAATCTCCCCACAAAGAGAGTTCTAGGTACATATGACTTCACCAGCAAGTTCCAGCAAACATTCAGGGAAGAAATAATTGCAATCTTAAATCAATTCCCCTAGAGCATCAAGGACTGCACAGTTCGATCCATTTATTGATAGTGTAATGATGCAAATCCTGGCAAGAACTGGATTAGAAGGGAAAATCAGTCAGTACCACCCATGAAGAAAGACACTAATTATTACTACAGCAGGTGATTCCAAAGTGCTTCCTAGGTGTCTAGGACTTACTGTCCTAGAATTTTATTTATAATAACTCATTTAATCTTCACAACAACCCTAGGAGGCAGGCGCTATTACTCCATCTTATAAACGAGGAAATCAGGGTCCAGAGAATTGAAGTAATTGCCCAAAGTTAGACAGTAAGTGGTACAGCTAGAATACAATATTCCAAAAAAAATTTTTTTTAAATTTTTTTATTGAAACATATCATACATATTCGTGGGGTACAGAGTTGACTATCAGTATGCCTGTACAATATGTGATGATCAAATCAGGATAGTTGGCATATTCTTCATAACAAAATGTAAAATGTAGTTGTTTTTTTGTTTTGTTTTTTTGCCACAAAACAAGTCAATACATTTAAAAAGACTAAGATTAAGAAAATATGTTCTCTGACCACAGTCACAGAAGGAAATTTAGAAAATTCACAAATGTGGTGAACTCCTGTAGCTTTTGTTTGCCTGGAAAGTACACTATTTTCCCCTCATTTCTGAATGATAGCTTCGCTGGGTATAGTATTTTTGGCCGGCAGCTTTTTTTCTTTTAGTATTTTGAATATATCATCCCATTTTCTTCCGGCCTGTAGAGTTTCTGTTGAGAAGTCTGCTGTTAGTCTGATGGGGACTCCCTTATAGCTGACTTGACCCTTTTGCTTCTTTTAAGATCCTCTCTTTGTCTCTGAGTTCTGCTAGTTTGACTATAATGTATCTTGGAGAGGACATTTTTGGATTGAATCTGTTTGGGAATCTTCAAAGGTCTATGTCTCTCCCTATACCTGGGAAGTTTTCCATTATAATTTAGTTGAATAGGTTTTCCATGCCTTTTCCTTTCTCCTCCCCTTCTGGAACACGCATGATTTGAATGTTTGTGCACAAGAGGTTGTCTGCCAGCTCTCTTAGAGTTTTGTATTTCTAGCATCTCTTTGTTGATGTCAGGTCACATGGTAGAGCACTTGCTTCTTCTATTACTCTGGATGGGCTTTGAGGAGAGAGATGTCCTCTTCTTTTTCTGGTCTTTGCTGGTGACTCTCCTTGTGTCAATGCAGTCAAGTCTCTGGTGGGCCACCTGCACGGTGGCTATGGCTACTGCTGTGGCATCAAGCTGCTTTTGTGGCAACCATTCCTTTGGTGGTGGCTGTGGTGAGCCACCCACATGGAAGTGGTGTTTTCAGTGTTGCTCACTTGCCTGCTTCCAGGCAGAAGGGCTGGCTGCCCTCAGCTCCTGCCTAGGACCCCGGGTGTGCTCGCTTGCCTGCTTCCACATGGGGAGTGCTGCCCTCAGCTCCTGTCTAGGACCCCGGGTGTGCTCTCTTGCCTGCTTCCACGTGGGGAGTGCTGCCCTCAGCTCCTGTCTAGGACCCCCGGTGTGCTCTCTTGCCTGCTTCCAGGCAGAAGGGCTGGCTGCCCTCAGCTCCTGCCTAGGACCCTGGGTGTGCTCGCTTGCCTGCTTCCACATGGGGAGTGCTGCCCTCAGCTCCTGCCTAGGACCCCGGGTGTGCTCTCTTGCCTGCTTCCAGGCAGAAGGGCTGGCTGCCCTCAGCTCCTGCCTAGGACCCCAGGCGCTGCTCTCTTACCTGCTTCCAGGTAGAGGGGTCAGGCTCCCTAAACAAAATACTAATAAACCAAATACAACAATATGCATGGAAATAAATATCCATCACTAAGTTGTGTTTATCCCAGAAATTCAAGGTTCTTTTTATAATAGCAAATTATGGTAATTAACCACATTAATAGATGAAAAGAGAAGAATCATAGTCATCTCAATAGTTGCAGAAATGTCTGATAAAATTCACCCATTAATGATGAAAAATTCTTAGCAAATTAACAATAAATGGGGCCTCTTTAACATAGTAAAGGCAATCTGCAAAAATCCTATTGCAAATGTAGTGGTGAGATGGTGAGAGCACTCTTTTAATATCAGGAACAAGATGAAGATGCCCTGCTCTATCACCACTTTCAATTAACATCATACTAGAGATTCAAATTAGCACAGAAAAGGAAAAGCAAAACAAAGGAAAAATATAAAGTAAAAATCCAGAGTAAAAAGAATGGAAAAGAAAACATTACGCACAGAAAACATGACCGTGTGCCTAGAAATGCTAAAATAGGTGCGGGTAAATTACTAAAACTACAATAATGCTGGACATAAACATAATAAATGAAAATTGATTGAATTTCCATATAATAGCAACAAATAATTAGAAAAATGAAATCCAAACAAATTTTTAAGAACAGCATCACAAAATAAGAAGATCCTTGGAATAAATATAACAGAAGTTATACAAGACCTCTATGGAGAAAGTATAAAGTTGTATTTATATACATTAAAGGAGACCTAATAAACAGAGAGAGGTGCCATATTCATGGTTTGTAAGACCCAGTATTATAGATATTTCAATGCTAGATTCAATGCGATCCCAACTTAACCAGCTAGTTCTAAAACTCGTGAAATGCAAAGGGTAAAAAATAGCCAAGACATCCTGAACACACAATGGGAGGATCTGTGTGAGGCTGTGGTGCTGCACAGCAATGGACAAGGAGACCAGTGGGAAGGAGCAGACACCCAGAAAGATGCATAGCATTTACTACAAGGGCGTCCTTCCAGTGAATGGGGCTGGACACCTGGACTTACCTATGAAAAACAGTAAAACTGGATCTTTAATCAGTTACAAGTAGAATACATATACAGAATCCAAAATAGACAAAACTGTAAGATCTTTTGGAAGAGAACACAGCAGAGTATCTTCATGGTCATGAAAAGGAAAAGATTTTTTTTTTTTCTCCTGTGACCAGGAAAAGATTTTTTTAAATTAGGATTCAAAATGCTTTAATCATAAAAAAAGATTGATACCTAGACCATATCAAAGTTTAAAATTTCCCTTAACCAAAAGATGCCATTAAAAAGTGAAAAGACAACAAAAAGCTATTTGCAGATGTGACCCACAAAGCACTACTATTCTCAATTATAAATAACTCCTGCAAATAAATAAGAGTCGGACTATCCAATAGAAAAATTGGGAAAAGACGTCAACAGGCACTTTACAAAAAGGAAACCCAAATGATCAATAAACATGAGAAAAGGTGCTAACGGGAGAGGCAATCTAAAACAACTGAAAGCATGCTATGTGCCCTCTAGAATGAAAACATGAAAAACTTTGACAATAATGCTGAAGACATGGGCCAATAGACATTATCACACATGACTAGTGCTAGTGTGAGCTGGTATCACTCGCTTTGGAAAACAGTTTGGAATTATCCTGTAAAGCTATGTTAAGTATATGGTAAAGGTTAAAGGACATGAACATAATGGGAAATAAAACTCTCATAAAAAAAAACCAAATAGAATTTTAGAACTAAAAATATATTTAATTTCTGATATTAAAAATTTGCACTACAGGCTTACCATCAGAATAGGCATTCAAAGGAAAAGATCCGTAAACTCTGCAACAAGGCAAGAGACAATTCAACGTGATCAAAGTATGACAAACACAAGTCGAGTTTAGTGACCTGGGGAGGATAGTGTGGAGGCCTAGGAGGAGTGGGGGAGAAGGAACGAGAAAGAGAGTGGATCAGATAAGAAATCTGAAGAAATAGTGGCTGAAACTTTTCCAAATTTAATGAAAAACATAAACTCACAGGTTCAGGAAGTTCCATGAAACCTAAACAAGATAAACCTGAAGAAACAGTATGGTGAACATTTCCTACAAGCTTAAAATGGCTTAATATTAAAATCGTTTAATTATTTTAAATAAATAAATGATCTGATGATAAAAGAACCCCACCCCCCCACCATGCCAAAAATAGATTTGGTATGACACATTTTCCTGCTGTTATGAAAACTGTCTGGCACAACCATAACCAGACAGAAGCGGCAGAAAAGGCAACCTGAAGACCAGTGATTCCTCTGATGAAGGAGAGAGAGCTGAGTCCCATCTCTGATTTCCTCAGTGATGTAATCCTAACACACGCATGCACGTGCACACACACACACACACACACACACACACACACACACACACACACACACACACACACACACAGCTAGTACACAGCATTTTCTTCTTAGGCTTACTCATTCTTCCTAAATCAATTAAATATTGATTTAGAAAATTATCTTGTTTTACCAATTAAAGCAAGTATTATATAAGATATGAAGTTTCTAAACTAAAAAATCTAGTTTTATGTCTTACTATGACATAATTTTCAGAAATATACTGCAAACAAGTGAGAGGTAGGGCTTGGGTAGACATTTTCACTGTGATTTGATAATATCATAAAACACTATTTTTAAATGTTTTCCACATCTGCAAGTACTATATTTATTAAGTCTTGGAACTTCTTTTATTCCTGCTCACCTACCATAGTGTGTAGCTTGTTTTGTAAAAGAATTCAATGAGAAATTCAGTTATAAAGAGCCATTTAAAAAGTTAACTTTTCACAATACATTGGTTCATCAAATAAAGACTGCTTGTTACATGAAAAATTATTTTATCATACATAGAGCTCTCTTTCACAGTAGGCAGAAAAACACTGCATTTACTTCATCTCAGGATATTTGATGAAAAAGTAATTGTCTATTTGTCTCAAAATATGTGAATGTGTTCTATCTCAAAACTTGCAAAGGGCTTAGATTAATCCTATCATTTTAGGATGCTTTAGAAAACTCAGCTATGAGCCCTGAATACATCTCACATATCATAATTACAAACAGAAGAGATAACTCTCACCAGCAGATACACAGTTAAAGAAACACAAAGGTGCAAATGGCTTCTTCGCAGGAGTCAACAGGCCTGAGGGCCACCGCAGCTGGTGCTGCAGTGCGGAAACAGGGCCACGGTCTTCTTGAGCTCCTGGTAGCTCCAGTGCATCTGCTCCACCTCAGCCCTGTGCAGTGCCCGCGCTTGGCTCAGCTCCTGCAGGAGGTGCTCGTTGGTGCTGACCAGGGAGCTGGAGAACAACAGGGAGGTGGCCACTCGACTCTCCCCAACACATGGCTCTGCCCATCTCCTAGCCACCCTGACCCCACAGTTGGGCCAGGGTCTTCCCACCACCTAGCGATGCGCAGGTTCACTACCTGTCCCTCGGCCCCAGCTGCACCGCACGTAGGCCTGCTCAGCACCGTGGAGTGAGCAGTGCTCCAAGCGGGCAGGGGAGTGGGGACACCATCCTCGGTTCCAGCAGAGCACTGTCTCGAGAAGACAATGGCAAGCTCATGGCCAGCACAACAATGACCTAATTCTAGATAAGACCCACAGACGAACACATTCTAATTCCCAGTCAAATACAATAATAACTCTGACATAGTAACAGTGCAATAAAAAAGTTCTGACTTTTAATACTATTAGCCATTTTTATTTTAAAAGAGATTTTTTAGAAAAAAAGTATCGTTGCATTTTACCTACTTTGTCATCTCCAAACTGCCCCACTCTACCAGTCCACAATGACTCAGGGCATGTGGGGCATCACAAATATTAAACAAAGCAAGTTCACTGTGCAATTGCTGGCCCTGTTTGCATGGACCACTGAAATAGCTGCTGGTCCGTGGGGGCTCAGACTGGACAGAGTTGGCCTGAACCCCAGGGACAAGAGATTGTCAACTCCACTGTGTGTTAAGACCACAGTACGCAGCCCAGAGTCACTTCCCTGCACCCATGTGTCCCCTCCTCCTCCCCTCTGCTCTTCCCATCTAGTCTCAGCTCAAACTCATCTGTTAGGAGCCCCTTTCCCTCTGTATTATAAGCCCGTGATGGGCCCATGGGGTCTGTTGCCTTTAATCCCTCAAGGGTCAGAGCCTGGTTGCGCCTATGAGCAGACAGCACCCAAGCCGGGCAGAAGACATAGTGGCCTTGGCCTGAGGAAAGTGAGGTGGGGAAGAGGCAGTGAGAGCATGACTGTGGCAGCCTTCCCTGCTGGGGCCACAGGAGCATGACTGGGGCCACAGGACCAGGGCTCACACAGCTGCATCCGCAAAGCCCAGGGTGCCCATCCTCCCTTGTCCTCCCTTTCACGGCCGCTGGTCACCTTCCCCAAGGCCGAACTCCTCTGTGCACACAGCCTCCATCCACTTCCCAACACCTGATTCTTTAAACAGAAGCTGAGGCTCTGCCTTGATAATCCCACACTCCCACTCACGTCCTCACGCCCCCTGCACAGCCAGGGAATAAAGGTGAAATCTCATGTTTCTACGTGACCAGACATGAATGGCGGTGAGGGGAGAGTACAGGCTGCAGGAGCCACATGGCCCATGCCCCTCACAGGTCACCCCTCACAGAATGCTGCAGCAGGAAGGATCTCACTTTCACTGAGAGGGAAGCTCGAGGAAGCTCCATATCAACAGGATGACACATGTGGGTGCTGGAGACTCACCCCCCAGCTGCTCCTCTGTGGCCCCCCAGCCCTCAGCCCTCCCATGGGCTCCCAGCAGGCACCTGTGGCTTTCCTGCAGCATCTGGGTGAGCTCCTGGATCTTGTCGTAGTGTTCCAGGTGCTGCTTTAACTCCACAATCTCTCCAGACAGCCTCTTCACACTTGTTTGAAGTCCTGAAAGAGGAAAAAATGTGGCATTATTTAGTGAAACTCATTCTAGACTCAAACTGAATCTGGGTGATGAGAAAAAGAATATAGCTTAGGAAAGATCAGTTTTCAAAAAAGACTCAAAGACAGCGGTGAATGGGAAAGTCAAGGCTTGATGGAGTTTGGATGTGTTGTCCCCTCCAAAACTCATGTGCAAATTTGATCCTCAATGTGGCAGTATTGGAAACTGATTGAGTCATGGGGGTGGATCCCTCATGAATGGATTAATGCTCTCCCTGGGGGAGGGGGGATTAATGAGTGAATTCTCGCTCTATTAGTTCCCATGAGAACTCGTTGCTTAAAAAGACCCTGGCACCTTCTCTCTCTCTCTTGCTTCCTCTCGCCAGGTGATCTGCTTGCACCTGCCGGCTGCCTGCCACTTTCCTCCATGAGTAGAAGCAGCCTGAGGCCCATGCCAGACACAGCTGTCCCAGAATTGTAAGCCAAATAAACCTCTTTTCCTTATAAATTACCCTTTGCAACACAAAACAGACTAAAACAAGGCCCCAGTCTACATGCCCAATTGCTTCTACCAGGGCCCCCCTCTGGCTCCCAACCCTGGGGTTAGAGCCAGGGGTCTGCCCTCCAGACACTCCCAGGAGCCCCATCCCCGTGTGGAAGGAAGGCAGAGCAGTGACAGGGCAGGATGGCACGGCTACAGGCTCCTTCTGGAGACCTGCATGCTGTTGGGGCTTCTCCTCTACCAGGAAGCACATTCTGTCCAGAGGGGTGGGCCTGTGGCTTTGGGAAGAAGTGCTGAGAAGCCTGCGGCAGCCCACATCTAGTCCTGCACTCGTCAGTAGCAGAGCACACAGATGGGTTCCAACTTGAGAGGGGAAGAAACATAGTACTTATCGGCTCCCCAAACCCAAAAATGGGATACAAATAAACCTATATTCAGACACACGGTTGCAAAACCATTCAGTACCAGAGACAATGAGAAAGTCAGAATGGGAAGGTGACAGGCAAAGGGCTGACAACAGTACTGACAGCAGACACTTCTTACCAGCAAGCCAGCAGCAGTGGAAGGCATCCCCAGGTGTCAAGACAGATCCACATTTAAACACATTCCTCCTCGAGCACATGGCAAGAGGAATTTTGGGAAAGGGGCAGTGGCGGCATGGTTTTGGGATCCCTCAGAATCCCCACCTTAGTCAAAACACCAGGAGTAACTAGAAGGCAGAAACAAACCCCATGAACAACATCACAGCACCCCAGTGACCAGAAGCCTTGAGAGCCCAGACACAAGGGGTGGGGCACACCCCCAGCAGCCACAAGTCGTGCCTGGTATCCAAATCTGTGGTGCTGAAGCAGCAGTCAGCAGGGGGCAGTCGACAGATCCAAGGATGGGAGAGTCTCCAAGTGTCTTGTTTTCCTGGGAAACCCCAGTGGGCCAACGAGGAAAGCATGCTGACACAGGAAGCTAAATCCTTTCAGTGAGGGTGAGGCCAGGGTGTCCCTGCAGTCTGGAGGGGCTGGAGCAGAGTCAGGGTCAACAGGACCAGGGTATCAGAGAGAAGTGTGGGGGAGGGGACAGGGCCTGGAAATCTGCAAAAGGAGGCAGGCTTATTTTTCATCTGTGAGGTCAGAAAAGCTACCCTGACCTTGCCACCTAGAAATTCAGGAGAACAAATTTCACATAAAAACGGACAACAGAGAAGACTATCCCACAGTTGCTGTAAGAGCAAAGGCAAGAGCATGACAGCATCCCACAGACACCGACGGCTGCGCTGACAGATCTGAGCCCTGACCCACTGTTCTCAAACCAGCTGAAGACAAAAAGGACATGACACAAGTAGTCAAAGAGCAACCTAAGTCAGAACCAAAAATGCCAGAAAGGAGGTGGCTAAACTCAGGAAAGAATTTTGTGGAATATTCTTAAAGCAAATGTACTTCACAGGGCCTGGTTTTGCAAAGCCTTGCGGTTTCAAATATTGACCTTGTGGAGGACTGGAAATTTTCCTCAGGCTATAAAGTCTCCAGTGTAAGATAAAGATTTGTGGCACAGCAAGGTTGCTGGGTCAAGGACAGACTAGTTACTGATTGTTATGTAAAGATACTGGAAAATTGCTAGAAGAAGAAGGAATGTTTGCTGAGATCAAGTTTTTGTTAGTGGATCACTTAATTGCCTAAAGGAATGTCATCTGACTTGTTTCACTGAAAGTTACCAGCCTATATTGTTAAACTATAACCCCACCTACGTCTCTTCCTGTAACTCCCTGGTCTGGAGAATAAATGCTGGAAGAGAACCCCAATTCGGGGTTAATTTCCCAAGGAAGGGATGCCTCTCGCTTGAGCATTCCCAAGGGAAGTTAACCGCTTCAGGGCCTCTCACTGCTCAGAAGAGATGGGCTTTGAGTAATTCTTTGTGTCTCTGTCACCCAGGGGAAGTGGGATCACAAATCCATGCAGGGTGAAGCAACAAAGCAAAAGAATTTGCAATAGAAGAAAAACTTCACACTAGACGTGAGGGCTAAGCCAGAAGGAACCCCAGAGCAAGTAAGGACAGACCATCCGGACTTAGTTTTTCAACTTTATGATGGTGTGAAGGTGATAAGAATTAAGTGGGAAACTTTCTTTAATAAGAAAAAAAAGAATAAAGAACTCAACACTCAATAAAACAACCCAATAAAAACTAATGGGCAAACTCTGAGTAGACACATCCCCAAAGACAGACTTGGTCAAATGCTGCTGCTGTGGCTGTCTTTGCCTTGCCAAGGCCATGGTTAGTTGGGACAGAGGCATAAGGCCACGAGCCCTGGAATGCTCACTATCTGGCTCTAAGAAGAAGTCCTTAGACCTGAGAGGTAAGGACAGGAAAAGATGCTCAACCTGCCAGCACCCTGTGAGATGCAGTGAAAGCCTCCCAGAGACTCCACTTCACACCCAGGGATGGTCACATGGGAAACAACACACTGCCAGTACTGCCTTATTCAAAACTCAGGCATCTGAACTTGAAACACCCAATATAGTGTACAAATGGCAAAACAGAACGAAAGAAAGTGAGGAGAGGAAAATGAAAATTATCTGGATTTGGAAGAGACAGCAACCAAAGAGAGCACATCACAGACACCTATTTGGAGATAGAAGTCTGCAAGCCTGCAAGAGGCAGAGCCGACAGGCTCGCTCACCAAACTCCAGAGCACCATAACTATGGTCAAAGAAAGCCATGAGCGGTAAACCCACCAGTGACCAGGACAGATGAGGACAGAGGTGCCTCTCTCCCAGGCTTGCTTGGGATAGGCATGTGTTCCACAAACATGAGCCTAGATGACCTGCATAACCACCAAGGACAGAGGGGCGGGGATCCCACCTAGAAGCAGTACTTGCTAGTTCTGACTTCTGTTGGTAATTATTTAAAACGAAATACACCCATGGACATTTGAACACTAAAATTTCACCAAGTAATGTGATGAAATAAACCATAAACTTACCAGAGATCTGCAAATTCAGTGTAGCTGAAGCATCTGCAGTTTTTACTTCTTTTTCCATGCTGAATAAAAGGGATTTCAAGCTACTATTCTCCTCCAAAGACTTGTCTAAATGGTGTCTCAAGTCATCCTAAGGACACAGAAAATAAACGTAAAATACACAAATCAAATTCAGTAAAATGCACAGAAAATGAAAGGAAACCTCTGGATGACCACCACAGATGTTAGTTTCCTTCCACATATTATAATTTTGAATCACAAAGTGAAAAGCAATAACAGCGTTTCATAGAACACCTCCCCGCCTGAGCATGGCAGTGACCCTCAGGGGAAGGGAAGGGGCCTGGCTCCCTGAGACCCTCCACATTTCTGTGTCTCCCCCGTGAAGGGCGTGTTCCAGCGGGAGCCACAGGCCAACGCAGGGAACAGCAGCAGTGGTGGCTGGCCGAGCTCTGTCTCCTCCAGGAAGCCCATGGTCACGTGCCTGGCAGCCTCCCTGTGGGGATCCCCTTCTGTGCTGGCTCCTCCATCTGCAAGCACGCAAGAATCACACAAGCCACCCCCATCACAGGTGGTAACCACAGTGGGTTCCTTTCTATCCTTAAAGTATGAGGAAAACACCATGCGCAATGGGACAGGAAAGAGAAGAGTTGGACCAAAGTGCTGTCCGAGCCTGCAGCACTGCAGTCTTTGCCTGAGGCACCCAGCCCCTTCCACCACCAATCCGTGCCCTCAGATTACTGGTGACACATGAGCCATCCACGCGCCTTCAACTGGAGCCAGGGTCCCCGCAGACAGACCCGCAGTCTCTCCTACCCACCGCTCGCACAGGCACATCCCCAGCAGCCTGGGCCCACCTGCTTCTATCGGGGGAGAGCACCTAGGTCTACATGACACGAGCCCTAGTTTTCAGGAAACCTCTGTGTCATTCATCCTCACTGGGCATATCCACCTGCTTACAGAAACCTCAGCCTGCGTGCCCAGAGTCCCCAACATCTCGTGGAGGAAGCTGTCACTGGATGTAATGTTGTTCCTCTCAGACTGTGTGTTTTCAAATTCCTCATTTCAATGCCTCCTCCTCCAGGTGCCTCCTCTGATGAGGCCAATCCACACAACTGTCTTTCCTGCAGCGCTCTGGGGCCATACAGAAAGCTCTTGATGGTTGTATCCGACGGTTGTGTCTCTCAAGGAGGTGGTGAGCTCCGTAAGGCAGAGATCCAGATCCCAGCTCCTGATTAAGTCTAGGCCACGGTGAATGTGGACACAGCACATCTGCCCTGGAGGCTGCAGTGGAACATGAGGTTAGCAGTGGGGCCTCCAACTTGTTTCCTGGGACCTCTGACCTCAGGAAATATGACTGCCAGCTTCCACAAGAAGCATAGTCTAGGTACATGCAACCATGGACTAAGTGTCTTCACTCCACGGAATATACTCAGGCTCCACTGTGGATGCTACAGGAGTAACGGAGACATCTCCCTGGAAGGCAGCAGCCGCCGGCCCCACATAGGTCTTTTCTCTGCTCACAGTTGTCCTGGGGGCTGGCTGTGCCACGGCAGGGCTCCTCACCAGCTCCCGCTGACTGCTCCTCCTTCCCTTGGGAGGGGGTCATCCAGGGACCTCAGGGGCTGCTGGACTGTTGCGGATCACTCGCCCAGACTGGGACCTCGGGGCTGCTTCCGTGCTGTGGCCAAGGCTGCCCTTTGGGACAGAGCTGGTCAGACTGTGCACCGAAGGTGAAGGGCAGGCATCCACGGTAGCCACGCCAGATGGCATAGGCACAAAGCCAACACTGGGGCTCCATCTGTCCGGGTTCAGCTGGTCCCCAACTCACAGAGTAAGGGGCACGCCCCTCCCACCCCCCACCTCTGCCCCAAACCCCAACAGGGGCAGTCCTTTGTTTTTCATTAACAGGCCATGCAAGTTCCACGAGGTTGGGCCAACCCCGTGGCTCACTTGGGAGTGCAGCGCTGGGAGCACAGCAGCGCTTCCGCCGCGGGTTCGGATCCTATATAGGGATGACTGGTGCGCTCCTTGGCTGAGCACGGTGCGGATGACACCAAGCCAAGGGTTGTGATCCCCTTACCGGTCACAAAAAAAAGTTCCACGGGGTCGATGTTGTCCCACAAAAAGACATTTTGTGCAGCGACCATGGTCCAGGCTTGTGCTCTGGCCTTTCCAGATAGAGGAGCCATTTGCACTAACAGGATATTGTTTCAAAGCACCAGAGGCTGCCCATGACACCATTTTTCTTTTCTTTAAAGAGATGCAGATCCTCACAAGAGGCAGACAGAAACATCTGTCAGACAACCCATGGGATAGCCACTTTCAGTCCCACCTGACAACAAGGTCACTGGCATGCAGTGGGGAGGACAGGCCACTGCTAGGATGCCCACAACCCCTCCCAGTGTGGCCCTCCCCTTGAGTAGCCTGGACCAGTGGGGTTTGGCAGAAGTGAAGAAACACTGCTCTCACGTCAGGTAGCAAGGGAACATTCGAGCTCTCACTGACCACCAGCCCCAGGTTGTGAGGAAGCGGCAGACTGTGGAAAGGCTGTGTGGAGGGAGTTGAGGCCTCCGGGAGTGGGCCTGGAGAGGACTCACCCACCAGGCCTTTAGGTGAGATGGCAGCCTCAAGACACTGCCCAAGCCTGAGGCACCTGGAGGCCTAAGCTGAAGAAACCATAAGATAATGAATGTACACTGCTGTCAGTGCTCATTTTGGGGTAATCTATTATTTATTTATTTATTTTTTGACTGGAAAGGGGATTGTAACCCCTGGCTTGGTGCTGTCTGCACCATGCTCAGCTAGTGAGCGCACCAGCCATCCGTATATAGGATCCGAACCCGCGGCCTTGGGGCTACCAGCACCGCACTCTCCTGAGTGATCCATGGGGCTGGCCCTGGGGTAACCTATTATTAGCAATAAGTAACTAGCACAGAGGAGTGAAGTGACATGCCCAGTGGCCTAGCGGATGCTCCACCCTCTCCCCCAAGTGACATAACTCACACATTAGCACTGACAATGAGACCCCGCCCTCTCCCCACTCAGCTTCAAGGCCCACGCTGGCTGGCTCTGGCTGCACATGGGTGCCACCTGGTGGCCGAGGTCCCTCAGGCTCCACCAGGACAAGGCCCTGCATAGTGGGTGCAGGCAGGGCCATGGCAGGACCCTGGGATGGCCCAGCTAACCAGAACCTCCCTCTTGAATGGGCTGGGAGCCTGGGTATGGGGATAGTGGGGACAGAAGACTCTGCCTCGAGCCCAGCTTCCCTCTCCTACCCCCAGAAGGCAGCCCCAAGGCGGGTAGGCCCAGGACAACCTGTGACGCTACCATCTCCAGAACCCTGTGGCCATAGGGCCTGGGGGTGGACGAGGTCAGGCAGTACCCTTTGGGGGGCAGCCAGGGTCCTGGGACAGGGAGGGCTATGAGGCCCTGGAGGAGCAGGAGGGGATCCAGTGTTGCAGCCCTATGGCAGCATGGGGTCGAGGGGCTGCCCTGCTTGTGAGAAGTCAGAGCCACATCTTCACCTTGCCCCAAGAACAGACAGAGAGTGCGGGGGCTCGGCTCACCACGTCCTTCCGTGTGGCGCTGAGTTCTGACATTGCCTCGCTTAGCTTCACGGTATACTGCTGCTGTTGCTCAGCCAGGTGACTTTGCAAAGACTTATTTTCAAGAGTCAGGCATCTCATTTCTTCGTTCACAGTTGCTGAACTGTCCTGAGTTGCTGTAAATTCTTGAATAGATGACAAAATGTGTCTTGCTTGAGCTAGGAGTAAAAATCAAGCATTATTACAGCATTTACATTTAAAGGATGAAATAAAAACAAATATGTCCAATACATTTTGAATAACACAGATTACATGCCTCAAAAACACTGATGGGCACGGGGAGGGATGGGGGGGCATTGCACCACTGACCACCTGGCACTGGTTTCTCTGCATCAGCCATGAGCGGAGTGGAAAAGAAGAGATAGTTTTTACTCTAGAAAGAAGGTGGCCCGCCAAGGAAGGCTGCACATCTGATGGCCACGTTGGGAGTGGCTTGGCTGATGCCGAGCAGCCCCTCCTGTTGACTGTGCCTGGCCTGGGGCCTGCCCTGCTTATAGCAGACGGGCAGCTCTGGGCCTGGGACAGCTCAGGAAGCCCCTCAAGATGCAGCCCTTAACAAGAGGGTCAGGATTGGGGTGGGGGGGTTGCAGCTTCCAGAAGGAGGTGCTGAGGGGCCACAACACTGAGGAGCGTCAGAAACCTGGCACAGCTTAAGGACAGCTCAGGGTGGTGTCCAGGACCTGCTAGGGAGGAGCGAGCTGGTGAGTCCCAACTCCCTCAGGGATACTAACAGCCACACCCCAGGCTGCAGAGAAAGAGAATGTGACTGTCTGGGGACGCAGCATCTCCTGGTCTCAAAGTGTGACCTTGGATGAAGGAGACCTGCTCTCGAACCCAGTGAGCCGGTGGGAATAAACGGGTTAACCCTCTGTAGGGGAGGGAGCAGCCTTCTGGACCCCAAGTCATTTCCACTGAAAGCTCTGCAAATCCAGGGTCCTGCACACAGTCCAAAAGTTCAGAGGATAAGAGACAATGGCAGCAGCTTCTGAAGTTCTCAAAATCCCCACATGAAAACAGAATACTTAGAACCTGTGCACAGCACCTCTAGCAAAATGAGATGACATGGTACCTCTGTGAAGCCCAGAATGCCAGCAGGCAGAACCCACACCACAGGCCTGTGAGGTGCCCCCCAAGAGCCCCAGCTGCTGTGAGGGGAAGACCATCAGGGAGGGCCCAGGTAAGGGGCCACCTCACACTCATATCGGGGGACACCACACACCTAATGCTAGGACAACTTGCATGATGCCCAGGACTGAGGACCCAGAACCCAGCAGTTCAGTGCACCCCTGCACTCCTGACTCACCGAGGAACACATCGTTGTCATGCAGGGACTTGCAACCACTCCAGTACCTGTCCACCAGGTCCAGCAGTGCCTCCAAGAGCACCACCTCCTGGGCGGCCTTCTTCCCAGGCAGGGCTGCAGAGTGTGATTTGGGAGATAGCTGTGATGGAAATAAAATCGTGAAACTGGCTTTCAATGCACAAAACCAGTCGGTTGCTTTGTAAAATAAGGTTTCTAATACCAGCCACACACTTGCCCCAAATGCACCACGCCGAGAGGGGGACCAGCACTGTGAAGTCACAGCCCTGAGCTGAGCCCCACTCTCACCGCGGGGTCTATGCCAGGTGATGCTGGTCCTCAGACAAGGGAGGTCTAGATGACCACAGGATAGGCCCCACTCAAGCCCAGGCCCCATGCTGTGCCTTCCTCCCTGCCTCCCCTGCAGACAAAGAGATGGAAGATGCACAGGGATGACAGCCAACCATGTCTCAGGACACAGGGTGGCCTGGCAGCCCACTGGCTCTCTACAGTCAGCCTTCAGACGTCAGCCCGTAATCCCCAGCAACAGTCTGGGAAGCCCAACAACAGCCTGTGACAGTGGGGCCCCACACAGCCAGGACCTGATCAATAACCGCCAGCTTCCCTCACTCCTGTCGCACTTCCAGCTCGGGACCAACCCAAGAAAGTCAAACATGCCCCCATCAGCCACACAGGAGGTCCCGCCTCAAGCAAGCGCCTCCAGCTCCACAGGCCAATGGCCACCTCAGGGCTCACCTGAGCCGTCCCCTCAGTCCACTGTGAAGCATCCTGGTCCTCCATCTGCCATGTGTCTGCTAAACTCAGGGACAGCTGCCAACCTCCTTGCTCTAGCGAGTCTAAGCAGCAGCCTTTGCCCATCCAAATCTGGCTGGTCTTCATTTATGTCTACAACAGCTATGTCTCAAAGTCTCCAACCTGGCCAGCTGTCAGAGGCAATAAGGAGTCTACTATGTGGCCTCTAGCTCACTCTGAGGGTGGGAGAAATCACCACCCCTAATCAGGAGGAGTCCTGTGGAAAACCATGGAATGAACTTCCAAGATTCTCCCCTCATGACAGGCCATCGATGGCTCCCACTGGACGACTTGCGGACCCCACACTGGAGACACCAGCCCTTGCAGGTACATTTGACACCATCACCTCCCTCTGCTACAGTGCTCCCATCACAAAACACTCAACACCACGGAGGAAATGGTGTCCAGCATGGAAGCAAACCCCTAACAAAACAGAGAGGTAACAGACACTAGGGAGAAGTAAGTTTAGAAACTACAGTTAGTATTGAAAATGTAAAATATGGCATTACCAGAGCATAGCAATTGCTCGACTTTATATCCAATCACAGATAGTAAGAAGCATGACCGGTATGCCGCCATCTGCAGCTCTTTATCTCACCTCTTCGGTGCTGTTCATGCCGTGAGACCTCTGTTCTTCAGCAGCAGATGTCTCAGAGTGAGAAAAGGTCCTCTCACTCCTGCCTTCTGAGACACTCTGTCTGCTCAGACTCTCCTCAGGGCTGGAGGGCCCATTCGTCCTCTCTAAGCAGCTCAGACATTCCTGGTCCGAAGGTGCCTGGAATCTTCCACCTGGAACCCTACGCTTCCTGTACTTTTCAGGAACAGGCAAAGGATTTAATGTTTTTTGTGTAGACAAACTCGACTTCTGAGAAGAAGAAGCTGTCGAGTCCTCAATATCCATAGAGTCTGTGGTAGAAAGAGAGAACGGAGCCCTCAATGCACCAAACTCTGAGGCTCAGTGGCCAGTGTTAGTTTTAAAAAGGCATACGTGTGCATGCATGTGTACACATACATGCATTAACACATACGCTTGCATGCACACACGCAGGTGCATGCAAGCACAGGCATGTGCACGTGTGTATGCACACATACACATGCAGGTATGCACAGGTGCACGTGCACGCACATACATGCGTACATGCATCTGTACACCTACACAAGCACAGACACGCACACAGAGGGAGAGGATGAGGGAGGGAGAGAGGCCAGGGTGCCAGGTCCCCTCATGCTGGGAGGTTTTCCAATTCTTTTGTCACACAGCTGCATATGACACTCTCAGTTAACTTACTCAATTTTCCTCATCTCCGATTTTGAGAATGTAGCTACTGTCATATCCTGGGCCCACGTATTTAGAAGAAAATGTGAGTGTGTGTGTGCACACATGTCTGCACGTGTGTGCACGCACACATGCAGAGAAAACACACCTAAGGATTTATAGTCAGGATTCTAAATGTGGATGGATTATAAATTTCAATGTGTTAAACTCTTTCTTAGTCATTTTAGAGAGTTCCACAAACAAAATAAGTATAACAAGAACAGGATAAATTTCAGAGCAATAGCAAACACTGTGAAAAATATTTAACAGCTTCAAAAGGTACTGATGGGGGTTGCGTGTGATTACCTGGGTGAGGGGTGAAGTGAGCGTGGGGCCTGTACGAGCAGTAGGCCTCAGGCTCCTCCCCACAGTAATGGTTCTGATGTTGCTTCTCTGGACAGCACCCCCTGGAGCTGCTTTTCCTTTTCTCATGGCCCCTCTTTATGGAGTCCCCACACTGGTGCTGCATGGACTGAGGACTCAACAGATGTCTGGATTCTATTTTATTAAAAAACATTTTAAAAGTTTTATTTCATTGTAAGCTTCTGATAGTGCATGATATCTATAAAGTATATTTTCCTTAAATGATTAAATAAGAATAAACAACTGAGTGGGTAAATAACGCAACAGCCAACATCATGGTGAGTTCACGGTAATCATTCCACTCAGCTCTACAGATGGACAGAACAGAGTGGACACTGACATCACCCGACACCAGGACTCACGATGAAGAACAGTAACCCTGACAGCATGGCTGCAGTGCAAAGACAGACCCAGAAGTACAGTCAGGTCAACTGATAGTCAACAAATGTAATCAAAGTAATCAAATGAAGAAAAAGAGTCTTTTCAGCAAATGGCATTAGAACAACTGGATATATGTGGGGAAGGGGATCTTAACCCATTAATGCACACCACACACAAAAACTAACTAAAAAAAGTGGATTGGACACCTAGACACTGAAACTGTAAGATATCTACAGGAAAACATAGAAAAAAATCTTCATGAGCATGGGGTGGATGAAGATTTCTTTATAGGACACAAAAACACAAACCAATAAAGAAAAAAATTGATAAAGCAGATTTCACTGAAATTAAAACTTCTGCCCTTTGAAGCACTGTTAAAAATACAAAAGGCAAGACACAGAATGGGAGAAAATCTGCAGTACTTCTATCTGAGAAAGTGCTTATATTCAAAAACCCTTAAGAACTCTTACAACTCAATACCAAGAAAAGAAACAACCCATTAGGAGGTGCACAGACTTGACCAGAAGCAGCACAAGAGAAGATAAATGTGAACTAAAACCACAACAAAGTGCTGTGACACACCCACAAGAGGAGCTGGAGTAGAAAGGACCAACGATGAGAGTGTGTGTGTGTGCGAGCATCAGTGTGCGAGTGAGAGTGTGCAAGCGTGTGAGGCTAGTGCAGGCACCACTGCCACAGGGCAGAGGTCCTGGAGCCAGAAGGTGAATCTGGGATCTTAGCCCAAACCTTTATCTCAGCCTGTTGCTGTTTTCATAAAAAACTCAGAAACTCATAACAGGAATGAGTAAATGAAGCTGAAGCCTATATACGCGTCCTGGTGAGGAGCAGAGTCCCTGAGCAAAGCACAGGAAGAAACTCAGGCCCTGAGTGAAAAGTCTTCATAACATCCTTGTTGGAGTGCACAAGGTCTACACTTGGCAGCTTGGGCTCAGTGTTTCTAAAAAGCTAAGTGAATGAATATCCCCCTCACAGCTGACGTGGACATCAGTCCTGCTAGCTGGGGACATGTGACCTTGAGGAAGAATACAATTTACACAACCATGTGGTGTGACTATACTCAACTTAAACACAGTACTTTATCCTTTCATAATTCTATTGGCATTCGAAAGTATGTAAACATGTCAGAAGACAGTACTCCTCAAGGCAAAACGTGCACAAAGCACAGTGTGCATGCAGAAGTCAGTGATCCTAATACCCCAGACCAACTGGACCCATTGGGCCTTCTCTGATGGGAAGCACACCTTGGGAACTGTGGAAGTTGGCCTCGTGATCCTTCTGGCTGGAGCTTGTGCTCCCAGGAGGATTGCTTAAGTCCCACTCACACTCGGCAATGAGGTTCAGGACCGCCTCGTCGTCTGCGTCCATGACCAGGCACTTCGCGGAGGCATCAGTGCGCCCGGCTCTGGAGTGGCTAGGTCTGCAAGGTAAAGTGCTCTCGTCAGCCTCACACTGAAGCCAGTGCTGCACTGTGCTCCAGCCACACAGGCCCAACCAGTGGAAGACTGCTGGGGCTCTGGGGAGGAGGGCATGGTGCAATCATAGCACAATACATCTTTTTACTTCTGCTACAGTGACATGGGAGAGGGACTTGACCAGCACAACTGGTGATCAACTGCAAGATCATGTGACTCCATCACACCATCCCAGCATATAGAGATCCCTGATTGGTTCAAAAATGAAAGTTCTGAAAATTCCTCTGTTCTGCAATCTTCTAGTAGGTTAAAATTCAACATACTCTTTTCCCAGTAAACCCACAATGAGATATACATAATTGAGAAAGTGAAGGGATATTGTGTTCCAAATGCCTATCTTTACATTAAGGGAAAGTATGTTCACATTGACTGAAACAAGAGGCATGTTAGGATATGACACACCATGAAATGGTGGCCCTCTTTAGCAAGGGGAATGCACTCAGAGGTGACCTCATGTCCACAAAGGCAGTTTAAGAAATCACTCTTCAAAATAAACTCAACGGCATATGCTGTGAACACTGCTTTATGAGGCAGTTCATACGCAGGGCACCTGCCTGACTTTGAGAGGTCAGTCACATCCAGATTACTACTGCCCAGAAGGGGACATGGCTTCTGGTTCTGTGTCTGGCCTCTGAGCACGGTTCAGTCTCTTGGGTGTCCACTGCCACCTCTGGATAGTAAGATCATCTATGAGGTCCTTCAACTCTATGTCTGTGATAATTCAGTCTTGCAATTATCAAGGACAGGTATTGCTGATCTCAAATGAGAATATCCTCAGTTAAAGCTTTTATGCAACACAATGATTATGAATGCTCACAAAGATAACTCTCAGGGTATCTTAATCATTGAAATTCAAGTATTCATGTCATGTTGACATTAAGTATATTCTATTCTGATTGTCTGGGTATTAAAAATCATGTATAGTATGAATTTTACATAAAGTAGCACTCCATGTGCTCGTATATGTACTAAAGGAAGTGTGGAAGAATACGCACCCAAGTATATTGCTGCCGGTCATGGTTACACTGGAGAGCGAACAGGGGAGGAAGAGACTTTTGCTCACTTTCTTTTTATCAATTTCTATGTTTGCAACATTTACAACAATAAAATTTTACTGTAAAGTTTTTAAATAACTGAATCTAAAAAAAAACAATAAGATATTAATAAGATGTCTGTTGACTAGAATACATCATTCCTAACCATGCTGAATTAAAATGCTTATTTTATTTCCCATATGTGTTATGAAACATTTCAGTAAGTCTGAACATTGAAAATGTATTTGGAGTGACGTCAGCAAAAATGTCAAAGAAAGGAACTATGAGTCCTGCCCCTCCATAAAGGCAACTTTAAAAATGAAGGGAAAAAATTACAAAATCATTTTCTGGATCTCTGGAAATCTGCCAGACTAACAGCAAACCAGGTAGTAGCTGTCCAAGGAAAGCAGCTGACGCTCACTAAGGACAGTGGCTCTGTGACACTTTAACCTGCCCAGTCCCATGGTGGGCTCTCTAGCTGAGCGGCAGTCATGAAAGTGACAGCCTGCATTTGAGGGCACTCCTTTTGTCATTGTTTGTTCTGATGTGTCCCTGTAGGACCAGCTCAAAGGCTTGTCATTATTTCACCTAATTCACAACTAGCCTGGTTCTAAAGGTGCTCGCGGGGCTGAGGGGCATTTGTTGGTTCCAGGCTGATGTTCTGTTGCTGCTGCTGCAGAGGTAATAAGAGGTGATAAGATGTGCTGAGGCTATGGATGGCAACTGGAGTAAACAACAGCAAAAAGAGTGGGAGAAAAGGCGAGGGAAGGAGACAGCCAAAGGGCTTAGAAGAGCTCCAGCACACTCCTGGGAGCCCAGACACCGCCGTGTGCAGGATCAGCACAGACGTGAGGAGGCCCTACACCTTCATCACTTGCTGCTGACCCTGAGAATCCTCGGAAGCAGGAAGTGAAGGCTAAGCAGAGCTGTGCTCTCCTGGCTGAGTGCCAGAGGTGTGCCACAAAACACATAGGGCCCCAGCCCCCATCCCACCCCACAAAGTCTGGCTGATTTTTTGATCCTGATATGTAAGGAAATCTCTGTCCAATCATTATCTGACCATAAGCAATAAAACTGAGATTTCACAGGCCACAGGCAACAAAAAATACAATACAGACTTTATAGAACTGGCTCAGAAAAGTCACCAAAAAAACAATGACAACTACAACAAGTAAGAATAACCACTAATCCTAGGAACAAAGAGAATCTGATTTCCAGAGTTGCCACATTATAATATGCAAAACATCCATTTACTGACAAAAAGTAAAAGGAATGCAAAGAAGCAAGAAGGTATGGGCCATACACAGGGGAGAAAAAAGAAATCAACAGAAACTGCCTGAGGAAGTCCAGACATTAGACTTCATAGACAAAGAATTTAAATTATAAAAACATTCAATGAACTAGAGGAAACAATGCCAAAAGAACTACAAGAAAATATGAGTACAGTGGCTCAGAAAATAGAGAATATCAATAATGAGACTGAAAGTATAAAAATAATCACGTAGAACTAAAATGAAAAATTCACTAGAAGTGCTCAATAAAAGATTTGAGCAGGCAGAAGAGTCAGTGAGCTTGAAAATAGGTCAACTGAGATTTCCCACTCTAAGAAACAAAAAGAAAACAATGAAGAAAAATGAACAGTTTCAAAGACTTTATTTAGGACACCATCAAGCAGACAAATATACGTATAATGGGAGTCTCAAAAGGAGAGGAGAGGAAAAAGGAACAGAACGAATATATTTGAAGAAATAATGACTGAAAACTTCCCAAACTTGATGAAAAACATTGGCCTACTGAGATTTTATGAAATATACATTTGGTCTTCCTCCCTGTTTCATGACATACAGCTCCTAAAACCCTTAGAGTCTCTGAAGTGATAGTGTCTTTTGTACCTGGATACTTCAAAGAAAGATTTGTATTATCTTTTAATTCCATTTTTTCATGAACTTTTGAAGTACCCTCATGTGCTAATGAGATGACTGGTGCCCCAGGCTGGTCACCAGAAAGACCAAGGTGGGATTAGAGGGGTGTCACTTTCAGTGCCACCCCCAACCTCCAGGGAGGGAAGAGGGGCTGAAGGTTGAATTGATTACCAATGGTCAATAATGTAATCAATCATGCCTACGTAATGAAGTCACCATAAAAACACAGAAGAACTGGGTTCAGAAGCCTTCCAGATAGTCAAACACGTGGAGGTTCCCAGAGGTTAGCATGCCCACAGAGGGTATGGAAGCTTTGCACCCCTTCCCACATACCTTGCCCTATGTATCTATTCCATATGGCTGTTCATAATAAATGGGTAAACATAAGTAGTGTTTCCCTGAGTTCTGTGAACTGTTCTAGCAAATTAATCAAAACTGGGGAGGAGGTTGTGGGAACCCTAATTTATAACCAGTTGATCAGAAACACAGGTGACAACCTACTAATTGCAACTGGCATCTGAAGTGGGGGGCGGGGAGTCTTGTAGGACTGAGCCCCCAACCTGTGGGATCTGATGCTATCTCCAAGTAGACAGTTTCAGAATTGAATTGAATTAAAAGACACCCAGCTGGTATCTGCTGCAGAATTGCTTGGTGTGTGGGGAACCCCCCCACAACATCTGGTCACGGAAGTATTCTATGTTGTATCAAGTATGTGAGCAGAGAGCAGGAAACACACTTCACTTTGGTTTTTCCTATTCTAAAGATCTACACATCCAAGGAGCTCAATTCCAAGTGAGAAAAAATCGAAGAGATCCATACCAATACATCATTACTGAACTGTCAAAAGACAAAGAGGAAATCTTGAAAGCAGCAAGAGAAGTAACCCATCATGTACAAGGATCCTCCATGAGGTTAACAGCTGATATCTCATCCAAAACCACAGAGGCCAGAAGACAGTGGACAGCACATTCAAAGTGCTAAAAGAAAACACTGTCAACCAAGAATTTTATATCCAGCAAAACCGTCCTTCAGAAATGAAGGAGAGTTCAGTTGCTGTTGAGTTAGAAAAATAAATAAAGGAGAAACGAAGACATTCCTAGACAATCAGAAACCATTTGTTGCTAGCCGACTTTCCCTGCAAGTGCTAACGGGGAGTTCTTTGGGCCAAAATGAAAGCACATTAGGCAGTAACTCAACTCCACATGAAGGAATAAAAACACTAGGAAAGGTAACTACAGAGATAAATATAAAAGATACTATAAATGTGTTTTCGTTTGTAACTCCTTTTTTAATCAGAAAAGATAACTGTGTGAAATAATAGTTATAAATATAAGTTGATGAGCTCATCATATATTACATAACAGTGCAATCTGTGACAATACAGCATGAAGGAAGAGGGAACAGAAAAATATAAGACCAAAGTTTTTGTATACTATCGATACTAAGTTGGTAGTAATCTGAGCCAGATATTTGTAAATTAAGATTTATTTGTAATCCCTAGGGTAACCATTAAGAAAATAACCCCCCCAAAATTGGGATACAATAAGAAATATATACTTGGTTTTTGTCCCTGGTACCTGACACAGAACTTCTCAAGCCCTTAGAATTTCCTGTGTGATAGAGGTGATAGGAGCACCTTTGTCATTAATAATAAATCCCCATCAACCACACCTGAGCTTATGCTAATGAGACGACTCTAGATCGGCCTGTGACAGCTTCAGGACAGGTGCTGGTGGTCAGGGGAACCAGCCACATGATTAGAGGGTTGAAACTTTCAACCCCACCCACGAACCTCAAGGGAAGAGGGGAGTTGGAGATTAAGGTCAATCACCAATGGCCTTCATCAACCATACCCATAAAATGAAACCTCCACTAAATACTAAACAATCAGGTTTGGAGAGCTTCAGAGTTGGTGAACACATCCATGTGCCAGGAGGGTGCACACCCCAAGTCGATGGAGACAAAAATCTGTGCTTGGGACCCTTCCAGACCTCACCCTGCACCTTTTCATCTGGCCATTTGTGTGTAACCTTCATGGTAAACTGGTAATAGTAAGTAGAGTGTCTTCCCAAGTTCAGTGAGGCCTTCCAGCAAGTTGCTGAACTTGAATGGGAAGGGATTTGTGCCAAGTCAGACAGAAGTATGAGTACCCCAGGCACCCAATACTTGTGGCATCTGAAGTGGGGGCAGTCTTGTCAGGCTGAGCCCTTAAACCTGTGGAGTTGAAGGAAGACTCCAGGTAGTTAGTGTCAGAAGTGGTTTAACTGTAGGGCACCCAGTTGGTGTCTGGAGAGTTGGAGAACTGCTTGGTATTGGAAAAGACACCACACTTACTTGGTTTCAGGAGAAAAAAGCTGACAAGTTTGGTGTCAAAAGTGTGAGTAAAACAGTTCATGAATATAGTACAAGAAATGAAAAAAGAACTTAAATGGAACACTAGAAAATATTCAACACAAACGAAGGCAGTAATGGAGGAACCGAGAAACAAAACTGACATAAAACATACAGAAAACACTTAGCAAAATAGCAGAAGTTCTTCCTTATCAGGAATTTCACTAAATATAAATGGATTAAACCCTTCAATTAAAAGGCAAATAACACCAAGGTCAAGGATTCTGATCCCCATACTGGCCAGCTGCCAAAATAAATATATAAATAAAGGCAGAGATCAGCAGGATGGATTTTAAAAAGCATGATCCACTATACGCTGCCTTAAAGAGATTCACTTAAAGTCAAAGATGCAAAAAGGTTTGACATAAAATGGAAAAAACATTCCATGCAAATAATATTCAAAAAGAACACCAAGCAGGATAAATAGCAAAAAATCTACACCTAGACATATCACATTCAAACTGCAGAAAATCAAAGAGAAACAAAAAAATCTTGAAAGAAGCCAGAATGGAAGAAAAAAACACCTTACCTATAGAGGAGCAAGAATAAGAATTATATAAGACTTCTCTTCAGAAACCATGCAAGTAAGAAGAGAGTGGAATGAGTTATTTAAAGTGTTGAAAGAAAAAAACCTAGATTTCTGGTTTTGTAATAACTAGCAAAATTATCCTTCAAAAGTGTAGGAGAAACAAAGACTTTCTCAGACAAACAAACATTGAGGAAATATGCTGTCAGTAGAACTGCCTTGCAAGAAACATTGAAACAGTTCTTCAGAGAGAGGAAGACTGATATAAGTCAGAAACTCAGATATATATAAAAAAGGAAGAGCATTAGAGAGAATAAGTGAAGATAAGATGAAAACTTTTATTTCTCTTATTTTTAACTGATTTTACTGATAAAAGTTTGTTCAAAATAATAGTAGCAACAATGTATTCGATGATATATACTTTTGTACTATATTCACAATTATAGCTTATGTGGAAGTGAAATGAATGACAGCAATGACACTGGGGATGGGAAGGAGGAATTAGGAATATATGGTTATTATAAGGTACTTGCAGTACCTGTGAAGCAGTATAGTGTTATCTGAAACTGAACTTGGATTGGATATAAATGTATACTGTGAATTCTAGGGCAACCACTAAAAAAGTTAAAGGAAAAAAGTATAATCGATGTGCTAAGAAAGGACAGAAAATGAAATCACATAAATGCTAATTTAAAATAACAAGGGCAGAAAAACAGCAGAAGAGAAAAACAGGAACAAAGAACCAGGGAAACAAATTGAAAACAGTAACAAATATAGTAGATATTAATCCAACCGTATTGATAACTTTAAACACTGGCGATCTAAATACACCAAATAAAAGAGAAATTGTCAGAGTAGATCAAAAAACAAAACCCAACTACATGTTGTCTACAAGAAACCCACTTTAAAATATAAAGAAACAAACAGGTTATAAGTAAATGCATAGAGAAAGATATACTATGCTAACACTAATCAATAGAAAGCTGGAATACCTATATTAATTTTAGAGAGAGCAGACTGCAAAGCAAAAAAAGTTATCAGGAATAAATATGGGATTACATAACAACAAGGGGTCAGTACTTGAAAAAGACATAACAATCCTCAACATGCTTGTGCATAACAAAGGAGAGTCAAAATACATGAGGCAGAACTGAGAGAACTGCAAGAAGTAGGTGAATCCACTACCATAGTTGCAGAGTTCAACACCCTCTGTCAGAAATGGACAGATCCAGAAGGCAGAAAATCAGTAAGGACACAGTTGAGCTCAATAGCATCATCAGTGAGCTGGATATAATTGACATCTATACTCTACTTCATCCAACAACAGCAGAATACACATACTTCTCAAGCTCACATGGAACATTCAACCAAGCTAGACCACACTCTGGGCCATAAAACACAACTTCACTTATTTAAAAGGTAAGAAATCATACAACATATTCTCTCAGACTACAGCAGAAATCTGTAACAGTAAGATAGCTGGAAAATACCAAAATACTTGGAGACTAAATGACACACTTCTAAATAACAAATGAGTCAAAGAAGAAATCTCAGAAATTTAAAAATATTTTGAACTAAATGAAAAAGAAAACAACTTATCAAAATTTGAGGGAGGCAATGAAAACAGTGCTTAGTGGGAAATTTATATCCTTGAATGAATTATTAGAAAAGAAGAAAGATATAAAAATCAGTAATCTGAGCTTCTACTTTAGGAAACTAGAAAAGGAAGAGCAAATTATATCCAAAGTAAGCAGAAGAAATTAGATAAACATTACAGCAGAAATCAATTAAATTGAAATCAGGAAATCAATAGAGAAAAATCAACAAAACTAAAAGCTGGTTATTTTAAAAGATCAATAAAATTAATAAATCGCTAAGCCAGATTAAGTAAAAAAGGAGAGAAGACACGAATTACTAATAACAGAAATGAAAGAGGGGTTATCACTAGAGATCTCATGGACATTAAAAAGATAATAAAGGATTATTACAAACAACTCTTTTTATGCCCACAAACTTAAAATAACCTAGCTTACATGGACTAATTCCTTGAAAGACACAATCTGCCAAAACTCACACAAGAAATAGACAACCTGTATAGGTCTGTATCTATTAAAGATATTGACTTGATAATTAATAACCTTCCAAAACAGAAAACACCAGGTCCAGATGGGTTCACAGGTGAATTCTACCAAACATTTAAGGAAGAAATTGTACCAATTCTCTACAACATCTTCCAGAAGATGGAAGCAGAGAGAATACTCCTTAGCTCGTTCTATAAGGCCAGCATGCCCTAATAGCAAAACCAGACAAAGATAGTACAAGTACACTACAGACCAAGATCTCCCATGAACATAGACGCAAAAATCCTCAACAAACTATTAGTAAATTGAATCCAATAATATATAAAAAGAATTATATACCACGACCAAGTGGGGTTAATCCCAGGTATGCAAGGCTGGTTCAACATTTGAAAATCAATTAATGTAACCCTTTACAGCAAAAGGCTGAAGAATAAAAATCACATGATCATATCAATAGATGCAGAAAGAGCATGTGACGAAATCCAAAACCCATTCATGATAAAAACTTTCAGCAAACTAGGAATAGAGGGGAACTTCCACAACTTGATGAAGAACAACTATAAAAACCTACAGCTAATATCATACTTAGGTGACAAAATAGATGCTTTCCTGCTAAGATCAGGGACAAGGCAAAGACATCCCCTCTCCACTCTCCTTTCAAAATCATACTGGAAGGTGCAGATAATGAATGCAACAACTGGACATCCACATGCAAAAATATAAAAATTAAAAAATAATCTAGACATAGATCTTACACCTTACACAAAAATCAAGTCAAAATAGATTATAACCCTGAATATAAATGCAAAACTATAATACTCCTAGAAGATAAAATAAGAGAAAATCAAGGTGACTTTGGGTTTGGTGATTTTTTTTTTTTTAATAGGGTATTTATTTATTTATTTATTTATTTTCTGACTGGTAAGGGGATCACAACCCTTGATTTGGTGTGGTCCGCACCACGCTCAGCCAGTGAACGCACTGGCCATCCCTATATAGGATCTGAACCTGCGGCCTCGGCGCTACCAGCACCACACTCTCCCGAGTGAGTCATAGGGCCAGCCCTGGTGATGACTTTTTAGGTACAACACCAAAAGCACATCTGTGAAAAAAAAAATTGAAAAGTTGTACTTCATTAAAATTAAAAACTTCTGCTCTGTGAAAGGCATAGTTAATAAAAAGGCAAACTACAGGCTGGAAGAAAATATTTGCAAAAGGCACATCTGATAAAGGCTGTTATCCAAAATATACAAAGAACTCTTAAAACTCAACAATAAGAAAATGAGCAACCTGATTAAAAATGGGCAAAAAATCTGATTAGATATCTAACCAGAGAAGATATACAGATGGAAAATAAGCATATGAAAAGATGCTCAGCACATTAGGTAACTGCAAACTAAAACAACAGTGAGATACCACTACAAACCTATTAGAATGGCCAAAATCCAAAAACACTGACAATACCAAATGCTGGTGAGGATGTGTAGCAACAGGAACTCTTCATTCATTGATGGTGGGAATCCAAAATGGTACAGCCACTTTGGAAGATAGTTTGGCAGTTTCCTACAAAACTAAACACACCATTACCATACAATCCAGTACTCAAGCTCCTTAGTATTTATACAAATGAACTGTAAACTTATGTCCACACAAAAACCTGCACACAATTGTTTAGAGTAGCTTTACTCATAATTGCCAAAACTTACAAACAAGCTGCTCTTCAGTAGGTGCATGGATAAACTGTGGTACACCCAGACAATGGAATATTATTCAGTGATACAAAACAGTGAGCTATCATGACACGAAAAGACATGGAAGAATCTTAAATACAGGTTGCTAAGTGAAAGAAGCCAATCTGAAAAGACTGCACACGGTATGATTCTGACCATATGACATTCTGGAATGGACAAAACCATAGAGACAGTAAAAAAGATCAGAGGTTTTGGGGGTTTGTGGAGAGGAAGGAAGGAATGACTAGGTGTAGCACAGGGGAGGTTTGGGGCAGTGAAACTGTTCTGTATGATACTGTACGGGTGGATATACGATGTTATGCGTTTGTCAAAACCTAAAGAATGCATGACACAAAGTGATAATGTATCAACATTGGCTCATTAATTATAACACTAATGCAAGATGTTAACAGGGGAAGGTTGAAGGAGTAAATGGGAATTCTCTGTACTTTCTGCTCAGTTTCTCTATAAACCTAAAATTGCTCTAAAACATAAAGTCTATTGCAATGGACTGAATGTGTGTGTGTCCCCCCCCCCAAACCACATTCATATGTTGAAATCCTAAGCCCCAACGTGATGATGATATTAGAAGGTAGGGATTTTAGGAGGTGATTAGGTCATGAAAGCAGAGCCTTTATGAATGGGATTAGTGCCTTTACAAAAAGGACCCCAGAGAGCTCTTTGCATTCTTTCCACCATGCAAAGACACAGTGAGAAGTCGAAAGTCTGCAACGCAGGGCCCTCACCAGAACCCAGCCATGCTGGCACTCTGATTTCAGAGTGCTGGCCTCTGGAACTGTGAGAAATAAAGGTCTATTGTTTATATGCCACCCAGTCTATGGCACTTTGTTATAGCAGCCTGAACTAAGACACCTACTAATTTAAAAAAGATTCCCAACCTGGAATTCTCTATTAGTCTTAGAGTGTGAGAACTAAGCCACCACATGTACAGTTCACTTCCACACAGTCTTCTTGGGAGGGTGTCTGAAGATGTGCAAGAAGAGAATGCTGGGTGCCACCGAGGCTCATTCATTGAGCAAGGAACAAGCTTGCTGTCTGCAGTATAGAGGACAGGGAATCCCTGGGGAGCTCCAGGAGCCCCTTCCTGGTGCCAACACACCCCTGCCCCTCACACCCCCTACAGTGATGAAGGGCAGTGCAGAGACAGGGGCCTCCTCCTGGCTCCTCTCCATTTTCACGTCCAGTTTGCCCATCTATGAGCTCTTGTGCACCCTGCTGCATTTCTGCCTCTCAGTTTTTCCTCCACAAACACAGTTTTGGACCTTAGAGTGCTGGTGCAGTAAAGGTCATGTTCCTTGGCACAACACTGTGCACCAACAAAATGAAAGGGGGAAACTGAAGCAGAAGACAACATGAGATCCAGAGCAGTGTCTCCACCCCAAGGACAAGTAGCAGTTGCAGAGTACCAGAGTGCAGCTGTCTACACAGCAATTAGTCTGTTTTGAAATGGGGGGAGGAGGGAGGTGTATGAGGGAACAGGAGATCTCAAGGAGTTGGAATCATTTTTAAGACATTAGAATAGAAGATGGCAAAGTATGGCCCGTGGGACAAATCTTGCCTGCTGACTCTTTTTGTAGATAAAGTTTTATTGAAACACTGTCATTTGCTTATGTATTGCTAATGGCTGCTTCCACACTACTAAGGCAAGTTGAGAAGCTGAGACAGAGATTATATGGCCTACAGAGCCTAAAACATTCACTCTGGCCCTTTAGAGAAAAAACAAAAGTTGGCTAATCCCTTCATTAGAGGAATTTAAGGATGAGCTAAGCAAGAAAAAAACTATTAAAAGCTTTAGACAAAATGGTGTACAAAAAGGAGTACATAATCCTAGTACTTCACACAGCAACATAAACATGGTTTACCTGATTTCTACCCTTTAGAACCAACCCATACACAAAGAATGAAGAATCTTTATGGTTTCAGAATACGTTCAAATACTATCAACCTGACAATAGAAAATGAACATAACACTGCAGACATCAGGAGCTGGGAGGCGGTGTGGGGAAGCAGGCACAGGCAGGGAGAGGAGCAGGCAGGGAGAGGAGCAGCCAGGAAGGGGCACATTCCAGGAACTGTCTCTGCAGGGGCTGGGAAAGGAACGGGCATGTAGGACAACTAAATACTCCTCTATCCAAGCAGGTGGGTCCAGCTTAAACTGGTCACATCCAGAAATGAGATCTCACTGTATGAGGAGATGAGAAAGTAACTCAAACAAAACCTAGAGGAAAAAGCAGTTACAGAGTGAAAGGCAGCCGCGGACTGGGGAGCAGGGACGGCTGTTTCTCATCGTGAGCCCTTTGCTCTATCTGACTTTGCACATATTACTTTAATAAACATTTTAAATATTGAGAGAAGTAACTTCTGGAAAATGTAGGAAACAGGGAGAGAGCCTTGTCCACCATCTGCACAAGCCCCAGCCATGCCTGGTGCTGCTTCTTCCTCTCCTGTATGTCTGCCCCATCAGGGCCATCAGCGCACACAGAAGTCTATGTGTTGGGTTGAATGTCCTGTTGATAGGCCAATCTGGAAACTTCTCTGAATGTTTAATAGCACTTCTGTTCATACCTTCCAACTTTCAAAGCAGCCGGGAAGCTCTCCTCTGAGTCGAGTGAATCCTCTGAAGCAAAATGCAGCCGAGAAGCCTTCCGCTCGCTCTCCCTCACAGGACGGTCATCTGGGGAAGAAATGCACAAGTGGTGACAGGCCATCTTCCTTGAGGGAGCAGGTGTGCCCGTCCCCCACCCTGGGCACACTGCACACAACAGGGCTTCCATCCCCTTGGGGCTGACCCTGCCACAGTGTTGCCGTCAGCCCTGGGCAGACCCAGTGCAGGAATGCAGGGCTCTGGTGCCCATGGGGTTTCCCAGACATGCTGAGCCTGCTGCTGTTTCACAGCTCACTGCTTGGCACCACAGTGGAGTCTGGACGCTACCTGCAGAAATGTAGCACACAGGTGGGATTCACACACACACGTGTCCTTTCCTCAATGAGAACACTGGGTGCTGGATGAGATTCTCAAGTCACACATGGAATCCTGAACATTACTGCATGAGTTTGCCCTTAGGGTTTGTATCCACATGTCCTTAGGACTGGACCGCAGAGACAGACAAGTTTAAGCTGCCCCCACACATGTGCCCAGCAACTCAGAAGGCTCCTACTCAAAGAGCTCCTGGAACTTCCTTCTATAAACACCTGAAGATAAGAAGATCCCCAATGGTTCAAAGTCAGTGCTTTGGAACTTGCAACACATTTTGTCACAGAATTAATGTTGTAAATGGTGGTTAAGTTCCTACACTGCCTCCCAAGGAGCATTTAACCTTATGGCACACCTTGGAAATTATATAATTACAGTAAGAAATGAGTAAATAAGTAATAGTGCAATATAATTTCCAAAGTAGAAAAACAAGGTTGTTCTGAAAATCATGCAAAAGCGTCACAAGCTGGGCTCCTCCTCCCTCTGTATGCAGACGCCCCCAGCGATACACGCCCATCCTCCAGCTTTCCTAAACCCACCCTGCCTTCCCCATTTGCTCAAACACTCACAAGTTCCACTCACTGAGCTGTCACTTCCCTTGAGTCAGCTCCAAATCCCTTACTCCAAGAATACTTCTCTGGACCATTCCAGTGCAAATTCAAACTCAGTACGTCCAAAACCAAACGCAAACACACCCTCTCTTGACTGCCATGCTCACACGACAGCCCTCCACACCACCTCTTGCTCCCCGCTCCTTTACAAGCTCCAGGGACTTTCAATCAGCCACTCAGAACTGAGGACCAAGCCCTATTCTTGTCAGGCACCGGGCTGGGCAGAGTGGAATCCAGAGGATTCTTTGGTTCCATGAGTTCTGCAATGACTTTGAATTTCAATTACATTCCTTTATTGTGTCTAGAAATATCTCTTACATGTGGAAAAACTCATATTCCTTCTCCATAAAAACACTGTAAGACTCTGAAATCTAAAACTTTTATGACAAAGGGAAAACAATGACTTGAAACAGAGGATTCCAAAAATTGCCCATAGTAAGGACTATAATGCTTCTGAAAAAGAGCCAGACTCAAGTTACTTGGTTAAACAGTCAAATAACAGTTAGAATATAAGCACTTATTCCTCCCAAATATCTTGAAATTAAACACTGATATTCTAAGCAGGTTTGAAAATAAACAGCATGCCTTTGGGGGTCCATCAGCCCACCCCAGGCCCAGGCAGGTACAGCCTAACTGAGTGGCCACACTCCCAGAATACCACCACACATGCGTGGCTGAGATGTTCATGAGAAGAATGTACTCACTGCTGAGAGCTGCAGGACGTGGGGTCTCTACATACACTGGCCAGACTCTGACATGGCCCAGCCTTTACACACGGACGGTGGTGACTCAACATCTTCACCTACAAGTGATGCTGAGAGGTGGGTCAGCATACAGGAGACGCAGACACCCGAAGCGCCCCCAAGCCCTTGCCAAGCAGTGAATGCCCCCTCAAGAGGGGCAGGGACAGGTGGAACACCACCTCCAATCAGACATTCTTGCTACCACCGCAACCTGCCAGCCCACACTGCCCTGGGCAGCTGAGCTCCAGTGGAAATGAAACCCACTCGGTTGCGGGAGGCCAGCCAGGGCTCAGGCTATTTTGTTAGTTCTTCAAATCACTGTCAGAAGGCTGGAGAAAAACTGTTTTGACTGTTAGTTATAAGGCAGGTGGGTTTTCTGGCAATAGTCAAACCAGCAGACTTTGGCATTGTGACCAGAGGACTTCTTTAAAAGGATTTCAACCTACACCCCCAACCTACACTGTCACAAAACAGGACTGAAACAAAAGGGGTGTGTTCATTTCATGCTGACAGACAGTTCTTCCCAGCACTTCCAGAAACATCTCCAGATTGCAAAGGAATGCTGTTTAAGATGTTAGAATACCATTTGCAAACACAGAGAAGACTGCTTTGTGGTGCAAACATCCCTGGTCTCTCTGCAATAACATGACATTACCCACACCAAGCAGGACAGCCCAGGGAAGCATGGTCCAGTCCCAGCTCAGTGTCTACGCACCCAGGCACTTAGACACTCCTCAACCTGCTTTGTCACCTATGAGCCAGGCCGACAGCAGCACCCCCGCTCCAGGTCTGCAGAAGGACGGTATGGGAAAGCCAGCTGGAAGGTGAGGGCTGCCCTACAGGCACCGTGTGGGTGGCAAAGCCAAGGCTGACTCAGTCCTAACCAGTCCATGGCTGACAGTTCACAAAGGCCAGGCAGACTTACCCACAAATAAGCTTGCTTACATTTAAGCCACATTAGCCTCTTTTTGCTGCTGTTTACTTAAAATTGACATCTAAATCTCAATTTTCTGAAAGAATTCCAATGGCATCTACAGCTGTAGAAAACAACTTGTTCAGGGCATTTACAATGAAAGGAAAAAAGTGTTTTCTCCTTTGCTGACTTCTATTTTTAATGACCTACTATCTTCAGAAGGGGCCAGGTTTTGAACAAGTGTGCACAGTAGGTCTGATACCACTAACCACAGAAATGCCAGTGAAGGCTTGAGTCCCTGGTCTTGCCAGGCACTGTCCTGGGAGCTCACAGACATTCACACAAGTCTCCCCACCACAGCCTGGGGAACTTGACATTCTTCTGACCCCATGTCACACAGAAGGACTGACGGTAAGAGACCTCAAACCTTCCACTTCCCCTAGTCTCCATGGTCAGTGTGCCTTCAAGCTCCAGCTCCAGCTCTCTCCCCTGGAAGTGCAACTCGGGACAGCATCAGCAGAGACACCACCACCGCTCACAGCACAGGTGACTCCAGGGACTAGGGAGGCAGGTGGGAAGGTGGTCTGTGGCTGCTCCGACTGAGGGACACTCCCTCCAGGCATGGGGGTGTGGCCCTGGAAGCTCTGCCTACAAGCTGTCACAGAGACCAACTTCTTTTGGAAACATGGGGCCACAAAGCCAAGGTGGTCACTGTACCTCATCCCCTCTCATCTTGTCACCTGTGGGGGGGGAGTGGAAAGCAACAATCTGATTGTCCTGCACCCTTCCAGGGGGAAGCAAAAGCAGGTAGAATCCAGCTGTCTACTCGAACCTGAGATGATGCCTAGGAGGCCACACAAGGAAACAGAGCAGCAGAAGTCCAGAAACATGCTCGAGTCAAACATCTAGAAAGTGGAGGGGCAGAACAGGGTGGGGTAGCCTGACCAGCACTGTGCTTCTGTGGCCACATCCCTTAAAGAACCATCCCTTAAAGACACAAGGTTGCTAGAGTAGTGTGTCTGCAGGGACACAAGCCATCAAGGTGAAAATCGACTTTCTTTTCTGGAAGGAATCAGGAGCACAAACTGAGGGAGCACAAAACACCCATTATGGCTCCAATGAGCAAGGGTGTGAACTCAACTGCCACTTGGTGCCTACCTAGCTGTCGGAGCTTGGGGAGCATGTGCACAACAAACAGGCGGTAATCAGACTCATTCTTCACAACAGGGTTTAGCCGGAAGTCTACATCCATGAGCTCAGTTAAGGAGTGGAGCCGAAATACTTCTGCTAACGAGGAAATACAGTTGTAGTAGAGATTGAGACTTTCCAATGCAATCAGATACTGAATGCCCTGTTTACAGGAAAATATGCTTAATTAGTTCAAACTTTTAAGAATAAACACACAGTAAAATAAGCCATCAATACATCCTGTAATACCAATGAACTTAATAAATGCATTTGTCATGAATACATGCCATTACCAGGATAGCATAAGAATGAAACATGATCTCATCTGTGAAGTTCTCTGTTTTACGCAGTGAAATGACTGTGTAGAAGTTTGAAGTGCCACATTTGCCACAGTCATAATGGTACTAAGGATAGCTAATATTTACTGCAATCTCTGCATGTGCTGAACTAAGAGATTTACACAAAAAATTTCATTTAATCCACACACAAACCTACAGGGCAAGACCTGCTAGTGCTCCCATTTCACAGATGAGAAAACTGAGGCTTGGGAGGTTGAGATGAGCCAGCACCATCCTGGTCGAACCACCTCTGATTCTGGCTGGATTCCTAAGCCCTGTGTCAGGTGTGGTCTCTATAAAGTCCCATGTTCCAGGAAGTCACATCCTGTAGCACTTTTGAGGCAAGAAGTCCCTCTCTGGATCAAGCCCCGAGCAGTGTTTAAACAACCTTCCCACTTGCTATTGCCTTGGTGATTTCTCACCAGGACTGAGCACTGCCCCTGTGAAGCATGCTGCCATGAGCCCCATGCTCACTGTGCTGCCTTTCAGGGGCTGGAGGCTCAAAAGTCAGGCCGTACAAGGTCAGATGAAGTGCAGCAGGCACATGAAGGGGAAGGAGAGTGACAGGCACATGCACTTTCATCTGTGGGGCCTTATTTTATCTCCTTTAAAGATGCAACTATCTTCATCAGAGAGCTACAACTTTTGGTTGTCAAAGTAGTTTAAAGATACAAAGTGATGTGTAAAAAAATATAGCTCACAACAAACACAAGAAAAACAACACAACCCTTATAGTCAGTGTAGGTGTACTTTACAAGTATTATAAACATAGTTACAAAACAGATTGCATTTTTAATCATAAATATACTTTCCACTGACTTTGATAGCAATGAATTTTCCTCTAAGAAACAAACCCAAAACTTACCTCTAGACTAACCAAGGAGTTGCGTGAGAGATCTAAAGATTTTAGACCAGTTAGACTCATCAAAGAATTTCCTAGGTGAGTAATCTTCTCTTGGTAAGTTCCAGGAATAGATAATGACCGAAGCTCAGCTAAGACAGAAAATTATGAGATTTTAATCTTTGTTTATTGAGAATAAATATTACGATAAAAGTCCAAATTCCTAGTTTTTAGAAATAAAGCAGATACTGACAAAGATTGTTTGATCAAATTTTACTCAGGCTCCTGAAACTTCTCCTTGGCCTAACTGTGCACTTCCTTGTAAAATCCAGTTTAGCAAGAACCACCCACTCTCAATATCTGATAAGGTTTCTCATCTTCTACCATTCCCCAGGTGATGTCTGATCACCATGGTCTGTCTTCAGCAAGAATCCTACTACGTCAGTTTAGCCAGAATCCCTTATTCCTGATGTTTCCTCTTAGTAATTTTCTACCCTCTGACTCTCACCTTGCTCCTTGGCTCTAAATTCCCAGTTGCCCATGCTGTACTTGGAGTTGGGCCCAGTCTCTCTCCCCCATTGCAAAATCCCATTGCAGTAGTCCCTATACCAATCTTGATGGTCCTAAATAAAGTCTTCCTTACCACACATTAACAAGTGTCATTGAATATATATATATAAACAATACTCAAACATAAAAAGATCAATAGGAAAGACAAACGTTAACACATTTGTCATCCATGGGCACCTCATAATCTGAAAAAGTCACTTAGAAATACAATGCAACTCATTCAAAGCTTGAATATCAGTATTAAAGAACAAACACACATTTAGTTTCAGCTTATGTTCATCTTCAAAATGTCCCCAAACCCTTGCCTTTCTCCCCATTCCCATTGCTGATCACTTCAAAACCCTCTCTCACAAGGAACACCCTCCTAACTGACCTGCTGTTATTCCGGCTGCTTAATTCCATCACCCCTCATAGCTTCCATGCAGGGATCACAATCTGAAGTCCACTACAGGCACACCGAAAAGATACTGTGGATTCAGTTCCAGACCACCACAATAAAGCAAACATCACAATAAAGCAAGTCACAAGAATGTGCATATAAAAGTATGTTTACACTATACTGTAGTCTGCTAAGTGTGTAATAGCATTATGTCTAAAAAAAAAGTATATATCTTAATTTTAAAATGCTTTATTGCTAAAACATGCTGACATAATCTGAGCCTTTAGCAAGTCGTAAGCTTCTTGCTGGTGGAGGGTCTTGCCTCAATGTTGGTGGCTGCTGACTGATCAGGGTGGTGGATGCTGAAGGCTGGGTGGCTGTGGAGATTTCTTAAAATAGGACAATAGTGGAAGTTTGCCGCATCCATTGACTCTTCCTTTCATGAAAGATTTCTCTGTAGCATGCAATGTTGTTTAAGAGCATTTACCCACCATAGAACAAACTTCCTTCAAAAATGAAGTCAGTCCTCTCAAACCCTGCTACTGCTTTATCAACTAAGTTTATATAATAGTCTAAATCCTTTGTTGTCATTTCAACAATGTTCACAACATCTTCACCAGGAGTAGAATCCACCTCAAGAAACCTCTTTCTTGAAACTTCACAGGATATAAAAAAAGGGAAAAAAAAAAAGAAACCACTTTCTTTGCTCATCCATAAGAAGCAACTCCTCACCCATGAAAGTTTTGTCATGAGACTGCAGCAATTAGGCAACACTTTTCAGGCTCAATTTCTAATTCTAGTTCTCTACTTCCACCACATCTGCAGTTACTTCCTCCACTGAAGTCTTGAACCCCTCAAAGTCATCCATGTGAGCTGGACTCAACTTCTTCCAAACTCCCGTTAATATAGATATTTTGAGTTTTTCCCATGAATCACAAATGCTCTTAATGGCATCTAGAATGGTAAATCCTTTCCAGATTTTCAATTTACTTTGTCCAGATCCATCAGAGGAATCACTATATTCAGCAGCAATGGCCTTAAAAAATGTTATTTCTTAAATAATAAGACTTGAAAGTCAAAATGACTCCTTGATCCATGGGTTGCAGAATGGATACTGTGTTAGCATGCATTGAAACAGCATGAATCTCCATGTACATCTCCATCAGAGCTCTTAGATGATCAGGTGCACTGCCAATGAGCTGCAATATTCTGAAAGAAATCTTTTTCTCTGAGCAGCAGGTTTCAACATTTGGCTTAAAATATTCAGAAAACCATGCTGTGAACAGATGTGCTGTCATCCAGGCTTTGCTGTTCCATTTATTGAACACAGGCAAAGTAGCTTTACTGTAATTCTTAAGGGCCCTAGGATTTTAAAAATGGTAGATGAGCAATGGCTTTAACTTAAAGTCAGCAGCTGCCTTAGCTGCTAACAAGAGTCAGCCTGTCCTTTGAAGCTTTGAAGTCAGGCACTGACTTCTACTTTCTAGCTGTGGAAGTCCTAGATGGCGTCTTCTTCCAATAAAAGGCTGTTTTACCTATATTGAAAATCTGTTGTTTAGTGTAACCACCTTCATCAATTATCTTAGCTAGATCTTCTGGATAACTTTCTGCAACTTCTGCATCAGTACCTGCTGCTTCACCTTGCACATCTATGTTATAGAAACAGCTTCTTTCCTTAAACCTTATGAACCAGCCTCTGCTAGCTTCAAACTCTTCTTCTGCAGCTTCCTCACCTATCTCAGCCTTCAGAGAACTGAAGAGAGTTAGGGCCTTGCTCTGGATTAGGCTTTGACTTAAGGGGATGTTATGGCTGGTTTGGTCTTCCATCAAGATCACTAAAATTCTTCATATCAGTAATAAGGCCATTTCACTTTCTTATCATTCATGTGTTCACTGGAGTAGTACTTTTAATTTCCTTCAAGAACTTTCCCTTTGTATTCATAACTTGGCTGCTTGGCACAAGAGGCCTAGCTTTTGGCCCATCTCACCTTTCTACATGACTTCTTTGGTCGCTAAGCTTAATCATTTCTAGCTTTTGATTTAAAGCAAGAGAAAACGTGCAACTCTTCCTTTCACTTCAACACACAGAAGCCATTGTAGAGTTATTAGCTGGCCTAATTTGAATATTATTGTGTCTGAGGGAAAAGGGGGGCCCAAGGAGAGGGAGACAGAGGGGGAATAGCCAGCTGGTGGAAGAGTCAGAACACACACATTTATCAATTAAGTTCACTATCTTATATAGATGCAGTTCATGGCATCCAAAAACCATTACAATGGAACATCAAAAGTCACTGACCACAGGTCACCATGACAGATATAATAATAATGAAAAAGTTGGAAACATTGCAAGAATTACCAAAATGTGACATAGAAACACAAAGTGAGCATATGTTGGAAAAATGGCTCCAACAGACTTGCTCAATGCAGGGTCACCACAAACCTTTAAGGCGGGGGGGGAAGCAGTATTTGCAAAGTGCAATAAAGTGAGGTATGCCTGTAGTTAGTTCACCTGTCCACTCTGTCCATTACATATGAGGGCAGACTCTGCATGCCCTCTATGCACCCTATATGCCTCTGCAAGGCACACTCAATAAGCAGTCATTAAATAAATGTAACTACAAAAATAAAAGACAGTTTGGGTCTGAATATACCAATACTTTCCCAAGAATATTTATGTTTTAAAATATATCTTGATTAAATTTAAAATTTGGTTTGAGGACTTCATGTACCAGACAAGATAGAATAGATACATTTCACCCTATTCCTCCCCACTTATTATACCTAAACACCCTGGACAAAAATATATGAAACAAGACTCTGAAAGGTAGGGAACAGAAGGCCAACTGTCTGGGCACCTCAGGACTCAAGAAACAACCCAATAGTGAGTTCTCTGGATTGATTTTGAGTTTTTGTTTGTTTGTCCCCTATACATCCCAATCTGAGTGCCAAAGAAGCTGGCAACCCAGAAACATCAGTGGACACAGACCAAAAAACAAGGGTGAGCCTGCTCTCTATGGTCAAAGGACAGGAGGGGACCTTGCAGGATAGACTCTTCTGACAACATCGGCCCTACTCCAACCGAACACCAAGAAAAAAAATGCACCTCATATCCCTGGCGTTTTGCAGTGGCCAGCACTGGGACTGTGTGAGTGGACCCTGACTATTGTCCTGACCTGGCTATGACACCCTGCCGGCCAACAGGAGTCTGTCAGAGGCTGCATGTGAGACAGGAGCTCAGCTACCATCTCGGCAATGGAGTAGTACCCAGCAGGTGCTAGTAATGAGTAAGGAGACTTAAACAGGAAGAGGGTCTCCCAACATAACACCAAAAAATGTCCACAATACAATCAAAAATGACAAAGAACCAGAAAAATCTCAACATGGATGAGAATACACAATCACTAGACACCAACAATGAGATGACATAGAAGTCAGAATTCTCTAACAAGAATTTTAAAGCAACTGTCAGAAAAATACTTCAATAACCAATTATAAACAATCAGAAACAAATGAAAAAATAGAAAGCCTTGGCAAAGAAATAAGATATAAAAGAAATAAATGGAGACTTCAGAAATGAAAAACACAATAATTGAAACAAACAAACAAAAAAATCACAAGAGCAGCTCAATGGCAGGATGGAGATGACAGAGGAAAAAACTCAGAGTAAACACAAAGACAGAGTAATAAAATTCTTCCAGTCTGACCAACAGAGAAAAAATAGACTAGGAGGGAAAAAAATGAACAGAGTCTCGGGAAACTGCGGGAGAAGAAAAAGAGGGATAATGCTCATTTATGTCACTGGAGTTCTAATGGAATTCCAATTTGAGTTTCAAAAAGAAGAGAAAGACAGCATGGCTAAAAATAGAAATTTTAAAAATCGAAGAAATAATGGTTGAAAACTTCCAAATTTGGCAAAAGGCATAAACCTACATATTCAAGAAGCTTACAAAACCCCAAACAGGATAAACCCCAAAAATGTCATGCCCAGACACATGAGAATCAAACTTTTGAAAACTGAAGACAGAGAAAGAATCCTGAAAGCAACCTGGGAGAAAAGACATGTTACCTAGAGAGAGAAAACAACTCAACTGACAGTGGATTACTCTTCAGAAGCTATGGAAGCCTGAAGGAAGTTGCACATGTTTTAAGTGCTGAAAGAAAAGAACTTTAAACCCAGAAATCTATATCCACTGAAAACAGCCTTTGAGATTGAAGGCAAAAATAAAGATATTTGCAAATAAAGAAAAACTAAGAGAACTTGTCACCACCAGTTCTGCCCTAAGATTATTGCAGAAGAAAGTTCTTCAAACATAAAACAAAGATAAAAGAAGGAAACCTGCAACATCAGTAATAAAGAATAAGAGAACAGTTAATCATGTGGATAAATATGTCTCTTCCTGAGTTATTTAAAATATTAGGTGATTGTAAAAAAAATTGTATCATTAATGTGGTTCTCAAAGTATGTAGAGGAACTATTTAAGAACTTAATTATAAAGGGGGTAGGATAAGCAGACCTAAATGGTGGCAAAGTTTCAACATCTCACTTGGAAGTAGTAAAATGTCCACAGAAGTAAACTGTGTTGAATTACATAAATATACTGTAATTTGTACAGCAAGACTATGAAAACCATACAAGGAGATATACTCCAAAACATAATAAATAAATCAAAATGGCATACTAAAAAATATTCTAGTCAACATAGGAAGTCAGGAAAAAGGGAAACAAAAGAAGAAAAAACAAAGAGAATAATCAAAAAACAACAAAATGGTACACTTAAGTTCTACTTTATTAATGATTACATTAAATGTAAATGGTCTGAATATACTACTAAAAGACAGTTAGCAGGGTGGATAAAAATAACGAACCAAGAAAAACTCAAGCTGTGGTAGCTACATTAATGTCAAATAAAATAGATGTCTCCACAAAGAAAATTACCAGGGACAAAAGGAAACATTTCGTATACTAAAAGAGTCAGTCCACCAAGAAGACATAAAAATTCTAAATATGTAATGCAGTCAATTAACAGAACTTAAAAACACACCAAGTGAACAGAGAAGTAGATAAATCCACAATTATGGTTTGGGATTTCAATACCCCTTCCTCAGTAATTAATAGAATCACTAGACAGAAAATCAGCAAGGATACAAAAGAACTGAACACCACAATCATCCAATAGGATCTAACTGATATTTACATAACACTCCACTCAACAACACAATACATTTTCTTTCCAAGTGCACTTGGAACACTCAACAATACAGACTAGATCCTGGGTCATAAAATAAATCTCCACAAATTTAAAAGAAGTAAAATGATACAGAGTATGCTCTTTGACAGTAATGGAATCACACTAGAATCAATAACAGGAAAATCTCCAAACATGTGAAACTTTGCATGTTCCTAAATAATCCACAGGTCAAAGAGGAAGTCTCAAAGAAAAATTTTAAAATACATTGAACTGAATGGAAATAAAAATGCACATAACAAAATTTGTGGATGCAGCTAAGGTGGTACTTGAGAAAATTTTACAGCACTAAATATTTATAATAGAAAATAAGATAGTCTTAAGTCAATAACCTAAGTTTTTACCTTAAGAATCTAGAAAAAGAAGGGCAAAATAAATGCAAAGCAATCAGAAAGAAAATAATAAAGAGCAGAAATCGATGAAATTTGAAACTAGAAAAGCACTAGAGAAAAATCAATCAAACCAAAAGTTGGCTATTTGAAAAAAATAAATAACATTCACAAACCTCTAGCAAGACCAAAAAAGAGGGAGAGAAGTCAGATTAACAGCATCACAAATGGAAGAGGGGATATCCCTACAGATCCCACAGTCATTAACGGGCTGGTAAGGGAACACTATAAACAACTCTACACAAATACAAATTCAACAACTTAAATAAAATGAATCAGTGTCACAAAAACTCCAGACAACTAAAACTCACTCAAGATGAAATTGATAATACAAATAGTTCTCTAACAAGTAGAGAACTTAAAACTGTAATTTAAAAGCTTCAAAAAATAGAAATTTCCAGGCCTATATGGGTTCAGTGGGAAATTCCAAGAAATGATGAAGCGTGAGCTCGAATTCCACACACTCTCCTGTGACAGACGGAAGAGGCAGCGGCACATCTCCACTCACACAGCGCTGGAGCCAGACCAGGACCACGAGGGACGCGCACAGGGCCAGCTGCTCAGGAACACCGGCCCCCTCAGGAACACGGGTTCCCTCAGGAGCGCAAGTCCCCTCAGGATCACGGGCCCCCTCAGGAACACAAGTCCCCTCAGGATCACGGGGCCCCTCAGGAACACAAGTCCCCTCAGGATCACGGGCCCCCTCAGGAACACAAGTCCCCTCAGGATCACGGGCCCCCTCAGGAACACGGGCCCCCTCAGGATCACGGGCCCCCTCAGGAACACAAGTCCCCTCAGGATCACGGGGCCCCTCAGGAACACAAGTCCCCTCAGGATCACGGGCCCCCTCAGGATCACGGGCCCCCTCAGGAACACAAGTCCCCTCAGGATCACGGGCCCCCTCAGGAACACAAGTCTCCTCAGAATCACGGGCCCCCTCAGGATCACAAGTCCCCTCAGGATCAAGGGCCCCTCCGGAACACGGGCCCCTCACGCGCGCCTCCACAGGGGGCACAGCGAAGGGGCTCTGCTCTGACGCCAGGCGGCCCCGATGTTCTTTCGCATCGGACCCCCAGGCCCCGACACCCTAAGAGCTTATGGAGGAAGCATAAAGGCAAGAGCCCAAGCCCCGACGCCCGGCGAATCTGAAGGGCCCGCCCGTGAGGGAGTGGGGGCCGCGGGGCCCGCAGGAGGGACCCGGAGTGGAGCCGGCGGGGGACGGCGGCGGGGGGAACGGCGGGGGGCAGCGGCCGTCCGGGAGGACGCGGTATCTGCGCAGAGGCGCCTCCGCAAACTCCCTCGGGCTGTCCCGCAGCTCGGGCGCCGCCTCGGGGTCGCCCGGCCCCGCGTACCCAGGTCGCGGCGCGGCCCCAGGCCGCTCTTCTCCCGGATCCTGTCCTCGCACAGCACCAGCCTCGGGCCCGCCAGCGCCATCTTTTCAAACGGAAAGCGCGCGCCGCGCCTGCGCAGTGAGGCGGGGCCGAGCGCTGGACGGGGCGGGGCCGAGAGCCAGGCGTGGGGCGAGCCAAGTGGGCAGGACAGCAGGACGCAGGGCTGCCGGGCACGGGATCTGCGACCCCAAGTTGCGCCCCGGGGAGTGCTCTGCCCATGGTCACCCCGGGCCGCTGCCTCCTGCTGGGCCCGGGTCCGCGTCACGCGCCTTGTCCTCCCAAGGAAAGCCCGAGTGGGCGCGGTGGGTAGCAGCCGGCGGTGTCCGTGGGGACCGCGGTGCCCCAGGGACCCCGCCCCACCTGGGCTCCCCTAGGCCCCCGTGCACCCGCCGCTATCCTTGTCCTCCGGTTCTGCCCTGGATCCGTCTTCAGCCCGCCCTTCGCCCCGCACGTCCCCGGGGCATCCCTGGTCAGACTTCGGTCGTCGGCTGACCCCGGCTTGTTTGTCCCTTTGAGGTCCGTTGATGGGCTTCCAGAGGGAGCACCAGCGTTCAGTCGGTTGAGGGAAGACACCCTCCCTGTCAGGGTGTCCACTGTGCCACTGTGGCCCGCCTGGCCGCAGCACCTGGGTCGTGAGTCAGGCCCCAGGAATGCCCAGTCCCTCGCCCTTCTCCTGGTGTCTGGGGCACTCCTGACGCCCTCACCCCAGATGTGACCGGCTTGTTTAACGTCCGTGGCCTGTCACAGCCCGGGTGGAGATACACAGGGCACTGTCCTAGAGATGTGTGGTGGTGGTGGACAGGGGATGCAGGCTGGCATGATGGGCCTGTGAGCAGGGGCTGCATGTGGGTGCAGGACGTGCTTGGCGGACATGGGCGGGGAGCTCTGGGGTGCACGGGGGCAGTGTAGGAGGACCTGAGGTGGTGCTTCTGTGCTCCTGAAGGTGACCTCGGGAGGTGTGGGAGCTGACGGCCTGGCCCGGCCATGCTACAGCCCTCCTGTCAGGGACAGCCACGATGCATCCAGATAGCCGTATATTGAGACTAGCGCACACTCAGTACTTTAATTGAGTAAAGATTGTCACATAACTGTTACAAAAATTCCAAGTCCAGATCCTGCACCATGTTCTTCCTGTGAGACCATGAAAGGATTCGGGCACAGCCGAGTCCCCAAGTCCTGCCTTCACCCTTGGTGTCCACTGAGGGGGACTTTGTGCAGCCAGGAGACTCGGAAACAGTGAACCAATATCTTGCCTTTTCCAGAAGCAAGCAGCAGCAGATGAAAGGCTTCTGAGGTCCGCCACCCAAAAGAAGTAGCTCATCAGTGCACAACCCAGACCAAACACCAGCTCCTTCCACCTGTTTACGCCCAGCGATCAGTTCAGGAGGTGAGTGGTACCTCAGCGAGCTGCCTGTCTGGGACAGCTTTTCTATAGAGAGTTTGAAAATAATGTTTTATGCTTGCTAAGAATATTTTCATTGTGGAAAATACAGAAAATACAGAAGAGAACAAAGATTAGACATGCCACCATGGAGAGGTAACCATTGTTAACATTATCACACATATCCTTCAAATGTTTTTCAGAAGCCTGTGCATACTCTACAATAATGAGATGATGCTGAGCACCGTCATCTATACCCGTCGCTAAATATCCTTCAACATCGTTTATTGGACATCGTTTTTAGTGGTCACATTAGAAAATGAATTAAACCCAAATTTATTTAACCTGTCTTCCATTGCTGGACACTGCATCTGCTTCCACCTTTGAGGTGGCAAGCCTAGTTGGATAATGTCTTGAAGTTCTGTTTGAGTGCTTGGGAGCAAGCCAGGGGCATTCCAGCCTGGACTTGGTGCATGAAAGCACACAGCAGGGAAGAATTATGTGTAGTGGAAGCGGGGATTGGGGGTCCTGGGCTGGGCCTGGCCAGGGGCCTACCTCAGCCCCTTGGCTCATAGAGGCCCCCGTAGCATCCCAACATAGCCTTGAGGGTCCCCTGAGCAGGAGGGATGCTATTACTGCCAAGGCTCACTCACAGCTTTGGCGGGGCTGGGCTGGGGGCCCACAGTGCAGGTCTTCCTGCCTGGGTCAGGGGTTCAGTTCCTCTTCCTCAGGGGCCTGGCCTGGGGAGTGCTTCTCCCCAGAGGGGCCACAGCCCTGAGACAGACACACCTCGTTTCAGCTGGGCCCCAACACACGCATGGGTCTCTACCAGCCTTTTAAAGCTGTACTAGGGCCTCGGGCCTCGGCCACACCCCCTCAACATCTGCAACCAGCCCAGCAGTGACCATCAAGCCAGTGCAGGAAGTGTCCCGGGCTCCTCAGCCATGGTGATGGGGGGCCTCAGGCCTCGGCCATTCCCCCTGACATCTGCATCCAGCCCAAGCCACTACTGGAAGCCCTCTGGTTTCCCCTGCAGGAATGAGGGGGGTGCTACAGGCCTCAACCATGCCCCCCTCCTTCCTCCTTTTCCCACTCTATTTCCTTCCTCCTTGCCTTCTCCCTCTCCCCACAACTGCTCTGCAACAACATCTTAGAATGTAAAAAAATAATAATATTAATAAGTAAAAAATTTTAAATAAAAAAATTAAAAGTAAAACTGGACTAGAAGAGAGATGTTGCACCATGGGCCTGCGTCACTGTTGGAGTGCACGCTTGTGCCCTCCAACAATGGCACATCCCTCTTCCCATGGATTGAAGTCATGGGGTCTGCAAGGCCTGAGTCAGGAGGCGCTGGGGACTTCTGGGGCCCTCTGGCCATTGGCCTCACTGCAGCACGTGAAGAAAGTTCTGGACGTATCTGGCATCTCACCAGCATTGGATCCTGCTTTCCAGAGTGGACTCAGACTTTTTTCCATGTCTGTATGTCACTTTGGCTAATTCAGGAAGGCTGTGGGAAGGGATGCAGAGAGGAAACAGGGAGGTTCCCCCGCCATCAGCAGCTGTCCATCTGCATCCATGGACCTTGTGGTTCTGGGGGTCCTTCAGCTCGTGAAGGAGCTGTATGGCCAGCGGGGACCCTGAGTGCCCTGGCTCTGCCCTTGGCTGCCCTCGGCTATTTCAGAGGTTTCCTTGCCCGTCAGTCTGGGCCATTCTCCTGGCCCAATCACACTGGATCATGGTGGGTTGGATTTCATGAAGCAGACATTTGACAGATCTGTGAGACAGGACGGACAAGACCAAAGTCTGGAAGGAACTCAACCCTCCCTGTCCCAGCCCCAGCACTTCACTCAGGATAATCCCATAATTGTTGCTTTTCAAAAGCCACTTGAGGCCTTTATCCCTGGGCATCATCCGCAGTTTCTCATGTAGGCCTTGTGAAATCTGCAGCAGCGCATCAGACCCACAAGCCAGGCGTGGCTGCACCTGGGTGGAAGAGGCTCCCTGTGCACTGCTCTTCCCACCAGCTGCCCATTCCATAGCTTCACAGAACATTCTAGGGAGGCTCCCAGCCCCCTTCCCCGCCTTGACCCCAAGCCTGTGGACCCTAAACTGCAGGGTCGGTCATCCCTAAAGACACCAGACTGGAGGAAGGAGACAGGGTGACCTGAAGACAAGCCTGGATTGGTCCAGCAAGGGGAGGGCTGGAGTGGGCTGAGCTCCCAAGGGGGTCTCTGGACTTTCTTAGAGAAGGGGATGGGGTGAGAGAAGCCTGTGATGTGTAATGAGGGTGCTCATGAGGGAAATCGGGCTCTCCACCTGCCCCAGAGACAGGAGCTTACCCCAGGCCCACTTGCCCCCAATGTCCAGATCAGGTCTGTGCAGAGTGGTGGGGGGTGGGCATGGCTGGTCCCTTAGCCCTGACTCACAGTCTGTGAGCATGTTCTGAGTTACTGTCTTTATTAGTCCATTTTCTATTGTTTATAACAGAATACTTGAAACTGGGTAATTTGTAAAGAAACAAAATCTATTTCTTACAGTTTCAGAGGCTAGACATCTACAGCTCAGGGAATGCATCTGGTGAGGGCCTTCTTCTGGGTGGGAATTCTCTACAGCAACTCAGGGTGTCACATGGCAAGGATGGGCTGAGCAAGAGAGCTAACCTGCTCACTGGCTCTCCTTATAAAGCCATCAGAACCACTCCCATGATAACTCATTACTCCATGAATGGATTGATGTATTCACCAGGGCACAGTTCTCCAATCCAAACAAAGGCCCACCTTTCAAATACCATAATCAGATTTCCCACCCTCTTAACTCTATTACAGTAGGGATCAAGTTTCCAATATAAGAACTTTAGGGGGATATGTTTGACCCATAGCACTGTCTCTCCTGCTCCATCCCCAGTGATGAAACAGACATGGACTGGCCATTGGGAGCAGCCGGCTTGAAAATCAATAGCAGATGAGAGCACAGTCTCATCTGGACATCCCCGCACGGTCAGCAGAGAGCCTGAAACCTCCGTGAGACCAAACAAACCCTGCACAGGCACACCTGCCTGCCGAGGCCACCAAAAACACATGTGCACATGCTCACACGCTCACTCACACTCAGCGTGCACGCACGCATGTCCACACCCACACGTGCACTCACACTTGTCACACACTCACACTGGCATCACATGCACACACTCAACCACACACACACGCGCTCACACACAGCCTCACACTTACACACAAACTTCCAACACCATCACACAGCCAGAGGCTCCAACCCCAACAGCCTTTCCCAGGCGGAACACGGGACCCACCTGGGTCAGGTACAGAGACCCAGTGAGCAGCCCCACGACATTGGACACAGCACCAGTGCACCTTGAAAACTTCTCCTCCTGTGGGTGGATGTGGGAAGAGCGGCAGTTGTGGTCTGATGCTGCCACCAAGTCCTTCCTTGGAAGACATGTGGTGGGAATGGAAGGCTGCCACCCACTCACCCCCGCCCGCCAGCCCCTTGTGCAGAGGACCCTGGTGGGGCAGCCGTGCTTTCTGCTGCAGTCGCACCTCTGTCTGGTGCTTATTCATTCTCGGCCATTGACAGAGATCTCTTTTCCTCCTTGGATCTCTTGAGTTAAGACCAACATCCGTGTTTGTGAATTGTCAATGCAGCACTTTACCAACTAGCCTTTTTCCAAAATGTGAGATGAGATGGCGAGCGAGGCCCTTTCCGTGGCTGTTTTAAGGTGGGTTTAGGGGGCTCCTGCATCTTAACATCTTAACGTCTCGATGAGGGAGAACAGGGCCAAGTTTTTCCACTTGGTACAGAGTAACAGGGTGTCCTGTGTGGTTTAGTCCGTGAGGTGGAGGAGGAGGTGGGGTTCTCTAGTGGACAGGCTGTGGGGAAGCTGATCCCTGTGGCCAGCTGTGTCTGGGGGACAGTCGGAGCTGTCTGGTTTGGGGTGAGACAGTGTCCATCAGTGTCTTTGGTAAACACCTGCACTAGCATGACTCCCATCCTCAATTCTGGGAAGGTGAGATTGCAGAAGGAGTGGCCCCAGCCCTTCCATTTGCAGGTGCTGGTGGGGTCTGTGGACAGCCAGCTGCAGGTGGCTGGCTGGGTCCCAGGGAGGGGCGTCTAGGTCCCTGCAGGCAAGAGTCCCTGTGAGGTGGGAAGTTACAACACTTGCCCTCATGGACTGTTAGTATAGCAGGTGTGTCCTAGCCCTGAAGCAGGACATGATCACAGGGGTTAAGTATTTCTAAGCATTTTTATCTAGTGGAGGCAGCACGACTTCTGTTTGGCCACCACGAGGGGAAATAGAGGCTGGGCTATTTCCTACAGTTGCTAACACTTAAAATCCCAAGACCTCTCAAGGAAATCTCAATATATATTTTTTTAAACCAGTAAGGGGATCTTAACCCTTGACTTGGTTTTGTCAACACCACGCTCTCCAAAATGAGCTAACCAGCCATCCCTATATAGGGATCCGAACCCGTGGCCTTGGTGTCACCAGCACCACACTCTCCCAAGTAAGCCACGGGCTGGCCCTGGAAATCTCAATTTTTAACTTTTTCTGCAAATGCCTGCGTTCCTGCCTCGTAGCAGTGTGGGGTGAAGTGTTGAGGACCCCACAGGTGGGTGTGTGCTCCATCCAGACAGGCCCCTCTAGCCCCTCGGACATCTGAGCTGTGGCCCTCGCTTCAAGAAGGACGGGCAGGGCCAGGAACTGTGCACCTTGGGAGCCTAGTCTTCACCTGCTCAGTGGGTGGTAGGCTCCATGGGACATTCGAGGACTGCTCCTGGCATGTGGCACCCCATGAACACAAGCATCTTTGTCTGTCCTGCCCAGGCACTTAGCACCTTCCAGGCAGGAACGGCCACCTGCCCACCCCTTACCTCCCTTTCCACCACCTGATCATGTGCAGGCTGATCAGGACCAGAGTCCAGACCTCAAACCTAACCCATTGTCCTCTGCTGAGTCCCAGGCCCTCTGAGGACAAGGCCCAAGTCTTTCCTGTAGGGGAACCAGTACAGCCTGTTCTTCGCCTCCGAGGAGGCGTTGAAGACCCTGTTGGGGGGATGGTGAAGTCATCCTAAGAGGAGAGTCGCATCTGATGGAGGGTAGTCAGGATAGTGAGGGGTCCAGAAACCATGCTGTGGAAGAACCAATGGGCAAGGGGGTTAATCCTGGAGAAGATAAGTACATGGGGTTCTCCTGGGGCAGCTGCCAACAAGTCCCAGGCAGGAATCGGGTCCCCTGTGCCCAAAACAGCCACTTCCCTGAATCCTCAGGATTTGGGCACAGGGTGGGATCCCCTAGCTCTGAGGCACCATCGCGTGAGTTCACCAGGCTGGGCGAGTCCAGAAGCAAGCCCTGTACTTGGTCCCAGACAGGGAGGACACTCCAACACAGCTAAGCCCCGGGACTGCGAGCTCTGTGGGTTTTGGCAGAGGAGCCGGGCACTGCTGCATGCTCAGCAAGGTTTAGAGTCTGCATGGGGCTGAATGGAGATCACACTAAGAAGGAGAACCTGGTGGACATTTTCAGTGTCCTAAAGGCAGCTCAGGCCACTTGTCCCCAGACCCTAACTGGCACCAAACCTGCAAACGCATCATGGGTTTTCAGAGCCAAGTGGATTTGGGAAATGCTCTTGGGAGACCATGGGCTGTAGAAGCTCAGCTTTGTCAAGTGTGGCATGTCCACGGCAGGTGTGTGGGTGTTATTCAGTCGAGAAACACACGTGGGAGCTCACACCCACGTTACAGGGGGTGAACCGAGGCTGGAAGGAGCCACGCGGCTTGCCCAGGGTTCCACATAGTCTGACCCAGGCCCAACTCTTCACCACAGTGGAGACTACCACCCAGAGAAACTCAACCCTGCAGTCTACAGAGAGACCCTGGGGCCCCCAGAAGGGGTGACGTCATCAGCTGCTGGTCTCTTTGGCTCTCTAATGGATAATTTTTTGTGGTGTGTTCTCCCACTGGGATTCTGTTACCCCCGAGGGCTGTCCATGGTCCTCAGCACCCCACATGCCATCCTCTGTGGGGTAAATGCTATTTTCCACACTCCTTTAGCCTCAAGTAGCCGTTTACAAAACTCAATTCCTGCAAGTGGCTTTTTCCAAAGGCCCCTTTACAGTATCAAGGAACAGGAAGCAGTATCCTTTTAAAATCAATTAGCCACACATTTTTGCTCATTAAATAAATATTCCTACTTTGGACCCAATTGATTTTTCAGATACAAGAACAATGGGACTGACTCACCTATTTGCAGCCTGCGGCCTCTTTCCTCTCAAGGGACCTTTGAAGTCCGTGTGAGGTGCCTGCACCTGGCACACAGGTGGGGTCCAGCCAATATGCACCTGAGTTCTCAACAGCTTCCTGGAATGTTTAGAAATTGGCTTTTATTCGGCTAAAACATCCATGTTCTTGGAGCCCCAGGGGGGCTGCACGGTGTTCCGTGTGAGAGGGAGGGATGCCAGGGGACGTTTGCCTCGCTGCAGGTCAGTGTGGAGCCACGCGGCTCATCACACAATGGCCAGCTCGTGCCCACTCCTCCCGCAGCTCTCGACACAGCCACAGGGTCCCAATACAGCTCGTTCCTTGGTCTCGCCTCGCCTCACTCCCTGGCATCTGTTCCTCTGTGCCACGGCTTCCTGCGCCGATGGGAAGGCAGGCACAGCATGGCCAGGGCTCAGGGAGGCGCTGCCTCTGCACACTTCTGAGGAAGGAGCCATTGCTCATTCACTCAATCCATGTTTATTGAGGGCCTACTACCCTCCAGGCCCTATCCTGGATGCTGGGACACAGAGTAGACAAAGACGCTGAGGACCTCCATTTCTAGTGAGGGGCAGATGGCAACCAGGGGACACGGGTCAGCACACACTGTAGCATGTCAGAAATGAAAAGCACAATGGAGAAATGCAGACCTGAGCAGACCAGGGGGCAGGAGGGCTGGGCAGGGGGATACAGGGGTAGGCAGGAGGTGAGAGGGCTGGGCACAAAACAGGAGGGCTGGGCAGGGGGCTGGAGGGCTGGGCAGGGGGCAGGAGGGCTGGGTAGGGGGCTGGAGGGCTGGGCAGGGGGCTGGAGGGGTAGGCAGGAGGTGAGAGGGCTGGGCAGGGGGCTGGAGGGCTGGGCAGGGGGCTGGAGGGGTAGGCAGGAGGTGAGAGGGCTGGGCAGGGGGCTGGAGGGCTGGCAGGCTTTGGTTTCAAATTCAGCGGTGGGCAAGGCAGACCTAACAGGGAGGTGGCATCTGAGTGAAGACTTGGGAGCAGGTGGCAGAGGGGGCAGCGTCAGCGCTCTCTGCGGCCGGCATACCAAGTAAGTATTTGTCCCTTACCCTTTCTACCATTTACCTCTTCTTGCTTGGAGTTATTTTTCTGCCAGTCTCCATTAAACCCACTTCCTCACTCAATCTTTTGGAGCGTTTGGCCTCCTCTGTTTTTGTATGGGCCTATGTGATGCCAAACCAAGTGGTGGGTTTTACACAAAAATGGATTCAATTTAGTTTTTGTTGCTTTTTAAAATAAATGTCATGACAGTTATTTAATTACTCAAATGGTTAGTTTAATATCCTTGAACACAAAAAGCCTTAGGTATTGGAAGAAGAAATAAAGATTTGGAATGGAAATCCAGAGAGGCAGAACAGACTAATAGTTGAAATATCTAAGCAGGTATTTTGCAGGTTTTAGTAGGTCTCAATTCTCTTGTTTCCACATTCGTAAGCTGATTTATCGTTTTTGGTGAATGTTAATTGGATTCATTTAAGTGGTTCGTTTTCTCATTCTCGAAGTGAAGCTGCTATAAATAGTCCTATATAGAATTTTTCTATAAGTCTTCATTCCTCGTGGGTGAGTGTCTAGGCCAGGACTGCTGCAGCATTTGGTAAGTGTATGTTTAACTTGTAGACAAACTTTCCAACTTTCCGCCAGGTCAGCTGCACTGTCTGGGCCCCTCCAGTGACCCCGGGAGTTCAGTTTCTCTGTGTCCTCGCCAGGTGCTGGTGCTGTCCAGGCTTTCCTTTTTCTTTCTTTCCTTTCCTTTTTCTCCCCTGCTGTCTCACAGATGTGTCATGGGCTCACCTTGTGATTTTAATTTTCATTCCTCTCATGTCTTTTATGTCTTTCTCTTGCCATGTTGCACTGCTGTGAACTTCGGTAGGATGTAGGACAGGAGCGGTGCCTTATTCCAGATCTCCGAGAGAAAGTGTCCAGTTTTTCACCATTAAGCATGATGTTATCTGTAGATTTTAGAGCAGATGCTCTCCATCAGGTTGAGGGAGTTCGCTTCATCCCTTTTTTGCTGAGGGTCTTTGTCAAGAATGAATCTTGGATTTTGTCATTGTTTTTCTGCATCGTTTGAAGTGATTGTGTAGGTTTTCCTCTTTGGTCTGTTGATGTGGTAGATTGTGCTAGTTGACTTGCAAATGTCTGACCACCTTGCATAGCACTTTGTCATGATGTATAATTGTTCTTAGGTATTACTTAATTTGATTTGCTAATATTTTATTGAGTATTTTTGCATCTATGTTCATGAGTAATATTTGTACATAGTTTTATTACTTGTACTGCCATTTATCTGGTTTGGCCATCAGGGAAAAGCTTCTCTCATAACACACTGGGAGATGTTTCTCTTCTGTTTTCTGGAAGAGATTGCATACAGTTGGTAGGATTTCTTCTTTATATGTTCATAAAATTCTTTAGTGAAACCATCTGTGTCTGGAATTTTTATCTTCAGGTTTTTCAATATGAATCCAATCGCTTTAATACAGAAAGGATTAGCCAGGCCATCTATTTCCTATTGAGGGAGTTTTGGTAGCTTGTGGATTTCAAATAATTGACCTGTTTCGTCTAAGCTGTTAAATGCATGTGCATGGAGCAGTTCATAACGTTCCCTTATTATCCTTATAACATGTGCGCGATCAGTAAGAGTATTGCTTCTTTCACAACTGAGACTGGTAGTTCATATCTCCTCTCTCTATCTCTACCTTTCTTTGATTAGTTTAGTAAAATGTTTGTCAATTTCATTGATCTTTTCAAAAAACAAGCTTTTACTTTCATTGATTTTTTCTTTATTGTCTTTCTGTTTTGATTTCATTGATTTCTCTTATCTTTATATTCCTTTCCTCCTGCTTGCTTTCAATTTAATTTGCTCTTATTTTTCTAATTTCTCAAGGTAGAAGCTTAGATTGTTGATTTCTAATTTTCCTCTGTTTTAAATAAAAGAATTTCTTTATTCTTTTCTAATTAAAGGCTTCTAATGTAAGTAGTACATTCTATAAATTTTTCCTCTAATAACTGTTTTGTTTTGATATGCTATATTTTTATTTTCATTCAGTTCAGGTAATTTTCAGTTTTTCTTAGACATTCTCCTTGACATAGCTTGGCTAGAAGTTTGTTGTTTAATTTTCACATATTTGGATATATGTCTGTTGTTGATCTCTAGTTTAACTCCGTTGTGAGGTTTTTTAATTTTAAATTTGTTCAAGTGTGTTTTACGACCCAAAATACGGTCTATCTTGGTGAGTGTTCCATGGGTGCTTAAAAAGGATATGTATTTTGATGTTGTTTGATGGAGTATTCTATAAGTGTCAATTAGATACAGTTGGCTCATGGTGCTGGTCAGTTCCCTATATTACTGCTGATTTTCTATCAATTTGTCTATCAATTACTGAAAGAGAAGTTGTGATGGTTTGAATTGTGTTCCCCCAAAATTCATAGGTTGAGGCTCTAACCCCCAGTGTGACTGTACTTGGACATACGACCTCTGAGGAGATAATTAAGGTTAAATGAGGTCATAAGGGTGGGGCCCTGATCCAGGAGGACCAATGTCCTTAATAAGAAGATGTTGAGACACAAGAGATCTTTTTCTCTCCACATAAGCACAGAGGAAAGGCCATGTGAGGACACAGCAAGAAGGAAGCATCTACAACCTAAGGGGAGAGACCTCATCAGAAACCAACCATGCTGGCACCTTGATCTTGGGCTTCTCAGTCTCCAGAACTATGAGAAAAACAAATTTTTATTTAAGCCCTCCAATCTGTGGTATTTTGTTGTGGCAACACTAGCAGACCAATACAGGAGTGTTGACATCTCCGGTTCTAATTGTGGCATTGTCTATTTCCCTTTCAGCTCTATCAGTTTTTGCTTTATGTATTTCTAAGCTCTGTTGTTAGGTACATGCACATTTAGGATTGGTATGTCTTCTTGGTGAATTGACTCTTTTTTCATTATGTAATGTCCTTCTTTATCCTCAGTGACTTTCCTTGCTCTATAGTCTACTTTGTCACTGCAGGGTTTTAAATTGGTGCTTCTTTTGTATATCTTTTTCTATCCTTTTACTTCTAATCTACATATATTTTATATTTAAAGTGGGTTTTTTGTAGATAACATGTAGCCAGGTCTTGTTGCTTTTATCCAGTCTGATAATTTCTATCTTTTAATTGGTATGTTTAGATCATTTGCATTTGTTTTCATTATTGAAGCATCTGAATTTAGGTTTACCATTTCATTATATGTCCTCTATTTGTCTCCTCTGCTTTTTTCCTTTGCCCTCCTTTCCTGCCTTCTTTTGGATTACTGGAATATTTTTTAGTACTTCAATTTGATTTATCTATTGCTATTTTACTATATCTCTTTGTATTGATTCTTTAATGGTCCCTGTAGGGATTGCAAAATACATATTAACTCCTCACTTTACTTTCCAATCTATTTAGAATTACGATTTTACCATTTCAGGTGAAGTGCAGAAACCTTATCACCACATAGGTCCTTTCATTTCCCCTTTGTTGTAGTTGACATGTGCACAACCTCTATAAACACTGAAAATCCACCATACAGTGTTGCAATTGTTGCTTTCAACCATTATATATATTTTAAAGACTCGTATACCTGCTGCCTACAAGAAACCTGTCTTAAATACAATGATACAGGTGGTCCACTATGTTTACACAGACGTTTGCCGTTCCTCTTGCCCTTCCTTCATTCTTGCAGTTACAAGTTTTGCTCTGGTGTCATCCCCTTCTACCTCAAAAACTTTGTTTAGCAGATCTTTTAAAGCTGGTATATTAGTTTGTTTTCTGTTGCTCATAACAGAATACATGAACCTGGGTAATTTATAAAGAAATAAAATTTATTTCTTACGGATTTAGAGGCTAGGAAGTCCAAGGTCCAGGGACGCATCTAGTGAGGGCCTTCTTCCTGGCGGGGGCTCTCTACAGAGTCCCGTGGTGGTGCAGGGCATCACATGGCAAGAATGGCTGGGCCAGAGTGTTTAATGTGCTCATTTGCTCTCCTTATAAAGCCCTCAGTCTACTCTCTGAGAACCCATTAAACCATTAGCCCATTAATCCACGAATGGATTAATCCACTCATTAGGGCACAGTCCTCTCCAGCCAATCACTTCTTAAAGGCCCTACATTTCAAGTACTATATTGGGGATTAAGTTTCATATGAACTTTGGAGGGAAGACACATTCAGACAACAGCAGTAGGTGCACTGGCAAGTAATTCTTAGTGTTTCTTTGCCTGAGAATGTCTTTATTTCCTTCATCTCTGAAGAATATTTTGCAGGATATGCAACTCTGGCATGATCGTTTAGTATTTTCTTTTTTCTTTTCTTTACTTTTTGGTTTGGCATTCTGTAGTGGATTGAATTATGTCCCCCAAAACTCACTGAAGCTTAATTGTGTCCCCAAGTTTTATGTATCAGAAACTTGGCCCCCACTGTGACTGTTAAGAGGGTGGGAAATCCTATTTTGGTAATTGAAAGGTGGAGCCTTGAAGAGGTGATTGGATGGTAGGACCATGCAGTAGTGAATGGATTGAAAATGGTGGTCAGGAGCGTGGTTCTGAGGGCTTTAAAAGAAGAGGAGAGTCTGTCTCTCTCTCTCTCTGCCCTTTCTGCTTCCACCATCTTGCAATGTGAGACCCCTGGGTCACTGTTGACACCACCACATGGCGAGGCCTTCCCAGCCTCAGAAACTGTAAGCAATAAATGTCACTTTTCTTTATAAATCACCCAGTTTCAGGTATTTTGTTATAAGCAACAGGAATGGACTAATACAGAAAATTGGTACCAGAGAAGTGGGGTGTTGCTTATAACAAATACTTGAAAATGTAGTAACAGCTTTGGAACTGGGTGTTGAGGAGAGGCTGGAGGAATTTGGAGGAACAGGCTAGAAAAAGCCTAGATGCTGGTGAAAGTTTAGAAGATAAGAAAATGAGAGAAAGTTTGGACTGTCTTAGAGACTGGTTATGTGGTGGCGAGCAGAATGCTGATAGAAATATGTAAAGACCATTCTAAGGAGGTCTCAGATAGAAATAAGAAGGAGTTTATTGGAAACTGGGGCAAAGCTCACCCTTACTTTGAACTGTCAAGGAACTTGGCTGCATTGTGTCCATGCCCTAGGACTTTGTGGAAGGTAGGACTTGAGAGCTGTGAACCAGAGCATTTGGCAGAAGAAATTTCTAAGCAGCAAAGCATTCGGGAAGCTGCATGGCTACTTGCAACAGCCTACACTGAGTTATGGTGGCAAAGGCATGACATAAAGCCAGAATTTAAAAGGGAAGCAGAGTGTAAAGATTTGGGAAATTCACAGCCTGGCCATGTGGTAGAGAAGCAGAGAACATGCAAAGGTGCAGCCCAGTGACCATTAGCTCAGAAGATTAGTACAAAAGTAAGGGATTATCAAGAGAAGGAGAAAGAGCCCTGAAGGCCCTGAAGAAGCCTCTGGGGCCAACCCTTCCATTTCAGGCCCAGAGGTCTAGAGAGACAATATGGTCTTAGGGAACAGCCCTGAGGTGCCCTCCACAGGCTCACTGCCCAGGGCCACCTTGGGAAGCTGCTTCCAGCACCAGCACCTCAGCTGCTCTGGCTGCTCCAGCTGTGGCTAAATTGGTCCCAGGTGTGGCTGTACCCACAGCTTTGGAAGATACAAGCTGGAAGCCTTGGCAGTGTCCCCATGGTGTTGTCTTTATGCTCACAGAATGCCAGAGCTGTGGAGGCTTGGGAGCCTCCACCCCGATTTCAAAGGATGGATGGAAAAGTCTGGGGTCCCAGGAAGAAATCTGTTGCAGGGGCAGAGTCACCACAGACAACCATCTCTAGAGCAACACCAAGTGGAAATGTGAGGTCAGAGTTGCAGAGAGAAACCCCATCAGTGCCATGTCTAGTGGAGCCATGAGAGTGGGACCGCCATGGAGACTCCAGACCTGTGAAGCTACCAGAGTGGAACCCCAGCCTGGGAGAGCTGAAGTGTGACCTGAGACCAGAAAAGCCATAGGAGCAGAGCTGCCCAAGGACTTGGGGACCCAACCTCACACCAGTGTGCAGAAGACATGAAACATGGTGTCAAGGTACATGATTTGCCAGCCTTGAGATTTAATCCTGCCCTGCTGAGTTTTGGACTTGTTTGGGACCTGTTACACCTTTCTTTTGGCCTATTTCTCCCTTTTGGAATGGGAATATCTACCCTATGTTTGTCCCATCATTGTTATCTTATAAGTAGATAACTTGTTTTGAATTTCACAGATAGGACTTTGAACTTTGGACTTTTGAATTGAAACAAGCTAAGACTTTGGGGATGGAATGGATGTATTTGTATGTGAAAAGACATGAATTTTGAGGGGCTAGGGGTGGATGTAGTGGATTGAATTATGTCCCCCCAAACTCAGTGAAGCTTGAATTGTGTCCCCCAAGATTTATGTATTAGACACTTGGCCCCCACTGTGACTGTTAAGAGGGTGGGACATCCTATTACAGTAGTTGAAAGGTGGAGCCTTGAAGAGGTGACTGGATTACAGGACCATGAAGTAGTGAGTAGATTAAAAGTGATGGTCGGGGGTGTGGTTCTGAGGGCTTTAAAAGGAGAGGAGAGTCCGTCTTTCTCTCTCTCTGTTCTCTCTGCTTCCACCATCTTGCAATGTGAGACCCCTGAGTCACTGTCGCCACCACCAGATGGACTTTGGCCTTCCCAGCCTCAGAAACTGTAAGCAATAAATGTCGTTTTTCTTTATAAATCACCCCGTTTGGTGTACTTTGTTATAAGCAACAAAAATGGACTAATACAGCATTCTAAATGTTCTTCCACATCCTCTGGTCTCCATAGTGTCTGATGAGAAATCACAACTGTCTGGATTATTGCTCCCCTATAGGGAATGTGTCATTCTCTCTGACTGCTTCCCCAGCACTAAATGAAGTAATTTAAACATCCTTTTTTAACAGACATTTTATTGAACACTTGTCACTTACCATTTACTAGACACTGTGGGAAACAAATCTCTCAGTCCAGGGGTGACACAGACTTTGACAGGTCGTTGAAATTCAGTTGCCCTCTCTGATTGATATGAGCTGTGGGAGCACATCGATTAATCACATTGACCTTCAGGGAAAGGGCAGGAGAACAAGACCGTGATCAGGTCCAGAGACGGGGTAGCCACACCTGGTCACACTTCTCTCTTCAGCCTCTGGCTATTTCACGCTCTAGGGTAATGTCCACTTCAAAAGGATGAACTGAAGCAAGGTTGGTCTTTGTTTTTTTACCCTGGAAGATTTTATACCTTCCCTTTTCTACCTGTTCACCACACAATTGACTGTTCATGGACACTTTGCCCTGAGTGCTCACGAAACACACGACACCCACCTGAGGATTGTCTCAAGAAAGCAAGTTAAGTACTTTTTTAAAAAGTGTAAGAGCGGGTCTGTCCCAGAAGGAAACAGAATTGCAAGCAGGACTAGAGTGTGCGTACACACAGATGTGTGTTTGCCTGTGTGTATGCACGTGTGCAATTGTGCTTTGAAAATGTAAAGTGCCCAAATGCCATGTGTTACCTCCTAACACCATCTCTGTAAAGCCCGTCACAGGGCACTTAAGCAGTTCATGTCTCCTGTGTCATCTCAACACAGGGATCCTGTTTTTTGCTGTTTCCCAGAATACCCTCCACAGCTGTCACCAGGAGCCTGCAGAAGATGCGGAACGCCCTCCATGTGTGCCTGCATATGCGGTTTAAATGTATTCATCACCTCAGAGATTCAGTAGGGAAAGTAAAGAAGACAGACCGTGTGTGTTAGCCCTTTGTGTTCGCACACGGGGTATTTTGGCATGTTGCAACAGGATAGCACAGTATCTGCAGCAGGCCTTCTGTTTAGGTGGTATGTCTGAAGACACGTTTGAATTATTGTTTCTATAAAAAATCAATAATTGTAAACTGTTGAAAAATAATGATTACTGTGAGAAGGCTCTGAAAGATGGAGAAGGACATAAAACCAGGTTTGAATTTGGGCTCACCCACAGCTGGATTCTGGGGCAAATTACACGAACATTTTCTCTACGGCTCTGGGGGTTAAACAAGATCATTACGGGACATACTAGCTATAAGATAATGCTTCCATCTTCTGTAATTCTAGCCATGTGCCTCCTGTCATGTGCTCAGAAGGACAGGCTGAGAGAGGCTGGGGACTGTCCCTCTGCACCTCTGAGCTCACGCTCCTTCGCCACCGTGTCTGGATGATCCAGTGAGAGGCACATGTGGAGCCACTGTGTAAACCGTAAAGGGCTTTGCAAATATGCGATGGTGGGACTGATTGAGAGTGTGTATAATATGGTCTCAATTCTGCAGGGCCTGCCTGGTCGCTGAAAGGGGTGTCTGGTCACCTGCATTTCAAAGAGGAAAAGTTCACAGAGCTGCTGGGGGCAGAGCTGGGGCATGAGTCCAGCCTGGTCCTTCCTTCCTGCGTTGGCTCGTGAATGGTTCACTCGACCCACGCCCAGCCTCATCTGTTCAATGTTTGTGAACATCTCTATGTTCAAGGTGTTGTTCTAGGAATGCGGATACAGCAGTGGACCAGGCCCCACCCTGCAGTGCATGCAGCCAGCAGGAGATCCAGGGACCAAGCACACCTATTCGTTAATAGTAACATATATTATTGCACAGTGTATAATGTGTATACATAATGGCTTATCCACGCTGGCTCATCAGGGCCAGCCCTGTGCTACACCAGTGCGAGACTTAATGATGAGGGACCAGGGAGGTGTGTGGGAACCTCCCTGCTCCCTGCTCAATGTAAACCTAAAACTGCTTGAAAAAATGAAATTCATTAATTTTTAAAACTACCTATGGGAGGATTTAGTTGCTGTGTGGAAGCACTGTGAGGGAAGGCAGGGGTCTGAACTAGGTGGGCAGTCAGCAAGGGTACAACGACCCCGGGGCCCCAGAACCCACAGGCCACAGGTGGCTCCAGGAACCCCTGGACTCTGGACAGTGCTCAGCCGGTCCCTGCTGGATGCTGACTCAGTCAGTCTGTTCAGGACATCAGAGAGGGAGGGGGCTCACAGGTCAGGGGGCTCTGAGGACAAATGGTGTGGGCCACTCAGACTCTGAGCCCAGCAGCTTTTCCCCAGGGAGAGCTGCTGTCCACTGTCGGTCAGTTAACCTCATCCTCACAGCTGAACGAGACTCAGGACACTGTGCCCAGGGGCTCAGCCCAACATCCAGAGCTTACACTGTGGTCTGACCTGCCCAGGGTCCCTGCCTCACGGCCAATCCTCTTCAACCCAGCTCCCACCTCTTCAGCCCCAAGTCCACAGGGTCAGAGCTGCTTGCTGAGCGGTGAGGGGCAGCCTGGTCTCCTGTGTGGGTGGCTGGCTGGCACTGCCCTGAGGTGCCCACAGGCCATGGTCTGGGCTCTCCTGCCATGTGGCACCACAGTGGGCTCTGAGGATGCACGGCCATCACCTGCACGGCAAATGCTCTGCACAAGGAGGGGCAGAGAGGAGATTGCCGGGCGGTGCTCAGGATGACAGAACCAAAGTCTCGGGCAGAGGAGCCACCGTGCACTCAGCTGCAGTCAGCCTCAGTGTTGACAGGAAAACTGCTTGCCTGGGGAACCAAAGGGGCTCCCGCCTCGTGAGGAAAGAGATCGCAGAGAGCCACAGAGTAGGAGCCCAGTGTGGAAAAGTCCCCACAGCTGGAACCCAGGAGGGGCACACAGGCTGAGCCGTGGGCCTGGGCGTTAAGGGACAGGAACAGTGTGTGGAACTGCCTGCCCTGCGTTGTCTTGGCCCTGGCAAGGCCCTCAGCCATATGATGACTGTGCACCTGCTACTCCATCTGGCCCAGGGTCCTGCCCTTGATGTTGTCAGTGGAAGTGGGGTGGACACTGACCCAGGCCTGTGTTCATGGTCCTCAGTGCTGCTTTCAGAGTCAAGCATCCTTAGGGCTCAGTAACCAGGCCTTATGGGCTGTTCCACTTTGAGTGACACCAGGTTTAACTGCCCACTGAGTGCAGCTCTGCACAACCTCATGTAATCTTTACAGCAAGTCCTGCCAGGGCGGAACTGTTATCCCTATTTTACAGAGGAGGAAATAGAGACTGGAGAGGTGAAGACCTGCCCAGGGTGACACTAGACGTGAGTGGAAGAGCCAGGACCCAAGCCCAACTCCAAATATCTTCAACGCCCCCGCTCTTTTCCATGTACCTCACTGTCTCCTTCATTCATTCCTGAATTCATTCATTCCTCGTGTTCATTCCCTTATCCACCCTCCCACCTATCGGACCATCCATCCATCCACCCACCCACCGACTCACCTGCCTGTCCATCTACACACCGAGCCATCTATCCACCCATCCACCCATTAATCTATCCATCCACCCATCCTTCCATCCATCCATCTGTCCACCCACTCACCCATTGATCCATCCATCTATCCATCTACCCACCCACCCACTCACCTGTCTGTCCATCCATAAACACCCATCCGTCTATCCACCCATCCACCCACTGATCCATCCATCCGGCCATCCATCTATCCACCCACCTACCCATTGATCCATCCATCCACCCATCCATCCATCCATCTATCTATCCTTCCATCCACCCATCTATCCATCCCCACCCACCTACCCATCCATATATCCGCCCATCCACCTATCCACCCGTCCACCTAATGGTTAGATAGGAGTCAAGCCCTGCACAAGTGCTAATGTTGTGAGCCTCTGGCAGCCAGAGTGACCTCCTTCACATGTAAGTTTGACCCTGTCCCCTGTTTGAAACCCTTCCTCATTTCCCTCTGCCTGTTTGCAGGGAAGTCCTGACTCCCTACTTGTCAGGTGTCTCCATCCTCATTCCCACCTCATCCCCACAGCTCCAGCCCCTCACACTTATGCCAGCCCTGCAGAGCCCCTGTCCCCCCTCCCACCTGGGCATTCTTAGATGCTGCTTTTGCCCCTGGAGCATGCTCTTCTCCACCCTTACCTTCACCCCACTGCTGGTCATGGGCTGTGTCTGCCAGTCCAGCATCATTTCCCCCTTTTCTAGCTTTAGCACCTCAATTTTCCTCTGGGACTGCCTCTTCCACTCTCAGTCCACATGTTTCCAGGGGCACCAGACATGGCCTACTCATAGTGGTTGATTGAGAGACACAGATTTGCTCAACTCAGAGGAAGGAGGCAGTCTTTTTACCAGGATTGCTGACTTGGGGCAGCTTTGCCACCACTCAGGAGAGCCTACCTGAGGATAGAACAACAGAGAGGTAAATAGGGCTAAGAGTTGGCCTAGAGCAGATTCACGAGCTTATCACTTAAGCACCTGGATCCAACCATGCCTGAATGAGTTGGAGCTCACCCAAAGTCTGGGCAGGAGGTCATACTGGATTCCCTAAAGATTTTGCCAGCCCAAATGGGTTGGCTGCCTCAGAGAGTCAGGCAGGGAAAACATTTCCAGGTGATTCTAGAAAAGAAGAAAGGGTAGGTGGATACCTGGGGCACAATCAGAGAGATCCTGACTTGTGGGTGCTTCTTGGGGAAAAAAGCCAAAATAGGAAATACTTACTTATACTTTGTGTCATTGCCAAAAGCATTTGAGGAGGCAAAAAACACAGCAGAGAACTGCAAGGCTGAAAAGCAAGCCCGAGGAAACAGAGGTGAGGGAAGAGGCAGGAAACAGCAGTGGGTGCAGTCGTGGTGATGTTGGCCATGGGCTGTGGCTCTCTGTGGTCAGCATGTGGCCATGGGGGCAGGGACGCTTAGAAGGTGAAAAACGAGGGTACAGACCAGGAACAACTCCTCTTCTCAGGGGTCTAGTCCATGGCGGAAAATGGGAAATTTTCTAATATTGTTATCATTAGATTGAATTAAATCCTGGAATGTACCCTTCCAAAACAACTTAGAAAAGTTAAGTAATAGAAGTTTGTACAAAGTCCAGGTAGGGCCTTACAATTGGCAGCCCTGCTGGTGGACAGAAGAGCCACCCTTCTGCCTGGGGTCTCACCATACACCCTTTTTAAGGGCTGCACCCGCCCTTAAAAATTTTTTTAATTGTGAAAAACTTTTAACATCCACAAAGGCAGAGAAACTGACACCCTTATCTTAATTTAACAAAGTTAATATTTTGCCAATTGCTTCATCTGTTTTTCTTGTCAAAGGATTTGGGTTAACTGAAAGACATGATGACATTTTACCCCTCAGTAATTCAACAAGCATTTCTAATAGCTCTTTAAATTTATTTTTAATTGATACAAGACATTGCACACATTCATGGGGCACAGTGTGACGTTTTAATGCATGTACACAATGTATAATAGTCAAATCAGGGTAATCCACCACCCCTGACACGAATCGATCATTTCCTAATGGTAAGAACTTCCAAAAAGGCCAGTTTCCTATGTAACCCAATACCATTACCACACTTCACCAAATAGACACGGTTCCCTCACGTCATCTGGAACCCGACCACGTTGACATGTGACCATCTGTCCGCTGGCTTCTTCAACCATCCGGCCAAGGCGAGCGTCGCACCTCACATTTGTGCAGACCGTGCTTCAGCTTGTTTCACTCAGAGAAGCACAAAGAAGAAACAAAACGCAGAGCAGATCTCCCTCCTCAGAAAACCCGCTTGTATTTTGGGAAGTAGCCAACGTGGTGGGTGTGGAAGACGAGGACATTGAAACCAGAGAGGCATGACACGAGGCCACGGCCTGTCGTTCCTCCTGGCAGAAGATTCCAGGGTGTGGCACGCGGCTCTGTGCCATCTCCTACTGCCGGCAGCTTGCTATCCTCTCAAACTGGAAACAGTGGACAGTCCAGTCCCCAAGCTCCAGCTGCTTGTAACTCCCCCGCGAGCCTCCAGAACAAAATGTCACATAAATCCGATCAGCAACCTGAAAATTTACCTTTACAGTCATTCCCAGAGGAAACAGTCATTAATTACAAAGTGACTTAGGGTGTAAATATGCTGAAAAATCACAATTACAGACGGGGCATATATCAGCCCCTGTCCCCCAGTGTCCTTGCCACGGTCTCAACAGTCTGCAGGTCTCAGGCCATCCTCCTCGCTGCAGGCGGCCAGAAAGCGGGGGCCGCGGACAGCGGAGCCCACCGTAGAAGCACGTGGCTTTACCCGCTCCCTTCCTGTTTTTTAAATCTGTAGCAAACAGGGACATCAATGAATCCGATCCGGGTTAGTGAGATACCCGTGTGAAGGCTCAGGAATGGAAACTGTTAAGTATCAGCAGAAATTTAAGAATCAAGAGCGAAGAAGAGATGCCTTGTGCTGGCCATCGTGTGACGTCTTAATAGGCAGAGCAACTGGAAAGGGATGAAATTCAGAACAAGGCAGAGCTTATCAGAGGAGGAAACTCTGCCCAGCAATTTAAGGGTGACATGAAAAGGATGTGATGCTTGCTCATGCACTCAGTTGGCTCTGTGTGGTTCACATGCCTGCCCCTGAGGTCCTGCTGCCCTCTCAGCCGGTCTTGGGCTTGGCTAAAGACTTCCATTCAGCCAAGAGAAGCAGGGGCGACCGCCACACCACAGACAGAGACTGCCACTTGCTGGGCACCTACTGTGTGCCTGGCACTGTGCCGCCACCAGGGACCAAGTAGCCAGCCTGGTCCGACGTGGCGTTAGTGAGCTCACGGTGGTGCAGTCGAGGCCACCACAAGCGGACACTTCCCACTCAGTGCCAAGTGACAGGGAGGGGAATTAATGTTGGTTTGATTTTCAAACGCCAAACTAATCTTGCATTCCCAGAAACATCTTACTTTGTCACTATGTTTTCTCCTTTTTATCAATTCTTGGATTCCGTGTGCTAGTATTTTGTTTATAATTTTTCTTTGCACCTATTTTCATGAAGGATGCTTATGTGTAATTTTCATATCTGATGATGTCTTTGCTGGGTTTTGACAGCTGCGTTAAGCTGGCCTCATAAAACAAGTTGGGGATGCTTTTCTTCCCCCCAATTTTTGGAATATTTTGTTAAATATTAGCATTTCATCTTCATTAAGTATTGATAAAATTCATCACTGAAATCATCTAGTTCTGGAGTTTTCTTTGTGGAAAGATTTTTGATAACAAATTCAATTTCTTCAGTAGATATAGGACTATTCAAATTTCCTATTCCATCTTGTGTGTATTTTTTTTTTTAATTTTATTTTGTCGATATACATTGTGGCTGATTATTGCTCCCCATCACCAAAACCTCCCTCCCTTCTCCCTCCCCCCCTCACCCCCAACAATGTCCTTTCTGTTTGCTTGTCGTATCAACTTCAAATAATTATGGTTGTTATATCTTCTTCCCCCTCCCCCCGGTTTGTGGGTGTGTGTGTGTGTGTGTGTGTGTGTGTGTGTGTGAATTTATATATTAATTTTTAGCTCCCACCAATAAGTGAGAACATGTGGTATTTCTCTTTCTGTGCCTGACTTGTTTCACTTAATATAATTCTCTCAAGGTCCATCCATGTTGTTGCAAATGGCAGTATTTCATTCATTTTTATAGCTGAGTAGTATTCCATTGTGTAGATGTACCACATTTTCCGTATCCACTCATCCGATGATGGGCATTTGGGCTGGTTCCAACTCTTGGCTATTGTAAAGAGTGCTGCGATAAACATTGGGAAACAGGTATACCTTCGACTTGATGATTTCCATTCCTCTGGGTATATTCCCAACAGTGGGATAGCTGGGTTGTATGGTAGATCTATCTGCAATTGTTTGAGGAACCTCCATACCATTTTCCATAGAGGCTGCACCATTTTGCAGTCCCACAACAATGTATGAGAGTTCCTTTTTCTCCGCAGCCTCGCCAGCATTTATCGTTCATAGTCTTTTGGATTTTAGCCATCCTAACTGGGGTTAGATGGTATCTCAATGTGGTTTTGATTTGCATTTCCCGGATGCTGAGTGATGTTGAGCATTTCTTCATATGTCTGTTGGCCATTTGTGTATCTTCCTTAGAGGAATGCCTACTTAGCTCTTTTGCCCATTTTTTAATTGGGTTGCTTGTTTTCTTCTTGTACAGTTGTTTGAGTTCCTTATATATTCTGGATATTAATCCTTTGTCAGATATATATTTTGCAAATATCTTCTCCTACTCTGTTGGTTGTCTTTTAACTCTTTTAATTGTTTCTTTTGCTGTGCAGAAGCTTTTTAGTTTGACATAATCCCATTTGTTTATTTTTCCTTTGGTTGCCCGTGCTTTTGGGGTCGTATTCATGAAGTCTGTGCCCAGTCCTATTTCCTGAAGTGTTTCTCCTATGTTTTCTTTAAGAAGTTTTATTGTTTCAGGGTGTATATTTAAATCCTTAATCCATTTTGAGTTGATTTTAGTATACGGCGAGAGGTATGGATCTAGTTTCATTCTCCTGCAAATGGATATCCAGTTGTCCCAGCACCATTTGCTGAAGAGGCAGTCCCTTCGCCACTGAATAGGCTTGGTGCCTTTATCAAAGATCAGCTGACAGTAAGTGTGTGGGTTGATTTCTGGATTCTCTATTCTATTCCATTGGTCAGTGTGTCTGTTTTTATGCCAGTACCATACTGTTTTGGTTATTATAGCTTTGTAGTATAGCTTAAAGTCAGGTAGTGTTATGCCTCCAGCTTTATTTTTTTTGCTCAGCATTGCTTTGGCTATGTGTGGTCTTTTATTGTTCCATATAAATGTCTGGATAGTTTTTTCCATTTCTGAGAAAAATGTCTTTGGAATTTTGATGGGGATTGCATTGAATTTGTATATCACTTTGGGTAGTATGGACATTTTCACTATGTTGATTCTTCCAATCCAAGAGCATGGGATATCTTTCCATCTTCTTGTATCCTCTCTAATTTCTCTCAGCAGTGGTTTGTAGTTCTCATTATAGAGATTTTTCACCTCCTTGGTTAACTCAATTCCTAAGTATTTTATTTTCTTGGTGGCTATTGTAAATGGGCAGGCTTTCTTGATTTCTCTTTCTGCATGTTCACTATTGGAGAAAAGAAATGCTACTGATTTTTGTGTGTTGATTTTGTATCCTGCTACTGTGCTGAAATCATTTATCAATTCCAGCAGTTTTTTTGTAGAGGTTTTAGGCTGTTCGATATATAGGATCATGTCATCTGCAAACAGGGACAGTTTGACTTCATCTTTTCCAATCTGAATGCCCTTTATTTCCTTCTCTTCTCTGATTGCTCTGGCTAGTACTTCCAACACTATGTTGAATAGGAGTGGTGAGAGTGGGCATCCTTGTCTAGTTCCTGTTCTTAAAGGAAAAGCTTTCAGCTTTTCCCCATTCAGGATGATATTGGCTGTGGGTTTGGCATATATGGCTTTAATTATGTTGAGATACTTTCCCTCTATACCTAACTTATAGAGGGTCTTTGTCATGAATGAGTGCTGAACTTTATCAAATGCTTTTTCAGCATCTATAGTCATCTCTATAGTCATATGGTCCTTGTGTTTGAGTTTATTAATATGGTGTATCACATTTATTGATTTGCGTATGTTGAACCAACCTTGCATCCCTGGGATGAATCCCACTTGATCGTGATGAATAATTTTACGTATGTGTTGCTGTATTCTGTTTGCTAGTAATTTAGTGAGGATTTTTGCATCTATATTCATCAAGGATATTGGCCTGTAGTTTTTTTTTTTTTTGGTTATATCTTTACCTGGTTTTGGTATCAGGATGATGTTTGCTTCATAGAATGAGTTTGGGAGATTTGCGTCCGTTTCAATCTTTTGGAATAGTTTGTAAAGAATCGGTGTCAATTCCTCTTTGAATGTTTGGTAAAATTCTGCTGTGAATCCATCTGGTCCTGGGCTTTTCTTTGTTGGGAGCCTTCTGATAACAGCTTCAATCTCCTTTATTGTTATTTGTCTGTTCAAATTTTCTACGTCTTCACGGTTCAGTTTTGGGAGCTTGTGTGTGTCCAGAAATTTATCCATTTCCTCCAGATTTTCAAATTTGTTGGCGTATAGTTGTTTATAGTAGTCTCGAATGATTCCTTGTATTTCAGATGAATCAGTTGTAATATCGCCTTTTTCATTTCTAATTTTTGTTATTTGAGTCTTCTCTCTTCTTTTTTTTGTTAGCCATGCTAATGGTTTGTCAATTTTATTTATCTTTTCAAAAAACCAACTTTTTGATTCGTTGATCTTTTGAATTGTTTTTTGGTTTTCAATTTCATTCAGTTCTGCTCTGATCTTAATGATTTCTTTCTGTCTGCTAACTTTAGGTTTGGATTGTTCTTGTTTTTCTAGTTCTTTAAGGTGAAGTGTTAGTTTGTTCACTTGCCATCTTTCTATTCTTCTGAAGTGAGCGTTTAATGCAATAAATTTTCCCCTCAATACTGCTTTTGCAGTATCCCACAGGTTTTGGTATGATGTATCATTGTTTTCATTAGTTTCAATAAATTTTTTGATTTCCTGCTTGATTTCTTCTTGGACCCATATGCCATTAAGTAGAATGCTGTTTAATTTCCATGTGTTTGTATAGTTTCCAGAGGTTCGTTTGTTATTAATTTCTAGTTTTAATCTATTGTGGTCTGAGAAGATACATGGGATAATTGCAATTTTTTTGAATTTATTGAGACTTGATTTGTGACCTAATATGTGATCTATCCTGGAGAATGATCCATGTGCTGATGAGAAAAATGAATATTCTGAGGTTGTTGGGTGGAATGTTCTGTAGATATCTGCCAATTCCAATTGGTCTAGAGTCTTGTTTAGATCTTGTGTTTCTCTACTGATTCTTTGCCTAGATGATCTGTCTAATATTGACAGTGGGGTGTTCAGGTCCCCTGCTATTATGGTATTAGTGTCTATTTCCTTCTTTAGGTCTAATAGAGTTTGTTTTATAAATCTGGCTGCTCCAACATTGGGTGCATACATATTTATGATTGTTATGTTTTCTTGATGGATCAGTCCTTTTATCATTAAGTAGTGTCCCTCATTGTCTCTTTTTATGGTTTTTAGTTTAAAGTCTATTTTGTCAGATATAAGAATAGCTACTCCAGCTCATTTTTCTTTTCTGTTTGCATGGTAAATCTTTTTCCATCCTTTCACTCTTAGTCTGTGTGAATCTTTATGGGTGATGTGGGTCTCTTATAGGCAGCATATAGTTGGGTCCTGCTTTTTGATCCAGTCAGCCAGTCTGTGTCTTTTAATTGGGGAATTTAAGCCTTTTACATTAAGAGTTGTTATTGAGAGGTGTTGATTTATTCCTAGCAGTTTATTGGTTGTTTGGTTGTCTTAGGTGTCTTTTGTTCCTTGCTTTCTGATTTACTGTTTGTTTTCTGTGTTTGTTGGTTCCTTAGGTTGTAGATAGTGTTTTTGTTAGCTTGTTTTCTCTTCATGAATGCCATTTTTATTATACTAGCGGGTTTAGATTTTTCTTGGGTTTTTATGGCAGTGGTAGTTATTTTTCAGGAACCAAACCCAGTACTCCCTTGAGGATTTCTTGTAAGGGTGGTCTTGTGGTAGTGAACTCCTGCAGTTTTTGTTTGTCTGAGAAATATACTATTTGCCCCTCATTTCGGAAGGATAGCCTTGCAGGGTAGAGTATTCTTGGCTGGAAATCTTTGTCTTTTAGTATTTTGAAAATATCATCCCATTCCTTTCTAGCTTTTAGGGTTTGTGATGAAAAGTCTGATGTTAACCTGATTGGGGCTCCCTTATAGGTGATTTGACGCTTCTCTCTTGCAGCTTTTAAGATTCTCTCTTTGTCTCTGAGTTTTGCCAATTTGACTATGACATGTCTTGGAGAAGGTCTTTTTGGGTTGAATACATTTGGAGATCGTTGAGCTTCCTGGATCTGAAGATCTGTGATTTTTCCTATACCTGGGAAGTTTTCTGCCACTATTTTGTTGAATATGTTTTCAATGGAATCTCCATTTTCCTCCCCTTCTGGAATACCCATGACTCGGATATTTGATCGCTTATGGTTGTCTGATATCTCTCTCAGATTTTCTTCAATGTCCTTGATTCTTTTTTCTTTCTTTTTGTCTGCTTGTGTTATTTCAAACAGCCCATCTTCAAGTTCAGAGGTTCTCTCTTCAACTTCGACAAGCCTGCTGGTTAAACTCTCCGTTGTGTTTTTTATTTCGTTGAATAACTTCTTCAGTTCAGCAAGTTCTGCTACATTTTTTTTCAGGACATTGATTTCCTTGTACATTTCCTCTTTCAGATCCTGTATACTTTTCCTCATTTCATCATGATGTCTAGCTGAGTTTTCTTGTATCTCATTCAGTTTCCTTAGAATTATCACTCGAAATTCCTTGTCAGTCATTTCAAGGGCTTCTTGTTCTATAGGATCTAGAGTTTGAGATTTATTAACTTTTGGTGGTGTACTTTCTTGATTTTTTGTATTTCTGGTATCTTTTTTTTGGTGTTTATTCATTGTGGCAGGGGGTTTCACAGTCCACCGGTTTGAGACTAATGACTAACTAGGATGTTGCTGTGGTTGCCAATTTCGTATGGCTCCCTCCGTGACTGCTCAGTTGGCCTCTAGTGCCTTGTGTGTGTGGTTGCCTCGGGTCTTGGGCTTCTCCGGGGAGCCACCTTTCTGGTCAGCTTGGACTCTGCTGGGCTGGTGGATCACGTACCACAGGGTGTGTGATCTCTGTTGAGCTTTCACTTCCTGTGCAGGACTTCTCCCTGTTCCGTGTGCTCTGGCCCAGGCTGTTAGATAGTGCAGTGGCGACCCCACCGGGTGTGTGGTTTTTGTCGAGTCTCCGCCTCCCTGGCCGCACGTCTCCCCACTCTGTGCGCACTGTGCTGGGCTGGGGCGTGTCTTCTGCACCCCTCGTCTATCAGCTGGGCCTTCAAGACCCTGCTTGGCACCGCCTCGCCCAGGAAGTCTACCAGGTTTCTGCTGGGCACAGACGACCGGTCTCTCTGGGTGCCTTTGTAGCACTATGTAGATCTTTCTCGGGTCTTGTTCACCTTTGTATCCCCCCAGTATAAACCGAGTCTAGCGCCCACCTGCAGCCTGGTCTCCGGCAGGTTCAAGCGGACCTGGGAACTCTCCTACCACACTATTCCCAACCAGAAATTCGTTAGGCTTTTTTCCAAACTGGTGGCTGCAGAGATGGTATCTGCCTCCCAGTAACAGGGAGTTTACCTGGGGCCGGAGTCCAGGGTATGGTGGAGTGACAGTCGGCCCGCCCGTACTTCCTTGCCCTCCCGACACTGGCCCGGGACGCCCCCCGCCACCAGCCCCGCCAGAGAACCGCGGAGGGAGTGGGAGCGGAGGCCCATCCGCAGGCTCCGGAAAGCCCGGCGCCAGGCCAGCAAGTGGGAGGGCTCAGTGATGGCCGAGCAGGGCGGAGCTGCCCGCACCTGGGAAAATGGAGGCAGCACCAGGCGGTGAGTGGCCTGGTGGTGCAGGCGGGAGCCGCGTGGGCATCCACCCCCCGAACAGAGCTGTGCCAGGGGTCACTCACAGTGCTGTGCCAGGTCGGGTGCTCGCTCTCTGTCTCTGGTTTGCCGCCTTTCCCAGTTCTCGGCCGCTGCCGCCTCGGGCTGTTCAGTCGCGGCACGGCTCGGGCGCTCCCAGGAATCTTCTTTAATGCCGGCCTGAAACCTCGAATCCTGAATAGGGCAGCTGGCCGCCTTCAGCGCGGCCCCGGCCTCCGGGATCCTGGCTGCATCCACAGCAGCCCTGGCGCCGTGTTCCCTGTTTCGAGACTCGCTTTTGCAGCTAAGAAACAGTTCTTTTCCTGCTCCACACTTCAAAACTGTTGCCTGTAAATGAGGCAGCCTCTCCTGCCGGGGGCAAAGTGGCGGTCACCCCCCATGACCGGCCAGCAGCAGCGGTCCTCCCTTAAGAGATGGCGAGAGGAAGGTCCACAAGTTTCCCGGCTGCCTGAGGCCCAGTGGCCGCCTTTTCCACCTCAGCTACTCCGCGCCAGCCGCCGCAGCCGCCGCCATCTTGAAAAGCTGTGTGTATTTTGTTAAGCTCTGTTTTTCAAAGAAATTTGTTTACTACGTAAAGGGTCAAATTTATCAGCATGGTTGTTCATAGTGTTATGACACTGACCTACTAAACTCTGTAGAGTTTGCAGTGATGTTCTGCCTCCTTCCTGATATTGGTAGCTTACGATTACATTTTTTCCTTTGGTCAGTCTTATAAAGGTTTTTTCAATTTTACTAATCTTTCCAAAAAAACAACTTTTGTCTTTATTGACTTCCTTGTTTGTTTTGTAATTCATTAATTTCTCATCTTTATAATTTTTTTCTTCACTCCCTTCTACTTGTTTTGAATTTAATTTGCTCATCTTTTTAAAAGTTAAGGCGGAAGCTTAGATTATTTCTTTGAAAATTTTCTTTTTCTGTAATGTGAATATTTCAGAAGTATGATTTCCCCTCTAAAATCATCCATAAGATCATCCTATGGATTTTCAAATGTGATTTACTCATTGTCATGTAGTTTGAGATATTTTCCCATTCTCTTTGTGTTTTTTTGGTCAATAGATTATTTAGAGGTACGTTCTTTAATTTGCAAAGATTTGTGTTTCCCCCAGATATATTATTATTATTGATTTCTAATTTAACTCCATTGTAATCAGAGAATGCACTCTCTAAAATTTCAATTCTTAGAATTATTTGAGACCTATTTTATGATCCAGTATATGACCTATAGTACTTATCAGTTCCAGAATTTCCATTTGGTTCTTTTTAAAAAATAATTTCCATTTCTCTACAGAGATTCCCTGTTTGTTCATTATGAGTATATTTTTCTTTAATTCCCTGAACATGTTAACTTCCTTATCTTCTCATTTTACCACGTTTCATCTTGAGGTAGGTTTCTGTCGAGTTCTTCTTGTAGCTACAGGTCACATTTTGTTTTTTTATTTTTTATTTTATTTTTTGTCTTTTTCGTGACCGGTACTCAGCCAGTGAGTGCACCAGCCATTCCTATATGGGATCCGAACCTGCGGCGGGACGGGGTCGGCCCTATAGGTCACATTTTGTTGGGGCGTTGAGGCCACACACCTCCCCCCGGGGCAGGGAACTAGCCACGACCCCACCCACATACGCATATGTCATGTGTGGAAAACAGTGGCCTGGACAGGAGAGATAAAGACGGCGCCTGACGGAAGCCACCAGGGCGTCGCCAAGGAAAGACGTAGTTTAAAGTTATTGGATAAAAGATGTTTCCGCACTCATGCTCACGCGTGATTGCAATAGCAAAGCGTTAGAGCAAGATGCATGTTCACATGACCTTTATGATGATAGGTTGAAGTCAGGAAACCCCCTCCCATATGCTTGTAAAAGCAGGTGCTTGTGCGGAAATAAACGGAGCTGCTGGAGGAACCCCTGCCCGCCTCACTGTCCCTCTGTGGGCTGAATAGGCGGGCAGCAGGCTCACCTTCCTCCCGGGCTCTCCTGGCCACGAGGGTGGCACGAGTCATCCTACCGGTTCCCTCTCTTACTCATCCCGTGGCGGGGGATAAAAGGGGCTCCTGGGAGGTTCGGGCCGCCGCCCCTGAGCCCCCGCAACATTTTCCTGTTTCTTTTCAAGTCCTGTACTTTTTATTGTAGGCTACTGTACACGGGCCATTGTTGTCAACACGTAGAGACTCTGGGTTAAGTTATCCGCATGAAGACTGTTCATTTTGTTCTCGCGGGCCGCTTACCCGGCAAACCAGATCCTGTCTTCCCCGTGGCGGGCAGCGGCTGCCGTCTCTGGCCAGTCCTTTTGGCTTTCAGCCATTGCTTTGCTTTGCTGGGATCCTCTGTGTCTCCCCCACGCACGCTCAGTTCAGGAGTCAGACAAGGACTTGGGTGAAATTTATACACAGATTTGAAGGCCCCACTGTCTACGGCTGCCTCCTTTTGGGGACTTTGGCTGCTCCTGTGTAGCCTCAGGCTCGTCAGCCCATCGAGGCCGCGGCGTTCTGCCTGGGTTAGAGCAGCCACCGCGCTGGGTGCACCTGCAGGCGGGAAGCTGTTTGCATGCGGAGCTCACCTGCTACAGTTCCAATCTTTCAAAGGCTGTCTGTGTTTACATTTCTGTTTTATTTATCTATTTATTTTAATTTTAACATTGACTTGTACACACCTGTGGGGTGCAGTGTGTGGCTTCAGCCCATGCATATATTCACATTGATTCACTTAAGGTAGATAGCATAGTTTTGCACTAAGTTTCCACCTTCTTTCGTTGCTCGCCCACATTTTCCAATAGTTCTGATATTTTTTCCAGACCTTATCATTATTGTTTGTGGGAGGGTTACTCTGAGGGCGAAGCGCCCATCTTGTCTTTATAGGCCCCGGTTTTTCTCTTTAGAGCCGTCGACACCTGTTCACATCTGCTAAGAGGCTTCACGGTTTCCCTGCTTGTCTGTGCTGCGTCCGTCCCCTCCTACCTGCTGGGCTCTATTCCCTTCTCCATCAGTGACACAGGACAGCCTGTGAGCTATACATTCTGGCCAGAAGTGTCTTTATTTTGCCCTCGTTCTGAAACGATAGTTCGCCCGATGGTGTGGTGCTGACAGTTACCTGACCTTGATGAATCCAGGCTGTGTTCGGTGTTTTCTGGAATTTATGGCCATGCGTGAGCAGCCTGCTGTCGGCCTGTCCGCCGTCCTTCTGTGGCGTCCCCTGCACCTCCGCACGTTCTCTCGGCCTCTCCTGCCTCCTGCACCCTGACCTCTTGCTCAGTTCAGCCATGGCCATCCTCAGACACCCAAGTATCAGATACATCCACAGCACTCGTCCTTAACAGAAGTTCTCAGACATATATTCCTATCAGGGAAGAAAGTGGTACCTTTGAAGTCACTGGTAGGAAAAAAAATCAAAGAAAATGGAGTGCAGGGTTTTAGGTCATGACATAATGAGGGACAACATTCCAATCTGCACTCGATCTGTTTGAGGTTTTCCAGCACAGTGAGACAGAAGTGTCAGGACACCAGGAGAGACCAACAAAGGTTTCATTGTCCCGTCTCACTGCCTGAGACAATGCTAGGCACGTTGATAAACCGCTGCCCATTGTCCTACCTTCTGCCGAAGGTCAGACGTATCAATGGATTGAGCAGTTCTGGCCCTGGGCGTGGGGCTCACTGGGAGACGGTGGGCGGCCACAGGGAGTTTCCCAGCCTGAGCCAGTCTTTGTGGGGACAACTGAGTGTCCTAGGAGGGGAGGGTGTTCTGGCTACTCTTTGCATCTGCCTTTGGGAACCTTGGTGACATCAGTTACACCAGCTCCCTTACCTCATGTGGGACACTCACTAGTGGCCTCTTGTCTTGGGGTACCCACAGCCAAGGAGAGGGGTGACTCTCCGGACTCCTGAAGCCCAGTCGTGCAGATGTCCTGTCCCCAGCCCCTACCCTGCAGGCCCAGCTCAGGACTGCAAACCAGCAGACCCCAGCGTTTGGTCTCGTTTTCTAGCTTTTCACTGTGTACATGAATCAGGTCAGTGAAGGGAGCACTCTGTCTTTTCACGAGACCAAAGTACCCAGATTTAAAATACAGTTTACCTAAAATTTCTGGTCACTATTTTCCAACTGAATTAGAAAACCTGCTCACTTGGAGGAGGAAATAAAAACAATTTAAGACTGGGTTAGTATCACAGCCCCTCTAGAATGAAGAAATGTCACGGCAAGAGAAAATATTTCTTTTAAAAGTGGCTGGGGAGAATAAATCTAGTAGAGAAGAGTAAAAATAATCAAGAGATTGTACAATATCCTAAACACCCCCGTGAGAAGTAAACACAGAGACCCACGCTCAAGCTTGTATGTGTTCATAGCAACGTTATTCACAACAGTCAAAAAGTAGAAACAAACCAGCTGGCCAGACAGAGACTGATAAACGGATACATGAAAGGCGCGTACCCCACAGTGGGCAGGCGTTTGGCGATGGGAAGGAACGAGGTGCTGCTGTGCGCTTCAGCGTGGGTGAAGCCTAAAGCATCACACTCCTGGGGGAGGCCAGTTACAAAGGGCCACACATTCGTGACTTTACTTATGTGGAATGTCCCAATAGGCAAACCTACAGAGACAGAAGTGGATCAGTGGTGGCCAGGGGCTGGGGGAGGGGGAGGTCGGGAGGCATCAGCTGAGGGCAGCAAGTTTCCTTTCTGGGGCAGTGCAAGTGTTCTAGAATTGATTGAGGCAATGGATGCACAAGGCTGGGAATATACTAAAGGCCATTGAGCTGGAGACTTTAAATTTCTTTTTTTTGGTGTCCGTCCTGTATGGGGATTGCACCCTGGGCCTTGCTGTTATCAGCACACCTCTAACCAGCTGAGCCCACCTGCCTCACTGCACACTTTAAATTGGGATTATATGATATGTAAATCGCATCTCAGTAAAGCTGTTTTTTAAAAACAAACCAAAAAGAAAGTATGTGACAAATGACAATTAGTCAACTTTGTTGACTCCTTGAGTGAAGCGACACAGGGGGACATGCTCAGAGGGAAGCATGGCTTGTGTCAGCATCCTAAGGTGTGGAGGATCCCACGTCTAGTGCCAGGGCCACCGCCAGGAAGCAGGAGCCACCGCCAGAAGCAGGAGCCACCGGCCAGGCCAGGGAGACGTGCAGAGCGGGCGCAGCGGCAGGACCAGGCTTGTGCACACCGCATGTCACCAGGCCACGCTGCAGCCTCCTGCACTGAGCAACGTCAGGGCCAGATTGGGTGCCCGCCACTCTTCAGAGTGTGTGTACGTGGTTGTCTTGACAGGTAGCAATAGCATGCACGCATGACAGAAAATTCAAAAGGGACACAAAGGGCTTTCCGTGAGGATGGTCTCCTGGCCCCCAGCCCTCACCCTGGAGGTGACTGGCCCTGGCTCGCCACCTGCCCTTCCGGAGCGTTCTGGGCACCTGCACTTTTTCTGCACTTCCCACAAGCAGAAGGAGCAAGTGCCTCCATCCACATGCTCCTCACCAACCCGCAGTGACATCTGTGTCACCAACCCGGTTCTCCCCATCTGGGTTTTTTACTAGACTTCCGTGCACTCCACGGAAGGAGCCACCTGAGCACGGCCCTGGCTCTGATGATCTTAGCTTCAGAACAGGTCTGAATGTGATACGACCAGTCCCACCTCATGGCCGCTGCTCTTCCAGAATCTTCCTGGCTACTATTTAATTAGCCAGAATATTATTTACTTTGTTTAACTTCAAAAATAATTGGTTTGGTTTAAAAATATTCTTTTGGTGTACTTATTGGTATCACTTTACACCTTAACTATAATTTTTATCTTTATGGTCCAAAATCTTTCGTCCGAGAATTACATGCCCTTAAATTTGTTCACATTTTGGGGGGAACCTCAGTAGCTTTTTAAAGTTTTCTTCGTATACATTTGACACTGTCAGGTTATTCCTAGAGATTGCATCACTTTTGTTACCATAATAAGTGAACACTGAGCAGTACAGGAACTTACAGCAGTTTAAGTCTGTTTACCCCTTTTGCCATTTTTGCCCTTAACCACGTGCCCTGCCATGACTGCTACGCTGGCAGTCAGTGGCCGATAGTACTGGAATTTGCCGACACGATCACCCTTTGTGGGACCATTTTTCCTCGCACACTTGTCTGTTCCCAATGTGGGGCCATTTTCCTTCAGCCTGGAAATTTTCTTTTACTATCTATTTCATCACACGAATTCTGCTGATGATGCATTCTTTACACTGTCTGATGGTGTTTTTATTTGCGCGTCCGGTCTGGTGACACTTTGCTACGTGTGCACTGCGAGGTCCGCAGGTTCTGGTTTTGTGGTCTGCTTGGTCGCTCCCGTCAGCCCATGGCGTCCCTGACCCGTTTCTGGCCAGCGACTTCGCGCCTTACTGTCAACCCCCTACGGGCAACGTGTCTTCTTTCTTGGTTGTTCTTAAGATTTTCTCCTGACTTTGGAGGGCAGGAGTTTGGCTGTGACATGCAGGCATGTGGGACTTTCTGGATGTAGTCTGCCCAGGCTTTGCTGAGATTCTTGAATGTGTGCTTGAAACCATTTAGCAATTTTGGGAAATCTGTGGCCTTTATTTTTTCAGGTATTTTTTCTTCCACATTTCCTCTCCTCCTCACTTGGGGTTCCGTCTACAAGGGTCTTAGATTGTTTGGCTGTTTTTCTGCCATTCCCACCCAGGTGGGTATTAAAGGTTCACCCTGTCGCCCCCCACTGTGCCCAGGCGTGCAGGTCGGATGCTCACCCGCCTCCTGGGGGCTCCCCACGCCCTGTGGCTTAATTCGTTAAAGTTTCAGCTTAACTTATCCACTGCTTTCTGGTGAGTTTTTAAGACTACAAATTTATAGCTTAACTGGCTCGTTTAGGTTGTCAGGTGAAACTAGAGGGAATCTTGTGACTTTCTACATCGTAACTAGAAACGGCAGGTCAGTGTATTTTTTTTTTTTTTTTTTTTTGTAAAAGCTTATTTCTTAACAGAAATTTTAAAGTAGTATTTTTTTAAATTCTTACTAGAACAGAGAGGTTGCAAAAGCAGTACAGGCATTTTTCTCTCTGACCATCCAGGAGCAGGTTGCGGGCAGGAAGTCTCATCAACTCCATGTACTTCAAGGTCAGGACATTTTCATTGGTTCGTGGCCCCAAAAAGTCTCTCGGCTTGTCTCTGCACGTCCTCTGGCAGAGGCTCCAGTTGAATCAAGTGTCGCCTTTAACTGTCCCTGGATGGTCACAGTGCATTAATATGGTAGAAAGACCTTCGGTTTGGGTTTGCTGGATGCTCCCTCACGATTGGATTCTGGCAGGAGCAGCAGAAGTGACTCTGCCTCTCACAGCTGTCGCAAGCGCATGCTTCCTGGTGCCCCACATGCAGCTGGAGATTGCTGATCACGTGGATTTCATGTGTTTTCAGACATCTTCCCTGACACCTGAGTAATAAAGGTTACTCTTTTATCCCAGGACAGTCAATAAGCGTATTTGGGGATGTTCTTTAAGACTATGCACAGAATTTCCTAAAATCGGCCATTCATTTATTTGTGTAAGTGTGCTCACAGATGCTGTTGTATTCTGTGGGTTAATTCATGGCAATCATTATATACTTGGTGATCAAATTGTCCCAGACTTGGCCGTGGAAGCCCATGAAACTGGCTCCTGTGCTCCTGGTGGTTCTCTGAACATTTCCTGACTTTCTGACCCAGGATGTTCTGGCTCATCTTGTACTATCCTTGCCCTAGTCCTGTAGTCAGCCAGTTCCCGGGGATGCCTGCGTCCTCTTGGTGGAGAGTGGTCTTTAGAAACCAAGGTCCGGGTGCTAGTGTACTCTCTGCTGCTGCAACGCTGCTGCTCCCAGCCCTCTCCCAGGTTAGGGCAGGGAACGCATGCACACACACCCACGCTCAGGCACAACCACGCACACACACTCACACATAAACACACCCACTCACAGGCACACACATGCATGCACACTTACACAGACACTCTCACAGACATGTGCACACGCACGCACACTTATGCAGTGCAACTCACATGCACAAGCACACACATGTATGCACGCTCACACAGTACACACTCACAGATTGTGCACATATGCATGCTCATGTGTGAGGCACTCACGTACATGCACACACACATGCATGCACATTCCTCACTCACAATGCACACACACACTCACAGACACATGTGCACACATGCACATCTACACTCACGCACACTTATGCACACATGCACAAGCACACGCTCCTACACACTCACACGTGCACACTTGCCAACACTTGTGCCCACATGCATAGCCACACACATGAACACATATATAAATACACATGCACACAAGTAACTGTTTACATCTATATTTATTTCTGTGTACACCCATTCATTTTGACGATCATAAGTTCACACAGATTCTTCCAATTCCAACCAAGTCAGAGTTTATAATAGTTTTCTCTTTTCAAAATTTGAAACTCCCCTCTTTGACTGTAAGAAACCAGCTCCCATGGTCCTCCGCATATTTACGTATCTGATCAACCCCCTTGAGGTGACCCCTTCCTTGTTCCCAGGCCCCCCTCCTCGGCCTGGCACAGGACACTCTCTTCATCTTGCCTGGATTGAGTCCCCCTTTTCCCCATGTGGATGCCCCTCTTGGGTCCTGCTTGGCTCCCACTCTCCGCCCACCACACGCAAGGCCAGGAGCAGTCCCCACCTCCTCTCACCAGTCCACATGGTCTCTGATCCTGAGATAAGGGGGTCTCTACGTGTAGTGGCAAGGTCACCTGGGCACGGGTAAATGTGAGAAAGAGCAGCGTGGGGGCTTAGGAGCCCAGCAAGCCTGAGCCAACACGGAGGAGGCAGGAGGCCCAGCCAGGGCAAAGGCCCTGGGACTGCTCTGAAGCCCAGGAGGTGCGGTGGGGCTTTGTGAAGCTCACACACCTTGCTACAGACCCCATACAGGAAACCACACTACCGGTGCTGGATTTGCAGGTGACGTAATTGGATGTAATCCTGCGGTTTACCCCATTCCACACAGAATTCCAAACAAAGACTGGAACACGATAAAGAAACACTTAAACCCCATTTCTTCATCTGCTTTTATTTCATGTGACAGGCAGAACCTAATCTCAAGGAAGGGATGGGCGGGCCGCTTATCTTCCCAGCACAGGGAAGTGGGCAAAGGCTTTGAACTCCTGGGGACGGAGACAGCCCCAAGGAAGGCCCTCTGGCCATACAGGGAGCTTATCTGGACACGGCCTGGGTCAGGGCTGCCTAGGACAAGGATAGGCTTCTGACACCAAAGGGAAGTAAAGTGGGGTGGGAGGAGCCAGCCCAGCTTTAGGACACCAGGGGTGCCGCAGTCACCACTCCCTCGCTGGTTAGGAGCTTGCGTCCCAGCATGTGGGCAACAGGGCCCAGCCTTTCCACCTTCGTGCTGCTGGCCTGGCTGATGGGCACCATCTGTTCCTATGCACTCGCGGGTGGGGGCCTGGGGCCAGAGCCCACCACCCCCCAGAACAGCAGCAGCGTGCTGGTGGTCAGCCTGCGGTGGCCCTCCATGCGGGCCCCCTTGCTCGTCACCTCCTGGACCCTGGTGGCCCTGGCATCCGTCCTGGGTAAGCTCCCTGCGGTGGCTCCAGGGCTCTATTCTTGTGCGCAGAGTGAGGGTCTCCGGGGAGCTGTGTACGGCTCAGCCAGCGGGGCTTTTCTGGGTCCTGTTTCATGGTTCCTCCTGCGTCGTAAATATTCTTTGAGTAAGTGCTGCTCTCCCATGGCAAGTGGGCCCCATGCAGCTCTGATACCCAAATGCCCTCTTGGCTCTCAGTCCCCGTGGCCGGCCAGCAGGGTTGGGAGGAGGGAGGACATGCCGTAAAGCCTGTTGGGCTTTTGAGGGGCCTTGGAGGTGAAAGACCACCTGAGCTCGTGCAGGCGCTGTCCAGGCCAATGCCACCGCCCGATGGAGCCCCTCAGACACACTCAGTGGAGGGCCCTCGGCTGGCCTCCATCTGTGCACAAATGACCACGGAGAGGGTGTGTCCCCTTGCATCTCTCGGTACATTCGCTTTTTATATTGAGTACGCAGAGATTAATGTCCACCACCCTGTATTTTCACTAAACCTTATAAAGCATGTAGCCTCTCAGTCAAATTTCACAGAACAAACAATTCCTCTCTAAAGGTAAGTCAGATTTTGAGGCTATAGTGTAAGATGAAAGAAAAAACTGACCTCCCAGCAAGTGGTCAGATTAAGATGAAGAAAAATGAAGCGTGTATCATGGTTTCAATGACCTCCTCTTTACAGAGAGAATCCACCTGGCCAGGATATTCCAGCAGCACCTCCATCTCCACTGAGACTGTCACCAGCAGCTGGAAGGGGGTCTGGAGGCCAAGGGCCAGTTCCAGCCCTGCCTGGCCCCCCAGACAGGAGGGACACTGGCAGCCCGCAGGAATGGCAATCGTTGGCCTGGAGGGGCCCGGGTCCACCTGCTGGACCAGGTGCAGGGGGCAGCATGCTCACGGGCACCAGGTCCCGGGCCTGGACACCAGGTCCCCTCCTGTGGGCTCCACCCTCCCGCGGGGCAGGAGTGTTTCATCAGCTGTGCGGAGAAAGCCCGTTCACAGCCGCTGTCCCTTGTCCCCAGCTCTGAGATCCAAGCAGCACTGGCCACCACAAGCCCTCTCACAGCTTTGGTGCGAAACCTGGCCTGAGCTGTGTGTCGTCTTCATTACTCGTTTAATGTGAATGTCCACAGGGAGGGTCTGATTCTAGGGTGGTCCCGGGGCCCACTGGGTCCCCCCACCCTGTAGCTTTCTAAGACCTGGAAAAGTCCGCACCCCAAAACCACCTGCCCCAGGCGGCAGATGAGGAGAGGGGGTGCGTTTTTAATCCCAAGTAGTGGAATCAGCTAATAACGGGGCTTCTCAGCGTCCACCGGGAACGCTCATCCGTGGGCAGCAGAGAGTCTCCCGCGTGTTACAGCGCAAGGGCTTTAATTATTTAGATATGAGCGAAATCTCGTTGTGAGCTGGGGTCAGCGGGGCCAACCTCTCGCGAAGGCTTCTGTCCGTGCAGTCCACGGTGGACCCTGCGGCCGCCCTTCATGACCACAACGTGCGTGTTTGACACTGGACACTGTGATGCTTTGGCAGATTTGTCTTCCGTCTGCGATGCGGATTGGCCCCGGGAGGGACCCAGAGCTGGGCGACGCGACGTCGTGGGGGCGAGGCGAGGCCTGGGGTCCGTGCAGGTCCGTGCAGGGCGCGGCTCGGCACAGGACGCGGGGCACAGAGTGCGCGGACCCCGCCGCAGCAGCGCTAACGAGGGTGGCCTGGGGGGCGGCCTTGGGGAGGGGACTGGACCCCGCGTGCCGGTGAGGACCGAGGCGCGGTGGCCGGACTGCGCGGAGGGCCGTGGGCCGGGCAGGATCGGAGGGAGCCGCGGGGTGTCGTGCGGCGGACGCGGGCCCGGGGCCTCGGGGCCGCCGTGCACAGGGTCCGGGCGCGAGCACGACGCTCCTCGGGGTGCAGGACCTGGGCAGCCGCTCGGGAGGCGCGTCCATGGGACGCCGGAGCTGCCGCGAGCCGGGCGGGAGCGATGGGAGGTTCGCCGTGAGCAGGGAGCAAAGCCCGGAGAACCGTGCGGCGACCTGGGGTGGCCCCGGAGTAGTGGCGGAGCTTCAGGATCGGGACCGGGAGAACCGCGCCGAGCAGAGCCCGGCAAGCGTCCGCGGGGGCGCCCGGGTTTGGCAGGACCGAGCGACGGTGGCGGCCTAGGCCCCTGCGCTGCCTGCACGGGTTCCAGACCTGCAGGGACCGGGACGCGCAGGTGGCCGCCCGTGCTGCGCTCTCCTCGGAGACGGAGGCTTCGAAGCCTCTCGTTCCCAGGAGCCTCGTTCCCAGGAGCCTCGTTTCCAGGCCCCTCCTTCCGGCAAAGGCATCTCTGCAGCAGGCGCGGCGGGCTGGTCGCCGCCCTGGGACGGGGTGGGCCTAGGGCACGAGCACCGCGGCTGGGGACGCTTGCTGTTCCCGGTGGCGCCTTGTCCAACGTGCCACTGCAGACATTCCTGAGTGTGTCCCCGCTGCACACGTGCAGGAGCTCCCCAGAAGCGACTCCCGGCTTGGGCATGCGAACTGGGGGCTTGTAGATCACCTCCAGCTACAGAAGTGTCACCAGTTCCCACCACGGCCCACGTGCCCAGCCACTCACGGTACCACCAGATCTCTGAGCTGTAGACGTTCTGGTGGTTTTGGTTTGCAGCTTCCTCATTGCTAAGGGACCCGTTTATGTCTGTGTCGACTGTTTGCGTTTTTCCTTGACTCTGACATGCCTGAGTGTTTCATTCCTTTTCTCTCTCCTGATTTCAGGAGCTCTCTATGTAATTTGGGTGCTGATTGTCACTCGAGTGTGGTCACCTTCCTTCTCCGACCCTGGCTGGCCACGCTCTTCAAATCATGTCTTCTGTTGAACAGGACTTCGTACTTTTAATGTGATCAACTTTATCCATCTTTTCCTTTATGGTTAATGTATTTTGTCCTATTTAAGAAATCTTTCCAAATAGATGTCTAATTTTTTTCCCCATAAAGACAGCCAGTTGTCCAGCACATTTATTTTAGAAGGTGGTCCTTTCCCCACTACTCTGCAGGGGCCTTGTCCACACCCATGAGGGCCCTTGTCGGGTCCTTCACTCTCTCTTACTCACCTATTCACGAAGCCTCGTGGCAGAGTGGGTGTCTAAACGGTGCTTTATGAGTCTTCACACTCAGGACAGCATGTCTCCCCCTCCCGCCCCGCACTGGTCTGCAAGAGTGCTCTGGCCTATGCAGGGGTTCTCGCGTGTCTGTGTAAGGTTTGGAAGGAGTTTCCACGTACTGCAAATACTCCGTTGGGGTTTTGGTTGGGTTGCATTGAACCTACAGATGAATATATTTTTGTAGTATAGAGTCCTCCCATCCAAGAACATGCTGTATTTCCTTGTTTGGAGGACGAAGTGCAGCCCCTGCCCCTGCCGCACTGGGAGGGTTCTGGGTTAATCAGCGAGCCACCAAGTGGCTTCTGTTCTTCTCCAGGAGACAGTACCACATCGGAGGCTTGGTTTTGGCCGCTGCTGTGGACAGTCAAAGGTGGCAGTAACCAGATCAGCCCTGGGTGGGGACGTTGATGTTGCTGGACCCATGTGTGGCCTCCATCCCTGGCACCTTGTCCACTTTCTCCAGGGGCCCATTGAGCAAAGTGCCATGGTCATCATGCCCATGTGGTACCTGAAAGACCCTCCACTTTCATGTCCTCTGGTGGGCAGTTAGGAGGGACACAAATGTCTAATGCTCTGTGTTCATTCCCAGAGGCCCATCCATACCCCCAGGCCACCTTGTCACCGTTTTCCAATACTATTCTTTCTTTTTTAACATTTGCTTGTACATATTTGTGGGGTTCAGTGTGCTGTCTCAGTACATGAATACACTAAGCAATGGTTCACTTAGGACACATAGCACAGCTTTCTACCCGTTAGTCCAACACTTCTCCACCCCTGGCCTCTGGTAACCATTATTCTACTCTCTACTTCCATGAGAACCACTTTTTATTTCTTTTTTTTTTTTTTTTTTTGGATTCCACATATGAATGAGATCATGAGATATTTGTCTTTCTATGCCTGACTTAATTCACTTAGCATGATTGTTGCTTTGCCTCCCATGGATTTGTAACTCCTTTTCCCCTGGGTGATGGAGCCACCAAAGATTACTCAAAGCCCATCTCTTTTGAGCAGTGAGAAGCCCCAGAAAGGGATTAATATCCCAGAACTTCCTCAAGTGCGAGGCATTTCTTCCATTTGGGAAATTAACCACCAATTGTGGTTCTCTTCCTGCATTTATTCTCCAGACCAGCAAGTTACAGGAAGAGACATAGGTGGGGTTTTTCTAAGTACAGTTTAACAAGTTTTACAATAGAAGCTGGTAGCATTCAGTAAAAACAAGTCAGATGACATTCTGTTAGGCAATTAAGTGATCCACTAACAAAGGCTTGATTTAGCAAACATTCCTTTTCCCTCCAGCAGCTTTTTAGTAACTTTACATATCAATTAGTAATTTGTCTGTCTTAGAAGCAGCAACCTTGCTGTGTTATGATTCTTATCTTGCAACAGAGACTCAATAGCCTGGGGAGAATTTCCAGTCCTTTGCAAGGTCAATATTTGAAACTGCAAGGCTTTGGAACACCAGGCCCTGTGAGGTACATTTGCTTTATAGTATATTCCACAATGATGGTCTCCTGTTCCATAGGTGTTGCTGTAAATAATAGTATTTCATTTTTTAAACATAGCTGAATAGTATTCCATTGTGTGTAAATAATGGTTTTGTTTTGTTTTGTTTAAATGTATCTGCTGAAGAACATTTAGGTTGATTCCATCTCTTGGCTGTTGTGAGTAGTGTTGTGATGAAAATGGGAGTGCAGGTGTCTTTTTGATACATTGATTTCATTTCCTTTGGGTACATAGCCAGTAGTGGGATAGCTGGGTCATAGGGTAGATCTGTTTTTAGTTCTCTGAGGAAACCCCAGACTGTTTTCCATAGTGGCTGTACTAATTTATACTCCCACCAGCAATGTAGGACAGTTCTCTCATTTGTTATTTTCTGTCTTTTTCACAGTAGCCATTCTAACTGGAATGAGATGATATCTCATTGTGGTTTATTTGCATTTCCCTGATGATTAGTGATTTTGAGCATGAATGTGTCTGTTGGCCATTCATAAGTCTTCTTTTGAGATATGTCTATTCAGGTCCTTTGCCTATTTTTTAATTGAGGTGTTTGTTCTTTTGCTGTTGAGTTGCTTGAGTTCCTTATATACTCTGGATATCAGCCCCTTGTCTGATGCACAGTTTGCAAACAGTTTCTCCCACTCTGCAGGTTGTATCTTCACTTTGTTGATAGTCCCTTGCTGTGCAGAAGCTTTAGTGTGATGTCATCTCGTTTGTGTATTTTCCTTTTGTTAACTGTACCTTTGTCATCTTGTTCAATAAAAGTGCCGCCCACTCCCATTTTGTGTAGTATTTCTCCTGTGTTTTCTTCTAGTAGTTTCATAGTTTCCAATCCTAAATTTAGGTCTTTAGTCCATTTCTAGTTGATTTTTGTATATGGTGAGAGATAGGAGCCTAGTTTCAGTCTTCAGTATGTGGATATCCAGTTTTCCCAGCACCACTTATTAATTAAAGTGGCCATCCTTTCCCCCACTGTATATTCTTGGCACCTTTGTCAAAAGTGTGTGGGTTATTTCTGGGCTCTCTGTTCTGTTCCACTGGTCAATTTGTCTTTTATGCAAGTACTATGCTGTTTTGGTTACTATAGCTTTATAGTATACTTTGAAGTCAGCTTGCATGATCCCTCCAGCTTTGTTCTTTTTGTTCAAGATTGCTTTGGCTATATGAGGTCTTTTGTGGTTCCATACAAATTTTAAGACTTTTTTCTATTTCTGTGAAGAATGTCATTGGTATTTTGCTAGGGATTGCATTGAATCTGTAGATTGCTTTGGATAACATGGACATTTTGATGATGTTACTCTTCCAACCCATGGACACAGGATATTTTTTCATTTATTTCTGTCTTCTTAAATTTCTTTCACCAATGTTTTATAGTTTTCACTGGTCTTTCAGCTCCTTTGTTAAGTTTCCTTCTAAATACTTTATTCTTTTGGTAGCTATTGTGAACGGGATTACCTTCTTGATTTCTTCTTTGGCTATTGTGTTATTGTTGTATAGGAAGGCTACTGATTTTTGTGTGTTGATTTTGTGTTCTGCCACTATACCGAATTCATTTACTAGTCCTAGTAATTTTTGGATGGAGTCTTTAGGGTTTGCTATGTGTATGATCATGTTATCTTCAGATAGGGATGGTTTGACTTCCTCTTTTCCAATTTGAATGCTCTTTATTGCTTTCTCTTGTTTCATTGTGCTGGCAAGAACTTCCAGTGCTGTGTCGAATAAGAGTGGGGAGAGTGGGCACCTTGTCTTGTTCCAGATCTTGGAGGAAGAGACTCCAACTTTTGTGCACTCAGTATGACATTAGCGGTGGGTTTGTCATATATGAGACTGCTCTTTTCAAGCACATGATTGATTGGCCCATAAACCTTTATCTGTGTATTTATGAAGAAATTATATTTTGCCAAACCCTAAAAGCAATATTATATTTGTAATGATTCACAACGAGGCTCTAAATAAATATTTCACAGTAAGTTTTCACTCCACTTACATACTAAAATTAACTGTAATTTCAACTAGAACTAGCCCTAGCCTAACTCCTATTTAAACAAATTTTTAAAATGCTAAACACTTTTAAAAAATCAGGCCTAATGGGTACGTTCTGGAGGAACACAAACATTCAAACCATAGGAGTGGGTTAGAAAAAAGTTTATTCTTTGGTGGTTTTATTACGACTGCCCACAATGCGAACAAAGCACTTAAGCACTTAACATTTCAAAATGTTCTTGAGAATGGGTTTCATTTTTTATTAATGAACTACAGTTTCTTGTGGCAGCTGCGCCCCCCAGTCTCTGACAAGTAAGTGCTGCCATCTGCACCTGCTGCCGCAGGATGCCGCTGTCCTCATGGAGACCGGGGAGTGCAGTCCCACTGCCGCATCCCTCCCACCGTCCCGCTGGGATGAGTTCCCTGTCTGTCCCCGGGACTTCAGGACTTCGGGGGAAGAGGCTCCAGACAGCTTGTGGCGGACGCCGGGGCCCTCCTCTGTGCCTTGCTGTGGGCAGGGTCCCCAGGCCCTCCCGGTGGGGGTGAGCCAAGCAGGTCACATGTCAGCCAATTGGTCGAAGCCATCTGTGCGTCCCACATGGCTCAGCCCCTCCCGCCATGCAGAACTGTTTCGTTTCCATTTTTTCCTTCACACTCATGCTGCCTGTGTGTGCATCCCGAAGCAGTATGTGGCTCTGTTTTTGCATGTTTCAAAACACCTTTTTGAATGACGTACTGAGTGCATTTGCTTCAGCTGTCCTCTTTGGCTTAACCCGGTGTATTAGTTTTCTGTTGCTTATAACAGAATACCTGACACCAGGTAATTTATAAAAAAAATGAAATGTATTCCTGACAGTTTTGAAGGCTAAGTTCAAGGTTTGGGGGGTGCGTCTGGCGAGGGCCTTGTTCGTGGCAGGGACTCTACGGCGTCCCACGGTGCAGAACATGACGTGTGGGGGCTGAGAAGAGAGCGTTCACGTGCTCACCCGCTCTCCTCATGAAGCCCCTGGTCTACTCCCTGATAAACCATTAACTGAATGGATTAATCCATTCATAAGGGAATAGTCCTCACAATCCAATCACCTCTTAAAGGCCCCACCTTTCAAATACCATATTGGGGGTTAAGTTCCAACACAACTTGGGGGGATTTTCAAAGCACGGCACCCTCTTTGTTAGATGCGTCCACTTAAATGAGATATCACCGTGGCCCGTTTGTCTTCATCACTGCAGTGCCCACAGTGAGAGTCCATCACCACTTGTTCCGTCCCTGCTAGTTGACATTTGAGTTGTTTCCAGTATTTGTTTTTACAGACAAGGCTGCATGAACATATTTTATATCTCATTGTGTACATGAGTAAACTGTTTCTCAGATCTTGTTATGGGCTGAATTGTGTCCCCCCAAATTCATATGCTGGAGTCCTAGCCTCCTGGAGTTCAGAATGTCAGTGTGTTTGTAAATACGGTCTTTAAAGAGGTAATTAAGGTAAAATGAGATTGTTAGTATTGGCCTTGATCCACTGTGACTTATAAGAAGAGGAGATTAGGACACAGACATGCACAGAAGGATGACACAGGGAGAAGACACTGTCTGCACACCGAGGAGGGAGGTCCCAGGAGGAACCAGCCCTGCCACGCCTTGATCTGGCAGGTCCAGCCTCTGGGACTGTGAGAAAATAAGTGTCTGCTGCGTAAGCGGCTGGGCTGTGTGCTTTGTTATGGGAGCCGAGCAGACCAATGCAGATACCTGCTCAGGAGCAGGATGACCGTGTTGCAGTATGCACGCTCTACAGCTGCATGGCTCAAAAGGCAGCACCAACTCCTGACAGGACAGACACGCAAAAGTGCTGCAAGAAAGAAGAGGGAAGGGAGAAGGGAAGGAAGCAGAGAAGGAAAGAAGGAGGGAAGGAAGGAGGCAGGGAGGGAAGGAGAAAATAAAAGACAGTGCAGAGGATTAACAGAACCAAGAGCTGGTGTTCTAAAACAACAAAATAGACTACACATCGGCATGAGAAAAGGCACAGATAATCGATATTAGAAACAGAAAGGGGCTGGAGCTCAGGTAAAGAGGAGGAGAGACCTCTGGAACTCATGAAGACAGGAGAAACCACGAAGAGAGAAAGAAAAAGCTGCTCTCAGCATCTCAGGCTGCGGCCGCTTTAATGCTGCAGCGCATGGAGCAGAAGCTGGCAGAAGCCGCAGCTGTGCCCTTTAGATGAAATTACTTGGAGGTGGCAGGGGAGAAGAGGACTTTGATGGCCCCCAGGACAGCAAGACCACTAACAGGGTTCCTGTGGACCCACGCAGGAGCGAGGAGCCAGAACAGCTGAAAAAGGGAGCCATTCAGAGGCTGGTGAGTCATCACAAGGGACCTGGGCATGGCCTGTCCCATAGGAAGTGTTTGGAGCACAGGTGGTGGGGGAGACAGGCCCACCGGGAGAACACTGGGGCACAGCAAGAACAGCTGATCTGCCCCGCAATCAGTGCAGGACCACTCAGAGGAGACTGGTCGGGAATGCAGAATTGCATGGGGTGCAGTTTGATGAAAAAACTCAGGCCCACATCAGAGTTTCTACACAATCCAGGTGCACCAGTCTCTGGAGAGCTGGAAGTACCTATAAGGTCAACCATTAAACCCTGAGCTGTACAAAAAGCCTTCCTGAGGGAAACAGCAGCAAAGCAGCAATTTAGTTCAACCACATAGCTCAAGTACTGGTTCCTGCAGGAAGTTCCCCCATTTTAGAAGGAAGCAAAGAACGAAAACTTAGTTCTGGTCCAGGTACACTATGAATGCTTTGGGGCCCACCAAGGGACATGAGACATGGAGCCAGGGGCAGGACCCCTGCCCACAACCACTCACATCACCAGCACCTTGGGTCCACACCCAGGAACCCAAGGATTGGAACCAAGGACTGGACCCCACTCCCACAACCAGGCACACTGTGCCAGCACCTTGGGGCCTGCCCTGGGACCCGGAGCATGGAGAAGGGGACCGGATCCCCCTCCTACCACCAGGCACACTGCACCAGTGCCTCAGGGCTTGCCTAGGGACCCAGGGTAAGGAGCTGGGGACTGGACCCCCCTCCCACAACCAGGCACAGTGTGCCAGCACCTCGGGACCCACTCGGGGACCCAAGGCTTAGATCCCCCCAGGGATCAGACTCTGTCCACAACCAGGCACACCACCAGTACCACGGAGCAGGCCAAAAACATCTCCTCCATGTGTGTGGCCCACCACAGCCACCACAGTAACCATGGCTGCCACAAAGGTGGCTAGATGCCACAACCACCACACAGATGGTCACCAGCCAGTGGAGTGAGTTGACACAAGGAGAGTCGCCATCAGAGATGAAGACAGGAGGAGGACGTCTGTCTTCACAGAGAGCATTTCATAGTGACGAAAGAGACATCTACTCTATGATTGTATTGGGGGACCTGATTACGCCTGTCAGCATTGGACAGATCATTGGGCAGCAAATCAACAGAGTAACCATTATTCTTTCAGAGGGAGAGAAGAAATCTAGGGTGATTAATGGGGGGAGGAAGGGGGGATAGGGTGGGATTGGACAAGGGGCATGAAGAATAATTGCAATTTGTAACAATATATATGCTAGTAATATTGATTTGATCAACATATCTCAATGTTGAACCTCAAAAATATGTATAATCAATTTTGATTCAATAAAAAATTCTTTTAAAAAAGAAATAGAAAGGGACCATAATGGGTCCAGCAGAAATTAGATATGCGCGCGTGTGTACATACATGTACACAGTTTCCTAGCAAGAAGGAGGCTGTCAGTCAAGAAGACATAATGTCTGAATAATTCTATAGCCATTAAAGAAATGGGATGACTGGTTAAAAACCTACTCACCCCCTCAAAAGAGACAAAGCCCCTTCCTGACTTGGACTGGCTCGCTGCTGGGGGCCCACCCTCCATGAAGAGCATCTGGAGAGTGGTTGGAAGAGTAGGATTCCCAGGACGGCGTGGGAGGAAGTGGAGACTAAACGTGAAGTCAGCCGCTGAGGGCCAGATCGCAGAGCACATGGCTCAGCACTTCTGTGGGGCTTCGTGTTCCATGGTCCCTGGCATATGCTCCCGGCTTTTGGTTGGGACCCAGAGAGAGGTGAGAAACCAGGGAGGCTCAGAGTTGCCTTAGGGACCCTGATCAAGGCCTCAGTGTTCAGCGTGGTCTGCAGACCAGCAGCAGTGGTGTCTGCAGGAGGGGCTTGAAATGCAGAGTCCCAGGCCCACCAGAGCTGTTGGGTGAGAAACTGCATTTTTTCAAGATTCGTGGGGACTGTGTACACGTAGTGTTTCACTAGCGCTGGATTAAGAGGATCAGCCCAGCCCAGCAGCCTGCCAGAAGAGTAAACTGTCTCTGGCGGAAGAAAACATCACCTAACCTCTCAAACTAACCCCCACTCTTACAGAGACAGCCTTTAGACCTGTGGGCAGTGGTGTTGTGGTCCATACAGTGTCCTGGTCTGGGCAGTGGAGTGTTCTGGGCAGAGGTGTGTGGTCCGGGCAGAGGCGTGGCTGACTGTGGAGACATCCAGCTCCGTCCGCTTTCTCTGGCTGCGCTGTGAGCGTGGCGGGAAGCAGCCCATTGTGCTGGTCTGGGCAGCTCAGTCAGGCTGCAATCGCTGGGGGTCGTCCTGAAGCCCACCACTCCTCCAGGCCAGCCTTGCCTGTGCCACAGCTGGGGAGGCGCTGGCTGGCCAGCAGGGGGCAGGAGGCCACCAGCCGCGCAGTCTCCTCTTTTGCTTGTTTCTCCCCGTTTCAACTCCGCAGCTGGAGACTTCTTGGGGAACTTTCTCTTTTTAACTTAATCAGAACCAAGGGTAGGTCAGGATCCACGGCAGAGGGAATCACGCTGGGGAACGCGGCTCCTCAGAGCAGCCCCAGGACCAAGAGGCCTGAGCGCCGCAGCCTCCGTGCCCCTCGGTGGGAGAGAGGGGACTCGGGTGGGAGAGAGGGGACTCGGGAGGCACGTGGCCAGCTGCCACTGAAGCCTCCTCTCACCCCTGCTATGGAGGGAGGCGAGTTCCAGGAACATGAAGGTCCCTAGAATCCAGCCTCGTCTCCAATCTGGTTGCAGAGAGGAGGGGTACTTCTAAACTCCATTCTAGGGGGGATAATTAACTGACATCTACTTTTTGACTATCAGATGCCCTCATGTGCTACCTTTCGACATGACCTGCGTTCTCAACTGGACAGATATTCATATATGAGCAGGGAGATTTCTAGGCCCCGTCTCAGCAGTGAGCAGAGCAGACGACAGGGCCCCGACTCTCTTTATCCCCCCGTAGCAGGACTCCCAGCAACGCGGCCCGGGCGACAGGGATCCGACTGCGATGGACCGAGAGCGCGGCTCCACAGGGCCAGGTCCTGCTGCATCGCAGTCGTACCAGGAACGGGGCCCACGTTGATTCGGAATTCAAATCCTGTGTCCTAACCACCTCCCGGTTCTACCAGTCAGACCCGAGGTGGACCAGGACCCTCCCTCCACTTGGCCCCACATCTTGGCACACCTGCACTCTGGTGGCCCAGGCACCCCAGAGAGAGAAGACATCCCCGCAGGCCAGGCTCCTCCTCAGTCACCTGCAGCAGCCACTGGGCTCCCTCTGAGCTCAGTTCCATTTCTAGCTGTATGTTTGGTGTGAACAAGCGTGACCGGAGGAGCCATCCACAGGCCATGAGACGGCAGCTCCTGCCGCCCCCACGCAGTGCTGCGTGGACAGCACTGGGATGGTGTTTGTGCTCGGGGAAGCTCTGCATGTTCCATGATTCTGTGATTGCATGGTACTGGGCTGGTTGCTTTTCTGTTGGAGCTGCAAGCACATGTGCACAGGGTCCCCATCAGGTTTGGGCAACAGAGGTTTATGGGGAGAGCTCAAGGGACTCACACCTGTGGGGCAGGCCTGGCAGCTGTGGGGTGGGGGGGACTTGGGGAGCAGGTGTTATTTCAGCGCAGCTCTGCTTGGAGGCAAAGGGGCCTCACCTGCCCACAGTGGGATGTCAGGGGACACAGGTAGCCCCTTCAGGGCATAGCCAGGCAGCCCCCCATGGAGGCAGAGGCAGTTCCCCACGAGCTTCATCTTGAAAGTGTCAGCCACGAGCCCTGCCCCAGCTGTGGAATGGGGCCATGGCCCAGGACCGGCAGTGTTGGTTGCTTGGTTGCTGCAGATTATTCACAGGAGAGTGTCACGGAGAGGTGGCACTACCCCAACTGTGATGAGGAAGCTGGACTTCACACAGGCGGAGCAACCCCAAGGAGAGCAGGACACCGCCCTTCATTGGGAGCCCACCTCCGCGCTGATCTGCCGTGACCATCCAGGCACCCGAGGCCCCAGGCTCTGTGCCATGCACTTCTATTTATAGTTGTCCTGTTCTATGTTGAGCATGATTTTATAATTTTATAATGTGCCTGAAAGTCCTCAGGGAGGTAGATAGGTGTGTGCACCCTAAATGAATAAAATGAGTGTGGTTTGGTGAAAGGTAATGCCTTGTTTATTTCCCTGGTCATAAAATGCTGCTGTCTTCTGAGCAAAGAACCTGACAGTGGCAAGTCCCCGGGGAAGGCCTCCGTGGCACTCCGGTCAGCCTCTGGCCCCGCACAGAAAGTGGCATTAGGAGATTTACCCACAAGGCTCCAGCTGGGAGGGATACGTCTAGAAATAGCAAAGCTGGGCATTGGTATTCTTTGGGTTACCTGATTTCTAGTATTTCCTTTGAATGTGTGCAGCCAGTATCTGCAGCTCAACGTATAAAACAGACACGTTATAAAAATTGTCCAAGTGACCCCCGACCAAGAAGAAAACCTGCTGGAAAGGGCAGGCTTGGCCGCGGCACTTGTTTCTCTCAGGCTGGTGACTAGAAGCCTTTCCTTCGGGGTCTGGTGCTCCTTCTGCCTCTAAAGTCACGGCCACGGCAGTTGCTTCTGCCAGAGCCCAGAGCCCCTTCAGGGTCTGTGACGTGCATCTCTGGGTTGTTCCGGTCTACCTTCAGGGGTGTCATGCCATCAGGACCTCACAGCAGTGCACGTCCCTTGCTTTCCTCCTGCTCTTGCACTGTTTCTGCAGCACGTTTTTCTGCACATGCAGTACTCCCAAAGCGCATCGCTGATCTGTGTCCTGCACTTGACGTACCCCGTCCTCTGTTGCCTGGTGTCTAACGTCTTGGAAAGGTTTGTTTCATGTATTATTTCTGTGTTTTTATTTGTTTCAGGCAGTGGTAAATCTGGTCCCAGTTACTCTATCTTAGCTGGAACGGGAAGTAAACCCACTTTAAAAAATAGCTCTCTTTCATGTGGTTCTGTGCCGTGTTCACTCTATTCGTTGGAATAAACGGAAAATTGTTCATTGTGCATTTCCTGCTAATAAACACCAGCAAGTTGGAACCAGCAGAAACGGTCCCTAGCGTGACCTGCTCCTGGGTGCCTGTGAGGCCTGTCTGGGCAGCCCTAGGCTCCCCGGTGGGCACTGAGCAGACATAGTGCAACCCGCAGAGCACAGCCCATAGCACATCAGCACTGGGTACTCATCTTCTGCACCTCCCCAGTTTGGAAAGGGGGTTCCCTGTGGCCCGGGGCTTGGTAGAAGGCAGGACACCAGCAGTGGCGCAGGCAGCTGAGTGGTCGTGCATCCGGCTCCCTCATCCCAGTGCGGGTGTGAGCAGGAGCAGAGGGCTTCTTCCCACCTGGGCCTGAGCCTCAGGAAAGTGCAGCAGAGCAGATGCCACGCCCAGCAGCAGCACCCTGCCACGCAGTGGCCCACAGGCACGCCCAGGGGTGAGCAGGTCCAGGACGGCAGTGCAGTGGGGCGGCAGGGGCGGGAGGCTCGCCCTGGCAGGACCACTCCCGCGACTGTGGGTTGGGCTGCCTGGCCCTCAGGGTTCTATCCGTCTCCTGGGCCAAGTCACCCTGCGGCAGGGGGGCAGTGGACCCAGGTCTGTTCCAGGGGCTCCCGAGGAATCCAGCACACACCCGCCCACAACCTGGACAGGCTGTGCCCTGCTGGGTCCCTGGGTGGGGCTGCCCACCGTGAGGGCCAGGAAAGCAGCCCCGATGCTCCCTCCCATGCCTGCACTCTCAGCCTCCCTCCTGCCTGGTCAGCCAGGCCTCTGGCCAGGCCCCCTGTGCAGGCCCGCTGGCCACCTGACAGCCATTGTCCAGCCCCTGAGTGTTGTTCTTGAGTTCTGGCTGTGGCTGCTGCTTCGAGGTGGATCTAACACCAGGGCCACTCATCCCCCTGCTGACCAGAGCACAGGCTAGCCCTTTGATGATGGGCCTGGCTTTCCCAGCCCTGGTGCAACTGCCTGGGGACATGGAGGAGACCTGGGGTGCTGACAAGAAAGAGGGGCCCCTGCTTCAGTCACTGAGACCCATGGAATACTCAAAGCTCCCTTTGAAGGTTGCTCTTTCCCCTCCCCAGCTCAGGCAGGTCCTGGGGTCTGGGGAGGATGGGAGGGAGGCCCCCTGTCTGGTGAGGTCCTTGGGGCTCTTTGGATGGGAGGGATGTCCCCTCCACGTCCTTCTGCCTGGGAGTCTCCAGGTGCACCCTGAGGGGGCCCCTCACCCCTCCAGGTCGGGTCCACAGTTTTAAACACGAGGCTTCCTAGCCCCAGCTCCAGTCTCCAGGCAGAGGCAGCAGCAGGTGGGAACCTTGTTCCTGGCTGGCCCGGAGGCCCCAGGACCCATAGAGCAGAGCCTGAGCTTAGGGGTGACCTGTCCTGTCCCGGTTATCCGGGAGCAGGAAGTAAGCGGGGCAGATCTGAGCTGCAGAAATAATCAGATGTCACAAAGTCCAATCCCGGCAATTCTGTGGACTTTATTAGTAGGAGGAGCCGTCTTCCGGCGCAGTCGCCCCTATCCTAAACTCAGTTTTGGCACCAAGTGTATGGTGTCCCAGCCCAGAGCAAGGCTGTTTAGGGCATTGACACCCAGCATTGGCCTCCAGAGGGTAAAGGGCAGAGGATGGTGAAAGGCCACATGGGAGGCCCCGAAGGCCCACCACGCGGGGCAGGGGCTGGCACAGAGGTCACAGCCACACCAAGGAGCCTACACTTCTGAACAAAGCCCCTGGTGTGGTCCCAGGGCTCCCCAAGGTCAATGATGGGTCACACAATGACAGGGTGTGACCTCAGGTGGACTTTCCTTCTGATAAGCCCCTGGCAGCTGCCCTAGACTTGACGGGAACAGACAAAGTCACTTTCCTCAACCTCCTCCTTCCTGAGACCTTTCCAAGCTGCCCAAGCTGCCCAAGAACCACCAAGGCCAGGACAAGAGGAGAATAAAATGTCCCCAGCCCTGCCAGATGACAAGTGTTCACAGCAGCTGCCCAGGCACAGGCAGCCATTCCCTGTGCCCAGAGATGATTGTGCAGGGCTCTGCCCTACTGGTTGCAGAGGCTGAGAGAGTCTGAACATGAGACCTGAGCCCAGATGCAGCCTGGCCCGCTCTCTCCAGGGATGCCAGCCTCAAAAGGGGCCCCTGTGCCTTTGGCTGTTGGGCTCTTCAAGACCCCTGATGAGATGACATGGCGAGCAAGTCAAAGGCTGCAATGCCACGGCAGTAGAGAGAAGCCCCGAGGAAGGGCCCCTGCTGGAAGAAGGAATGTGGGAAGCAGATTCACAAATACTTCACAGAAAGCCCCACGTGGACTCCTCAGCGGGGTCCAGTGGAGGTCACCCAGCACCAAGGTGCTGACATTCTCCATCTAGACACTGCTTTAACAGAAACCCAGCCTTCCAGCCCTCTGGTCCCCTGATGCCCCTCAGCCCCTCCTTCTCTCTCCAGTCTTGGCCACCTTGTGCAAACTCGGGTTTTAGGGACCTGCTATGGCTGACAGGCACAGCCCTCCCACACGCGGCACATCCTGAGCCACCCCAGGCGTCACACTGTCATGGATGAGTCTTCCCACCCTGAGGCCCTGCACTGCCCTGAGGTCCCCCACAGAACACAGGCCCTCGGTGATGTCACCTAGGTGGCCAGCAAGTGCTGTGAGTTTCCAGAGGGCAGACCACCTGGGCAGCCACGTGCCACAGGATGGGCTTTCCAGCAGCTACATTTGAGGGGAAGAGACTGAGCACTGGTCTACTAGGCCTGCTACTAAGAAGTACTAGGCCTACTGGTCTTAGCAGATCATCTAAGTGCACACCCATCGGCTAACACTCCAGTGTCAAGCGGAGCCTCTTTTGTCACAATTGACCCCAACACGCACACAGCTGGTGGCCCACAGGGATGGTGGGTGCCCAGGAGAGGAGCCACAGCCTGCTGGCTCTTCAGAGCTCCCCTGGGCAGCGGGGCGCACCGGGGCTCGCCGGGGCCACTTTTAGAGAGACAAAGCCTTTTCATTTCCTCTGACGGTTCTGAAGAGTTTTGAGCACCACAGAATGTTGAGGAAGTCTGTTGACATTTGAGCCCCCTCACCTGCCACGGGAAGCAGGTGGTAGGCAAAGGGGCACCGTGATGTGACTAGCTGGGCAGGCCTCAGGTCTCCACCATCTCTCCCCCAAGCGACAACCTCTCTGGGTGGTCTTATGGGCCCATTCAGGTTCTGCGTGCCAACAAGCTCCCTTGGAAGCTGGCACCTGCCTCGTGGCCAGGCTGGCAGGGCCCCCAGGAGAGGGTCAGTTACCTCTGCTTGACCAGAGACCCCCTTGGGTAGCCATGAGCTACCTTGTGTCCTATTGAGGGGAAGGCCTGGCCACTCAGAGGCTTCTCATCAACCACAACAGGACGTGTGTGCAGGAAGCCACCGACCTCCTCGACAGCTCCTGTCCCAGGGAGCACTGGACGTGGCCTCTGTTTCTCACCTTCCCCACCTTCCGGGGCGGGTGTGCCAGGCGGCATGTGCTGGAAACCCCAGCATCCGACCTAACGCTCGGCGGCAGGGCGCCGGCCTCCCCCTCGACCTGCATGGTTTTAAAGGGTATAAAAATTAAACGAGGTGAGGAGATGGACGCGAGCGGCGTGCCCTCCCGCGCCTGGCAGGCACGATCGCTGGGCTGCTTCCAGAACATGCTGACTCCCAACCCTTCACCTTCTCCCAACAGCGAGGTTGCTGAAGGTAGCCTGGTTGTAAAGCAATTTCTAGATCCCCTGGTGTCCCCTTTGCTGACTGGGACATTGCAAACCTCACAAGGTCCCTGAGAGCAGACGCTGGGCCTCCTCTGAGCCTCTGTTGGATGTGTGTTCCCCAAGCGGGTCCTTGTAGAGGTGATATTCCCAGCTTCATCCCATGCCCCTGCCTGCCCCGGGGACCCTACGAGCCTTGTGTTCTGTGTGAAGGGTACACAGCGTGGCTCTGCCCAGGCCCGAGGCCTGCATCAGGGAGTTGACCAGAAGCTCAGGGACTTGCCACATCCAGCTGTGGCTGAGAGAGCCCTCAGGAGACATTGTGCGGCTGGAGGGGCAGTGAGCTGGTCAGGGTGTGCCCAGGCCGCACCCTCACTGACGGCCGCGTGTGTCCTGTGGGCAGGTGAAGGCAGCCCCACAGGGACCCCCACTCCTGGAGGCCTGGTGGCTGTGAGCCCCAGTGGGGCCTCACAGAGGTCATCTGGCTGGCAGGCATGGTCACTAGCATGTCCAGGCTTTGTATGTGCCAGATGTGGGTGGAAAAGCAGGGGTCCCTGACCTCCAGGAGACGGACATGCACAACAGCTCAGAGAGCAATGACAGTGACTGGGAAGAGGGCAGCAGGCTCCTGGGAAGGGAGCTGGAGGGGACACAGAGGAGTGCGGCTGCCCTGGAGGCGCACAGGGGCCCATGCGGCTTCCTGCTCAGACTCCGCAGTCCAGTCCTGTCGCAACCACACTGAGAAACCTTTCATCTTACGATGCAATCAACCAGTTTCAAGGTTGGTCTGTGCTAGAGCATTTTCGCAGAGACCTTGTCACCTGCCTACAGCGGATGGCAATGTCTCCAGGGGACACCCCTGCCAGCAACACCTGGGCCCACCCCTCAGGGCCCCCACCCAGACACGCCCCCCTCTTTCCCCAAATCGGACCCCCACCTGGACCCCCACCTGGGCATGTTCCCCCAAAAGCCCCCATCCTGGCCCCATACCCAGGCTCTCCCCCCCAAATTTCCCCAAGGACCCCCAAGGTCTCACCCTCAGAGGGCCCCACCCCCAGGCCTGCTGTGCTGGGAGGGGGCATAGGTGAAGGAGCCAGTGAGAGAAGGTCGAGGGGCACGAAGGGCCGTGGCCAAGAGGGTCCTGCTGGGGCCGCCCTCTCCCGCGGGCCCTGAAACCCACCCTGGAGGCCCTGTCCCCGCAGAGGAGCGTCCACACGGACTGCAGTCCAGCCATTGGCCCCTGCTCTCTCCCTGTTCCGCCAGTGTCATGACCAGCCGTTCCTCAGGCAGCGCCGGGTCACCATGGGGGCAGTGCTGGGTGGGAGGCCAGGGCATGTCACCCCCATGGCTCTGCCCAGTGAGGCATCCACAGGACCCGGTGCTCGCTGTGTCAAGTGGAAAACAATTGCGTGGAACGCACACTCCGCAGCCGGGCCATGTTTGAAATAGGGAGGTCTACCCGGCGTGGCAGAGCCCCTTCCTTCTCTCCGTGTGTTGTACAAGGTGCTTCTGCAGTAAGGGACACAGCCACACTGCCAAGAAAACGTGGTCCTGGCAGACCCGCAGTCCTCAGAGGGGATCAGGCCTTGTGGGATAGACGAAGTCTGCAGGGGCATCCAGACCCTCTCACCCACCCCTGGCCTGCCCATGTCTTGCCCTCTGGAAAGTGCCCCCACCCTGACGTCCCCAGCCCAGGGTGCTACGGTGGCTGGGAGGGCCACATGGGGGAGAATCTGGGCCTCCGCCTGCCCCACAGGGGCGGGGGCCACACTGCCACACTCAGGGGTCCCTGCCCAAGACACACGGATGGGCCATGGAAATGGGTGGTAACGCACCCCTTCCTCATCAGGAAGACCAAGAAGGGTGCACAGGCAGGCGCCCTCCCAGGTCCCGGGAGGGAACATCATTCACGAAGAAGGGTGGGGTGGGTGCAGGGGGTGCCTGTGCGAGGGGATGGCAAGCGGCTGCGAGGAGAGCGTGTCAGGTAGAGCCGCCACCCCAAGAGGACTCAGGCAGGGCCCCAGCTCGCCCTACCTGACGGCCCCCACCCCCGCCACCAGTGTGACCTCCTGCCTGCGCACGTGGCCAGCCTCTGGGCAGGAAGCGGGCTGGACAGGGGCTGCGGAACCCCGTACCTCGGCCCTCCCTTCCCACCCCCAGCATAGACAGACCAGGACTTGCTAGTTTAGAAGCGTCAGAGCGCTCTGAGCTCTGCAAACGTGCTGCAGTAACTGTTACAAACCGTGCTCTTGGATTTTCTAAACTGGCGATCTGCAGACAACAGAAGCGCCAACCCCTGTGGGGAGTGGGTCCCAAGAGGGACTCTGGGGAGCTCTTTCATGGAGAGTCCCTTTGGGGTGTGGCCCCTAGTCCTAATTGGTCTGGGGTGTGGTGTCATTGGCTCTTCTGATGTGGGGGTGTTCCCACACCATGCTTGGAGAAGCCAGGCAGCAAGTCCCTGCACCAAGGCCATGCTGCCCCCCAGGCCGCCTGGTCCCCCAGGCCTCCTGGTCGTGTCTGAGCTTCTGCGGGCATCTTGCTGGTACCCTCTGTCTTCAGTACCAGATGTCTGCTCTGAGGCTGCCCGGCCGTGATGGAGGTCACCTGAGCAGCTGCCTCCAGGGTTGGCCTTGTCCAGCCCCCACCCCAGCCCTGCACACGGGGCTCCTGCTGGCACGCCCTGGCACGCCAAGGCAGGCCTGCCGTCCGGGCTCATGACTGGACGCCTCTGCCCTGCTTCTCCCCGTAGGAAATGTCCCCCTCCCTTCTCGCTCCTGCCCGAAGCCAGGCCCCTGTGTAGATGTCACCTGAGGTCTCAGGGTGGCCCACACTGTGGCTTCTCCTTTGGAGCTGGTCCATCCTGCTCAGCTCCCCGGTGGGCATGTTCCCCACACAAGCTGTCTGAGGCTGGGGCACTCGCCTGCCCAGATGTTCCCAAGACATGGCAGGGCTGGCAGGGCCTGGGCGTGGGGAGGTGTCCCCACCAGGCTGCTGCTCACTATCATAGGACCCACTTGGCTGCAAACGTTATTGTTATTTTTACGATTTTTATGGTGGATGAAATCATATCATGTCTGGATGGCTTCGAAACCACCCTCGGGTGGGGAGAGGGCCAGCAGGCTAAGGAGAGCTGCGGAGAGGGGCTGGGGTGCCCGAGGGGAGCCATCTGGGGGGCTCTCAGAAGAGGTGGCTCTGAGCTGAGACCCCTGAGGAAGGGAGGACCTCGAGGCCTGGGAGATGTGCCCAGAAGGTCAGGAGGACAGAGGGGACTCCAGGAGGATGGAGGCTGCCCTGACAGATGGGTGAGAGCCGAGGGGCCCAGAATCCAGAGAGGCTGTCCCCTCTCCAGCCACAGACGTGGCAGCATGAAGGCCACTGGTGACCCTGGCTGAGTCGTTTCAGGGGGAGTGGGTCAACGAGGAGGTGGACGGTGTGGAAGTCGAGGCTGGACGTTGCTGGGTGGAGGGGGAGGACGGCTTTGCCGCTGGCAGGCGGGTGGGGCAGGAGCGGAGCCTGGGGGGGCGTCGGGCAGGAGGGCTTCTCCTCCCGCCACAAACGGAGGGGGGACAGCGGTGCAGGGTGGACACCATGGCCTGACTCTCAGAGGAGAGGCTAGGGACGGAGAGGGACTGGAACGGGGAGCCGGCCAGCCCAGGAGCTGGGGGCTCAGCAGAGCCAGCCGCCCTGGCAGGCCCGGCCCTGCGGCCACCTCCAAGTGGCCATGGTTGTGGCTGTCCACAGCAGTGCGCAGCGCCCTGAGCCATAAACAGCTGCATAACATTAATTAGCACAAGTTAATATATAATTCCACACCCCATGGTATCTCGTCAGCACCAGCACTCTTGCCTGATAAGGATTTAATGAGAAAAAGGGAGGGAAAGCACCCGATAAGGGCCTTCTGTCATTGTGATAGATGCCAAGGTCACGGGGGCTGTCCCAGGGAGGGCACAGTGGACAGCACCCCTCGGCCGCACACCCAGGACCCTGCTGCAGGGCGCGTGGGGCTGGGCCAGGCCTGCTGCCCCCCATGTCTGCATCCTCTCCATTCGAGCAGGGGCTTTGGGATGATGCTTTAGTCCACGTCTTTATTATGAGTTCTTCCAGAGGGCTGCATTATTCGCATTGTTTTGTAGCAGTGTCTGCCACACACACAGCCACAGTGAGGGCGCTCACGGGCGCTGCGCCCCTGCTGCCCACAGCTGCCTTTCTCCCCTGGATCACAGGCGCCGGCGCCGGGAGGCAAGGCCAGGGAGCTATGACTTGCAACATTAGGCAGTCCTGGCACAGGCAGCTCCCCTCCTGCGGGCAGGTCACGGGGCAGAAGAGGGCAGAGGCGAGAATATAGCATGTCATAAACTGGGCTCGCCCACCAGCCCATCCCGAGAGTCTGGGAGGCGCAGGGTGCTGCTGTCCTCGCGTGAGCCACAGGGAGGTGGGGGCACTGAGGGTGGGCGTCGGCCTTCCAAGGGTGCAGAGGAGTTGGTTTCAGGAAAAGAAGCAAGTGGGGGAGCCCCTCCTCCAGCCCTGCCCTCCTGCCTCTGGTCACTCCTGTCCATGCAGTGACTTTGTGCCACAGCCAGAGACATGGCGCTCAGGAGGCAAGCAGGACCCCCCCTCTGCGTACAGACCCCTCTCAGATGAGCTAATAGGGAAGGAAAAGTGGAAATAGGGACAGAAGAGTTACGCACAGGCACACGGCACTCGACAGAGAGTGAGTGTATGTGGACAGCACCGGAGGGCCAACTGCCAGCCGAGGTCCTTGCTCTGAAGGTGTGGACACACAGAGCTCATTGTCCTGCCCTGTTCACACGCTCGCACACACGCACCAACACGGCTTTGTTTCAAACATCTGGTCCCGTCAAGGACAGGCCTTGTACAAATGTGGCAGGTGAATCAGCCCTTGCCCGGCCCTGCCTTTGTCTATGAGCCCCAGGCAGGTGGACAAGGCCAGCTCAGGAGATGTGCTCGGGGCCTGGCATGGCTCGTGCTGGCTGCCAGCCGCTCAGGCAGCGCTGCCTCCTTTACCTTCAGCTGACTGCAGCCAGGCCTGTGGCTGCCCCAGCCGGGCTTTAAGAAACCTGGAGAACGAGCCTCAGAAGAAACACACAAGTGCCCGTGCACGCTCCAGCCAGCTCTGGAACAAAGTCAGGAGAGACAATCTCCCACACAGAGCCATGCTCTCGCCATACTCTCGCCATGCGCGCCTGGCAGGACTGGCCTGCGTTGGGCCTGGTGACATCTCCTGCTGCTGCCCGGGGAGATCCCAGCATGGAGAGACATGGCCAAGCGGGGATAAGCTGAGCTTTCTTCTCCCGAAACCCTCCCCATGATGGGCTCTAGCTGCTGTTCAGTGACAATCGGGTTCCCGGGTCCCTCACCCAGACAGCCATCTGCCCCCAGTGTCCCGAGAGGCCTCTCAGCCCTGCCTCTCCCATCGGTGATCCCAGGCTTTGGTAGGTGCTCCTCCTGCAGGCCACAGATGGTCAGTGGCACCTGTTACCTGGGGCCATCAGGATAAACTAGTAAACCCACCCACTGTTAGCACCATCATCCCCTTTAAAATGACCCAGTCACCCACCAGCCCACCCACCAACCCAGACCTCCAGGGGTGAGCGTGTATTCATTCTGGCTAAACCCTGTGCTGGCCCCATGCCCGGACAGTGGCTCGTCACAGGGCCTTCTGTACAGCCTTCCTTCCCCTGCACGGGCAGCCCATCCCCCACACCTGCACCCACACCAGCCTTCACTGATCCTGGACTCTGGACCCTCACATGGAGAGGGCAGCCAGGCGCTACTGTCATCCCCCCATCGGACAGATGAGGAAGTTCAGCACAGAGAGGTTAAGTAACTCCCCAAAGGCAACACAGCTGAGCCGTGGTGGGGGCAGGACTCCCCAGGCCCTCAGGCCAGGTGCAGGCCCACTGCCCCCAGTGAGATGTCCATGGCGCAGTCAGCAGAGTGAGGGGCAGGCTGGGCAGGGCAGGTGCAGGGACCTGGCTCCATGATCCTGTGGCCCGTGGCCAGCTGCTGGAGGCTTCAGCGTCCTCGCTTTAACAGGGGCTTAGGCATGGAGGGTGGATGCCAGGCTGGCCCGCCCCACACGGTTCCCATGGGTATCAGATGAAACCCGGGTGGGGACGTACGAGGGGTGAGCGCCGGGAGCTGCTGTTGTTTTTCTGCGTATATAATACCCAGTCTCTAAATAGGGAAGTTCAGAGGCAGAACAATGAACATATTCACTTGCAGACGAGCGCGAGGGACCGTCCACACGGCTGAGCCTGTTGAGTTCACCAGCATGACAGGCTGCGCCTCTGGCCAGGCGCAGGCTGGGTGTGACCAGATCACAGAAGTGCTAAAACAAAATGCTCAGGCACTTTCCTGTGACACAGGCTGTGTCCACTCCGCTTTATGAGGCTCCTTAGGGCTGGGGAGGCCGCTCCGTCCCTCTGCCAGGCGGCACGCTGCTGGGGGAAGCCAGGCAGTTTGCAGCATGGCCAAGGCAAACACCCTTGTTTTCAGCAGCCGAAACAGCATGAGCGTGAGCCGCTGACTTCTGAAAATATTATTCCTGAAATCTAGATGTGCAGCTGGCATTTCCGGGCAGCAAGTCTGATTGGGCCTTTTGGATCTGGGACTCCAGCATCCACCTGCGGCTTGGCTCAGTCTGGTCAAGGAGACGCTCTCACGCTGGGGAGGAAAAATGTTTAAATTCACATGTTGTCTTCCCCTTGCCTGGGAGCTGCCCGGGTGGGAAGTGGCCCCACACCCTTTCCAGGGTCACTAATTGGTGACCCAGATCCCTAATCCTTCCTAAGTATCACCCTCAGTAAACCTGGCGATTCCCGTGTTCGGGAAGAAGTAATGGTTTCTGTCCAACACATCCATGTCTCCTTCACAGCCCAGCTGACCTCAGCCCAGCCAGGTGGCCCAAGATGTCCTGTGCCCTCCTGGTGGGTGCAGGCATCTGGGATGGAGCAGGCCTCCTCCAGCAGGGATGTGGGCAGGGGCACAGCTGGGCCTCAGAGGGACCCCACACTTCCTGGGGGACTGGAGCACCTTGTCAGGGCTGGAGCTGCAGAGAGAAGGCTGGTCAAGGGTCCACCACATATGAGTCACACCCCAGCTGTTGCTGGTCTCTGTCATGGAGTCCTCAGGGCACCCAGGGACAGGGCGGTCGACCAGCAAGAGGCAAGGAAAGGCCCACTGAGGGGTCCGTGGCCTCCCAGGACAGGCAGAACGCTCATCTCCTGCAGGGCCCAGACAGCGGCCTCCCTCCCTCCCGCACCATCTCGGGCTGCCCAGTGCCCAGGGCCCCGGGGCCTGGGAGGTCCTATGGAGTAGTAATCAGGACAGAATGGATGGGTCAGGGGTGCACCCCGAGCTGGATCTGGACCCTCCCAATTCCTCCCTGTGCTGAGCCAGGCCACCCCCACATGTGGGGCGTGAGGTGACTCTGCACTGTGTCCCTTGCTGTGCATGAACAACCCCTCCTCCAGCACTAGCAGAGGAGTGAGTCGGGGCTGAGCAGCATCCCACGCTGACCCTCTGTGAAGTCGGGAGCGAGCAGGAGACCGGTGGCCCTGTGCGCACTCCGTGGCCTTTCCCTGGGAAGAGAGGGCGGCTCGAGTCCAGTCGCTTCGAGGGAAGAGGTGGGGGCAGGAGGTGCCGAGGGCCTTTGTGTGCCGGGACCGTGACTCTGCTCTGGGACATCAAGTCCTGCCTCAAGCTGACTGGGTCTGGCATGAGTGACATTCCAATCCGAAAGGCTAATCAGTGCAAATGAGTGTGTGTTCACACGCGGCCTCTGCCCAGGAATTCCCCGTCCTGCCACACAGACCACAGGCATTCCTCCCTGTGAAAATTTTCCACTGCCACCTCTCTCGGCTCCCACAAGTACCCAGTGCCATCTTTGGATTTAGGCAACAGCTTTTCCTCCCAAGGTGGCCAGAGCCCTTGACTGAGCCAGAGCTTCCCTGACCACAGGGCCTGGGTCACCTGTCCCGGTCCTCAGTCCACTGCTCTGTGGTGTGGTTAGCAGCAGAGGCAGGGACTTAGGGACTAGACTCGGGTCAGAGATTCTGCCTGTGCAAGGCCTCTGGCCCCACTGGTGTCCTCGTGGGGACAGCCGCACACATGCCCCCAAGGCAGAAGTGAAACCAGCTGGCACCCCCCCCCCCGGGGCTCGGGGTGACCAGGTGCTGATGCTGCTGTGTGAGGGAGGCGAGAGAGATGGGGAAGGGGCTGCGCTCGACCCTCCTTTGCACAGCAGCTCAGGCTGGGGCCAGCCCTGCTCCTGGGTTGGCCTGCGTGGGCATCTGCCTCTCCTTGGCCCTTTAGCAGCCCAAGGCTGGGTCGGGAGGGGCCTGGGCTATGACCCCCACTCAGCTAAAGGGACGAGCCTCCAACCCTCCACGGGGGCTGTGCTTCAACCTGGGGCTCGCCTCGGCCCCAGTTCTCCGTGAGCACAGAAGCACAGGGTCGCGCTGGAGCCTGCCGACAGGACTTTAGCCCTCCCGAGCAGAGGGGTGCGCATTCGCACTTGAGATACACATGTGGTGACGAATATGCAAGAATGTTAATGGCGGCACATTAGTAGGAGCTCCAAACTTATTTCCAAGGACAAAACAGCAGATCCATGGCAAAAATCATTCCAGATTCCCTTGAGAAGGAATGCTATCAGGAGTTACTGTGTGGACAGAGCTGTGTCCACCACCACGAGCGGGGCCACCTGCAGTGGCCAGGGCTCTCTGCTCAGCACTGGAGCACGACGTGCACTGTGCTCCCCCGGGCGGCGTGCTAGCTCAGAGCCCCGAGCCTCACTAAATCCTCCAGCATACACATTGGGCCCTGAGACAAAGCCCAGGAGCACCACCCTCCTCTGTCAGGGCTATTGTCACCCCACCTTTCAGGCTGTGTTTGCTGAGCCTGGCCTGACACCATTGGTCTACAGGTGTGGCAGGACTCTGGCCCTCTGGGAGGTGGTAGTTTTCAGTCCACAGGGACTTGGTCCCCTTCCAGCAGCCTGGACTATTCCACAGCTCCAGAGGCTCTCCTCAGGCTGCCGCAAGCTGCCCATCGCTCCCTGTCCAGTGGGTCTGAAGTGCAAGGGAGAGGCTGACACGGCCTGCCGGGGTCACTCCCACAGTCTCAGGGACCCGCCACGGTGCACGGTGAGACCCCAGGGTTCAGCTCAGAGCCGTTCACATCTGTGCGCCTCAGCCACACGGGTGAAACCGAGGCTTGTCTGTGTAGGCAAGATCTCACCCAAGGCAGATGGAATCCGAGCCCAGTGGGCTCCAGAGCCCCCGTGTCAGGCTCCCCATCAGAAATGCCAGGGAATGTCTGACCCTTCCGCTTCAAAACAGAAATACAGGAAGCCGCACAATGGACAGCATCTCAGCTGTCCTTGGGGAGGGACAGATCTGGCAATCCAGAGCGAGCTAAGATCAGTTGAACAATTGCCTGATTGATCGATTCCTTCCTTTTTCAACTATCTGCACTGGGGCCTCTTGAAGAGGGCATGGTGGGTTGACATGGGGAGACCAAGGCCCATGCCTCCCACAGCCTCAGGGGGGTATCACCAATAAATAGCAGCCACGAGAGGGCTGTGGCAGGCTCGCCATGCCGCCGTGTCACGCCAGCACTCATACATGTCAAATCACAACATGCACGGCCCTGGGGCTAAGGGCTCTCATCCATGTTCTGCAGAGGGGGGTTGAAGGCACAGAGGGTGGCCACGCCTGTGAGACCCGCCACTCAAACATGGCCTGTGCTGGGCCACCTGCCCCCAAGTCTCTGCTCTTAATGGCTCCATTTGACCTCTGGATGTTTCAAGGGGGTCTGAAGACCACAGGTAGGCTCCAGGGTCTCCGCCAGCACAGCCTGGGATCTTTTGTGAGGGGTAAGTGAGCCCTCCCGGAGGGTGGGCCTGGAAGGGCAGGAGAGGGAGGGAGCTCCTGTGATGGCTCCTCCCAGCACAGTAGGCTGTGTCTGGCCAGGACACATTCTGGAGCCCCAGGGGCCTCTGGCCTGGGAGGAAGCCCAGGGAGGAGACCTGGATGACTGCTCGAGTGTGGGAGTCCTCAGGGACACCCACGGCACTGAATTCTGTGTGAACAATGACTCGGAACATGGCAGTGCAGAGAGGGAAGCCAACCTGGATGGCGGGAACGTGGGGCAATCGACAGTGTGGCTGCTGCTTGCTGGCTCTCTCCTCTGCATGTCCATGCTCACAAGACACCTGTGCAATTTCTCTGACACTTGTTACACCCAGGGGCCCAGTCCCGCAACGTTGCTGTGAGCAGTTGGAGGGCACATCTGTGCTACACACAGAACCTAACTCAGTCCAAGCAAATATTTGCCAAAGGAAAGTGAATTGTAAAAAGAATGCTTGGAGAAATTAACCAAGTCCAAAAGGCGGAAGAAAACATATCCAAGGACGCAGAGCAAAGCAAGTTTGTTTTTTTCTGAGATATATCTGAGCAAGTGATAGACCAAGAGGAACTGTGTCTCTGGGTGGGGGGTGGCATGGTGGATGATGAGAAAGACCAACACCTGCTGCTCAGGTAAAGAGGAGACGCCCAATTGCAATGTCCAGGTATTGAATGCTCCAGACCAGCCATGTATATATTACTAGTTAAGAACACATACGTAAAAGATAAAGATGTCAGACTCAATAAGGAAACAAAAACTACACTTTAAATATAAAGACACAGATAGGTTAAAAATAAAAGAATGGAAAATGATATAACTCACATGCATTAACAAAAATACCCACAAAAAACTGGTGTGGGTGTGTTATTATCAGAGTAGACTTTAGGCAAGAAATTATGAGAGATGAAAAAGGGACATTCCATAGTGTATTAGTTCATTTCTATTGCTTATAACAAAATACACAGAACTGGGTAATTATATTATAAAGAAAGCAAAATGTGTTGCTTACAATTTCAGAGGCTGGGAAGTTCCACAGTGCAGGGAAGACATATGGTGAGGGTCTTGGTGGTGATGAGTGACCCAGGGGTCTCACATGGCAAAAATGGCAGAACAGAGAGAGACTAACACCTCATGAGCTCTTCTTTTAAAACCCTCAGAACAACGCCCATGACCTCCATTATTAACCCATTCACTATGGCATGGTCCTACAATCCAATCACCTCTTCAAGGCCCCACCTTTCAATTATCATAATAGGATTTCCCACCCTCAATAGTTACAGGGAGAATTAAGCCTCAGTGAGGTTGGGGGTGGGGGGAAATCCAATCTACAGCACATAGTGGTAGAAGACCAACACCCTGAAGATATAGCAATCCTATACTGATACGCTCCTGATAACATAGCTTAGAACATGTAAAGCAAAAGCTGACGAAAATAAAATGATAGACAAAGCCACCATCACATAGATGACGACTTTAACCTGTTCCAGTTACTGAAACTAGGAAGAATATGGATTTGAACAGCACAATTAATCAATTTGGCCAATTGACATATACAGAACCCTATATCCTACAGCTGCAGAATACACTCTTACCAAGGGCATATAGCAGATCTATCAAAACAGACCATATTCTCAACCACAAAGCAAGTTTAATATATGTGAAAAGATTGAAATCATATAGTATATGTTCTCCGGCCATGATGAAATTATATTAGATCTCAATAACAGAAAGATAATAGTAAAACCTCTAAATGTTTGGAAATTAAGCAGCACACTTCTAAATAACATATATGTCAAAGGAGATAGAAATAATAGAAATAGTATAATAGAAATCAGAAAATATTCTGAGCTGAATAAGGAAAATACTAAAATATTAAAAACCTCTGGGATGCACAAAATTAGTTATCAAAGAGAAATTTATAGCTTATTGAAAAAGGAATATATTAAAAAAGAAATGCTGAAAAGCAATGACCTAAGCTTCCAGTTCAAGAAGGTAGAAAAAGGGACATCAAAATAAAGGCACAGAAAGCAGAAGGCAAGAAAACAGAAAAGAGTCCATGAGACAGAAGACAGGTGTAGAAAAGATCGAGTCCACAAGAGTGAAATCTGGTGCCGTAAAAAGGACAATACAGTCAGTAGACCTGTAGTCATACTGGTCACTTCAAAGAGAGAAAACAAGAATTACCAACATGAGAAATAAAAAGAAAAAGTCACTGCAGAATCTGCACACATAAAAAGGACATTAAAAGAATATCATGTACTTTACATCAATAAACATGAAATTTTTTTTTTTTTTTTTTTTTTTAAAGATGACCAGTACGGGGATCCTAACCCTTGACTTGGTGTTGTCAGTACCACGCTCAGCCAGTGAGCGAACCGGCCATCCCTATATGGGATCCGAACCCATGGCCTTGGTGTTATCAGCACCGCACTCTCCTGAGTGAGCCACGGGCCGGCCCAATAAACATGAAATTTTTATGTAATGAAGAATTTCCCTGAAAAATACAAGTTATCAAAATGGGCACACAAAAAGGAACAGAAAGTCTAAACAGTCTGATATTTATGAAAGAAATTAAATCCATAGTATAAAATCTTCCCACAAAGAAAACTCCAGGCCCAGATGGTTTCACTGATAAATTTTCTCGTAAATACTTTACACATCTCTTCTCTTGCTAGTTTTTTTCTACGTATTTCATATGTTTGATGCTATGTAAATAGTATTTTTGAATTAACTTCCATTTTTCTAAAAAGTTTGTTGCTACCATATAGAAATGTATCTGATTTTGGAATATTAATTTTGTGGCCAGCAACCTTGCTCAACTATCTCTTATTAAGTTCTTTCAGGTATTATGTGTCGCAATCATTTTATGTGCTGAGAAAACTGCCTCTTCCTTTCCCGTTCTTGCACCTTTATTCTTTTTCTCCTTAGCATGCTCCCTAGGACCTCTGATACTAGGGCCAACAGCAGGGGACCAGCTAACACCCTCCATGGTCCCTGCTGTCCAGGAGAGAAGCTCCAGCCTTGCATCAGTAGCTATGTTCACTGCAGGATTCACAGGTACAATGTATCAGATCAATAAATCTGTGTCCTTTCCACGTTTGCTGAGGAGCCTCCTTTCCTCCTCTAACCTGTCCCTGCCTAGAACCACAGAGGCAGCGTCCCTTCCTCACTTGCTCCTCTTTCTTTCTTCTTGTGCGTCCTGTTTGGCCTGTAGGTGACGGGCTGGTGTCACCTCTTCTGACCAGCAGAGCCACCCGGCCAGTCCTGCAGCAGCTTTCCTAAAGTTAAAACAGCCTTTCATCCCGGGTAAACGCAACTTGGTCAAAGCCTACTATCCTCTCCATATATTGCTGGGTTCAGCTCGATACCCTTGCGCTTCCAATTTTGTTTACGCCCGGGATGGGCCTTAATTTTCCTTTCTCATAGCGGCTGGTCTGGGGGTGGTTGGTCACCCTGGCAGCGAGGTTCAGCGGAGCAAAACCGTTCCTGGGGAGGGGCGAGGCAGGTGGGCGAGGTCAGCCCTGGGGCCGCGCGGAGATGCCCCAGGAGCGCGAGATCCCAGAGGGCAGGAGGAGTCGCCTGTGTCCGGGACTGCGAGGAGGGGGACCGGGGCAGGTGGGGAGGAGGGTCGGGAGGTGGGAGAGGTCGCCTTGGGCTCCGCAGTGCGGACAGATATGGTTTGCAGGGAGGGGCTCCCGCAGGGAGCTCTGTGGAGCAGGAGGAGTCGCCGTCGCGGAGGGGAACCTGGTGTCCCCAAGGGCGGGAGGAAGGACAGGAGTAGCTGCTTACTGGGCTGAGAGGCTGCGGGTGCAGAGAGGGGCACACGGCGCACCCACGGGGTCCTGGGCGGCGGTGGGGGTCGAGGTTTAGCGGGGACCATGCTCTGGGGCTCCGCACAGTCCCAGGCGCGCATCGTCCCCTGGGACTGGACCTCAGGGGACAGACATTAGGGTGGTGCCCCGCCCCAGGCTCAAGCTCCCAGCCCTGTCCCCAATGTCGCCAGCTTGGTCCCCCGCGTGCAGCCCAGTCCCAGGGTACCGGAACCGCGGTGCCAGTCACTGGACTCCCCCCCACCACCACTATGGAGCAATCCACGGTCTGGCCACACCAGCTTGGGTTCCCTGGGTCCCAGGCCCTGGGCTACCCCGGCAGTGGTGACAGTGTTCGGGGTCTGACTCTGGGAAGACGGCCCCAGGCCACACCCCACCGCTTCCCAGGGTCCGATCTAGAGCCGGGCACCCCCGTGGCTGCTGGGAATGAGACCCTGGCCTGATCTGTGCTCCGGCTGAGCCAGAGAGCAAGCCTCAAGTCCCGCAGGGCCCTCGGTCCCTCTTCACCTGCAAGCGTGTTTCAGGCGGGTCAAAAGCCCATTCCTGAATAAGACAGAAGGTGAAGGCTCATGGGCTCACCTGTCCAGAGGTCTCCAAGGCACCGACAGGCAGACGCAGAAGGGCTGACGCTCAGACTCTGCCTTTGAAAAATGCAACTGTATTCCAGCAATCAAATAAGAAACTAACTTTGCCATTGATGAGAGGTGGTGTCGTGAGGATGTCGGGGACTGGAAGAGTGGCTCCCAGAGGGACCTCCCGTCTGGCGTCCAGGCGCTCAGGAAGCAGCTGAAGGAGCAGCCACAGGACTGTGGCTCTTTTCCTCCCACAGGACTGTGGCTCTTTTCCTCCTTAAGAGGAGCTGGTATGTGACCACTCAAGGTTTTAAAATGACCTTGTAGATGGGGTGGCAAGTACCTGTCTACTCACATGGCCTCAAACGCCTTAAAGTTATGTTAAAACTTAACCTTTTTCTCCTGCGTATTGTTAGCAAAAGTGTAGAGTCTAAACCATTTGTTTCTTTATTCACGAGATGCTTTTCACAAACCATGCAATGAAATTCATAACCAGAAATTAACGTGATGAACTAGATGCCTTTGCTTTTATTTTCTTAATTTTGGAGCTCGGATGCTTGCGGCAGGTTAGGTAGATTACAGTTGTGTTTGGACTTTTTTTGCACTAGGTTGTATAGCCGTGACCCTCCCATGTGTGCAGGGAAACTCACAGGGGTCCAGGCGCTTGGGGAGCTGTGGAGGGGGGAGCTCCAAAATGCTGCCCATGCCTGCCTGATGGAGAAGGTGATAGGGCAGTTCTCACCTCCTCACACACTTGAAGGACAGGAAGTGTCACGAGGACGCTTTCCAAGAGTCCCACCGCGTCCCCCACACATACACAACCTGGCCTCTGGGTACGTTTGGCCGTCAGGCCATGCAGTTTGTGCATGGCACAGTTCTGGGGCGCTGTTCACACAGTCTGCCTGATGTGAGTGGTAGCCCTGGAGTGGTCAAGTGCCACAGCTCTGCTTAAAACCACAACCCAGTTAGAAGGAAAGAGCCCTTGAGGGCTGCCCGCCTGTGGACCCAGTCCAAGGGGGATGTGCACACCACATACCCCCCTAAGCTGCCTTCTGCTTGTAAGGTTGGTGTCCTCACTACCATCTTCTTAGTCACCAGGGCCTGGGCAGTACACACCTGCCCCAGAGCCTTCCAGCAACCTTGGTGCACAGATGCATTTCCTTCTTCAAAAGCACATAAACCCCGCCGAACAGCCACACTTCTCACCCAAGTGGCGAGTCCTGGGCAGCGGGGTGCACCCCATGCCCACCTGCATCATTTCACAGCTTGCTGCCTTCCCACTCTCCATTAGGCAGCCCTTCCCTTTGTCCTTGGGCAGCCTGTGGTGTGGGCAGCACACTCTCCGATGGCCAGTGACCAGGATCGTGCTCATTCTGAACTGGTCAGTTGGTGCAGCAATGCCCTGCACTTTTACCCTTTGAACTGCTTTGTGGGCTCTCAGAAGCAGCCCTCCCAGGAGAAGTGCTGCAGGCTCTCAGGACAGTCTGGTTTGGATCAAAACTCCCCGAGGGTGGGGTGACCACAGGCTCACTGGGCATCAGGGAACACACTGTTCCAGTGGGAATTTGGCCTTCCCGTGGAATGCAGGGGTAACATCTTCAAACAGGACATGCTTCCCGAAGGCTTTGCTCAGGAACTGCAAGAAAAAAGCAGGGAAGCCTGTCTGGCCTGGGGGATGCTGTCCTTGTCCAGCTGGCTCTTTCTAGGGGACAGGAGGCCTGGAATGGAGCTAGGGACAAGCAGGTTCAGCATGGACACACTCAGCTGGGAGGGATTCCAGTGGCCACTGCACCAGGCACCCTGGTGGCCAGTCTCAGACTCCTGTGTCCTGGCACTGTGTGCCAGACCCTATGGTTGGCTCAGTCCAGGGTCCGCCTCCCCTCATGCACCATTCAGCATCCAGCCACCCAGACAAATCCCCCAGCTGGACATGATCTGAACCCACTCTCTCTTTTACACAGGCCAACTCCCATAAGCATGAAGTGGGTGTAGGGAGAGTGACAAAGTCATCAACTCAGCACTGTCCTCCTCAGGCCTCCTGGGAGCCCCGACATGTGCTCAGACATTAGAAGACACAGCCGTCCGCCCCCGCTCCTCCACCCACCCACCCATCCACTTATCCATCAATCCACCCACCCATTCACCCATCCATCTATCCATCCATCCACCTGTCTGTTCGTCCATCTGTCCACCCACCTATTCTATGTTTTTTGAGTGCTATTGTGTGCCAGACACTGTTCCAAACATTGGGGATACAGCTGTGAGCCCTATAGCCAAAACCCCTCACTCATGGAGCAGACATTCCCATGGAGAGGCAGACTGTCCACAGACAAATACAGCAGATGGCTCGTCGGAAGGTGAGCTGAGTCGTGGAAGAAAGCAGATAGGGGAGGCAGGAACTCAGGTGTCACAATTGTCAGCTGAGTGGTCAGGGACGGGACAAGGAAAAGGTGACACTGAAGCAAAGACCTTAATGAGTCGAGGGGGTTAGCATGCAGAGGCCTGGGGCAAGTGCCTCCCAGTCAGAGGGCTAGAGAAGGGGAGTGCTGGTGTGGGCAGGGGAGGAGGTCAGGGAGGGGCCAGGGTCAGAGGTCCTGGGCTTTGGGTCCTGGGAGAACTTGAGCCTTTCCTCTGAGTTGGAGGGTCCCCATAGGAGGGCTTGAAGGGGCAGGTGGAGGGGCCCATGCTGCAGGACTTTGCAGCTGGAGGTTCTGCATGTATTTTGAAGGTAGAGCAGACAGGTATACTGAGAGACTGGAAACAGCGTGAACAAAAGAAGCCAGGCCTGCCTCCGAGGTTTGGGGCCAGAAGGCTGGAAGAGGACAGCTGTCCTGTGTTGTGTTTGCAGAGTGGGCTTGGGGAGGAAAGGACGGCATGGTTTGCCTTGTGGAGCAGAGATGCCCAAGTGAACCTCGGTAGATGGCAGCACTGGCTGGAGGGGGTCGAGGGCGGTCAGTCCGAAGCCCTGGGATTGCAGACGGACGGACGCTTGCCTAGGCTCCCAGGTCAGGGCGGGGAGGGGGCGGCGGGGGCGGGGAGCCGTGGGGAGGGGCGGAGACGCTTCCATGCCGCGCCGCGGGAGCCCGAGACTCGGCGGGGAGGCCCCAGCTTCCCACAAGTTGACGGGTCCTGCTGAGGGACGTAGGTGGACTTGCAGCCTAGGTCACCTTGTGGACCCCGGGCCTCCGGTGGGGTCTACACAGCCCCGGGTGCTGCGTTTAGGGATAAGAAGCGGCTTGGGGCTAGTGTTCCCGCAGCTGCCCCGGCAACTCGGAGCGGGGCGAAGGCCACCGAGGGGCGCCCGAGGCACCGGGATCTGCTAGTCCCACCCACCCGGTGGCCTGCCGCACGGGGACTCAGGCCCGGCCGGCCGGCCGCGCCGCGGGCTCCAGGAGAAGGCGGGGACCGAGCGGGGAGCGTGCGGGGCGGTGGGCGAGGAGGCGGGGAGCGCGGGCCGGGCGCGCGGGGGCCGGGGAGGCGCGGCCGGGGCGGGGCGGGCCGGGCGGGCCGGGCGTGCCGAGCGCCCGCCGCGGTGTCTGCGCTCGCGTGTGCGCGGCGGGGGCGGGCGGGCCCCGCCCCGGGGCGGGGGGCCGCGGGATTAAAGGCCACCGCGCGGGCGGAGAGCGGGACTGCGGCCGGCACCGGAGCGCGCCGCTCCACGCCGCCCGACGCGCAGCGGGGACTCCCCGCGACATGAGCGCCGGAGCCGCACGCTGAGCAGCCGCGGAGATGTCGGGGCGCGCGGCCCCGGGCTCCGGCTGGGGACCGCCGCTGGCGCTGGCGCTGGCGCTGGGCGGGCTGCCGCGGGCGAGCGCCGTCGAGGAGCAGCCGGGCGCGAACGCCAGTCGGGGCTTCCAGGTGGTCACCTTCGAGTGGCACCACGTCCAGGACCCGTACATCATCGCGCTCTGGATCCTCGTGGCCAGCTTGGCCAAGATAGGTAAACAGCCGCGGGCCCTGGCCGCCGTCTCCGTCGGGTCCACGGTCTTCCCCGCGGAGGACGCCAGTCCAGGGTCAGCGGCCGCCGCTGTCGGGTCTAAGGACAGCCGTGGCCCACGCCGAGGAGTGGGGCTCTTGGGCCTGGCGAGGGGGACTTGGGGCCACGACCCTGGCCGGTCCCGGAGCAACCCCGCGGTTGGCCGCGGGTCACCGCTCCGGACGACCGCACGCACCGGGCAGCACAGCCTCAAAGCCCCCGCGCCGGGTCCCCGCGCCCTGTGGACATGGGCGGCGCGCCCAGGGGTCCCAGCCGCCAGCTGTTCCGCCGGGTCGGTCGGTCGGGGCTTTTTAATGCACCAAGAGAGAAAAATGCGTCGCAGTCACGCGCCCGAGTGATGTGTTGTTTCTAGAGCAGGAAGGAAAACCGGTGCCACTCAAGGCTCAGCACGGTGAGGTCTCATTTCCCAGGCAGGCTTCCTCATTTTCCAAATCCTGGTCTGTCAGATGTCGCTGCTCTTAACTGGCTCCAGTGAGTCAGTGATGTGGGAATTGCAGGCGGCAAGGTGACAGGAAGGTCAGCTTTCTTACGAGCTCACGAGGATCAAGGTTTCACCGCGCTGGTCAGCACGGAGAGGGGCCTAGTGAGGTGGTGGGGGTCGCGGTGTGACCTGCGAGGTGGAGCCCGAGGCGGGTGGATGGGAGGACCGGGCGGGGGCCGAGAGCCTTGAGACCAGAGCCGCAGGCCCTGGGAGCCTTCCAAAGTGGCTTTGGGATTGGGGGTGGAGGGCAGAGTGAAGGGGGGGCCCTGCTGGGGCGGGAGGGGCGCTGAGGTCCTCGGCAGCACAGGGAGGGACAGGCTTTGAGGACAGGTTAGGGAACCTCGACGAGGTGGGTGCGGGGCGCCTGGAGCACCCGGCAGACCCAGCTGGTGAGGCCTCGCTTTCTCTGCAGTGACGTCTGCAGACGGCTCCGCTCCCCTTCGATGACACCCGTCCGCTCTGCTCTGTCCCTTCCGATGCTCTACCCTCGTCCTCAGGGTCTGTTGAGTGCCCCAGTCCCGGCTGTGTGTCTTGAGCTCGATCTGCCCCCACTGGGCTTGCCGATCGGGGCTTGTGATGTTGGCCGTGGGGGAGTCAGCGGCACAGCTGCTTCCTACGGGTCACTTACTCCGAAGGGCCAACGGGGCCTCTGGGAGGTCTGGCTTCAACCTGGGGCTCCCGGGACGCCCTGTTCCAAAGCTCACCTTGCTCCTCTCTGGACTGGAAAACCCCCGTTGTGTAAAGTGGACGTGTACTTTCTGTGCAAGCTGAGGCCCCCATGACAGCCCCCATGTGCAGATTCAGAGCCTGGCATCTGAAAGTCCAGTGACGCTGCCAGGGCACCACCCACCGGTCAGCTCTGCTTGGGAAAGCCACTGGGAGGGCACGCTGGCCAGGGTTTTGCCTGACCCCAGAATTTGTTATTCACCAGGAAGAGCTGGATTCGTCCCCGAGAGGACGTCCAGGAGGGTGGGGTGGCTCCTCTGTCCAGGAGGGTGGGGTGGCTCCTCTCCCGGCAGGCTGGGGCAGGGCGGGCCAAGCTGCTTCCCTGCCGGGCGCTCACCATTTAAAAAGACCCACCTTAACAACACCGCATTCCCAAGCGCTTGTTGTCTTAATCCTGGAATTGTTGGCTCCCCACTTCAGGGGGTAAGAGCCGAGCACTGGTGGAGCTTTGAGGGGCTCTAAGGACAAACCGAAGGGACCCTTGGGGCTGACAGAGCTCCCTGGCATGCCCTCCGCCCTGGCCAGCCCCGCTTCAACTGCACAACTGCCCTGGAGGCTCTCACCTTCAGGGCCTCACCATGAACCAGGGCTCTGCTGCTGGGCTGTCTCCCCCATCTTAAAAAGTAAGCCAGAACACTTCCCATGAGCCCAGGCCCTCCCAGCCTGTCCCAACCCTGCATCCCCCTTGTTCCTGATTCCCAGAGTCTGCAAAGTTGATCCTTCCCAGGTCCCCAAGGCCTTCCTGGTGGCTCAGCATGGTCCTCGTGTGTCCCCACCCCAATTCCACCTGCTCTGCCTTCCTGCCCCCAGCTGGCTTCCCCTTCCCCGCCCTTCAGATGTCGGCTCCTTTGCCTGGGCCTCGCTGATGCCTCTCCCTGCATCACTGCACTGTCACAGGCAGCTCCTCAGGTCCCCCACTGTCCACCCAGGGGTCCCTGAGTGCAGCTGCCCCCCAGGCACTCCTGCATAGATAGCTCCCCACACCTGCCTCCATACGCCCCAGGTGATCCCCCCAACTCCTGGCCTCTCCACAGGCTCAGTCCCCAAACAGGGGTCACACCAAATCATCACCAGACCCCCTCTCTGCTCCACCCACCCTATGAGACTCCCACTTTCCGCTGCCCCCATTAGCAGGGCTCTGCCCTAACTCTCCAGAGTCCCCACCGTCCAGTCCCCACTGCCTGCGTTGAGGGCCTCGCCTCTCGGGTGCAGGGCCCCCCCCCCACACCCATCCCTCTGTTGTGAGGCTCCCTTTCCCATGAACTCTGGACTCAGATCCCAGCTGACTGGACTTGGCTTCCTCAAGAGTCCCCCAGACCCCTCCCTGTGCAGCCAGTCCTACATGACCCATCCCACGAGCCCCCCAGCACCTGCAACCAACATGGTACAGACACAGGGGGACTCTGATATCTGCCCAGATGAGGGAAACACTTGAATTCTAGTGAACCTCATCCTAATCCCTGGCAGACCCCAGACCGCGGCTCATACTTAAGCTATTTTGTCCAATTTATTGTTTAAAATGGTCAGGGATTGTCTAGACTATGTCAATCTCAAGTTGTACAAACAGAAACCTACCTTCTAACAGAAGAAGGGTTGGATTTGTGTTGATTTTCCAAACACTTGTTGAATTTCTGGTGCATTGTTCTAAGTGTTTCCAGCTTACATCCCTGGCCTTGTCTGGAAAGGGCAGATTTCTGTGAGCCATTTATAACCTGGTTGGGGAAGAAGACCTGGGGGGCCCTGAACACAATGTTTGATTCCAGGAGGTTTTTCACTCTGGGCAGCAGCTCGGGACAGAGAAATCAGCAGGCAGGAGCTGCCTGAACCACAGGGGGCCAGGAGCCCCGTGAGGACAGGTGGGCATGGAGCCCACAGGCCCCCAAGACCTCTTGTCTTGCTGCAAGGGTCCCCCTGCCTGTGATTGCATCTTTTAGGAATTTGGGAGGGGAAGAAGGGGCTGCTGAGGCCAGGTCGGCTGTCCACAGTCCAGGGCTGGGGTGGGCCGAGAGGGTGAGGACCCTCTGCAGTGGAGAGGCAGTGGCACTGGTGTCTGCCCCTGGGCGGGGTGAGAGGTTCTCTCTTCTGGACCACCAGGAACATGTGCTCTCCTGGGGGGTTCCCAGCCTGCAGCCACCCACACCAGGGATATTTTGGGCCTCGTCCTATGCTGTTGAAGGTCAGGAACCCCGGGCCAGGCCTCCTCTCCCTCAAGGAGCTGTCCTTCCTGGGCCTCCTTGAGGGCCGAAGGCTGAGCTGGTGCCGGGCTTGGCAGGCCCACCTCAGTGGTGTAGGTGCCAGGCTATGGGAGCACTGGGTGGAGGGCCGTGCCTGCAGTGGATCCAGGCAGCTTCAGAGGACAGGACAACCAGGAAATGTGCTCCTGGAGGAAAAGGGAGATTGAAGCATTGGAGGCCGGGGAGACTTGGGGGAGCTGAGGGGGAGGTCAGAGGGGTGTGGGGAGGAGCTGGAGGGGGCTGAAGTGAGGCCTCAGAGGCCTTAGAGCTCTCCTCAGGGTTGTAGGGAGGGGCGGGACATGGTTAGATCTGGGTTTTCAGATGCTACCCTGGCCATAGGGCAGAGAACGGCACCACAGAGGATGCCAGGGAACAATCTAGAACTTCCTTTGAACTCAGGAAGAATGGCAGGTCGGCCTCAGGGGGGCATTGGGGTGGGGTGGGGCTCACAGGGTTTTCGGACTCCAGTCCCATCTTGTGCCCCTCAGGCCTGCGCCATCCGGGGAGAACTGTCTCCACAATGCCAACCCCACCTCACCTTGAGGGGACTGGGCAGCCAGAGGCCCCTCAGGGGAGTGACTTGGCACTGAGGATCCTGGGTGGCTTTGGGGTCAGGAAGGCGCTCTGTGTGAGGTGGGCTGTGAGGAGCCCCTGCCCTCTCTGTCTCTTGTTCTGTGTATCACCATGTTACACGCCCTGTTGTTCAGGTGTGGTGCTGGCCTTGAATGCCACTCTCTCCTCTTTGATGTGTCCACAGTGGCCTTGTCAAGACTCAGACCTCTGGCCACCAGGCTGCCTGTCCCTGGCCCCTGAATCCCCGTCACTTACTGTTTGGGACAGGGCGCAGGACAGTTGCTCTCACCGTGGCTTCCAGTCCCTCCTGGGAGTCTGCTCCTGACCACAGGCTCTGTGCCATGGGACCAAGTCCAGCCATCTGCAGGGGTGGAGGAGCTGTGTCCCCACATCCCTGTTGTCTTACCCAGGTACTCCTAGGGGAGTGACTTCTGTCTAGACCCCCAGCCTAATCTGTGGATTTCTCCACACCGCAGCGATCCGTCAGGCACCGGGTGTCTGCCCTGAGTCATGCTCCCAGGTCGTGGGGGAAGCAATGGGGTCATATCTACCTCCTAGGGCTGAACTCGGAAGTTTGAGGTTTTTATATCATGTGCTCTGGCCCTAGGGACAGGAGCCCCCAGTGATGGGCCCAGCCCTGTCCTGCCGTCTTTCCCATGGGCTCTCTCTGCCACGTCCCCTATACTACCCTGCTGAATTTCCCTTAGACTCTCCTTGAAGGAACACAGGAGAGGATCTGGGGACAAGGATGACCTAGAGGGGCCAGAGTGAGCAGCAAGAGTCCCCAGAGGACCCCTGTCCTCCCAGGAGAGGACGAGTCAGGGGCCCTAGTGGACCCCAGTCCAGGCAGGAAAGGTGGACTCAGTGGGCTTGGAGTCAGGCCCCATCAGCAGAAGCCTGGAACCAAGGACTCTTCCAAGAGTCTCTATGGGAGGGAAGGGTGGTGCTGAAGGTGGAAAGTCTCATTTTTCAGGAATTGCCCATGGGAGAATTAGAAACAGGCTGTAAAATAATCCATGGCATTTGGAGCTAAGGCATTGCCTGGCCCTGGAATATCCTGAAAAAAGAGGGGTAAAGGTTGGGGAGTGCTAATAGCATCCAGGGGTCAGGGAGCAAGCCGACCTCCCTGTAGGTGACACTCCTGGGCCAGCTTCCTGCAAGACTCTGAGCCCCTCTGCTGCACACCGTCCGCCTTTGGGTGCGCAGCTCACACTGAGAAAGCGCAGGTTCGTCGTGTCTCTGGGCTCTGCTATGCCCGCACCTAATCAGCCTCTTGTTTTATTTCTGGGTGGACATGTAAGCCCTCTCCAGGAGGGTGCTTGGCCGTGCTGCATCCCCGTCGGCCCTCACCATCTGCTTCCCTGGGAGCCAGGGTCTGAAGATTGGGGCTTGTTTAGAGTTGGGGTTGCCATCTTGCGTTGCCTCCCCAGGGTCTGGGCCGAGTTTCATTCTTGAGGTCTCAGTGTAGGATGAGCAAGGCCAAGGTCAGGGCCAGCTGGGCTCTCTTCTCCCTGCCCCACCCTGCCTGTGCTGGAGTTTCTCTCAGGGAAGGAGCTGAGGTCCCACAGCTTCCAGCTCTGTCCCTGCTGGGGCCCTGGATGAGCCTGCTCCCAGGGTCGTGATGCTGCTCTGGGGTATCAGTTTTCAGGCAGTAAGCCTCAGGGTACCAGGTCTTAGAGTGCCAGGCCTCAGGGTACCAGGTCTCAAGGTGCTGGGTCTTGGGGTGCCAGGTCTCAGGGGCTAGGTCTCAAGGTATCAGATCTCGGGATGCCAGGTCTCAAGGTGCCTGGTCTTGGTGTGCCAGGGTGCTTAAGGTGCTGGATCTCAGTGTCCCAGGTCTCAGGGTGCTGGGTTTCAGGGTGTAGTGTAGGATTTCAAGGTGTCAGGCCTCAGGGTGCCAGGTCTCAGGGGCTAGGTCTCAAGGTATCAGATCTCAGGGTGCCAGATCTTAAGGTGCTGGATCTCGGGGTCCCAGGTCTCAGGGTACTGGGTCACAAGGTGCCACATCTTGGGGTGTCAGGTCTGGGCACTGGGTCTGAGCAGCACCAGGTTCTCTACCCCTCACTCTGCTCCAGAGCCCAGAGTGGGTGGTTTCTCCCTGGGCCATTGTGGGTACCACGGGGTCCCTGTCCACTGCCCTGGGGAGGCCATGGAGGGGGCCCGGTGCTTTTAGGCAGCCCCGGGCCTGCCCCAATCTGTGCCCACACCTCTGCTCCTTCCCCATGTCCCTTGCCCTCTGACCTCCCAGCCCCATCTCTTGACCCCACTCGCTCACTTACCTGCCCTCCTGGCCTCCTACATCTCTTCCCTCATCCCTCCTCGTGCCTCCAGCTCAGGGAGGGGCAGTCGTTCGCGGCCAGTGTGCCAGGATTGCAGATACAGCCTTAGGGAGGGGTGTGCAGGGAGGAGGCGAGGGACGTTGCATGGAAGGTGCATGGCGGCCCCCACGCCAGCCGTGCAGCCCAGACCCCACCCCCCAGTTATGCACTGAACAACCCCTAACCCCAGCCCGTCTGTCCACACCTCCCCACCTCTTCTCCTGCCCCACCTCTTCTGAGCCCAGAACCTCCCGCCCACCCAGGTCCCTAGGACACCTCCCAACACTAGGTTCCTTTGGCTCAGCCAGGTCAGCGCCGCAGTACAGCCTTGTCTGTTTCGTTCTGCTGTGTCCCCAGTGCCCAGAACCCTGCCTGCACCCAGCAGGCTCCTGCATATCTGTGCATGTACAAACACACACACAGGGATGGGTGGGGGAGTCGAGGAGGGAATGCCGGGATGGTTAAATGGATAAATGCGTGGGCACACACAAGTGTGGATGAAGGCGCGAACGCAGGGACGGACACTGGCTCCCCGTCTGTCTGTAACCTTCCTCCAAACCATCCGGTCGCTGGGCCCAGGAAGAGACTCCCTAAGCTCCTTAGCCAAATTCTTTCCCCACATTGCCACACAGCCTCCTGTAAGTGGCACACCCGCTTCTGGTGACAACACCCTCAGGGATGCTGCCTGTGGAAGAGCGGTGGACTTAATCTGCAAAATGGGACCATTGACAACTGGTGCTAGCACGGCTCAGAGCACCATGGGTGCGTCAGGGGTCAGGGTGGAGAGCACTGTCTGGGGAGGAGCTGTGCCTGCCTGTCTAAAACACGCTCCACTGCTCACGTTCCACTGCATGAGCTGAAATCTGCTGCCCCGGATTCACGCCACCTTAGTTTTGCCTTCTGGAATAAGACGGGACAAATCCAGCCTGGTCCCAATGCCGCCCAGGCCTCTGGAGATGCAGGCACACCCTAAGCAGGTCCCAGCTTGGGTGCCAGGACCAGCCCAGCCAGGCACCCTCCTGGGACATAGAAAGGAACGCGAGTCCTAGGCGGCTGATACCCTGCCTGAGTACAGCGACAACTTTTGGGGGCTTGAATGGTCTGATTTATTTTATCAATGCAGCCCCAAATGCCTGGTTTTTAGTAGTCAAAGTCTGGGCATCAGACAAGCTCTCACCAGCTTAATATTCATCCAACAAATGTTTAGTGTTCGCCACATGCTGGCACTCTGTGGGTAGGGGACCCAGCTTCAGACAAAAGGACCCAAACCTCCCTTGGCAGCAGCAGTCCTATGGGGGCAGCCGGGAGCTCAGCCCATGGGCAGCTGCTGTTGGGAGCTGTGGTGGACGAGGGGGAGAGGGTGCGGGCAGGAGCAGGTGGCCCTGCAGGGGAGTTGCGAGAGCGGCCAGGGCAGAGGCCCCGGGGCAGCGTGTGTGGGGGTGCTGCAGGGGCCAGCAGCGATGCGGGCCCCCACCTAGGTCCTCCAGGCCCTGCTGGCCGCTGCGTGCAGAGTCAGCCAGGAGGTAGGCTGAGGTGGCTCTGTCCTGTCCCCGAGGACCTAGGCCTTCCCACGTGGCTGGTAATGTTGGCACAATCCCTCTGATGTTATGAGATTCTTCCCAGAAACGTGTTCAGAATAAACACATCAAAAGACCAGTGGGTGTGCTTTGGGGTCTGATCTGGGATCGAGGATTGCCCATAGGGGCTCCTAAGGCCCGCCTGCCTCCCTGTGTTGAGGGTTCTTTTGCTGCAGTGCCCAGCTCGTGGTGGCCGCCGTGTGACAGGCAGCATCCACTCGAGGCTGACTGTGCTGGGCTGTGGTGAGCTCAGTGCTGGTCGTTCTACACCATCCTGCATGGGCCTGAGGTTGGGGTCCCACACTGGCCTTGCCTTGGGGCCAGCTGTGTCTCACATCCACTTCCCAACCAAGTGTAGTTCATGCAGCAAGAACTGAGAGAGCCGCAGGGTTGCTGGACGCAGGGAGGCAGAGTCCGGGCTGAGGGTCAGAGAGCGACTGGGGTGAGGATGGGGCTTCCCGTCGGGGTGCAGTGCAGGTGGGCCTCAAAGGAAGGGGGCCAGTCAGAACCAGGGGGGCTGAGGGCGGGGGCAGCCCAGGGGAGGCACCACCTTGGGGGACACCCAGAGGGGGGGAATCCAGGAATGGGGTCAGGGCCATTTGGGTTGCAGTGCCGGGAGTGGTTAGGGCCGGGTGATGGGGACTTCCGGGCAGGCTGAAGGGTGTGGACTTTGCCCAGGTGGGGTGTGGGGGTCTGAGCCAAGTCGCCTCCCAGTACCCCTCCCCCATGCAGTGTTCCACTTCAGAGAAGGACGTGCTGGGCCAGCAGGGGCACCTGCCAGCCTGTGCCTTCTGGGATGGGGGGGGTTTGGTTGGGCTATCCTGGCTCAGGACCACCAGCCTGGCTCTGGGTGCCTCTGGCATCCATCAGGACCAAGGTAGGACTCACCTAGGGAGGGGAGCGGTGGTGAACTCAGGCTGTTTCCTCTCTTCCCGGGTGAATGAGGAAATCTCTTGAATTCACCACCCGCCAAGCTGTCATGCCAAAGTCCAACCGGTTTTGAGTTCTCAGTTGGGAAGGGGTTTCTTGCAAGTGCAGAACGGGAACATTGAAAATGCCTGTTCTTAAGAACTTTTGGAACAATGCAAAATGTGGAAAATCACCAGCTGTGGAGGGCTTCATTCTTAGATCTGACACAGGTTGCCCCACCTGCTGCCATGGTGGATGATTTCCCCTAGAACGTGGCCCCCAGTGCTACATCACCCACCCCTCCTGGCTGCTGGCTGCATGCACCCCGATGGGCAGGGCTGCCGCGGAGGCGCTGCAGTGAGAGCCCACCCTGTGAGGGTAGCGGGCAGCGCTGGGATGGGGCTCTGGGCTGGGGGCTGCGCTGGCTGTGCCGAGGGCGTGGTCAGCTGGTCTTGGTTACACCAGAGTGACTTGGCACGGTGGGGAGGGAGGCTGGAGGCTGGCAGCTGGATCTCAAAGGAGCTCCTGTGAGCTTCAAAGCCCAGAGGACTGCCGGTCTGGGAGGAAAAGGAAGTGTGTGTACACGTGTGTGCAGGTATGTGTGTGCATGGGAGGAGGGATGCATTGTGGGTGGGTGTGCAGGTGCGCGGTTGGGCAGGCACATGTGTGTGCATTTGTATGTGTGGCTCTGGGGGCGGGTGCCTGTGCACCTCCACGTGTGGTTATATGTGTATGTATGTGTGTATGATTGTGTGTGTGTGTGGTTTTGTGAGGTTGTGTGTGTGGTTGTGTGTGATTGTATGATTGTATGTGGTGTGTATAACTATGTGGTTGTGTGTATATGTGTTTTTGTGTGTGTAGTGTGTGTGGCTGTGTGTGGTTGGTTGTGTGTGTGGTTGTGTGTGGCTGTGTATGGTTGTGGTTGTATATATGACTCTGTATGTGGTTGTGTGTGGCTGTGAGTGTGGTTATGTGTGCGTTTTGTTGTGTGTGGTTGTATGTGCATTTGGTTGTGTGTGGCTGTGGGTGGCTGTGTGTGTGTGTGTGGTTGTGTGTGTGGCTGTGTGTGGTTGTGTATGTGACTGTGTGTAGTTGTGTGTGGTTGTGTATGTGGCTGTGTGTGTAGTTGTGTGTGGCTGTGTGTGTGGTTGTGCTTGGCTGTGTGTGTGGCTGTGTGTGTGTGTGTGGTTGTGTGTGGCTGTGTTTGGTTGTGTGTGTGGTTGTGCGTGGCTGTGTGCGTGGCTGTGCTTGGTTGTGTGTATGTGGTTGTGTGTGTGGCTGTGTGTGTACGCACACATGTGCACTGGCCTTGTGTGGTGGCTCCCTGTGGTTTAAGGGTCTGAGCCTGTAGAGCTAAGTGGACTTGGGGCTGGGTTCGAATCCTGCCTCCGTTGCTTCCTGGGCCCCGTCCCCTCTTGCCTCTGCAGCAGCGCCAGCCCTCCCCACCAGGGGTCTGCGAGGAGTGGGGACACTCATACCCCAGGACGCACGCAGGGTAGGGGTTCAGGCACACACTTGCGGAGAGTTGGTATGGCGGCTTCTCAGACCCTGGAGACTTGGCTGGAGCTGCCCTTTGACCATCCCCGGTCGCAGGCAGGGCTCGCTGAGAGCTGTGCTGTGGGTCACAGAGGCCCTTTCCGGTGCGAGAAGCCCCAGGCCTGGGCCTCAGAGCAGGCCGGGGAACGCAGGTGTCAGCAGCAGGGTTGGGGGCGGCTCCAGCTGCTTCTCAGAGGCCGGACTCGGAGGCCAGGCCCCCCCAGGAGCAGACTGAGAAGGGAGCAGATTGTCCCCACGCAGCGGCAGCACTGGTGGGCAGAGCATGCCACTGGGGCTGGGTACACGCCTGTGACCCTCACGTGTGGGACCCACTGCCCCGCAGATGTCCTGAGGTGCAAAACCTCAATTCCACTCCTCCAGCCGAGGAGCCAGATGCATCTCTGGCCTCATCTCTCATGGGCACTGAGCAGCCTGGAGACCAGCAGATCTCTGTGCAGCTCAGTCCCCAGGCCACTCCTGACCTCCTAACTCAGAACTTCTGGGGCAAGTCTGGGGCCGGCACTTGTGAGCTGCAGCTCTCCAGGGAGGGCAGGACGAGGAAGCAGGAGGTCGCCTTCCCCGAGCAGGCACTGCCCACTGGGGCTCCTGGAGGCAGCCCACGGGACCCCAGTGCCCCCAGGGCTAGACGTATCACACCTGGCTCTTGTGTGGTCGGTGGCTGCATCTGAGAGGACTCGTGGCAGCCTGGGTTGACGCCCTGTCCGTGGGCAAGCTGTGGCCTTGGGGGAGGCGGTGAGAGTGGACTCCACAGGGAAGCCCTGGAAAGGCGCCTGGTGTCTGCAAAGGCCGCAGGGCTCTGCACACAATGAGACCACAAACAATAGCTGGAGAACAACGGAGATGCCAGATGGCCACACAGCAGCCACAAACGCCCGGGTCTGAGGTGGACATGGTGCAGCTGGCTCTCATGAGGGGCTGCTGTCCTGCAGTGCTGGGTGCATGGACACGCCACCCCCACCCCACACACCTGTCACCTGTGGCCTCCTGGTTCTCCACCCTGGCCCTTGCTGGGCAGGAATGTTTTACGCCTCATTCTGGTGGGTGCTCTGGTCACTTGACCCCAGCTAGAGTGGCCCTGCCAGTTCTGGTGGGGCTGCGAAGGAGTGGCAGCCTTTGGACTGCCTGTGACAGGTGTTGGTCCCTCCCAGGTGTGCCTCAAACCATGGCTACTGGTTTACCTGTTCTTCTGTAGTAGTGCCGGCGTCTGCCGGCGACCTCCTGCATGCTGGTGCTAAGATCTGGGGCGAGTGGGAAAGGGCACGGCCACTGACTGCCATTTAGAAATAGAGTTAGTGGACAGAGCGGGGGTCAGTGTTGGGTCGGGGCCTCCGGACACCTTCTACCAAATGCAGGTGTTGGTCCAAGCACTCCCCGCCCTTACCCCTTCCCCACACGGCTTCTCATCTCTGGGATGAACCAGAAGAGGAATTCAAGCTTCTGAGAAGCCCTGGTGTCGAACTCAGCCTCTGCTGTCAGAACCCTTTACTCACTCACTGGGCAATGCCGAAAATATTCCGTGAGCCCCTCTGGCTTACCAGGGCCCCCCATCTGAGATATCTGCAGAAGCAGCAAGGGCAGCCATGCCGGGCCGCAGGATGGCACTGGTGGCCGCCCAGGGGTGAGGGCCAGCTCTGCTGGCAGAACTATTCACCAGACTAGCCAGTGCTGGTGCCCAGGCTGCTGCGACACCGACCTCCAGCTCAGAGCCGGAGCTGCTCCTGGAGACCCCCAGCCCGGCACTCCCAGCTCCTCTTCCCACACCTCGGACGTCCTCAAAGCTGCTGCATGGGGAGGTGTGTGAGTGTTCCAGAGTCGCAGCATCAGTCACAGCCTCGGTGGGTCTGGGGGATTTGAGGGACGCTGTGGTCAGGATGCACCAGGCTGGCGTGGGGGCTGAAACTGCATGCCGTGCCCTGCACACCCCGGCAGCCAGCACTGGGTTCATGGTGCACCTCAGCTCTCTCCTCCTGTTAAGCTCTGCATCCTGGAGGGGATCCTCGGCTCTGTTAGAGAGGGGAGGTGGTGTGGGGCCATCCAGGCAGGGTCGCCGTGCTGAGGGGCCACCTTTCTCCCCAGGGCAGGTCTCCCATCCCTCTTCCAAAAGCATAAAGGAAACGAAGCTCCCAGGTTGTCACCTGTCGTAAATACCATAGAACCAAAGCTCAACAGGGAAGACTGCACACGAGACTCTAACCTTCGTGGGACTTCCATGCTCCAGAAACGCACTGGCTCTGCCGCTGCTGGAGCCACAGCAGCCAGTGTCTCAGGATGGCGCTTCCCTCTGCCACACCATGCAACCCACACCCACACTTGGTGCTCAGACTCACACCCTTGCTCACTCACACTCCCCAAGTACACACGCTTGCACACCCACTGGCCCTCCTCACCCACCTCTCACCTTCCCTGTGTCCAGGTTCCCAAGCCTCACTGTCCCTGCAGCAGAGATTTTCAGAGAGAGTTCCTATTGTTAACGTCTTGCGTTTGTGTGGTGCATTTGTTACAATTGAGCCAATATTGACACGCGATTATTAACCACAGTTCATAGTTTACACTGGGGTTCACTCCTGGTGTTGTACGTTCTATGGGTTTGGACACATACAGTGTGTAATGACATGCACCCACCACTGCAGTATCACACAGAGAAGTGCCGCTGCTCTACACGTCTGTGCGCACCATGCGCCCTTCCCTCCCCAGCCCCTGGCAACCAATGATTCTCTTACTGTCTCCATAGTTGTGCCTTTTCCAGAGTGTCTTATAGTGTGTAACATGTAGCCTTTCCAGATTGCTTCTGTCACTTAGTAACATGAATTTAAGTTTCCTCCGTGTCTTTTTATGGCTCGATGGCTCATTTCTTCTTAGCTCTGAATATATTTCACTGTCTGGACGCACCACAGTTTGTCCATCACCTACTAAAGCGAATCTTAGTTGCTTCAGCTCCAAGTTTTGGTGATTATGGACGAAGCTGCTGTAAACACCCACGTGCAGGGTTTTGTGTGGACGAAAGTTTTCACTTCACTTGGGCAGGTACCAAGGAGCACAGCGCTGGATCATACGGGAAGAGTGTGCTTAGTTTTTGAAGAAGCCACCACACCGCCTGCCAGAGCGGCGGCACGTCCTGCATGCCACCAGCTGTGGCCGAGAGCCCCTGCGGCTCCGCGTCCTCGCCAGCACCTGGTCTTGTCACTGCTCTGGATTTTGGCCTCTGCCTTTCTAATGCGTGTGTGAAGTGTCTCATTTTCATTTGCATTTCCCTGATGACAGGTGACATGGAGCATCTTTTCGTGTCCTCCTTTTCCATCTGCATATCTTTGGTGATATTTGGTTTAGATATTTGGCTCATTGTTTAATTGTGTTTATTTTCTTATTGAGTTTTAAGAGTTCTTTGTATATTTTGGATATAAGCCCTTTATCAGATATGTAATTGCAAATATTTGCAAATATTTTCTCCCATCTGTGGGTTGTCTTTTCATTCTCTTCATAATGTCTTTTGTGGGGTAAAAGTTTTCAGTTCTAATGGAGTTTTTAATTTTAATGAAGTCCAACTTATTAATTTTTATGTTTGTGGATCATGCTTTTGTTGTTCTATCTAGAAATTTATCACCAAACCCAAGGTTATCTAGATTTTCTTCCGTGTTATCTTCTAAAAGTTTAATAGTTTTGTGTTGGTCCATTTTGGATTAATTTTATGTGGAAGTGAAGGTCTGTGTCTAGATTCGTTTGCACATACGTGGATGTCCGGTCGTTCCAGCAGCATTTGTTGAAAAGACCGTCTCTTCCCTGCAGAATTGCCTTTGCGCCCGTGTCCCGTGTCCGCTGACTGCGTTCGCGCGGTTGTGTTTCTGGGCTCCCCCTCCTGTTCCGTTGGTCTGTGTGTCTGTTTTCTCACGGATGCACTCACTGTCTGGATCACTGTGGTTTCATGTAAGCCTCGAGATCAGGCATGTCAGTCCTCGACTGGGCTGTCCTTCAGTGTTGAGTTGTCTGTTCTGGGTCTTTTGCCTTCTACACAAACTTTAGAATGAGTTTGCCAACACCCACAAGATAACTTGCTGGGGTTTGGGTTAGGATTGCGCTGAGTCTGTAGATCTCATTGGAAGAGCTGACACCTCGATGAGACCAGGTCTTCCCCTCTGTGAACATGGAACGTCTCTCCATTGACTTTCTTGATTTCTGTCATCAGAGTTTTGTGGTTTTCCTCATCTTGATGCTGTTCATATTTTTGTCAGATTGGTGCCTACGTTTTATTTTGCGTTTTTGTTTGTTTAGTTTTGGTTTTGGTTTCTGCTTTTTGGTAAGCTTTTGTTGTGCTAAGATAAGTGGTAGTGTGTTTTACATTTCGAATTCTGTACGTCCATTGCCGGTATACACGAGAGCAGTTGACTGTGTATATTCACCTTGCACTCTGCAACCTTGCTGTAGTCCTTTATTAGTTCCGGGAGTCTTTGGGACTTTCTGCATAGATGATCATGTCACCTGTAAGCAGACACTCTTGCCCCTGCCCAGCGGCCAGTGGGCCCGCAGCATGCTCCCTGTGGCGCATGGTTTTGCTGATAGGTGTTGGATATTTTAGGATATCTTGGCCATGATCTTACACATGGGTGGGCAAGTATTTGACTGTTTGTGATGAGGCTGGAGGCAATTGTGATGTGAACTTATAAGACTGGATGCTGGTGCCTGCAGAGACAGGGGAAGGAGCTCTGGCCGGGGGAGTCATGGGGAGACCTGGTGGGTGGTGGGTGTCAGGTACAGACGTGGGACAGTGAGAGCCATGGGAGGTCTTGGAGCTCAGTAGTGCCCACAGGAAGCTGTGATGAGGCCTCCTGCCCCTGCCCCCAGCCCTGGGCCTGTCTGCCCCTCCTCCGAGTCTGTTTCTCTTGTCTTCACCCCTTGCTGGGTCCCACCAGCTGCCAACCCCATCAGCCTGCAGAAGCGGGGACTCAGGGCCACATTTTGGGACTTTCCTGAGCTGCATCTGTCCTTAGCCTGTGGGTCATGGACTTTCAGTAAGTGTCTAAAAACGCCACAGTGTACCGGGCGCTTTCGCCTGCGAGGCAGAGCGCTTCTAGCGAGGTGACCAGTGTCGTCTCCTTCTTTCGGTGGTTAGCGTTGTCCACGAAGAATTGAGTGGTTCCAGGGTTCACTTGAAAAACGGCAGCCTCTGCCCACATCCCCCAGTCTCCAGTCCCCAGAGGTGACCACAGCAAAGCTCAGGGAGCGTCCCTGTCCCCCAACCTCTGTGGGACCATGCCACTGTCCCGCCCCTCTCGGGCATGTTCTGTCGGTTCTGGGGTTTCCACAGCCAAGTGACAGTGAACGACCACGTTCCCATTTCCCATTCAACTGTGTTTCGCCTGAAGTTAGTCGCTGCTTTTGCTGGTGTCGTTGCTGGCATCGCCTTCTGTGTACTTATCGAGCCGCACCCTACGATGTGCTCGAGCTCCCGGGAGCCCTCTCATTTTCCTCCTGAGCCTGGGTGCCCGGCCTGCCCGACACCCTCTCCTCTGCGGGTGGCCTCTTTCTTGCATTCTGTGGCTCTGTCTTGGGGAGTCCCTTTCTTTGGGGGCTCATTCTCATGGGGTCCCCCCTTCTTCCTGGGGACCTGGGGAGAGGCCCGTGCGCTGCACGGCGTGGTCCTGTGTGGGAGGGCGGGAGGGGCGCGGCGTGTGTGGCTCCCTGCCGAGTCACAAGGCGTCGTGCCGCCTCCTCCAGTGTCGAAGCCAAGACCACCGAAGGCTTCCTCCTCTGCCCTGTCCTCTGGGGGGCCTCTCCCCTCCCCCACTCTCCCCCATATCATAGGATCGATCTCTTTTCATACCGACTTGCTCTGGGTGGCTCTGACGCCATCTGCTGCGCTAGGTCCCTGGTAGCCCATTCACCCCGGCTGCGCCCACGGTTCGTCGCCGCCTTCTCTGCTTGCTCCCCTGTGTGCCACATACGTTCTTCCTCCTCAGTTTTCTCTTCTGCACTTTTTGTCTTTTTCCTCTGTCTTCTAAGGGAATTCCTGAACTTCATCTTTCAACTCTTCTGTTTTCAATCTCTGCTCTCATGTTTTTAACTTCCAAGAGGTCTTTAAATCTCCGAACATGCTTTGCTTTCGAGGACACAGCGCCTCTGTTCTCAGTGCGGATGGTGACATCTGGAGCCCGCCTTTCCTGCAGCGTCTCCATTCGTTCCCTCGCCTGGTCTGGGCGTGTTTCTTGTGATTCGGTCACTGGTTTCCACGCCTGAGACTCTCCATGCTGGACACTGGGCTGGGTCCACCTGCATTATCATTGCCAAAAAGCAAGAGGGAGCCTGAGCAGCCCGGGGAGCCTGTCAGCTGCAGGGGCTGTGGGGGGACTAATGCCAGTGTCCTTAGACCCCTCGTGGCTGTTGGCCCGAAACACCTGAAAATCACGGCAACAATGATAGCCTTGTCCCTTCTGTTTCATGGGTATGAGGACAAAGGCAGTCCGCCTGCTCTGCAGGAGTCTGATTGTCATTGTTACAGCAGCCCAGAGACTGGAGATGGTCATCATGCAATGAGGAAAGCAGGTCTGAGGAGATAAAATAACCTGCTTGGAAGTGGCCAGGCAGGTCTCCCAGAACACAGAGTCCTCCAGGTGCAGGGACCGTGGAACTCTGACCGCAGGGAGGGGTGGCCCCAACAGGGAGGTGGGTGGCAGAGGGGCCCCTTGGAAGCGCCCCCTGGGCCCTGGCCCTCCTGCATTTGGGGCAAACAATGGGAGCCCGGGAAGCTATAGGGTGGGCAAGAGCTGTCATCATAAAAGCAGCTTCCTCAGCAACATTCCACCTTCTTGGTCCAGTGTGCCTCGAGACCCTGGTCCTTGCTGAGTGGCTCTGAGCTCCTGGGCTGTATTACAGTGCGTTCCACCTTGCAGAGCCCTTTGTGATCCTCCAGGGCTGCATAATATAAACAATCAGCAGTCCCAATCTCTTCCTGCTGCTGTGTCCAGGCAGCTGCTAGTGACAAAGTCCTGGCTTCGGGACGGTACCAGGAGCTCCTTGATAGCGATGGCTACAGCAGCCACGTGAATGGGCACAGGCTGGGCTTAAATAGCCTTGGGACATTGCCCACACACTTTATCTGCACAAAAGATGACCTCAGAAAATGGCCTTACTGGAATTTTTCACAGGAAGGTCAATGAGATCTGAACTTGCCTCCCTGCTGGGAATACATTTGCAAGATCCTATAGAGTTTTAGAGGATATGCCCATGTCTCACAGCCACAGCCCAAAGTGCAGTGTCTTTGTATCTTTGCTTCTGTGGATTTGACATTAATTTGATCCTTCGGGCACCCTCTGGCCTCCAGCCAACCACCAACCCCCTTGACCGCCCAGGCTCTCTTCACACAATGGTTTCCTACGATGTAATCAACTTTTTGTGTTCTTGAAACTTGAAGCTTTAAAGAAGCATGCTGCTCTGGTTTGTCCAGCCTCTCAGGCCACCCTGGCTTCGGCCTCCTCGTTTTATTGAAGCGGGTAACTGTGTGCAGGCCCTTCTGGGGCCTCCTCACATTTCACGCAGGGAAAGGAGGGGAAGGGAGCAGGCGGGGGTGCCAGGCGGCGCGGCTCCGACCTGCCCCTTCCTTCTGGGCCTCCGCGGCGCTGGCCAGGAGCAGGCGTCCCAGCCAGGACCCCACGGCCTGCTGTCCTCTGCCCCAGCATCGCCAATCAACACCGTCGTTTGCTTCACCTGTGCCAGGCCCGGCTGAGCCATCCCTCTGCTCTCACTCTTCTGAGGTCTTGGCCGGTCCGCTGCCCTCCCATGTCACCCCTAATCCCTGGACTTTCCTCCCTGACAGCACCGTCCAGCAAGGAGGCTCGGTCCCTTATCCAGGTGGCATCCAGCCCTGGGCCCCACAGGAGCCAATGTCCAGGCAGGGCAGAGGAGCAAGCCTGGCCTACACTGAGGGGCTGGGGTGGGGGGCCCTGTGACCTGGGGGGGCCTTGAGAAGGACCCAGGAGCCTCTCCCCACAGGCCCTGCCCTGGGCCTGAGGAACACTGGGCAAAATCCCTGTGCGGCTGTGGCCGCGGCCACTGCAGCCAGAAGCCAGGTGTGAGTTTCACACGGCTCCCACCCCACGCAGAGCAACGCAGCCCTGCAGGCTCTGGAGGTGGGGCCCGGGTGGGGGGCTTGTGGGAGCCTCCGCGGTCCCCAGAACTGGGCTTGCTCTGCCAGCCTGAGGTCTGCGGAAGGGAGCTGGGGAGGCCGTGGGTCTGGGGAGCTTGAGGTCCAGCCAGAAGTGAGGGCAGGGCCTGTGGGCTGCTGGGCGTCCTCCCCTCCGTCCTCCCAGCACACACTGGAGGAGGCTGCGGAGTCCTCTCCCGAGGGCTACAGCCCCATGTCCCCTGCAGGGGGGTCCAGAGTCGGCCAACATCCAGCCCGCCAGGTGGCTGTTCTCTCACTTTGCAGAGGAGAGGCTGAGGCAGGGCAAGGGCAGGTTGCACACTTCCTGGGTGGCTCTTGACCAGCACTCACGTGCCTGGTGGGGCCGAGGGGTCTCCAGAACAGTCTGTTGACAACCCACGAGCTCTGAGCTCCCTGCCCTGTCCCCCAAGTTGCCTGTTTGCTGCTTTGGGGCTGTGCTGGATAATCTGTCCAAACTACCACGGAGGAGCGAAGGCCCCTCGGTGGAGCGGGTGACTGAATCAGTAGGCACAGCCGCCGCAGTGACGTTTCTGACGACCTTCCCTTCAAGCGGCGCCTTGTGCAGGACTTTGTCCTGCTTGTCTGAAGCTTCTGCAGGACACTGTTCCTTGGTTGTTGATAAACTAAAGGGAAAACACAAGGAATGCTAAGCTGCGGTGACTAGTTAGAACGCCTTTCATAATTTCTACTTTGAATGAAACATGCGATTTTATAGGGCAAGAGAGGAGCGGGAACAGACGTTGAAAGGGGAAATATGGAAGGAGGTGGGTCCTGAGAAAAGGAGGGGCCCGGTGGGGACAAAGGGTCAGATCAGGAGCTTTGGGAGTCTCGTGAGAACTCAGGGCTTTGGCCCAGAACCACCAGCCCGACAGACAGACGATGCCTCATCTGATAAGATTCCCAACAGGCTCTTTTTCTTTTCCTTCCCATTTGATGGAAGTGAACAAGGTGAAAGGTCTTTATTTGTAACTTGCACAAATTATATGTATTTCAAGATTTTCTTTTTATTTTTGATTTTCAGCAGTTTGACTATGAAGTTTGATATTCTTTGTGTTTACCCTGCTTGGGGTTTTCAGAATTTCTCAGATCTATAAATGTGTGTCTTTCACCAAATCGGGGACACTTGGGACTATTATTACAAAATTTCCCTGCCCCATTCTCCCCTCTCCTACAATCCAATCACCTCTTCAAGGCTCCACCTTTCAATTACCATAATAGGATTTCCCACCCTCTTAACAGTCACAGTGGGGTCTAAGTTCCTAATACATGAAACTTCAGGGACACAGTTCAAGCTTCAGTGAGTTTGGGTGGGACATAATTCAATCCACTACACCCTCTCTGGCTCTTTCCTTTCTGGGATTTGCCCCCTTACTTGTCAGCTGCTATGGTCACCTCTGTCCTCTGAGTTTTCAAGCCAGTGAGACCAAAGGCTTCTATTTGAGTTTAACCTGCTCTGACCTGCCCTTGGGAAAAGAGCCATAAAAAAAATCCAGAAATCACCCAGTGCTGTTCCCTCTCTCTAATTCTAGACCGCTCCCTCCCGCTTCTGCCTGCTTTTGGTCTGTCTGCACTGTCTTAAGAGGTTGTTTGTCTCTTTTCCAGACTCATGGTTGTTACCTGTGGGAGAGTTGGGGCAGCAGGAGCTACTCCACCCTGACCTGACCATAAAGAGGCAGTTGTACAAATCCTTCTCTCAGATTTTTATTAAGTTAGAGCCAATCATGAAATCATAAGAAAGCAAACCTTACAACCTGTACTCCTTTGTGACTAGTGGTCTTTAGGAGTAGCATGGCTCAGAAGAGTTGAGAAAGAGAAAGCGCTCGGGGAGAAGCACGCTCAGAGCGGGAGGAGCTGCCACTGGAAGCTGCACTGGTGCTGGCTCTGGCTCTGGCTTCTGTGGGTCACACCATTGTCCCGAGCCATGCACTTATCAACTCAGCTAATAAGCATTTGCTACTTACTGTTATTAAGGTATACGATTGTGTGTAATATTATTAACACCTGCATGTGGTGCTGCCTGTTCTACAATGGATTCAGCTGGGGTAGATGCCTCTGAACACAGGATGAGGGTTTTATTTTAAATAAAAGGGCACCTGGTCTCTCTGGTGCTTGAAGCTGAATCTGAACCCCTCCTTCTGTTTTCTGCTTTTCCTCGTGTGCCTGCCCCAATCAAGGCTCGGGAGCCACAGTAGCGACCAGGCACCCTGCAGCCGTCCACTGAATTCTTCTTGGTTTTCTAGCCCAACCTCAGAGGACACTTTGTTCTGACTCGGGTCACAGGGAAGCATGGGGCTTTGTGAAGGCTACACCCAAGCGTGTGTGAGCAATGCTTTCTACACATGAGTCTGGAAGACGCTGTGGAAGAGGGAGGTGACTGGCAATGAGGATATAAAGCAATTCAGAGCAGCAGCACGAGGCCCCAACAGCCGGAAGGAGTCCTCCCAGCCGCGGGAAGAGCACAGGTGCTCAGGGCTGGAGCCCGCTCCAGCCAGGGAGGGCCTGGAGGACGTCCCGAGTGGTCGGTGGCTAGTGACTGAGGGCTGCAGGGTCTTCCTGTCTGTCTGGACCACATGGCTTGAAACCAAGGACGCTATTAGCAATCTTCACCTTTCATTGTAAAAACTGACAAGTTCTGATTGTCCTGAATGGGCTGTTGCTCCCAACGCCATGCAAAGCTCCTCGTGCAGGCAGCAGGCGCCACTGCCGAGGGAGCTCTCTGCACTGCCGCCGGGAGAGTCCGGGCCTGGGCTCCACTTCCCCAGCACTGACCTCAGGGCTCGCTGCTGGAGCATGGCCCACAGGCGGGAGGTGGGGGTCAGTTCAGTAACATGTGCAGAGGCTGCAGGAGGACGCCATAAACAGTTGTACCTCCTGCCCTGGGCGCGGTGCTGACACTTTTACCGTAATTGCTCGCACGGTGCTGAGTCAGCTCAGCGGTGAGCCATGTGGTGTTGAGGGCAGAGGAACAGGGTCTGCTCCGGGTGGGCTGCTCAGCTGTGCCAGACATGAGGGGAAGACACGATTGCAGCCCCTGTCCTGGAAGAGCATGTGGGGACCCCATGGTGTGCCCATGGGTGTCTCTGTGCGTGTCTGTGTGTTTGTGTCTCTGTGTGAGTCTATGTGTCTGTGTGTCTGTGCATGTGAGTGCATGTGTCTCTGTATGTCTGTGTGACTGTGTCTATACATGTATGTGTGCCTCTGTACGTGTGTGTGCATGTCTGTATGTCTTTTTGTGTGTATGTCTCTGTCTATGCATGTGAGTGCATGTCTCTGTGTGAGTGTGTATCTGTGTGTGCGTGTGAGTATGTGTCTCTGTGTGTGCCTGTGGTTGTCTCTGTGTGACTATCTCTGCGTTTGTCTGTGTGTCTGCGTGTGTCTCTGTGCCTCTGTGAGTGTGTGCGTGAGTGTACGTGTGTCTCTGTATGTGTGTCTGTGTGGACGTCTGTGTATGTCTGTGTGTGTGAGTATGTATGTCTCTGTGTGTGTCTCTGTGTGTGTGCATGTGTGTTCATGTGTGTACCACGTCCACTTGCCTGTGTGTGTCCATGTCTCACCCCTGGTCCCGACCAGCTTATCCCACACATGGAAGTGGGTCTCTGCGTTGACCGAGGGCCTGCTGTTCTCTCACAACGGGTCTTTACTGCTCGATCTGGTTCCTGTCATCAAGCAGGGTTAAATTTGCCAAGGCTTGTGTGTTGTTAAAGTAAAACCAGAGGATTTACTGTGCTGTTGTGTTTGAGTGGACTCAGCTAAATCTGCTCGTCACCTTGAAATATCCTTGGAGGCAGTGGCGCCCCAGCCTGAGCAGGCCCCCAGGCTGTGTTCCAGGAGCGACACATGTGCCTCCTGGGCCCGGCGTGGCCGGCAAAGCTCTTTCTGGTGCTGCTGCAGTGAGGGCTGGTCTGCCACACCCACCCGACCTTTCCCTGCCACCAGAGGCTTTGTAATTAGGACTAAAAGCTGCTGCCCTGTCGCTGCCATCACGCGGCTGTGCCATTTTGTGCCTAATTGGCTGTGACTCTCCCAGCCTTAGCGATCAGTGATGCATGGGTTGGGATGTCCCTTCACGCATGTCGTGGAGTTTGGAAGGCACCACCCTGTGGGGGATGCAGGGCCCGGCTGCGTCCTGTCTGGCTCCCGCCCGGCCTCGTCGTTCCTGGCATACTTTTATTTTGTCCTCTAAAGAGACCCCTGTCCCCGTCTCTGCTGCGGTCCCCTCTGTCTTGGCTGTGGGCACCGGCAGCCTCTCACATGCAAGTGGAGTTTGAGTTCCCGCAAGGAAGCCACTTGGGAAGGCAGTTTCTCTCCACAAAGCTCCTCTCAGCCTTGGCTCTGGCGACTGTGCGGCCAGGCCCGGTGGCAGCACGCACGTTCTGTCACAGACTCGCGGTGGCCTCCACCCGGGCAGGTGGCCGTGGGCGCAGTGGCTGTCACTTCTGCCCTTATTTTCTGTGAGGTCTCCCACGTCCTCTGACGGGGCCAGGCCCTTCCCAGCAAGCTCAGGGGACTTCAGGATGTGAGCGCAGGGGCTGCAGACCTGCCTCCCGCATCGCGGCCGCCCTGAGCCTGGCTCCTGAGGACACGGCGCCTTCCCCACATGGTGGCTGGACGTGGGGCCAGAGCGGCAACTCTGAGGAGGAGGCTGGGCTCCTTCCACGCTGCCGTGGCAGCCCTGTGGCCAAGCTGGCCTGAGCTGCTGGGCCAGCTGGAAGCAGCGTGCAGGGGGACAGTGGCGAGGCCACCTCTGCTTGTCCTCTCAGGCTCCACCAGTCGCCCTCCCCGCCTTCCCTGCTTTCCCGAAGGCCCAACCTGCCCCGGGAGTATGAGAGGCCGGTTGTCAGACTAGAGGGACCCACAGAAGCCATTGGGCGGTATCTGGAGATGGTGGACAGAAGGCACAGGAGGGGGAAAGGCCGGTGTGTGAGAGCATTCTCACACTGTGACCCTGCAGCCTGTGACCCTGCAGCCCAAGTGCTGTCACCCATCCTAAAAATGTGCGGACCATGGCAGGAAGTACGTTCACTGCCCGAAATGACTCAGCCCTTCAGGGGTTGCGGGCCCTGCCAGGAGCCCACACGTGCCTCGGCCTCCCGGGCCTGGGCCGGGCATCACGTGCTCCTCGTGAGCGTGGACAGCCCCACCGGGTCAGGCCCCTGTGCCAGGCCAGTCCCAGGCGCCCCACGCCGTCCAGCAGCAGGGACTGGCTGCCGCAGGGCACGTTGCGCAGGAAATTGGCTCACCGACTCCTGAGACGCCCATCATGCACTTAATTGCTGAACCACTAGCAAATTGCCACTTAAAATTAATGGAGTCTTCAGTTTAATTAGCTAATTACAGTGCAGCTGCTGCTTGGGAGGTGGCCGCGGGTGCGTGGGAAGGTCACGGAACACCAGACCAGTCCCTGGCGGGTGCGACACCCTCTCTGAAAATTCCCGCCGGCCATGGAGACCACTGGCCTCCAGGTGAACATGAAAACGAGATCCACCACTGAGGCTCCCCCAACCCCAGTCCCCAGCGCAATGTCCCCAACCAGAGAGATGAACAAGTAATCGAGGAGCAGCTTTGCTGTGGCACCAGGGAGGGCGGCTGGGCTGGAGCCCCAGGGGACAGCACAGCCCTGACCAGGCCGACACTAGGTGAGCCCAGCGAGGTCCCTGTGGAGGCCTCTCCCTGCTGCCCGCTACAGAGTCCCAGGCCTCGGGAGAGTGGGTAGAAAGCAGCGACCAGCCCCCAAAGCCCATCCTGGGCCTGCGGGAGGCCTCTCCCCAGCACGGGAAAGCACAGCAAAGTCCACACAGTGCACCCACGTCAGACGCGCGCAGGTGCAGAGGGGGCCGGGCAGCCGCCGTGACCCCCGGACGGCGGGAAAGGAGGAGGGTGGGGACAGCCCAGCCCAGGGCAAAACAGAGCCTGTGAAACAGAGGAGAAGCCCCCACGGGCCTCGCAGCACAGAAGCAGGATCAGAACACACGTCCCTGGACGCAGGTGCTTGCGGTGGGACTCAGGACAGGGATGCTCAGTGAAGAGCCAGCAAACGATGTTAGGTCCAAGGGAGAAACCAGAAACACCAGGGGCTGCAGCAGCCACGCAGGGTCCGAGGGGAGAGTGCAGGTAAGGACCAGCAGATGCCCAAGGAGCGACACCAGCGGTGTGGCCAGCGCTGATCGACCCTGGACAAAGCCGCAGAGACGCCGTCGAGGCGCGTCCACTCGGGCCGGGGGAGGTGCGGTTGCGCCCGAGCCGTGAGCTCCGGGAAAGCCAGCAGTGTCTGCCTCTCGGGGCACTGGGCGGGGGCCGGGTGACTCAGGAAGCTTTGAGAGGTTTCCTTGAAGTGGCGGAAGAACGGGAGCCGCAGGTTGAAAGTGTGTACCCGCTGTCACGGGAGAGCAGAACGATCGGTGCTGAGATACATTCTCGTGGCAAGGATGTGCTCAAGGATGAGGACCGTTTCTTCTGACAGCCAGACGGGAAAAACGGACAAGCCAGTGGCCCACGCGGTGACAGCGGTAGAGCCTTCTCCCCAGCACTCCTGGAGCCCAAAGGCCACAAGCCACGGCCACTCGAGGGTGCAGGGACATGTGTCTCTCCAGAACGCGAGCCGGCAGGCTCGGTTCAGACCAGAGGCGGAGAACCGACGTTTGCAAACCGTGACGGGACCCTAGCCTTGAGGGAGGACTCGGGAACACAGCGGCCACAGCTAAAGAGCAGGGGCGGCACCAACCTGCGCTCCTGGGACTCAGTCTTGTCCGAGCGGGAGGAATGACTTGACTAAGGGACGCCAGCAGCATGCCAGGACCCACTCTCAGGCTCAGGGATGTCGGGAGCAGACATCTGTGCTTTCTCTGTGAGGCTGAGCAGGGCCTTCTGTTTCGCAACCTTTTAAAAATATGTTCTTTATTGAATCCAAGTAAAATTAAATTGAATGCCTTTATTTTAAAAAACATAAATAACAACAGTTTAGCATAAAACATGAATAGGCTTTTTATTTTATTTTTTATTATTTTTTATTTTTTTTTTTTGTCTTTTTCGTGACCGGCACTCAGCCAGTGAGTGCACCGGCCATTCCTATATGGGATCCGAACCCGCGGCGGGAGCGTCGCGGCTCTCCCAGCACCGCACTCTCCCGAGTGCGCCACGGGCTCGGCCCCAATAGGCTTTTTAAAGCATAACACAAAACTCAGAAGCCATAGAATGAAGGACTGATTAAACTTAACTATGTAAATAGATGTCACATGCACCAAAGCAGCATTAGCAAAGCAGACAGTCACAGACGGAGGTGCGCCTGCACCTGAAGACACGAGCACAGGTTCGAGTGTTCCAGCACGTGGAGAGCCACGTGTCCATAAGAAAAGGGAGCCTTCCTCAGGGAAGAGGTGCTCAGCCCTCACTGACGGTAAGAGAAGGGTAGGTTAGATCTACAGAGAGGTGCAGGCCGCGCCTGCCCGGGCTGCGTGGGCAGGTGCAGGAGGACACAGGTGAGCTCTCGGTGCGGGGAATGCACACGCCTTCCACACGCTTTTCGGAACCCCCCCAACACGCCCGCGTTGTGGAAAAGGAGTGTGTTCCAGGGTGTCTTTCCAACATCGTGCTGGCGAGAGGCGGAAACACCCACCTGCCCACCTGCACTTCATGCGTGTCTAGGTATTTTTTTCTTCTGAAAGAGTAAAAAGGTCAAATTATTTCATTGCTGTGGATTTTCGGGGCTTACTTCTGAGCAGGAGCGTTTGTCCCTGTCAGCCTGTCCCTCACCCACCATGCTCCAGATTAGTGAGGTTTTATAGTAACCAGCTGCTGCGCAGGAATGTGCGAAGGGTTCGCTGATAGCGCCGAGGAGCCTTTGAGTTCCTCAAGTGCAAAGTTTTGTTACTGCTGCCATCTCTGATAAGCAGCTTCCGTGCAGCCTCCCTGACCCGCTGGCCCCATGGTTGTCAAAGGTCTTCACAGTCGTTATGATCTGCTGCAAATCTCTAAATTTGGAGGAGATTATGGCTTAAAGACCAAAGTCCTGAGCAAAATGGCCTGAGGGGCCCTCCCTTGCGGGCCTCAGGCCAGGAACTTTCTACATTCAGAGGTTCCTTGAGCTTCCCGAGCCTGGCCTGTGACCACGGCACCCGCCTGGCCAGCACATGCTGTCTCTTTCGGTCACTGCATTTTATCCTCAGAGAGGTCCACACCAGCAAGCCCCAGCCCAGGGTGTGAAGACAGGCAGAAAACAGGCCGTGCACAGAAAAATGACAGCTGGGGTGAGTGACAAGGGAGCCGTGCCTCACAACAGGAAGACAACAGGCACTGCACAGACGGGGGAGCCGTGGTGGCTGAAGCAGCGGGTGGCAGGCCAGGCCCTCAGGAGAGGGAGAGTGCCAGCCCTGGGCAGAGACCACCCGGCTCTTTCTAAACACAGCTCCTGGACACCAAGGCCAGCTTCTCCACCCATTAGGAAAGAACTGACCGTGATAAACCTGGCTTATCTCTGGACATTAACACACGACCTGGAGGCTCCTGATCCAGAGTCCACCATGCAGGACCCCACAGTGCGACTCCTGAGGGGCCTCAGAGCTCTTGGAATACAGATTCCTGGGCCAGCCAAGGACCTGCCCAGCCTGGGGTCTGGAGTTGGGCCCAGGACCTGCAGGAGTTCTCATGCTGCCCTGTGCCTGTGGCCACCAGGACCCAGTGCAGAGAACACGGCCTCCCCCTGCAGGGCTGGACAACACAGCCAGGTCTGTTCCCAAAGCTCTGTGAGGCCTGCCTCTGGTTACCACAGGGCCCAGGAGGTGGAGCCCACAGGAGAGAGATGCCTCTGCTGGGCAGCAGTCCTGCGCCCAGACCTGGGGACGAGGCACTGCTGAGGTCTGGCTGGGAGCTCTCAGGAACTCGCCATGTGTGGCAGCACCCAGTGCCTGGGATGGGACCTTCTCACCCATATCCCTGCAAACCTTGGCAAGCCCAGACCTTCCAGATATTTTCCTGCTGACGAGCTAGACTGGGCTAAAACCTCCAAGGTCCAGCCAGCCCCGGGCAGGACCCGAGGACTTCCAGCGAACTGGCCCTCGGTGCTCCACAGAAAAGGCCCCCTCATGCTGGGAGGCCCCTCTGTGGTGCTGTCCGCTGCATGTGCCTTGCGTGGTGTGGTCGTCGTCAGTCATGTGGGTTCGGCCGCCCTGGACCGTGAGCTCAAGTGTCGGCTGTGGCTTCTCCCCAAGGCATCTCCTCCCTACTGCTCCCACCTAACACCTGTGACTCCCCCAGATGGGAGAACACAGCCTTGATCTGATGCAGGATGCACAGCCGGGCCTGCAGACCTTAGGGTGGCAGGGACCCCAGCAGGGCCTCAGATCTGGAAAGCAGTAACCCATCTGCCCCTGCCATGGGGTCCACGGACCAGCAGCTAAGGCAGCGGCAGGCAGATGCTCTCCTGGTGACACGAGGGTGTGGCCGTGGAGCGGTGCCGGGGGCAGCGCAGGAGCCGTGCTTGTGCCTGGCGCTGTGCTTCTCAGCCGGACCTGCACGCGGCGAGTGCAGCCCTCAGCGCCTGGTGCGGGGCCATCCACCCGACAGCGCGGCTCCTCCTTGCTCTGGGCGTGGGAGACTTCCGCAGGAGCTAACACCTAATCCTGCAATAACCCCGTAATTACACGTGAGGAAACAGGCCAGGGAGGAGACCAGGAACTCAGTCAGGGCCACCTGATTAGGAAGGGTGGGGCTGATGGGGACCCACTGGACACAGCTCCCAAGCACCGCCACCCCCTCCAGTCTCGCCTGCAGAGTCTTCTCCCGAGGCGGACGGAGTTAGCAGCAACCAGCGTCGGGAACCTTCCCATCTCCCACGCTGCGCTGCGCGTCGCTGGGGTCTTGGCTATCTCAGGAGACAACCTGTCTTTGAATGTCAAAGACTTAATAAGCAGAACCTCCGTGAGTGAAAAAGATAATTATATCACATGTTGCTTAAGCCAGAGGAGTCGACCTCACTTGTCGACATTTCAACTACTTTGAAATTAGGCTTAACATACAATTCCCATGACCTGCTTTTTCTGAGTCCACGTGAAACAAAGTGGACGTGGTCCCGAGAGGTCCGTGCCTGCACCTGTGCCAGCGGCGCAGGGCTGAGCCTCTGCCTTGAAGATCCCAGCAGGCGGAGGATGGGCTGGCTGGGGCTGAGGAGACCCCTGAGGCCTTGCTGTCCACTCTGCAGGCTCCAGTGTGGGGAATCGAGCTAGTTCCTCTTGGGGACAGGGGGAGACCCTTGCCTCAGGAGATGCTGTGATCCGAGGAGAGGGGGTTGGGGGCCAGACAGCCGCCCTGGGGGTCCCTCCAGAGGGTATGAAAATGAGGCAAGCTCCAGACACCTCAGGGACAGTCACCAGACGTGGCATTGGGGGATGGAGAGCGTGTGGCTTCCAGATGCGTCAGACATGGGGGGGCTGGCCAGGTAGGGGCATGGGTCGACTGTCCACCCTGCTTGGGCCTCTGTCAGTCAGCCACGGTGCAGCCTCCCTGTCCCCGATTCTGTTGCAGGAGCTGTACCTGCCGCCCATGCACCCCTTCCTCTCCAGCCCTCAGGGCTCCCTGTGGAAAAGTGGGGGGACAGCTGAAGCCCCAGCGCTGGGCCCCCTGGAGCCGACTAAGCAGGAGGGCTTGTGGTGGGGGAGAGGCACCTAGGACACCAACCCGCACCCGGGTGCTGGCCGGGCAGTTTCTCCTGCAGTTCCCAAGGGCTCATGGAAGGGTCTGGTTGCACTCCCTGGGCCTCCTGGGGCACACGGTGGGGGCTGGAGGGAAGCACCGACTGGTGTGGATGCGGAGACCCCAGGTCAGTGGCAGAGCCCAGATTTAGTCCCGTCTGTTCAGTGCTCAGCCTGGGCACTGTCAGCCTGTGCCAGCCATAGGGAGAGTAACTCGGTTTCCCGAGGAGTTCTCCCAGTCCATGTGTTATCGCCCACCTTCCACTGTGGGCAGCCTCGCAAATGGGCAGGGAGGGGCTTTACAGGTGCCCCTGGAGACCCGGGATGAGGACCCTGTCCCCTTGTCCTATGGGGGCCTTACAGGGAGGGTCCCGGCCCATCAGCCCTCTCTCCCCTGCCCTGTGGGTCCAGGCCCCGCTGACTCTCCCCCTCCCCTGCAGTCTTCCACCTGTCCCACAAGGTCACCAGCGTGGTCCCCGAGAGCGCGCTGCTCATCGTCCTGGGCCTGGTGCTGGGCGGCATCGTCTGGGCAGCTGACCACATCGCCTCCTTCACGCTCACGCCCACCGTCTTCTTCTTCTACCTACTGCCGCCCATCGTGCTGGATGCCGGCTACTTCATGCCCAACCGGCTCTTCTTCGGCAACCTGGGCACCATCCTGCTGTATGCCGTCATCGGCACCGTATGGAACGCGGCCACCACCGGCCTGTCCCTCTACGGCGTCTTCCTCAGTGGCCTGATGGGTAAGTGCACGCTCTGCCCCTGCGGGCTCTGCAGTGGGCTGTGGACCGGCCCGTGTGACAAAGGTCAGGGTGCAGGACACAGACTGAAGCGGGGTGAGTGTTGGGGTGGTGAGAAACTCACTGGGGGGCCCACTTAAACACCCCCTGCACGTTCGAAGCAAGGGTTAGATCATAAGTAGCCAGTCCCTGAGCATCTGGACAGGCAGCCCAGGCCGAACACGTGTCCTGTTGGGGCTGGATTCCCTTCCCACCAGGTTGGCTGGTGGGTGGGGCGTGTGGGAGGTGGGGTCAGCCACCAAGGTCCCCGGACGGACGGAGAGGAGGATCCTGGCACCAGAGCTCCACGATCGCAAAGCCAAACACATTCCAGTGACACCCATGTGTTTGGGCTTCTCTTCCACCACATCTCATGCCGCTGCTGCCTGCACAGCTACAGCACTTCGGGCACACTCTGCCCCTGGGAGCTAGACCAGTCTGATTGTGGCTGGTAGCTTGCCCGATGCCTCACACAGATGTGCCCAGCGCTGCGCAGCCCCCAATGCTACTCACTGGAATGGACCCCAAACCACAATTTTCCATCGGGCTCAAAGGAGAGCATTGCATGGCCCCCACTACATGAATCTCGACCTTGACCTCCTAGTGACCAAGGAGAAGCATCGAGAAGGAGGGCCCCTGATTGGAGGAATCCCCTCAGGACTTTGATCTCGCGAGCCCCTGCCAACACGCACCAACCACCAGGCCCTCCCCAGAGAAACCCACCAGGGGCAAGCTCCTGGCCACCACGCAGAGCATGGACCACAGCTCAGGCGCCTGCTTGCACGTGGGTGTCACTAGTTGCATCGGTGATGTCACATCATGGGACATGCCCACGATGATACGGCTCCTCAAAGGTCACACTCACCATCCCCCAGCTGCCCCTAACACCTGTGAGTTCCTGCCGTGGATGTCCCTGTGTTGCTCTGAGGGTGGCATGGAGAAGCTGAGAACCGATCTGGCTGGCAGCAGCAGCTCCTTCCAAAATCCGGCATGTTCTGCAGCATGGTGGCCGCAGGCCTGCACAGTGGAGCTGAGAGCATCCTTACAGCCGCCCCACCTGGCCCCGGTCCGAGATGGTGCTGGCCTCCACAGATCTCAGGGCACAGCTGGCTGGGTTCCGACAGACTCAGTCCTCCAACTGCCTTATGCGTCCTTTAGCAGCACTGCGTCTGTCAAACGCAAGGTGGGGCCACTCCCCCAGGGACAGAGACACTGAGGCCTGGCTCAGCCCTGAAACCCAGGGGTCAAGGCAGGCCATCAGCTGAGGTCACGCAGCAGAGCACGCCATTGCCAGCAAGCCTGTCTTGTCCCGAGAGCCCGATGGGGCTGGGCTCACCCCACCAAAGAGGGTCAGCCTGGCCAGGCCGCAGGCAGGCAGCAGTCATCCAGGCAGGTGTCTGGGTAGCACAGGCCCGCAGGTGGGTGAAGCCACAGGTCTCCGAGGTGGAGAGAGGCCAGAACACGCAGCCTGGCAGCCGTGAGCCCCATGTCGGTCCACTAGACTCACTGGCAGGGTCGGCGATGGACTGTCCAGACAGAGGCGAGAAAGGCCGCTGCCTGCAAGTTCGAGTTCAGCAGACCCAGGACGCTTCAAGGCTGCCCTTGCTGCTCAGAGTCCACTGATTTCCGGAATGTACCACCAGGTCTGCCAGGTCCAGTGAGAGGCAATGGACCACAGCGTTTAAAGACTGACCTCGAAGGGGACTGCGTCCAGAAGCCCTGGCAGAGCTTGCATGACTTCCACTGTGAGGCGGTTTGGGGACGGAAGGCCTGGTGTGAGGGTCCCACTCCAAATGGAACCTTTAATGCATCAGAAGCTGGCACTCACAGCGTCCGCGGCTGCTTCAGCTGCGGTGAGCTGGCTCGGGGCTGCAAGGATTAGCAGCTCCCAGGAAACTCGGGCCGAGTCCTGCAGAGATGACTATCCCCTCCCACGGTCCCCTGCCCTCTCCCAGGGGACCATTCACTGCTGCAGGCACAAACCTCCATGAGCTGTGGCCCTGGACAGCGGGCAGGTTCTGCCCCAGCCCAGGACTTAGAGCAGGAGCCCCAGCCCCTGGGGGTCGTCTCGAGGTCACAGCTGTCTCCTGGGCTTCTAGGGTCTACTTGGGTACCCTGGGCTGGGGACAGGGCTCAATGCTCTCCTCATAGCCAGGAAGGCAGCAGGAAGCCCCCCTCCCCCTGTCCTCTGAGCCTCCAGGAGCTAAGAGCAGGGAGGACGGGGCCCCACAGGGGCCCGTGCGTGTAAGCACATGTGAGCACATGTGAACACATGTAATCACACGCTGTCCCTGAAGGTCTACAGAGGCCGTTGCAGGGAAATGGCAGGCTCTGCATACGGCCTGCTCCAAGTGTGAAACCTGGGGTGAATGTGAACCACTGGGAAGGACAAAAAGGAGCAAGGGGCCCAGGAGGCCACCAAGCAGGGCAGGAGGGAGGGCGCAGCCGGGAGCGGGGTCTACAAGCTGACCTGTGTCTTTTCAGGCCCCCCGCACTGCCCACCCCACTCACCACACGCCGTGCGCCCTTGCCCATCTCAGCCCCTTCTTGGCCAGCAGCCCCCGCTGGCCTGTCCTGCTCCTGCAAGGCCTGCCTCACCCCTCCTCCTCCGAGTCTGGTGGGACATCACTTCCCAGGAGCCCCCCAGGAGGAGGCCCCTCGCCCTGCACACATAAGCCATCTGCAGCCACACACGAGGGCAGGTGGACGCTGGGCTGAGACCCCCGGGGAGGGGCTCTGGCTCTCTTCAGGCTGTGCTGTGCAGGGCTGGGCCCCTCATCTGCCTGTGGAGGGTGGGCTGGCCAGACAGGACAGGCCCCCCTTGGGCAAGACCACCCTTCCTTGAATGGCTGTGGGGGCCAGGGGAGGGAAGCAGGCACTCGGACCCAGGCCCCGCACAGGCAAGCCCAGCTGGAACAGCGAGGGCTCTCCCCTGGGGGCGCGGGCCTGGCCTCGCTCCTCTCTGGGTCCTGGGTGATGCCTCGGGGCCTTCCCTGCCACCCAGCCCCAGCACTCCTCCTTCCCCTGGGCAGCGCCAGCACCAGGTCCTGCAGGGCCCAGCGGCCTCCCCATGTCCCGTTGTCCTGCAGGCGAACTGCAGGTCGGGCTGCTGGACTTCCTCCTGTTTGGCAGTCTGATCGCTGCCGTGGACCCGGTGGCCGTGCTGGCCGTGTTTGAGGAGGTCCATGTCAACGAAGTCCTGTTCATCATCGTCTTCGGAGAGTCGCTGCTGAATGATGCTGTCACTGTGGTGAGTGGGCGAGGGGCAGGTCTCCCGAGGCGGGCTGCAGAGCGGACATGCAGCCACCGTGCGGCAAAACCACAGGGCCCCGGGGCACCGCCCGTGTCCCTGGGGCCGGAACACAGAGAGAGGAGTCTGTTGCCCACAAGTGGCCTTCCCATCATGGCCTTGCCACGGCTACTTAGGAGACCCCGCATCAGTTAGCACAGCGGCCTTCAGACCCGCTGCAGGCTGAGGGCCTCGTGCGTCTGGCGGTCCCTGCTCAAGCTCCTCTCCAGTGGTGTCCCCACGTCTGTCCCCGGCCCCAACTGGGGATGGCGGTTTCATTAGACTTCTTTCCTCCTTCCTAGCACAATTCTTAGACCTGCCTACTTTGCACCTCCAGGGCTGTTGCTGTCACTGTTGAAATCCCGTGTTCCCCTTTCCTAGGACAGGGGTCTTTAATTCTGGACCAACACTTGGTGCCACCACCCCTGATTTCCTAAAAAGTAGACAAATAAGCAAGCAACAAAATCTCATAGGGGCTGCCGTAACAAAGACCCACAGACGGGACGCCTCAAACACAGACCGCTGTCCCTTCACAGCCCTGGAGGCGCATGTCCAAGGTCAGGGCTGGTTCCTCTTGAGGCCCCTCCAGGGTGCGCGGTGAGCATCTTCTTCCTGTGTCCTTGCACTGTCGTCCCTCTGTGCACGTCCATGTCCTCGTGTCCTCTTCTTAGGACACCAGTCACAGCAGAGTAGGGCCTTTCCCTTCCTCACCTCTTCAAAGGCCCTGTCCCCAAGCACGGTCATGTTCTGAGGTCCCAGGGTTAGGACGTCAACACGTGAATTTTGCAGGGCACAGTGCAGCCCATGGCTGGAGTTAAGGGAGGAAAGTTGAGCGGTGCCCGGAGCTCCCGCCGATGCTGTGGGTTTTCTGTGGGAGGCGGTGTCCTGGGAGCTCATCCGGTCCCGTGGGCGGGTGCAGAGGCCCCGAGTCCACATCCGCTCCACATAAAGTGAATGGAAGTTTCACGAGATGTGGGAATGCTATTGCCACTTCACAGTGGCCAGGTCAAGTTTCAAAACCCGTCCCCAAACTGGGGCTCACTCCTCGTGGACATGGGTAATTAGATCACTTGGTGGACCCGCACAGTCCCCTTAGTGACAATCACAGGGGTGCGGGCTCTGGGCCAGGCCCGGCCCTTCCCTCCGTCTCCATCCCCCAGGACTCTGCAGACACAGCAGGACACAGCCGCCCAAAGAGCCCATGGCTGGTTTTCTCCTCCCCTGGAATGACCTACGGCTTCCCTAAGAAATTCTCCAGTTTCTTGTGTTCCTTTAGGGTTTAGGAGAGTGAAAAACCCCAAGGACATGCTGCACCAGATCCCTTCCATTATGTAGCAGACAGGATGTGCTCAGAGGGACTTGAGGGTTCATTTGAGGCTTAATCAGGAGCACAGCGACAGCTCCTGCGTAGTGGTTTCCTGTGCGAGGTCCCGTCTCCTCCCAAGCACGTTTCATAAGGATGCACGGCCCCGCTGAGGGCCCTGCCAGGACTCAGTGACCGTGACACCCCACCTGTGAACTGAAGACCGCTGTGCATGCCCTTTATAAGCGCTGCACACGCCCAGCCTTTTGGGCATCCCCTCTCCCCTTGCCCAGATCCGCGAGCACAGAGGCGGGTTTCCCACGAGGGAGCTGAGCTACCCAGGAAGCCCCTCGCAGGCCCCGCTCGGCAAGAGCCAGACTCAGAAAACATGGCCGTCTCCACACACCCTGGTGCGGGAGAAGGTTTCTGGGCTTTTTATCTCAACATCTTGATGAGATAAGGTTGAAACATCAACACGCAAAGACTGCAAGGGTGCGATCTCACAATCTAGAGGCCACATGGTGGCAAAGTCACTGAAAGTGACACTCTGGTATGTCTTGGTAAATGACGTTGAGCATGAAAACATGGCAGGTTATACTTTTGTGGTTGCCCCTGTTTTGCTAAGGGTAGGAGGAGGCCAGCTTTGCTCCTGAAGCTTCTAGCCCCTTCCAGAATGTTCTCGTCTCATGTATCCCCCTGCTGGCTCATCTTTGGCGTCGTCCTGTCCGTCACTATTGCCCTGTAGTGATTCTCCTTCCACCAGTCTTCAGCGGCCACAGGCTCCACACTCGGACCAAGTCCAGTGAGGCCCGGGCCGCAATGGGTGGAGGTCTGACCGGGTGTCTGGCTTGTCTCTCTGTCTGTTCAGGTGCTGTACAACGTATTTGAATCCTTTGTGACACTGGGCAGTGACAACGTGACTGGCGTGGATTGTGTGAAAGGCATAGGTATGTGCTGGCAGGGCCTGCCCGGCCCACCCGCAGGGGTCTGCCAGGGGCACACAGGCGGCTGCAACGACTCTAGAACTTGGATGATCGTCGGGCCTCTGCCGCTCCTGGGACCCACGTCCCACAAAGGACAAGGGGTTTCCTCCCAGAGTCGCCATGATGGGCCCTTCTGCACACAGTCCCTACACAGAGCACTTCACAAACATGATTGGACGTGGACCGTGGGGCCTGTGCGTCTCACCGGGCAGGGATGAGGCCAGCAGACAGTGTCCCAGCCCCAGGCTGTTCGTCGCGGTGGTGCTCCCATGGAGGGGTGGGGTCCTGGGGGCCATGGGACTGTCCTTTCCCCGTGCTTCCCGCACAGTCTGGCTCTGAGAGAGCAGAGAATCGACCTCTCCTTTCCTGAGGTTGTGGTGCCCCAGAGGGGGGAGGTCCCCGGCCAGCCCTGCCCACGCTGCGGGCCACAAAGGGCCATTCATCACGGCAGCCACGTCCTGTCCCGCAGTGTCCTTCTTCGTGGTGAGCCTGGGGGGCACGCTGGTGGGCATCGTCTTCGCCTTCCTGCTCTCGCTGGTGACCCGCTTCACCAAGCACGTGCGCATCATCGAGCCCGGCTTTGTCTTTGTCATCTCCTACCTGTCCTACTTGACGTCCGAGATGCTGTCCCTGTCGGCCATCCTGGCGTAAGTCCCCTGCTCTCCCAGGCGTGGGCTGCTCAGGGTGCCAGGGCGAGCAGACGGGGCAGGCGGGCTGCCGCAGCGGCGGAGCACAACTTTTCAGAGCATTTTCCAGCCACCTCCACTTGGCCCTTCCCCAAGCTGGGTGGAAATTCATCGTGGGTGAAGAATTTGATTTATTCCATTTTTAAATAAGGAGTTGGCATTTCCACAGAACGTTCCCTGGGCTGGCTGCGGCGCCTGCTCTGAGAGATGGGGGAGGGGCCTCGTGGGCAAGGTCTCAAGAGATGTTTCCAGAAACCCTGTGTCAGCTGTCCTTGTCCGCCGCTGCCTGTGCTCTAAGGCAGGAGGCAGTGGGCTGCCCGAGCATACCACCAGACAGGACAGCCAAGCCTGTGACAGCCGCCACTGGCCCCACAGCCCACTCGCGGTTCAGACCATGCGAGTGTCAGAGAGAGATGCATGTGACCCCTGCAACCAGGGCACTAGGCCCAGGTGGGGGCTGGGCAGCAGAACGGACCCTGCTCGGGGCACCGATCTGGAGGAGGCACGGAGTTCACATGGCGAGGGGCGGGCCAGTGGGGAGGACGTGCATTCGGGATGCAGAGGGCCACCATGCCTCCAGGAGACCAGCAAGGGATGGGCAGGGGCCTCGGGCTGGCCCCCTGGGTCCACCCTGCCTGTGGCCCCACCCTGAGGTGCCCTCCCCACCCTACAGCATCACCTTCTGCGGCATCTGCTGCCAGAAGTACGTGACAGCCAACATCTCAGAGCAGTCGGCCACCACAGTGCGCTACACCATGAAGATGCTGGCCAGTGGGGCTGAGACCATCATCTTCATGTTCCTGGGCATCTCAGCCGTGGACCCGCTCATCTGGACGTGGAACACAGCCTTCGTGCTCCTCACGCTGGTCTTCATCTCCGTGTACCGGGCCATCGGTGAGGCGGGGCATGGGCTGTGGCCATGAGGACCAGGGACGTCCCCCAGGAAAGACTGAGGGGTGGTGCTGCAGGAGGGCAGAGGAGGGCACCAGATGGTGGGGCCTAGGGCCAGGGTGGACGTTTCCGGAACCCAGAAGGAGCCCACTTGGCTTCCTCCGACTCACTCTGGATGTGACCCAGGGAAGGGTCAGTAAGGCAGGAGCTGGAATGTCCTGCAGGCAGCCACTCGAGGGCTCTGGGAAGAAACACCCTGCCCTGGGGTGGGTCCTGGCCTTGCTGCTGCCTGTAACCCCCACATGGGGTCTTGTGATTGTGAAAAATGCCATTGGGAAGCTAGACACCTGTCACCAACTGCCCACATGTGCCTGTGCAGAGTGTGGTGTGGAGACACCTTGACCGCGGGGGCTGATTAGGTCCTGGCGTGTGTGGGACCTGTGGCCTGAGAGGCTGGAGAAAGGATTCCAGCTGGATGAGACTGAGGGACATGGTGTGGGGAGACCGTGCTCAGGAGGGTGCCAGCCCTCAGCACCATGCACCTGGCCAGCACGCACCATCCTGGGGACGGCTGGAGGACGGGTTGTGGCTGGGGGGGCTGAGCACTGGCCGCTCTGCAGGCGTCGTCCTCCAGACGTGGATCCTGAACCGGTACCGCATGGTGCAGCTGGAGATCATCGACCAGGTGGTCATGTGCTACGGTGGCCTGCGTGGGGCTGTGGCCTATGCGCTTGTGGTGCTCCTGGACCAGGAAAAGGTCAAGGAGAAGAACCTGTTTGTCAGCACCACCATCATTGTCGTCTTCTTCACGGTCATCTTCCAGGTGCGCTCGGCACCTGTGCCACCCCCACGCCCACGTGGCCCCACCGTGCAGATCCCGCTCACGGCCTGCCATGGCATGAGCCACCTGGCGCTTTAGGACAAGATTTCCAGGCTCCAGACCCTAATTGAATTTTACAATTTTAGTAACTAGGAACAGTTTGTAGGTTTTCACGTGGCCCCACAGGGGACATAGCACGATTTGTCCTAAATGTCCCTCTTGCTGTCGCTGGTGTACAAAGCCCTGTTGGCGTGTCCTTGGCACCAGCCAGACATGCCGGGACGTGCCCCAGTTTGCCTCTGCTTTTAGCGAATAAAAGGAGCAAACTGCTGGGGCGTCGGCATGACCGCTGGCAGGCAGGGCCACTTGGGGCCCTGGGGCCACCCCAGTGGGTGTAGGTGATTTGGGGTGCACGTTCTGACCTTTGCATCGTGGGCTCCGTGGGCCCCAGTGGGGCATGGGGTCCTGCCATGGCCGCCAGGGTCAGAAAGACCCTACCTTGTAGGGCCTGACCATCAAGCCACTGGTGCAGTGGCTGAAGGTGAAGAGGAGTGAGCAGCGGGAGCCCAGGCTCAACGAGAAGCTGCACGGCCGGGTAGGCACAGCGTACAGGGCCAGGCGGGCGCGGGCTGTTGTCAGGAGCTGGCTGCCCCAGGGCACTGACCTCCTCTCCTCCAAAAGGCTTTTGACCACATCCTCTCCGCCATTGAGGACATCTCGGGACAAATCGGACACAATTATCTCAGAGATAAGTACGTGGCTGGAGTGAAACTGGGAAACTGTGGGATGCTTGTCTCAGCTGTGCTCCCCCCCTTAGCCAATGACCCCTGGGCTGTGGGGCTGCAGGGTGTGCACAGGGCCACCAGCAGGTGCTGGGAATGTCACACAGCCCAGCTTCTAGAGGAATCCTCCATTCAAAACAGCTAAATTTTCTGGGTTCCGGGCTTGGTCCTGATACTTGGGGGGCACCGGGTCAAGGCCCCTGTGTCTTCAACGCCAGGCCACAGGGGCTGGCACGTGGAAAAGAAAAGTAAACTCCAGCAGTGGGCAGGGAGCACTGAGTGAGCCAGTCGTGTCCCCCTGGGCTTCCTGGGAGCAGAGACGCCCTTTTAATGTAGCCCAATGAATTCTACATTGTTAAAGCATGCGGGAATTGGAAACAGGGAAAACAGATCATTTCCTCCACATTGTTAACAGACAAAGATGTGGTAGTGTCAGTCAACATTTAAATTACTTTGTCCGTGAAACTGAAGCAGTCTATTTATATTTTATTATAAGTAATGTTTATAATTAACATTTAAAATTATAGTAACCTAATAACTAAGGCACTTAAGAACTCCCGCTCCTGTCTTGTGCAATGACCGTCTGTGTCCGATGAGGAAGTCACGGCCGTGTGATTCTCACCAAGTGGAACCGCAGGTTCTCGGGATTCTGTCCTGAAGGGCTCAGAGACCCGCCTCCTGGGGGGTCTCAGAACGCACAGCCTAAGTTAGCTTCAGCTCCTCGGTGAGGCTGAGAATGAACCCAAGCAAAGTGACCTGTCATCGCGCTTCCCGGCTCAGTGGGCGGGCGAGGCCACCAGCTGGGTGCACTCGGTAGAGAAGGAACCGCGTCCGCTCCCAGGTGCGATCGCACGAGGGGGTCTCACAGTCCTCTACCCGAGGGCCGGGTCTGGCCGCTCCATCCATCTCCAGAAGCCTCTGCCCCGTGTCCCAGAAGTTCCCCTTCAAGTGTGACCAGCCCACGGCCCCTTCTGACCTGAATACCCAGTGAACGTACTAACTGTTAGACTAAGAAAACCTGCTCTGGCCGGCTCGTCCCCTCTAAGTCTAAGCGCTCAGAGATTCGCCCTCCCCGGCCTTCCCTTCTGTGCAGTTAAAATGTGCCTCCGCACTGCAGCCAGAGCCCTGCGTCCTGAGACCCCGGCCCTGTCCTCTGCACCTTCTGGAGGATTAGGGGTCACTGGAGAAACTGTTTAGACAGCTATATGTACATTCGAATGACAACGGCCACTAAATAGGAAAACAGCACAGAGTGGCGGGACAGCAGGAAGCAGTGCAGTGAAGTCGTTTCTCTCATTTTAACACCCATCTTTAGGGCTGTCACAGTAGGTAACACTCAGGGGAGAGAAAGGGATGCTCCTGCAGGTCGTGGCCGGCTCCTGGGGGACTCCTGATCTCTGCGTGGGGGGGGGGACCCCGCCCCACCGACTTCCCCCTGGACCCAGGCCTCGCCCGGGGCTGACATGTGTCTGTTTGTCTCCCCAGGTGGTCCAATTTCGACAGGAAATTCCTCAGCAAAATCCTTATGAGAAGGTCAGCTCAAAAGTCTCGCGATCGGATTCTGAATGTTTTCCATGAGCTGAACCTGAAAGACGCCATCAGCTATGTGGCGGAGGTACCAGCACGTCCACTTGTTGTCTTTGTTGGGGCTGGGGGCGGAAGCAAGACATGGACATTGGACGTGGGTGCCACTGTGGTCTGGGGCGTGGGCGGGTGGGGCAGCGGGGGCCCTGCACCCCAGCATACCCCTGAGGCGGTGCTGGCAGCTCCTGATGATGGAGGCTCACTGGTCCTCCGATACCTGGGAATGGGTTATACTCCCTATCACTTGGGGAAACTGAGGCACAGCGCCCCAATGACTCCATCAGACACAGTGTGGTGGTGGCGGGTCTGCGGGCTGGGCAGGCCCTCTGACCCTGAGCTCCCGTGTTTTCCTCTTGAGATAGGAGAGGATGGGGAGTAGGCTGGGAGCACGCGCAGGCACAAGTGCACATGCACACAGCACACACATGTGCACACAGAGGGGAGCAGGGGGACATCTCCCTGGTCCATGGACACACTGTGGGCAGGGCTGTCCTGCGTCCTCAGTACCCCTGCCTTTTCCAGGGAAATGGGTCTGCCCCTAAGTCTCTGAGACTGACAGGGCCAAGCCGTCCCCACCCGGCCCCGTAGCCACAGCAGTGTCCAGAGTAGGTCCACTGTGGTAGGTGGTCCTCAGCCTCAGACGCCTGCTCAGGCCTGCCCCAAGGAGCTCTGGCCCAGTGGCCCAGCCAGGGGAGTCTCATGGGGCCCTGAGGGAGGGGGAAGGAGGCTGGCTGGTGGCCCAGCTGCTGGGTCTCCACTTCTCTCTAGCAGCTTACAGCTCCTTCCCTGAGTGGTGGAGCCTGGTGAGCCGGGCACCCTGGGTCCTGCAGTGGGTCTGTGCTCCACAGAGGGAGGAGGCAGTCTTTGCAAACCCCACAGACCTTCACACAGAGGGCCAGTTGCAGGCCTGGAAACTTCTGTCCGTTCAGAGAAAAACAATTCCCGTCTCCACTGGGGCTTGCGCACCCCAAATGCTTAGCCCGGCCACCGGTGCCTTCCCTGTGGGCGGGGGCCTCGGGGCCACTCTGCGTCTGGTGAAGAGGTCGTTTCCTCCTTGCAGGGGGAGCGCCGTGGGTCCCTGGCCTTCATCCGCTCCCCAAGCACCGACAACATGGTCAACGTGGACTTCAGCACACCACGGCCGTCCATGGTGGAGGCCTCTGTCTCCTACCTCCTGTACGCGTCCACGTTTGCCCCGTTTCCCCGGAGGAGGCCCCTTCCCAGGCGTCTCTCACCACTACCCGGGAGCCTACAGATGGGCAGGGGTCTTCCCTGACCAGCACTTTCTCCAGGCCCTTGGGGGAGCTGAGAGTCATAAATAGGACCAGTGGGGCTCCCACCCTGGATGCCAGGGGGAGGCATGGAGTGAGGGAGGGGCACGAATCCACCTGTATGAGGCAGCAAGATGGAAGGGAGGGATGGAGGGAGGGCAGGCAGCAGTCGGGGCTCAGGCCGGTCTCTCCGCCCCGGCCACGGGATGCCTGCACTGGTCCTGGGTTTCAAGCCTGCTGCCCATGCTGGCCCTGGCTCCACACCTTATGGCCAGTTCCTGTCCAGGTGCTGGGGAGAGACAGTGGGCACGGGTCTCCCCATCCCCTGTTTCACAGCCAGGGCTTCAGAGGAGGCGGGTCAGGAGGGGGCCAGAAGGGGACAACCTTAAACAGGAGGCCAGGAAGGCCTGGGGAGAAGAACCAGCCAGGTGTCCAGGTGTCCTGGTGTACAGGTGCCTAGGCCCAGGGCAGATGCCGACCAGAAGGAGGGTGGGGGGCTGGAGACTCCACTGAGCAGCTTCCATGGGCTCAGCGTGGTCTCCCCACAGGAGGGAGAACGTCAGCGCAGTGTGTCTGGACATGCAGTCCCTGGAGCAGAGGCGGCGGAGCATCCGCGACACCGAGGACATGGTCACCCATCACACGCTGCAGCAGTACCTGTACAAGCCGCGGCAGGAGGTGGGCCATGCAGGGCAGGGGCCCGCCCAGAGCCCCTCCTGTCCACTGGGGGTGGGGGTCTGCCCGGAACCCTTCCTTGCACAGTATGGGTGGGGGTCCACATGGCACCCTTCCCGGTACAGTGGGGAGTAGGGGCCGACCCAGAGCCCGTCCTCCTGCCTCCTCTCCTGTGTTCAGCTCGGAATGGGGGATGGAGGACGTGAGGTTCGGGTGACCGGGGCCCACGTGTCCCCGCCCGCCATGACTGCCCCTGTGGCTTCTGCCCCCCAGTATAAATACCTGTACAGTCGGCACGGTTTAGCTGCAAACGAGGACGAGAAGCAGGACAAGGAGATCTTCCACAGGACCATGCGGAAGCGCCTGGAGTCCTTCAAGTCGGCCAAGCTGGGCATCAACCAGAACAAGAAGGCGGCCAAGCTGCACAGGAGGGAGCGCGCCCAGAAGCGGGTGAGGCTGCGGCCGGGTGCGTGGCAGGTGGCGGCGGGGCGGCGCGTGTCCGCGTGTGTAAGCGGCTTCTGCTTGTCCCCAGAGGAACAGCAGCATCCCCAACGGGAAGCTGCCCACGGAGAGCCTGGCGCACAGCTTCCCCCTCGGCGACAAAGGTGCGGCGGGGGCGCGGCTGTCCTCCGGGGACCCTCCCCTCGCACTTGTCCTCGTGCTGGCGGACAGCGCCTCAGGGACGCTCCATGGCCCCTTGTCCCATGTCCTCACCATGACTGGGCCACAAGAGAGCTGCCCCTCCCAGCAAAGGTCCCGCCACCCATCACAGAACGCCAGGCATGGCTGAGTGAGCTGAGGAGCTGCCCGGGGCCACTCTGCCAGCCTGCCCCCCGCGTGGCCGTCCCCGGGGCTGCCCAGATGCTGCTGGGTCAGGGTGGCCACAGTGACAGCCCCTCGGGGTGCACTTGGAGCAGGTGGGGGGCGTTGGAGCCAGCCTGTTTCCCTTGGTATCCCCCAAAACCAGATTTAGAACTTTCAGACCCCGAGGAAGCCCCGAACTACGACGCCGAGGAGACCAGTGGCGGGATCGAGTTCCTGGCAAACGTCACCAAGGACACAGCGTCGGACTCCCCCACGGGTGAGCGGTGGGGACGGTGACCCTCGGCAGGGTGGGGGGAGTCGCCTGCTGCGCGTGGGTGGGGGGCCTCTGACCTGACAGGCACGTGACCCCGACCTTCCGGGCGACCCCGCAGGTGGCAGCCACAGCGCCAGGTGCCGGAGGGCAGCAGCGCCCCCGCCGCCCTCCCCCGCCGCTCTGACCGGCCCTGTCCTTTCTCCTAGGGATTGACAACCCTGTCTTTTCTCCGGACGAGGACCCCACCCCGAGCATCCTGGCCCGGGCGCCGCCCTGGCTGTGTCCCGGGGAGGCCGTGGTGCCCTCGCAGCGGGCCCGCGTGCAGATCCCCCACTCTCCCGGCCACCTCCGCCGCCTGGCGCCCTTCCGCCTCAGCAGCTCGTCGGCGGACTCCGTGCCGCTGCCCGCGGGCCCCGAGGAGCCGCCCCAGCCCGGGCCCCGCGACTCCACGCACATGTAATGCCCGGGCCGCCGCCTAACGCCGCTCTCTCCGCAGCTCCTCCCGCAGGTCGCCGGCCTGGGCTCCGCGACCCTCCAGAGCGTCCCCACCGCAACCCCCGAGGAGGGCCGGTCACGTCTCATGAGCGTTGCTTTCAGGTGGCTCGTGTCACCGCGGTCCGCTCCGGCCGGCGCTCGGCCGTGGATGTGGCGCCCGCGCCCCGCGGGTGTCGCGTCGTTTCCACCGAGCCCGAGGGGCGTTTATCCGCCAGCTGAGGAGCCGCGGGCCGGGCAGGGCCTCTCCGTGCCGGGCGCCGCCTTCTCCCTGCCGCTGTGGGCGCCTCTGCCCGTCCCTGCTCCTGCCTCGGGGCCGCGTCCCTTGTCCCCTCCCTCCCGCCCTCCTCTGTTCTCACCCTTGAATCCCAGGTGCCCTGTGCCCGGACGGGCGGCCCAGGCAGGCGGGTGGGGGTGAGGGGCCTCCCCGCCGCGGCCACGACCCCGCTCCCGGCCAGGCCCTCGGAGGACGGGGCGGGGGCCCTCGGGGAGGACCCTCGGAACAGCCAACCGAGCGCAAGGAGATCTGCAGCTGCAGAAGGCCGCGAGCGCGGACCCCGCCGCTCACGCCCTGTTCTCCCGCAGGTGACACGGGCTCCGACACGCCGCTGACCGGACGCTCGTCCTCGCGCCAGACCCTGCCCGCCGCCGCCGCCCCGCCCGACCGCGAGCCCGCGCCGGGGGCGGGGCCCGAGCGCCGGGGACTGCCGAGTGCGCACGCGCGGTCGGCGGCGGCGCGCCGCGTGCACAGCCGGCGCTCGTTCCAGCGACCCCGCGCGCGTCGCCGCCCCGCGCTGCTCAAGCTCGCGTCTCTGCCGCCCTCGTGCCACGCGCCTCCGCACGCGCTGGAGCAGGAGGAGACGCCGCTGTGACCGCGCCGCCCCGCCCGCCCGGGGGACCCCCGCTCCAGGACCCGCCCCGGGGGTGTCTCCCCGCTCCAGGACCCGCCCCGGCGTCCCCCGCTTCCCGTGGCCTGAGGGGTGCTGTGCCGCGGGTCCTGCTGTCCGCTTGTCCTTGTTTTGAACTGGGCCGGCACTTTCGCGTTAGTATTTCCACTGTCAACCCTGACTCAGGGACAGGACGGCCAGGCGCCCGGCTCCGTGTTTGAGTGGTTGCAGCTTGTGTCCATCCTCTCATCACTGCCAGGGACACTGAGCCCCAAACAAGATGAGATTTGCCCCGTGAGATGCCCAAGATTCCAGGCCCAGGCTCCCACTGGCCCCCCTCACCTCCAGGGAAGTCGAGGCAAGCCCGGTTCCCAAGCGTCCTGGAGCCAGCAGAGCTAAGAGACCCCCTTCCTCGGTGCGCTTGCAGGCCCAGTGGTTGGGAAGGTGGGCATCCAAGGCCTTGTGTGACATCTTCCTGTCCACTTGGCCACCTGGTCACTATGTGGACTGTAGCAACAACTGCAGGAACACCTTATGTTTGTCATTATGTGTTTAAACTCCTAGAATCTAGCATTTGTCCTGTTTCCCTCCCAATTCCAGCTCTGCATATGCCTGGGTCTTGGGGTGGTAGCCTCTGGATGCCAGGCACTGTCCTGTCCCCACTGAACAGGTCACTGGCCTGAACTGTCCCACCTGACACTGAGGTCTCCGTGGAGGCCCAGGCTGGGTTGGGGGTAGCGAGCTCTGCAGGGCCTCACAGGCAACTCTGGTTTAGTATCATGGCCAGCCCTTACATGGATGGTGACCAGATGGTCACTCTAGCCGCACTCAACTAGGGAAGAGCTCAGAGAACATGGAGGTGGCTCACAACACACCTGGGCTCAAGCCCTCCAAAGAGGACTTGGTTGAGACCCCTGGGATGCTGTAGTACAGGCCCCTTCCCATCCCCTCGCACCCCCTCCAAGGTCTCAGGGATAAGGCCTTGGACAGAGCCCCCAGTCCCTTGCAGCAAGACCACTGTCCAGGCTGTTCTGGGGTGAAGTCTTCCGCTGCTGTGACCCAGGAAGGGGCCTCTGAGCTTGCTGTCATCTGCCAGTGTCTGTTCCTCAGACATCGAGTCTTGGAGGGTCAGCCTGTGGTTCCTACACTCCTGAAATTCCACCTGCACTGTAGGGTTTTGTTTGAGGACAGAGTATGGGATTAAAGGGACAGTAGACCTAGGACACTACTAGATGCTTTTCTAAAAACAAAGCAGACTCTCAGCAACTTGCTCAGGAAAATTAAACTATTCATGTGTCTTAGATCAAGTGACAGTTTATGTTCTCAAAGCAGTCATAGGTAAGGAGGAGTTATCAGCAGTATGTACTCTTTTAATATTGCACATGGAGCCCCTGCTGGAAAAGTCCACAGTTCCTTGTTCAAAGCTTTGCTGTTGAGAAAAACATGTGAAACAACAGGAGTCAGCAGTTTCTTCACAGCACAAGCCCGCCTGGGGCTTCTCTCCTGGAGAAGCGCAAGCGCTTTGCCCTGAGGGGGAGCCCTTCGCACGCTGTTTGGGTCATCAGCTCGGCCATTACGGCTCAAGTGCACTGCCGGGTGGTTCTCAGTAGTTGTGCTCCACATCCTGCAACCACTTCAACCAACTCTAAGCACAAGATCCAGCCATTGCCATGCTAGGAACTGCCCAATTAGTGATCCCACTGGACAAGGCCAAGGCCAGCCCAAGCTGCTGAGCCACAGCCACGACCACCCTTCAGGTTCATCCCAAGCAGGCTGGGTTCTGGCATGGTGGTCTCACCTCCCCAGGCATAAGGGAGCTCTGAGAGCACCGCAGTCGGTCCCATCCTCACTGCAGCGAAGCCTCCCAGTGGCCAGAGGAGCCTAACGCTGCCTTCCAAGTGCCTGCCCTGTGCCTGGGAGCAGAACAGAACGGAACTGTCCAGTGGCTGCAGCACTGCCGACTGCCTTAACAACTCGCCTGGACCACTGGACCCTGGATCTGATTCCCCACTGCAGGCCGTTCCCGGTCACCGCACACTGGACACCCAGGGATACCAAAGTCAGCAGAGAATAAAAGACAGTGGCCACGTGACGCGTCCCTTTGACACTATCTCCTAGAGTGGTGGTCTTCAGTCCCAGTGTCTTCTGTGGTGGGCAGGCAGATTTTCTGTGTCTATGTGGACCCTACAGGCAAAGCACAACCACAGTGGAACCAAAGTTCCCAATGAGGAAACCTCACTCACAGAAACCCACACTTCACACAGTACGTTCCATCTGCTGACAGTGTTACGAACCCGGTACTGTGACACATTTCATAGACAAGAGTCTTCACTGTCCCCGTCACTACTGTAGAACAGAATGTAAACAAAGTCTTATGAATGTGTTTCCTAGAAAAACTGTTGTAAAAAATTTTATTAGGAAAAAATATTTATTTAATACTGAATTTTGGCCTACTTTGTGGGTAGACTATGAAATACACAAATTTAGAAAATCACTATTGTTGACTTCTGTATTTTCTTGAAAATAATTTTGTTACAGTGTTCAATGTACTGTGTACTACTGATCTATTGTGAAAGGAAATTTAATGGAAGAATTTCAACAAAACTAGGATATGTATTTTGTCATGAGTGTGAAAACTGTATGTTAATTTTGTGAATGCAATCTCAAACTTTGTGTAATTCTAATCACAAAATGATGTGCCTTAAAATGCCCTCCAGATGTGTCATGGGCAGTGTCTGGGTAGGGAGGGCCCCATCACTAAAACCCTCCACGACTGCTTGACCAATTCTATTAAAAGCGTGTCAAGGCATCTGGGTGCAAACTGTTTTTACACGAGAAAGCAAGCCAGGAGAGTTCATGAAGCAGCCTCCTGTGTGCAGACACTGTTCCACGTGAACACTGACACTGACACAGGCGTGTGCGTATGTGGGTAAGTGCTGCCCTTTCTAGCTGGTGTGAGGAAGTCGGTGGACACACAGCTGTGGAACAACCCCTGATGCCGGATACAACCCAGGCACTCCCACACATCAGTCGTCACTCAGATGGGAAACGGGTCAGAGAGGCCCCGGGGTGGCGGGGGGTAGCTGACTGGGGCCGTGGGCTGGGATTCAGACCCATGTGGGCCGGAGCAGGAGGATGAGAGGCCTGAGACACCAAAGTGCGTGGGCCCAGGGCTGAAAAGAGACATGGGCAGGGACAGTGGTGTCCAGAGCCTGGGTGGCCAAGGAGGGTCTCTGCAGGGTGGAGATAAGGCTGATGGGGGAGGCAGAGAGATAGGTGGACCTGAGAGCTGTGTGCCTGCCCTGGAGTCCTGGTGAACCCGGCCCCCTGCAGGTGGAGCCCACCCCACAGGTAGATCCCCAGGTGAACACCAACCCCCTAATCCCAACCCTGTGGTGCCCCCTCCAGGTGGATCCCCCCAACGCCCCCCCAGGTGGAGCCACCTGCCTCTGGCCCAGACAACTGTCTCCAACAGGTCAGATATGAGGTCTAAGAGTCACAGAGACACATTTTTTATTTAATAGTTAAAACTTCTAAATGTCTATTATAAAAAGAAAATTGCCATCAAAGTAGCATCCACAGGGACTGCTGATGAGTCTACGCTGACAGCCATTTCGAAGTTGATACTAATGAGTGCACTGGAGTCTGCTAACAACACAAACGGGGCAGCTTAAAACAGAAGCTCACTGTCTCAGGGTCTGGGGGCCAGAAGTCTGAGGTGGAGGTGCCAGCAGGGCCGCGTCCCTCGGAAACTGGGGAGCCCCTGGCCTCTTTCGCTTACTCTCCGTCTCCACGTGGCGCCTTCTGTCTTCTCCCTGCTCCAGCATGACTTCCTCTCAACCCGACTGATTGCATCTGCATTGATCCTGTCTCCAAACAAAGCTGCATTCTGAGGTGCTGGGGTTAAGACCATAACATCCCTTTTCAGGAAGACACAATCCAGCTCATCACAAGGAGGAAGGGGGCGAGCCAAGTTGGCTCCCTGCGCACCCGCCTCCTCTCCTGTGTCAGGAGGACTCCCAGGCCTCGCCCAGGTCTCTCCTGGGTATGCGGTGGCTTCCCCTGGCCGTCTCCAGTCTGCCTGTGGGCACCCCTGGCTGAGGTGCCCCACGCAGATGCCTGGGATGCCACCCTTTCTCTCGTGGGCTGAAGAGTGATGTGGAGCAGCTGGAAGCCCCCATGTAGACGGGGTGTCACCCACCAGCTCCTCTGGATGGGGGCTCCGTGTTTTGGGGTGTGCTCATTACAGCAGCTGAGACATGTGGAAGGGACACGGACAGCATGCCCAGGTGAGGAGCCAGATGGACCAGGTGGCCCTGACAGCCACAGGTGGGAAGCACCGCACGCAGCCTTATCAGGTCAACGCCCTGACCCGGGAGCCCCTCTCCTCATGCTCTGGAGCTCCAATGAATAAAACAGAGAATCAAGGAACTTTCCTAACTTGAAAGATGGTCTTTCATCCGAGTGGTGAAAGGTATTTCATGGAGGACATGCCTGAGATGCAGAGTGGCAGGCGCGAATGGCTTCTGGGACTGGCTGCAGCAGGCGCCTGCCTACTGGTAAGTCCACGGCAGCCAGATGCTCCCAGGCAGGAAGCAGCACCGGCCTGCAACGGGATGCCTGCTGCCCCTCACTGGGACCTGGCCCACCCATGCCTTCACACAGGCGTCCTCTACTGAGTGGCCAGGAGATGGCCCCCACCCCCACTGTCAGGATGGACACCCACCACCCACCCACTGGCACGTGGCCCTCCGCCAGTGTCCCCCCATGCCTTTCAGCAGCTCCTGGCCAATGTCCTGCCTCCTGAATCACGCATAATCGCTGTTCAGGAATGTGCTGATGTCCACCTTCAGCTTGGCCTCTGGAAGCCAGACAGCCAAATGCTCAGCCACCATCACTGCAGATGTCCCTGCAGTGGGCATAACCAGTGACTGTGGGGCCCTATGGTGACCATGATAATCAGAGCAAAAGCCCTGTAAGGACAACTCATGCCATGGGAATAAACCGTCATCGTCTGAATACAGCCACGTGCTGTGAAACGACAGCAGTTGGAGCTGCAGTCTCTCCCATCCAGGCTGTGGGTGCACGCTGTGATGTTCACGCGACAATGCACTCACCTAACAACACACTTCTCAAAACACATCCCGTTGTTAAGCAAAGCAGGACAGTATTCACTGTGGACATTCACCCCAGAAGTAACTTGGAACAAAAATTCTCTCTCAGTGGGAGAATAAATGCATTTTTATAAATGGCAATAAGTAATGATTAACACTATGAATTTTATTAATTCCACATATATTTAGTGAGGACTTACTATATGCAACATGTTCAGAGCACGTCAAGTGGGAACTAGGTTAACATGTGTGTTAAGAGACAGGGATTATTAGCTGGATGTCTTCAGGAAGATCACGTCTCTTCTGAGCCAGTAATGCTCATATGCTCCCTATCATAAGAACTTTGCCTGGTTACTCAATTCCACTTAGGTTTTGATTCAATAAAAAATCCTATTTGTAAATTTTTCACATCTTGAGAGGATGAAACAGAAGCAAAATGTCAACTCTGCCACCTCGAAATGTCCTGAAAATGAAGCACATGTCCCCATGCAGACTTAGAGCATGCGTCCAGCAAGGGCTGGGCAGGCATGCTGCTGAGTGAGCAAGTCCCACCGCTGAACCAGGCAGGGACAACGCCAGCACCCACGAGAGCTGGGGCAAATGCCCACTCCTCCCTCAGCACGAGCCAGCATCTCCCTGCCAAGCCGGGGACACAGAGGTCGGGCCCTCTAACAGTGCAAAACCCTCTGACATGGTGTGAAAGGGCTTGCTGTCCATTCTGGGTATGATTCTCTCAATTAGCTTAGCAAAAAATGAAAGATTAATGTGCAAAGTGGTGCTACCATTGAAGGCAGATGCTGTAGAGAGATGGCCAAATCACAGAAAAAGAGGATTTAGGGGATGGCATCAAGAATAAGCATGAGTTGCAGACCTTGAAATGTATTCCCAAAAAATATTCGCTTTCGTATTATATGCTTTTACCAAAACTTACTCAAGATGCTGCTTGTCGCCCAGGTATGACTGGGCCGGCTGGCACCGCCAGTGCCAGGGTCTGCTCACCTGGCTCAGCGGCTCCAGCAGGTGAGTTTCTTGTCTGTCAGAAGGCCCTGGGGTGTGAGTCTGGGACAGTCAGAAAGGCTGGGGTGAAACCTGGAGCTCAGCACACAGCTCGGCTGCCACAGCCAGGCTGAGAGAAGATTGTTATTTCCATAGATGACCATCTAAAAGCAGTTTCTGGGCATTGCTAGGTCACCACTACTGAGAAAACCTTAACTGGAAAAGACAAATCGCCTCGATTCCCTCTCTCTGAGGAAGGTGACACTAATTAAGCGACGGAATGCCAGAGCGTTCACAGCAGGCACAGTGTGAGCAGAGGCTGGAGGTGGTGGCGAGTGGGCTGCACACGTTCTCTCCCCCTCCACACCTCTTGGCCCCTTGATGAACAATCCAGCACATGAGGATCTTGCAGCAGAGTCCTGCTCATAAAGGACTTTTACCACGAAAACGGGGAAAACTGCGGAACCAGGGTTGTGAGGAGCTTGTGCCACACGCACCTTGTACGGATGTGTTTCAGTGCTGGAAAGGACAGGCACACATAACAAAGCCATCAGAGGTGGAACCCGGAGAGTGACTTTGCTTTAATGTGTTTCTGGGGTGGCAGGTGGGGCCACAGTGGCACACACAGAGCAGACAGACACGGCTACTTTAGGAGCTTCGCCACGTTCAGGCCGGGCACGGCGATCTCCCTGAAGATGGGCACGTAGCCGGGACTCGCCTGAGTTGGGCCCTGCTCCAGCGTCTCGACGATGGTCTGCTTCATGTCCCGGTTGGTGTCCCCGCGCAAAGCCAGCAGTGCACCAATGTGGTCATCTCTGGAGGGAGGGGAGACGTCAGCCGCGCCCGCTCCCCCTCAGTGTACCCCACAGACACCGAGGCCACAGAATGGGGTGTGGACAGCGGCTGACAAAAGGCACCTCCTCCCTTCCCTTTTTCAGAGGGAGACAAGCCTAAGTGTTCATCAGACTGTGGTCTCCCTCAATCCACAACTGCATAGAGCTTTTTAAACGTTATTTTATACATCTTTGTTTAGAGGACAGCCTAATTAATGGGGGGGGGGGGGCCTGGAGAGCTCAGGACCTCAGTTCTTGCTTAAACAGAGTGGCAGCAGTGAGAGAAGATGGGCCACGTGAGGCTCTCGTGGAGGTCAGGTGCCCTGGGATGGGGGCATGAAGGTTGGGCCCAGGGCTGGAACCCGCACCATGGGTGGGGGGATGTCAGCGGGCTCCCTTCCCTCAGTCTGACAGTGGGACTCTGAGATCCCGTCCTCAGAGGGTGTCCTGGCCGAGTGTGGCACCTGGCTCCCTTTCTGAGTCTAGCATGACCCCGCCATGAGATGAAGTTTCCTAAACTTGCCCTACTCAGGCCACGTCTCCCACCCACCTCATCAGAGATGACACTCCTATCCCACCTGCTGTCCTCACTGTCCAGCCAGAATGTGCCCACAACTTCTGCCCACTCACACCACTGTAGCTCACTGGGGTCCTGCTGGCATCGGAACAAAGCCCGCTCAGTACATCCTCCTGCAGATGCCAGACCTACTATGTGCCTCCCTCCATGCACACCCGCTGGCACCAACAGTCACACTCTGACCCCTGCTGCACACACACCTGACCTCAGGAGCCAGACCTCCTATCTTCCCCACGACATGGACTTCTAACAGGAAGACGCACAGCCATTACCTGATGTCTGGATATTTGCTGACCAGAGTCGAGACTTCCAGGTAGAGCAGCGAAGGGTCTGTCAGCTTAATAACTTCTGCGACAGCAATGATCGTGTCACAGTATCCATCCACGTCTTCTCCAAACCCCTAGAAGACAGCAGGAGTGTGAGGAGGTGCCCTCGGCTCCATCCCCCCAGGAGCCAGAGGCCCAGCTTAAGTGTGACGCTCTCGAAAGCCCCTTCTGGCGGGGGCTTTCCCCTTCCCACAGACACCTCAAGGCTCGTTCCAAAAGTCGGGGGGCTGATCTCGTGTAGCTGCTCAGCATCTGACGGGCCTAGGGAGAGACCGTGGTGAAGACACCTGGTCTCGCCTGTGCCTGCCACGCAGCCTAGTCACCGGGTGGCAGCCAGCACCTCACAAAACAAAACAGATGAGGGCAGGGATGGAAGCTGCAAGTCTCAGAGCCAAGGCTGCCACTCCCAGGGCACCTGCCTCTGTGGTAATGCGTTTCTCAACCACAAAGTCAGCAGGATCTGGATCCTGCTGAGGAAGAAGAGAGAATTAATCCGTTACCTGGTTCCTAAGGTGACTGATTCCAGTCAACTGGCCTAAAAAGCCCCAGGGGGGGAAACTGAAACACCAGCTCAGAAGAACCCTATTCCTGTGCTCCGGCGCCCGCGAGCCACGACACTCACAGACGCCAGCTTCCGGAAGAGGAAGCGCAGCTGCTCGGCCTCCCGGACCATCTTCTCCGCACCCTCCTTGCGCTCCTCGGCGCTCCGGAACGAGATGCGCTTCTGCATGGCGGCCCGCAGGTACTCCACCACCACGCGCCGGTGCGCCTCAGCCGTCATCCTCTGCGGGGACACACGCTCAGTGCTGGCACTGCCACTCGGGGAGGACGTGCCATTTTCTCTTAAACCTAAGTCAGCGTGTGGACAGAGTGGGGCACTTTCCTGCCCGCCTCTCATCAGTACAATGGCCAGGGTTTTAAAATAAATACATTTAGCTAAATGAGCACATCTGTGATTTTTTATGAACTTCAGAAATTCTTAACAGTATTGACTATGTTTCATTAAAACTGAAGGGTGAGGTAGAAGTTCTGATCTCACACCTGCAGCACCAGCAATGCAAAGGCTGTGGCAACTGGCAGGGGCAGAGTGGGCACCCAGTGGCACTAACTGTGTGGCCTTTGATCCCAGATGACAAGTTTGGAGGCCGAGGCCAGCCTAGCACCCACTTCCTCCTGTAAGCCTGGCTGGGGCCCAGGGCCTCTGGACGTTCCACACCCACTTCTTACTCTGCCCGTCTCCAAGCACCTCCCCACAAGGCACAATGTCAGTCCAGTGTGGGACAGTGACCACGACCCTGGGACCCCAGGGCCAGCCCAGCTCTGGCCTCATGGCCAGAAAGCCTCAGCATCAGGGGTCGCTGCCATGCTCAGCTGACTGCCGCAGTGTCTGAAAAGTGCAGAAGTTTCGCATGAAAGAGGAACCTGGAGCCCAGCTGTCTGGGGAGGTCTCAGGAAGGAGGATCCCAACAGGGGAAAGGGAACCTGAGGCCTGACAGCATGAGGAAGAGCGTGAAGCCAACGCAGGGCAGAGGGGCTTGTCTGCGTGGCCACGGTTCCCTCTACCACATGCGGGCACCAGAGAGCCCCTATGCAAGTCAGCCCTCAGCTATGCAACTGTGACTGTGATGGCCAGCTTGCTTCGTCAGGGCTGAGAGGCTACAGCAACTCCACTGGGAGTCTGCCTGAGGTCTGCTTGCCAAGTTGGTGAGTGAGCTCCTCTGAAAGTTGTCCTGGCACAGAAGAGAGATGCACACAGACCACTGGACCTGGGGCATGGCTGTCATGCCAAAGAGGAGGTCCACAAGGGCCCCAGACAAAACAAAGCATATGACACAGGCAGCAGACTTGAGCTGTGGAAAATGCCATGCAGCACTGCCATAGTAGAAAAGCCCAGCCCATGGTGACAGGTAAGCTGAGATAGGCCAGGATCTGATGGCAGCTGACTCAGAAAAAGCCCATGTTGTCCCTGGAGGAAAGCACCCTCACTTTAGAGTCCATTGTCCAAACATGAACTCACAAGCAATGATCATAAACAAGCAAGATGAGCCACCATGATGGAGTCAACAAAGGCAAGCCCAGATGTGGGGCCGGCTCCCCAGCCCAGCCTGAGGACTTCAGAAGGGGCTTATCAGAGGCCAACCAATGATGAGTCAGTGCACAGACACTTAAAGAAATTCCAGGTACAAACACGTGCAAGCAAAGATTCAACAGTGACCAGAGAAGTATGAAAAATAAACAACTACAATTTTCAGAAATAAAAATAAAATTATTGAAATGTAAATTTAATGGCTAGGAGAACTTCGTTTAAGGCTAGGTTATATTATCAATATAATTCTCATGATCTTGAGGTAAATACATTTAAAAAGCCAATAAGTTTGGCATTAAAATTAAGGGCATCATTCCTCAGAAGAAACTATGAGACAGTGAGAAACTGCGTTAGTTTGCCCAGACAGCCTTAACAAAGTCCCATGGCCGGGGTGGCTTAAACAGCAGACATTTTTCATCTCACAGTTCAGGAGGCTGGAAGTCTGAGATCAACGCGTGGCAGGGCTGGTTCCTTCTGAGGCCTCCCTCCCTGTGTGAAGACAGCATCTTCTCCGTGTTGCCTCACGTGGTCGTCCCTGTGTCCTAATCTCTTCTTTTGAGGACACCAGTCAGATTGGACTGGAGCCCACACTAATGACCTAATTTACCCTAATTACTTTTTAAAATACACTACCTCCAAACACAAACACTGGGTTCAGAACGTCAGCATATGCACTGTGGGGGGCACGATTCAGCCCAGAGCAGAAACATGCACAGATGGGAAGACAGCTACAACACACGTAACCCACCCAGATCTCATTTCCAGAACACCACAAAATCCTACGGACACATCAAAGTAACATAATCCGGTACAAAGATGTACAGAAGACTTTGATGGCAGCTCAGAAAAGAGGAATTCCAAACGGCCAATCAATAAAAACGTGTTTGATCTCGTCAGTCATGAGAGAAAGCCCGTTAAGACCACAGTGAGAGACTGCTCATTCCAGCAAGAACCCAGGCATTGGCACGCTGCTGGGGAACATAACGGGCTCAGCTCTCTAGAAACAGTGTGTTGTCTTCCAGAGACACTGCAGACAAGCACCCCCACGCCCCACTGCTAGTGCAGTGTGTGACAACAGAGCACAGAACACAATGAAAACAGACTCTGGTCAGCCTGCTCAGCCGGGCTGGGCAGGAAAGCCCGACAAAGAAAACACGCGGTGTGACGGCATTTATGCAAAGTCTGAACACAACACTAAGCTCCACCTGCAAGGGTGCGCACAGAAAACACCACAAGGCAGACGAGCGAGGTGGCAGCTGCCGCAGAAGCCAGGGCCAGGAGAATGGCGCGGGTGCCTGGGTGCGCATCCCTTGGGATTGGCCTGCACTACTCGGTGGATGGCGCCTCTGTTTAACTCACTTCTGAGTTAAGTGATCGAGGGAGACGAGAGGGCACATTGACAAAGGGGCAGCCAGACAGTCCATGTGAAGAGTGAGACGGGAAAGTCCTGGAAAAATCTCACTAACCACACAGCTCAGGAAGAAAGAAAAAGGCCAGAGAGTCCCAAGACATTAAAAAAACTGAATCCATGTTTAAAAAACATCTCCCCAACAGGAAACACTAGGTCCACATTTTACAGAGAAATTTTGCCAAACTTTCAAGGAACAAACAATTCCAATCTTACAAAAACTCTCCCAGATAATGGGAAAAAAGGGACCCCCCCCCAAACCATCCCATTAGGCTACTACAACCTTGACAGCCACGCCTGCCAAAGCAGGGAAAGAGCGGAAGATCGCAGGCCATTTTCTTGCATGCACATAGCTGGGGAAAAAAATCCCAAACAAAATAGTACAAAACTAAACCCAGCAAAGTACAAACTAGTAATACATCATAACTAAGCTGATTTTTATCCCAGAAATGCAAGGGTACATTAACGATAGACAAATCTTTAAATATATTTCACCACTTAACCAATTAAAGGAGAAAAGACCTAGGCCTATCTCCATAGCTACAGAACAAGCATTTAATGAAAGTCAACACCAAAATCATGGTTAAAAATCAAAACCCCACACACACTAACCTTAGCAAACAAGGAAAAGAAGGATGCTCCTTTACTGGCAGGAAAGTATTAACCAAAACCTTAAAGCAAGCACCATTTTTTTAAAAGAAAGTTTTCTTTGCTTTATTATGTCAAATCTCAGAGAAAAAAAGAGAAGCAGGCAACACTCAGGAGTCACGGTGGCCACTGATTTTGTTTGACAAAAATGGTTTGTATCTGCAACATTCTCCATTATCTTCTGTAAAATAATAGGAAATAAAACATGCGTTCCACAAAGTGAGGAAGGAAAGCCACCCCTCAGCCAGGGAGCCCCTTGCTGATGCGGGATGCGGTCTTGGGAGGAAACCACATGACCCACAATCACTGATGTGCACCCAGGCTCCACTGTGTCTGCCTCCTGGCAAACGGTACTTGGGGCTGACTGTGCTCCCAATTCTTACTCTGAGCTGATGTCAGAATGAACTGCCTGTCCTAAAAGGGAAGCCTCAAGGCAGGGGTGGCTAGTCCAGATGCCCTGGAGCCGTCCCCCATGTTCAAGCAGGGAGGAACTCTGGGGTGACAGAACCAGAATCCAGCACATGTACACAAACACACACACACATAATATACACATGTACAAACCACAAGCATGCAACACACACACATGCACACAACATACATGTTCACACACTAAACATATGCACAAAGACTACACGTGCACATGCACACAGTATACACACATGGACACATAGCATAAATATATACACACACGAGCATAATATATACACACCACACACACATGCAATATACACAGATGCACACAATCCATATGATTTACACACAAGCATGCAATACAGATGCACACAACATACACATGCACACACACCAAACACGTGCACTTGCACACAATATACACACGCCATAAACAACATATACACACGAACACATATGCATGCACACATGCTCACAATACATACACAAGCATACATGCACATGGAATATACACACACACACAATATACATACACGCGCACACACCCCACAAAATATACACATATGAATGCAATACACACATGCACACTACACAAACACACACACACTAAACATACATGTGCACAAGCACACAATATACACATACAGACACATACCACAAGCAATATACACACACATGCACACAATATACACACTCGCACTAACCAACACACATACATGCAATATACATGTGTGCACACATGCATATAAAACATGCACATAAAATATACACCACAAACACATGTGACATACACGTGCACACAACATACACACACATGCACACAACATACGTGCATACACAGATGCACACAATTTACACATATGCACACACAACAGACAATATATACACACACGTAGAATATACACACAGGCACACATACCACACATAATAGATACATACACACAGAACATACATGCACACATACACACACACTGCACACATGCACCACTCACACACATGCATGCAATATACACACATGCAAATGCACATAAAGTATACACCCTGTGCACATGCACCACTCACATCACATACATGCATGGAATACACACACACATGCACATATACCACACATAATGCACACGTCATTCACCCATCCCATGCACACATGCAGTATACATACATGTGCTCCTGCGCACACATAAACGCAACATATATCACCCACATATCACATGCACGCATGCAATATACACACATGTGCGCGCACACACAGCACGCACACCCTGTGCATGCACCACTCACACATCACACACACATGGCCTCCCTTTCCTTCGGGAACTCCTGCCTGGACTCCTCTAGACTGTCCCCAGTGGCTGGGAGGGAGGACAGATGTGGCTCTCATGTAGTGACCATGGCCCTGTCTTTCCTCATGGGCCATCATCAGGTGTGATCTCCTTTGACAGTATAGTGGTGCGTGTAGTGTGACAGTCAACTCCCACCCACAGTAGGGCAGTGAGCATGGGGACCCTCATCAGGGGTCCTGACCTCGTTGAGATGCTCCCTGCAGGGGTCGACTGGCACAAGGGAAGTGGGGGAGGTGGCGGTGTTGGAGAGGGTGCATGGGCCCCATTCATGTCCCTACTCTCACCGAAGACCCCCCATGGAGCCCACAGCCGGCCTCAACACAACACACTGGACCTGGCTGCTGTCTCTCAGACCAGGGAAGAGGGCACCCCCTGAGCACAAGCACAAGTGGGGCTGTCTTTGCACCAGTTATTAACACACACACTTGTCGCTCTGGAAGATTCTGGTCTAAGGTCTACTTTCACTGACCCTAACAACTGGCACAGAGGTGGCAGCATGTGGTGGTAGGGCCCCCACCAACCTCTAGCAGAGGCCTCCTGGCAGCTGTGAACAGCCAAATTAGTTTGGTCAATTTAAAACACCTGGGTCTCCCTATAAGTATCATTTTTAATGGCAGAGTTAGAAGAAATTTCCTTCAAAATCAGGAATTAGACAAGGACACCCACGGTGCTGGCTCTCCCAGCCAGTGTCAAGAAAGAAAAAGACACAAAATGTATAGAGAGCAGAACAGCAGGCAACACACAATGTCATTATTACTAGAAGAACAGTCTTCCCGAGAACTCCTGAAAGGATCTAGAAACAAATCACTAGGAATAATCAGAAAGTTTTACAACATGCTGTATGTAAGTTCGATATATCAAACCACTTATGTTTCTATCAACCAGAAAACAAGCAGGTAGAAAGCCTAATCTTACAAAGTAACACTTTTAATAGCAACTAGAAGGAACGGCATCTGGGACCCATGCATCACTGGAGACTTGGAGAAGCCTCACGCTTCAGGGGGTCCCGAGGCACTGTCCCTCAAGAGGGTGGGGCTCCAGACCCTGGGCGTGGAGTGTGGAGACCAGGACGGGCTCTGCATGCATACAGGCAGCAGGAAACTGAACACAGTCCTTCTGTCTCCTGCTTACAACGGGCTCCCGGGCTCTCCTCTGGGCTGGCGCCACCTGTAAGAGCCCCGGGGCCCCCGCGGGGACGGAGAAAGGCTGCAGCCCACCCTGTGCACAGGGCAGGGATATGAGGGAACTGCTGTTTCTCACCAGTCCTCACAGCCCCCCACTCCCCACTCCGCCTTCTAGGGTCCCTGGCATTGCTGATGTCTCCCCACCCACAGGGGTGTCGGGAGGGAGTAAAGTTGATGAACGTTCTCAGTCTTCACTCAGAAGCCCACCACCTCCACCTGATCTTTAGCACAGTGTAATGACTCTTGCCTTGCTTGGGTTACCAGAACGACTGGTCAACCCCCACTCAGAAGAACCAACAGGATCTGAATTCCACACATGACACAAGGCAGGCTCCAGCACGAAGGTGGACAACTGGCTAGGTTCCACATTCTTACCTTTTTATAGGGCTTTTTAATCTTGGCAAAATCGTTGAAATAGTCTTCCACGGTGACGCAGATGATGTCCACAGCGTTTGATCCTAACAGCCACTTCTTTGTCATTAATTCATTCAGATGTTGCTGAAAAGCACAAACCAATCGCAGGGATCACTGCCAGGAACAACGTCCACAAGTCATGCGCTTTGGGGAGGGCGGTGCTTCCGGCCTGTCTTTGTGACTTACTGATCTTTTAACTATGATGGCAACACATACTCATGTAAAAATTCTACTATTGTATCATCTGCAAATGTGTACGTTAAATACAAGAGATTTACACCACATATAACTTCCATAATGATCTTCACAAAATGACATGTTAAGTATGTAAATATCTATGCATGCACATAATTTTACTACTAATGGCTACATATATGTACCATATGAATACTCTAGTTTATTTACCCCATTCTTTACCAATGGATAGACCTTTAAAAGTTTTTCACATTTTACAATTATAAAAATAATGCTGCAGTGAATCTGTGTATGTCTGCAGGTGAAATTCCTTAAAGTGGAATTCCTCAGTCAAAATGTATGCAAATTAAAACTCAATGTTTGTAATCCTCGCATCCAGCTAAGCAACACGTAATATCCAGTCTAGTCTGCACCTCTCTGATGATCAGTAAGACTGGACATTTGTTTCATGTTCAGGACACTGATCTTTTTCTGTGAAGTGGTCATTCACATCCTTTGTCTATTCATTATATTGTCTTTTCTAAAATTTTGAAATAATGTCAAATGCAAACAATTCCTTTTTTTCCTAAACCATTTTTAAGAAAGCTAAAAGTGTCAAGCCTTTATACCCCGGAGCACTTCCACATGTATGTCCACGCTCTGATGCACTGCAGCACAAAGACAGAAACCACAGGGTTCTCCACCGACCACCACGGAGCTCCCTTCCCAGCAAGACCCATAAGATGACTATGGCTTTATTTTTAAATATATACTGATTTCTGCCAATAGATCTAAATAGTGCTAAACCATCTCTGTACTTCTGAAATAAACCCTACTTGGTCATGGTATGTCATACCTCTGATATGACGCTAAATTCATTTTGTCAATGATTTGTATGTATGTGTTTTGCTTTTTTATTCAAAATTGAGATGGGTCTGCGTGCTGTGGTGTGTGGGGCTGTGCTTTCCACTGGGTTCTGTGACAGGTTTCTACACACTTGATCTATTTTGTGATACATTAAGGAGTTCGATGTCTCTAATATGCATGGGGAGTCTCTACTGTATTGCGCACGAGCATCACAGAGGGCACGTACATAGCCCGCGGTGTGTGTCCTCAAGCGCAGCATGGAATCACTTGTGTTTCAGCCAGAACCCACCTCCAGGTCCAGGAAGACCTCCTCCAGCAGGCTGCCACAACCCTCCTTCGCAATGGCGTCCAAAATCCCGTCCATGTTTGGTTGGCTCAGAGACGCACCCTCCTCCACTCCATTTCTTAAATACTTCCTTTTTAAACTGACTATGGATTCTCTGCAAGGAAACATCTCAGGTTCAACAAGCAGCTGAGTATTCCTGCACTTTCTCTCTTGTTCCTCGGCCCCTGCTTCTGTGATGGTCACTTACTTAAAGGTCTGGCAGTTGTTGATGACTGCGATCACGTACTGAACATAGCAGTGCGGGTGCTGCCGATTGCGCAGGTGGTCTTCTTTATACAACTGAACTTCATCTTTGTATCTAAGAGACACAACCCGACATCAAAAATATTCTTAAAGGATAACCTAGAGCTGTTTCAAATGCCGTGCTGACATTATACCTAATACAGAAATTTCACATCAGTAACAATGGACCAGATGAGTCTTTAAAAATAACATAAATGTTTGGATGATCCATACTGTTAATGGAAGAACAGACAAGTTGATCATTTCATATCAGGCTTTGAAATGTGATTCAATATCCTGATTATAAAAATATTCTGAAATAGCTGACTGTGAGTAACTAGGAAAGCATTATCTTATCTCATGTGACAGTGCTAGGAACTTCATTGAATGTCAGGCAAAATGCCCTCCCGAAACTCTGCCTGAAGAAATAAAATTAAAAACAGACTCTACAAATGTCAAAAACACAAACAACTGAAGGGTGCACACATTTTTTAAGTTACTGTGGAGATTACCAAACATACACGGGAGCAGAAGAACAGTAAAACCAACGTGCTGGCTGTGCTTGTAGGAGATGTTGAGAAAGGCTAACTGAAAATCGGCCAATAAAGGGAGAGAATTAAGCATTTATTCTGCCTTTCTGCCCAAAGTGTGGTTCAGGTAATCAAACAGCTGAAGTTGATCAGGGAATGTTCCTCTTTATAGATGATTCCACTTCATAAATGACACTGACATCTAAAAAAATGACTAACATCTGAATGGATGGCAGATGGGATCCTGAGTGAGGGGCTGTCAGTACCTGAGCCACCAGAGCAGGACAGACGGACACCACGTCCACTGACACTGCAACATGGAGGGCCCACAGGCCAGGAAATAAACAGGGATCCCAGCATGCCTTAGAGTCGACTTCTGGTTCACGGGCAGATGTCAGTTTGAGGACCAGGCTGAGGGACACCATCAGGATTCTGTACACTACAGGACAATGACCACCCATCTCTCCCACAAGCCAGTGGCTTAAAGAGGGGAGGGGCTGCTTGACTGCACCAGAGACTCGGGAGCCCTAACAACCACGTGTGCTGCAGACCTGCAAGTCCAACCTGATACGTAACTGCAAGATGATATGTTTGAGACAACTGGGAAACCCAAATACAAACTTGGTGTCAGATTAACTTTTTATGTGACTTGATGGCACTGTAGCTGCAGTAGAGAATATAAGAGCTGAAATGTCAGTGTCTGAGCTCTGCTTTAAGGTACTTCAGCCAAGAGACGACACAGGCAGGGGAGCAGGCAGCAGACTAGATCAGGCTGGCTACAAAGGACAGATTTTGAACCTGCACGACGGGTGAACTCAGTTTCTCATGCTGCTCTTTCTACTTCTGCACAGATCTGAAAATCTTCATCATAACACTTCAGAGGGAAGGTGGCAGGCTGGGACAGAGCCCACTGTCGAGGGCACACTGCCCGCCCCCCACAGTGGGCAGTGACCACTGCCCCTAGCATGGCTATCCCCCGCCCTCCATAAAGTCCAGGTGACAGAAAAGGCACCAGTCCTAGGACACCAGGGGGAATGGCAGCATCGACTCAAAGGAAAGATTGTAGGAATCTACTTCACCTTTTTGAGTTTCTCAATAACAAGGGGAGGTGACAGACGGGGAATCTCCAAGTTTAAGGTTTTTTTAATAACAGGCATATTAGGATCAACAAATTTTTGCTTTTAATTTTTAAAAACATAATTTCTAAGTTATCACATTGGCAAAAATACATACCTACTTAGGAAAGAATTCATTTGCTGAAGACACAAAACTAGTACCTTTGTTTTCAAATCTTCACTTATCTGAGCAGCAACTTGAAGATTCTGTTCAAACATCTAAAAATTGGAGAACTTATGAACTCTTATATAATTGCACAAAAGTATACTTAGAGTGCAGGTTTCCCATTATATAAAACCCCCATCTGCTAACTGGTAGTTAGGATAGTCCAAATTCAGAGGGAAAAAAAGAAACCACTTAAAAAATAATGAAGTTAGTTAAAAAAACAAATAACTTTCAAATCAGGTAAAAAACCAAGCAAATCATTTCCTAATTACCTACGAGTTGGTTTCTACCAAGGGAGAAATGTCTATTCTCACCCTGCATTACTGGAGTTTTCATGTGCTGACGTGAGGCATGGCAGGGCAGAGGTCAGGGTGCTGGGGGTCATGTCTGGGGTCATAGCTGGGACTCTGCATTCTGAGCTTCTAGCTTCTCCTGAAAGTAATTCACTCACCCGTAAGTATTTTGTGATGCAGATTTATTAAGAATCAGGAGGCTGGGGAAGGGGCCAGGCCCTGGGTAGAGCTGAGAAGGGGACAGGACACCAATCTGTGGTGGGATAATCCAGAGGGAAACCACCCGCCAGCCCTCACTTCTGCCTGGCTACAGTCCAGACACCTTTCAGCAGACAGGGTCCCAAGTGAATATTCTAACACTACTCAGTATTCCTACAGAAAAGGACAGAAAGGAAACGGGAGGACACAAGTAGGAGGCCAGGCACTAAAAAATAAACTAACTGTAAGAACACACGTTGATCTAACACCTAGTACTGTGACTGTCATATAGGAAAGTAACTTTAAAATGATAAAGGACTCTCCCCCAAATTCACCAGATCACTCAATTACGTAACATTTTTTAAGATAAATATTGCCATTAACAACAGTAAGAAACGTTGAACAAGCAAACTCAAATTTGAAAGTCATACATAAATTACATATAATTAGGTCCTGGTTCAAACCCAAAAAGACTAGGAAAACTAAAGTAACCCTGGGCAAAACTACTTGATAAGTACAATCCTGGGTTTGTTTCTTTGGCTCCAGAGAGTGAGACAGAGAAGAGAACGGCTTAGAGGCACCAGGCAGGGTTCTAGACATCTTTACTACACTCTATAAATGAAGATAAAGGGTATTGAGTTTGTAAAACCTGCAGATCCTGTGGGCCACCCAGGAAGTGGAGCCATGGAAAACCCCGGCAGGAGGTACCTGGAAGACGATGGCAGGCAGCGTTGTCTGGTAGTACCCGTCTTGGTCTGCTTCGGGCTCAGTCTCTTTGACCCAGTCTTTCCTATCTGTTTCTAGTGCTTTCCGCAGCCAGGCAATGATGTTCGACTAAAGGAAGTTGAGCATCATGGAGAAAAGAAGGAAGAACAGGCACTTCTGAGTTACACCATGCGGTTGCTCTGCAGCGGCGTGCAGCTGCACAGACAGACACAGCGTGTCACGGTAACCCCTGCTCCCAAACACAATGGGCGCCAGAGTGGGGACCTCGTGAGCCATCTCCATGGTGGCAGTGCCCACACCAGCCTGTGGACTTTAACCAGATAAAGGAGGAGAATGCGTGAAAGTCTTTTGGATGGCCTTCATGCCGCAGCACAAGGCCACATTCATCCCAAGGGCAGAGTACAAGGCAGGCAGGCCTCTGGCCAGACCCAGTTCACCCGAGACCAGATACAATAGCCCCCCAACCGTTTCCCAGGGACACCACAGCACTCTGGTCAGAACGTGGTCTTGTTGCTTAGCTAGAAACACTCTCTCCTGGAAGCAAACCCCGACCAACTGATCTTACTCTGAGACCACCTGGTGGTCATTAGGCCGCCCAGGGTCTCCTAACTGTCACCCTGCCATGGGGACTCAGAGCTATGAGCCTGGCAGGCATGACCCCACGTCTCTGGACACCCCAGCAGATGAGGGTCCTGGGTCTGTGGAATGGACACCCCAGACAAGCTCCAGATCCAGAAACAGAGCCAGGGCAGCCAAGCAACGTGCCCCTAGGAAGTAAGTGTCAAAGCCCAGTTTACGCAGACCACCAATGCTGTGGTCCTGGCTCTGCAGGCAGCCTCTACTCACAGTGAGCGTTGACATGTATGTGTCGAGCAGCTCAGAGACCACGTGTGGAGAAAGCAAAGGCTCCAGGGTACTGACGTCTACTTCTGGTGCCAGCTCTACGTTCCCCATCATCTCCACACTGCAGAGAGACCAGGAGCGGGTGATGAGTCATGGGGATGCAGGAAGTATTTCCTCAAGCATGTCTAAGGACTGTCCCACTATCACACAACTCGGGAAAAGACAGAGGGGCTTTGTGGGGGATGCCAGGTGAGGCAGTCAGGGACTTAGGGTCCCCTGTGACGCCCCCTTGCAGGCTAAGCAGCCTTGTCAGTCACTGCAGCCTGGCTCCGCCAACTGAACCAGCTTCACTGGGGCTGTGGCTCAGATGCAGGAGGAGCCCAGGAGGACGAGATCTGTCTGTTCTGTTCACTGCACCTCCTGAGCCAAGACCAGGGACTGGTACACAGGAGGGGCTGGATGAACAACTTTCATTAAATAAGAAGGTGGTGAGAAAGCATGCAACTGCAAATACAGCCACTGAAGTCAGCGCCGGTGACCTCCGCAGGAGGATAGGACCAGAGGACAGCACGCACAGCATAATGTGGAGTATACTAACATTTATAAAGCAAATGTATTTCACAGGGCCTAGTTTCCAAAGCCCTGCAGTTTCAGATATAACCTAACTTTTCAAATAACATATAGAAATGTTAAGCTTTCAAAAGACAGGAAACTTTCCCCAGGCTAAAGTCTCTGTCGTAGATAAAGAATTGTAACACAGCAAAATTGCTGGCTCAAGGACAGATGTCCCTGGAGCAGATTAACCTACTGATTGATACATTAAGGAAGTTGCTTTATTGTTATGTAAGCATACTGAAGAAACTGCTGCAGGAAAAGACAGTATTTGCTAAGAACAAGCTTTTGTTGGTAGATCGACTTAACCTTTTGCAAATTACATTATGGAATGTCACTGTGTTATTTCCCTGATGTTACCAGCCTCTATCGTTAAACTATACTTAGCCATAACTCCACCTATGTTCCTTTTCTGTAACTTTCTGGCCTGGAGAATAAATGCTGAGACAGAAGCCCAGTCCGGTGTTAACTTCCTGAGGACGAATGCCTCTCTCTTGAGAGTTCCTGGAAATTAACCCCTTCAGGGTTTCTCACTGCTCAGAAGAAATGGGCTTTGAGTAATCCTTTGCATCTCCGTCACCCAGGGGAAGAGAGGTGACAAAGAGAATGCAACAGCATAACCCACGGAAAACACGCCGGCGAGCCCAAGCTCAACCTGCCCAGTCCACCGTGCAGAAGTCAGGGCAAATGTTAAGTTTCAGAAAAGAAGTTTTCATTGGAAGCAGCTAACATTTGTGTATGTGGCTTAGTTCTGAAAAGTCTAAGGTTTGAATGTTCACAAAACTCATGTCTCATGCTACATCCCTAATATGTATTTAGAATAACACTGAATAATATTAATAGCTAGTCCACTCTCTTTAAGAAATTTAAGGTTTTCCTGAGTGAAAAAGTGCTTCATAAATTTCTGCAAGTATCAAAAAAGTACTTATTCAACCTAGATTAATTGTGACCTCAATTCAGCGTGTAAACACTGCCATTGTGAAAGCAGCTCAGCTTCCCTGAGAAAGTCTGGTAAGAAGAAGCACAGGAGACTGACAAGAAGCTCTCAGAGAACGCCCAGGGACAGGAAAATGCTCACACTGTGGTGTGCAAGAAAGATGACCAAGGCACAAAGCTGTAGCTTACACCCATGCCTGCCCCACAGCCTGGGGGCAAGAGCTCAGGAGAGGGCCCGGGGCTGGACTGGAATCCTGCTTCTCACTCGCTTGCCATGTGAACATGGGCATGTCACTTACTCCCCCTGTGCCTCAGTTTCCTCATAATGCCTCAGGGGGCTGTTAACATATTAAGGCACAATGTCAAGGCCTGCAGTGGAGGCTCCAGAACGGGACAATCACAGTGCCCAGCTCATAAGCCGCATGAGAAGCAGGGGAGGGGACACAGGAGGCACGGAGGCGGGGGCCATGCACAGGGAAGGAAACTGTTAGGGCCAGCCACAGCAATCATCCTTGATGGGTGACACTTTTTTCTCTTTATATCTTTCTGTACTGAAGTGTAGAAATTCTCTACCATAAAACAGTTACCAGTAAACAAAAAACCCCACAAAATACAAATAAAAAATAACAAACATCACTGCTAAAAAAAGAGATTAATTTCTCCACAGCAGTGACAAGACAGGGGGAAAAAAAATTCCAACACATCACTTTGAATCGTTTTCTGTCCATGAAACCATGCAAAATTAAAATAAACTGTTATTTCAGCTACCAACTCCTAGGCATTTCAGAATAACTGCCTTGTTTTTCAAATGCTACCTCAAGCTAATCTGTGCAGAAGTGGCTCAGGTTTCTCACATGAAGTGAAAAATCCCCATACTAAAACACAGAAGGGTCACTGACTTTCCTGAAACTGCATATACTTGCAACTGTTTAATTTTGAAAGATTAACTGCTACCATGTCCCGGTTATGAGAAACCAAACACACTGTCACTAGAAGTTGGGAGGACAATGTTGGTGGTCTCCTTACCAGATGGATGACTCTGTACAGGTCATGGCATGTCCTGGGACATGTCCTCACCTGTAAAATGGGGTAGCACACACCTGCCTCGTGGTCCACTAAGGAAGTCAGCCAGCCCACAGTAGCACAGAAAACAAGCCCCACGCTGAACCTCTCACTACAATGCTAACCACGATGGGACATCAAGGGTGGAGACACCACCAGAGGTGGGGCCCTGGCCTCACAAACATGTCCCCAACAGGTGAACCAGGAGACCTTCATAAGCCAGAAAACAATGCCCATGCGCACAAGCACCTGCCCACAGCAAGACCATTGGGCCACTGCTGGCACATATTTTATGTAGGAACACAGATTCCCATGTAAAAGAAACATAAGGCACAAAGCTGGCTCTACCTTGTGTAGGTGTTCAGGACCCACGTCAGGAGGCTCACGATCTCATTGGCTTCCAAGTCTTCCGATGCGAGCTCCTGCATCCGCGTGCTCAAGGCTTGGTGGTACATGTTCAGGAGGTTTTTGAAGATCTCATAATGGGGAGGAAAACACTGCACCATCAGGTTTTTGGCAATGATGAGGTCATCTAGGACGTACTTCCTTATAATTTCTAGGTGGCGGACGAGCCACATCTTGTCAGACTCTCTGGTGTCTGCCTGTGTGCCCTCGATTCTAGTGGTCACAGTCCTCTCCAAGATGGCAAACATTTTCTCTTTCCAACTTTTGGGCCTCCCAGGAGGAACAAAGCCAGTTTGCTTTTTTCGGTCAAGAATACGCCTGTCAATTTTTTCTTCCCTTTCAATTATCCTGACAACTGAGACCAGCAAGGTGGGGTCACGGCGGACAGTGACCAGTGACCTCTGCAGCACCATCCACAGCTGCTTGGCCAGCTCGTCAGAGAGCCCCTGCGTGCTGCCAAAGTAGCCGTGGATGAGGGTCATGTCACGTGTGTTCCCACTGTCCATGCGGTACTGCTCATACATCAGCCCGTCCCGGGAGCACTCCAGATCCATCAGCTTCCGGTGGGCTTGCAGGAGCGCCCCTTGTTCAATTAGGTCCTGGGTCTCCCTCACAATCTCGGGCACTAGGGAAAAAGAGTACTTATCAACCTAGATTAATTGTGGCACCATAAAAAAAAAAAAAACCCAAACATAAAAGACTGTGTGCAGGATTCTAGGAAGATAGCAGAGCAGGAGCACCAGGAATCCATCTCCCCACCTAGAAAGCAACTGCACTAGCAGAATCTGTCTGGTGTAACTATTTTGGAACTCTGGAGTCTACTGAAGGCTTGCAACTTCTAGGGGAAGGTGTGGATGGTAAATTGCAGCTAATTTTGGTCAATTTTAACTCATAGCACAACAGCAGCTACCCATCCCACACCCCTAGCCCCTTGGCAGGAAGCTGTGTTCCTGCCAAAGCAAACAGAAACTGTCCTTGAAAAAGACCTGATGGCAGATCTACTAGATAAAGACTTTAAAACAACTGTTTAAAGATACTCAAAGAACTAAAAGAAGATATGGACAAGTAAAAGAAAATGATGGATGTATGAACAAAATGGAAATATCAATAAAGAGATAGAAAACATAAAAAGAAACCAAAAAGAAAATCTGGAGCTGACAAGTACAATAACTGAAATGAAAAAAATCACTAGAGGAATTCAAAGGCAGATTTGAGCAGGCCTAAGAAAGAATTGGCGAATGTGATGATAGGACAATGGGAATTATCAAACATGAGGAACAGAAAGAAAAAAAAAAATTGGAAGTGAACAAAACCCAAGGGACCTTGCAGACACCATCTAGAAGACCAACATACACAAAGTGGGAGTTCCAGAAAGAGGAGAAATGGACAAAGAGGTTGATTATCTGAAGAAATAATGGCTAAAAAGTTTCCAAGTTTGTTGAAAGACATGGATGAAGTTCAATGACCTCCAAGCAGGAAAAACTCAAAAAGACACAAACCAAGACCCAATATAATTGAACTGCTGAAAGACAAAGACCAAGAGAGAATTTTGAAAACAGCAAGAGAGAAATGACTTGTTGCATACAAGGATCCTCATTAAAATTATTACCAGATTTCTCATAAGAAACTTTGGCAGGCAGAAGGCAGATGTATTCAAACTGCTAAAAGAAAAACACTGCCAACCAAGAATCTTATATTTAGCAAAACGGTCACTCAAAAGTAAGAGACATATTAAGACATTCCTAGATAAACAAAAGCTGAAGGAGTTTGTTACCACTAGATCTACCCTACAAGAAATGCTCAAGGGAGTCTTGCAGGGTGAAATAAAAGGAAGCTAGACAATAACTCAAAGCTATATGAAGAAATAAAGATCTCAGTACAGGTAAATACATTGGCAATTATAAAATCTAGGATTACTGTAACTTTGGTTTTTAACTCAACTTTTTGTTCTCTACATGATTTAAGAGACCAATACATTAAACAAAAGTCTAAAAGCCAGTACTACAACTGGATTCTAACTCCACATTTTGTCTTCTATGTAATTTAAGAAACTAATGCATTAAAGAAACAATTATTAGTCTATATTTTTGAACACACAATGTACAAAGATGTAAGTTGTGACATCAACAACTGAAAGGGGGTCGGGACAGAGTTGTATAGGGATAGTGCTTTTGTGTGTTATAAATTCAAAATGGAGTGATATAATGTCAGGATGTTAAATTAAATCTCAATGGTAACCACAAAGAAAATAGCTATAGAATATACACAAAAGAAATAAGGAAGGAATTAAAATACTTCAGTAAAAATAAAATTATTAGTAAGTACAAAAATATTTATAAATGTTATATCTTTTTGCTAGATTGAACCTTCTACCTAACATCTTATACAAAAACTAACTTAAAATGCATCAAAAAATGTAAATAAAAGAGTTAAAACTATAAAACACATAGAAGAAAACATAGGGCAAAAGCTTCATGACACTGGATTTGCCAATGATTTCTTGGATAGGACAGCAAAGACACAGGCAACAAAAGAAAAAACAGATAAATTGGAGTTCATGAAAATTAAAAACTTGTGTGCATCAAAAGCCACTATCCAAAGAGTAAAAGCACAACCCACAGAATGGGAAAAATATTTGCAAATCATACATCTGATAAAGGAGTAATATCCAGGATATATAGAGAATACCTAAAGTCAAAAACAAAATAACAACCTGATTAAAAAATGGGCAAAGGACTTGGATATTTCTCTAAAGAAGATAAACAGATGGCCAATAAGCACATGATAAGATGCTTAACATCAGCAATCATTACAGAAATGCAAGTCAAAGTTACAAGATACCATCTCACACCTAGTAGGATGGCTACTATCAAAAAAACAGAAAATCACAAGTGTTGGCAAGGATGTGGACAACGTAGAACCCTTGTGCACTACTGGTGGGAATGTAAAATGGTGCCCCCAATGTGAAAAACAGTGTGGCAGTTCCTCAAAAAACTAAAAATACAATGAACACATGATCCAGCAATTCTACTTCTGGGTACACACTCAAAAGAACCGAAAGCATGATATCTACACACCCATGTTCACAGAAGCATTATTCATAATAGCAAAAATATAGAAGCAACCCAGGTGTCTGTCCAGTGACATTTGAATGGATATGTACAATGTGATATAGACCTAAGATGGAATGTTATTTAGCCTTAGAAAGGAAGGAAATTCTGACACATGCTGCAACATACATGAACCTTGAAGACATTTCGCTACAAGCCAGATGCAGAGACAATACTCTACAATTCCATTTGTATGAGGTCCCAGAGTAGTCAAATTCAGAGACAGAAACATGAGTGCACTTGAAAAAGTTCATGGAAAAATAAAATGGAAAGATAATACAAATCTTTCTATGAACAAGTACACTTGTGGAATGGTAGTTGTCAGGGGATGGGGGAGGGAGGGGGTAAATGGTGAGTTATTGTTTAATGGGTATAGATTTTCATTTTTTCAAGATGGGAAGAGTTCTGAAGGTGGTTGGTGGCAATGGTTGCACCACAACACGAATATACTTAATATCACTGACCATACACTTAAAAATTGCTAAGATGGAAAATTCTGTCATGTGTATTTTATCATACTAAAAAAATGGGGGGAGGGGGCTGTTTGCTCAGCATTATTGAATTACAGGCAACAAGAAAAGTCTGGATGGAACCAAACAACCACATCTTCCTGATGAAAATTTATCCCTAACAAAAAATACACATACGGGAGCTAAAAAAACAAAACAAAACAAATAAATAAAAAAAAGAAAGAAAAAGATACAACAATTACAATAATTTGTTGAATTTTCAAAAGGAGAGAATACAACTGAGGCCACCAGAGGTGGGAAACGGGCAAGGGGAAGGGTTAGTAGGAAATTGTTAAAGGGCTACAAAAAATGATTACATTATATAATGTTGAATATACTAATTATCTTGATTTGAATATCACACATTGCACACAGGGTTTTTTTTGAGGGGGGAGGTGCCGCTGGCCTGTGTCGGGATCCGAACCCATGACCTTGGTGTTATAAGGCTGGCTCTAACCAACTGAGCTAACTGGCCAGCCCTGCACACATGTATTGATATTCAACACCACACCCCACAGACATTTACAATCGATTATATTTCAATTAAAAAGAACAACAATAAAGTTAAAAACAAACAAACAAACAAACAAAAAATACACATACAATGCAGGCTCAGTTGTACATAGAGGGAAGAAAATTATTTTCAACTGCTGTGGATGAACTCATTCCAGTAATGTAACTTTTTTGGTCCTTAGGCATTAGTTTTATAAGACTGGAAGGAAATGTATCCAGTCAACAGGAAATTGTAAGAGGAGAGAAATTAACTAGAAGGCGCTGGCTGAAAGTTGCGAAGGAGATTCAGGCCTGGGGACTTTGTCCAGTTCCAGGCAGTCAACACCTACCAGCTTCCTGAGCACCTCTACGGACTCGGCATTGCTGTGCCACTTGTGGGGGATGCAGGAAGCGACACGGACTGTGGCCCCCCATGTAGCCCTACATATCCTACCCACAGAAGACGGGCATGTGCGGAGCAGTGGCACAGGTACTCCACATGCTGTGTCCGCAGGCAAAAGAGGTGTCTAGAGGAGTAGGGGCTGGACAGGACACAGGTTACCCAGGTGTGTCATGGGCAGGAGCAAGTCCCCCATGCCACGGGCGATGGGGAGAACTGCACCACACCACTGACCTCAGGAGCAGAGCAACGTTTGGCCTTCGTGTTGCAGATGGCAGCTCTGATACTTCAGAATCCAAGAGTGGAGGGCATGGGATTGCTACAGATGTGAGATGTGTGTGATAAGGACATCAGTGCAGAGGGGAGGGACAGAAAGGACTGGTCAAGAGACCAGAGACAAGGATAAAAAAGGAAAGACGTCAGACCATGCCAAGGCTTCTTCTTGGGGAGCCTGAAGGATGCTGGTGACCCTCACAGAGAGAAGGGACCAAGGGGAGGGATGGGATCTGGAGGTGGAAGACCAGGCGCTCCTGTCACAGTGAGTATGAGGAGACAGTGTGAACAGCAACTCTGGGAGCTGCTGCCCAAGCACAGGCTGTCCAGCACTCTGCAGCCACTACCCACGGTATTCAGGAAAAGACTCGGAAAGGGTGGGTCCCCCAACCTCCTGCCCCTCCACTCTCGTCCCCCGCCACACCTCCACCGCATCTGCTCCAATCACAACTGACACTGACACTGCTGAGTGCCACCAGGCCCGCGGACACACTCCTCCCTCTCCCATCCCCACACCCTGCAGCTCCTTCATTAGGCTGGACTTGGCAGAGTCCCAGCCATGACCTAACAGCCACACTGCAGCCGAGGGCACGGGGCTCGCCAGGGGCTCCTTCCACACAGAGTCCGCATGGCTATCCACTCCCTTGCCTCCGCCCTGACACGAAACAGCAAACATTCCACCAGCCTCACCTGTCAACTGATCATTTCATCCTTATTCAAAAAAAGCAGCTCACTGAGCAGGCAGTGACCAAACTTGCTGTCCACTCTAAGACAGGACAGAGGAGCACAGTGTGGACTGTGGGGACGTGTGCCGGGAGGCGCCGTTGCGGTTACCTGAGAAGATGTTCTTGAGGTTCTCCACGGCGGCGGCAAGCTGACTGTGTTGCACCACCGCGTCCTTCACGTCCTTGAGGCTCTCGATGGTGTTGATGCTCTGACGCCAGTCTTTGCTGACGTCGGCCAGCGACTGCTGGATGTCTTTGACATCATTCAGCGCATTATGGAGCTGGCTCAGGCCCGTGCGCACGCCATCCAACTGTGACTGGATTGCGGCCTGAAGGGAGACATCGTGCGGGTTAGCAGAGCCAGTGACGGCCACACGCTGCTTCCTGACGAGCAAATCTTCCCAGGAGGATCAGGTTCAGAAAAAAGCCATTTGAGTAGCAGGAAATAGTCAATACCCAGAAAAAGAGAATAAGATGAACAAGGATTTAACTGATTGACAAGGGAACTCTTTTTTCATTGCTGCCTCGGAAGAGACCAGTGATGCATCTTAAAGCTCTGACATGAAAACGTCACAATGTTCCTCATCCAGCCTGGTGGGCTGGTGATATGGACATCACCACAGGTGTGCCTCAGGCCCACAGCCACCTTGAGTGGTATCCTTAGAAGGATGCCACCACGTTCTCCCTGGGCGAGTTTCTCAACAGGTCTTATCTAAGTAGAGAAAATGTCAGAACTTTTTCATCAGCTCAGGGGGTGGGGGGCTCCTCTGTTCAGCCAGAACCAGACCCGGCTCAGGACGGCTGACTCCACTGCACTGAACCGGCACATGTGAGATTCAGGTTCACTCCTAGGGCCATCCAGTGAGATGTGCAGCCAGAGGGAATGGAGGAATAGCAGTAGGTGGATGGGAAAGAGAGGAAAAGACCAGGCAACACAACTGATGGCAGGAACAACTTTCCCCCAGGAGACTAAGTTGTGTTTAGAAATATTTAACTATGATTGCAACAGACCACTCAAGGTTTCTAAGTCACTATTGATAATCTCTAATTAATCCACGAGTTCTGGAATGCATAAAAATTCAGGCTAAAAATGTACTAGGTCCAAACTATTTTTTACATTAATATGAAACTGTGGTCTCAAATTAGTCCAACAGAGTCTTCGGATGCTTCACTGATAAAACTGAGTACTCCTTGTCTGTTTCACCTACCTGAGCTGCTATACCTGGGTGCTAAAACTGTTTTGAGAGATTAATTCATTGCCCTGGCAGTGTGAGAATAAATTTTGCTCAAAGGCCTTCTCTTAAATCCCCAAAACCATTCTATTACATGTCAGTTATAGCAGGTCATGGTTTTAACATTTTATAATGCTACTGAATGTGCTTGTTTGTGGAGTATGCATAAAGCAAATGTACTTCACAGGGTCTGGTTTTCCAAAGCCTTGCAGTTTCAAACATTGACCTTGCAAGGACAGGAAATTTTCCCCAGGCTATAAGTCTCTGTTGTAAGATGAAAAATTGTAAACACAGCAAGGTTGCTGGCTCAAAGACAGACAGGTTACTGATTGATATGTAAAGATACTGGGAAATTGCTGTAGGAAGAGAATGTTTTCTAAGATCAAGCTTTTGTTGGTGAATCAACTTAACTTCTCGAAAATTGCATTATGGAATGCCTATTGTTAAACTTGTTAAACTATACTTAGCAAAAACCCCACCTATATTCTCTTCCTGAAACTTCCTGGTCTGGAGAATAAATGCAGGAAGAGAACCCCAATTCATGGTTAATTTCCCAAAAAGAAGGAATGCCTCACTCTTGAGGGTTCCGGGAGATTAACCCCTTTTTGGGGCTTCTCACTGCTCAGAAGAGATGGGCTTTGAGTAATCTAACCCTAACCCTAACCCTTTGGTGGCTCCGTCACCCAGGGGAAAGGGGTAACAAATCCATGGGAGGAAAAGCAACACACATTTTAATAAAACTTCACGTCTTCGTAGCAGTAAGTTGAAAGCCAATCCAAATCATAAAATACATTGAAAAAGAATGATTTTCTCCCCTGGCATACTCTCACACACTCTTCATAAATGTGTCCTCCTCCTTCCTACACCCAGGCCACCACAATGCCTAGCACATGGTTGGCCCACAACAGGCACTGAAATGACCAAAACAAAATGCTCTCTAGTGGTGCTTGGTACAGAGCTTTGAATAAATAAGCATATTTGTTATTCTTCTAGTATTGTTTAAAACATGAAATGGACACTTCCAGAGTGCTTAAAAAGGTCATTCCTTTGCAGATTTCAATATTCCCACAGTCTTTTTTTGTAAATCTACTGTTCTGACTCTTCCCATACCATCACAAAGTCTAATTCAGCAAAATCATCATGACGATGTCAAACGGTACCTGAAACTCAGGATAAACAGCTCTATCTTGCCTGGGAGGGAAGCAAGGGACCATGATGGCTCTGGTCTCATACCTTCAATCTGGCCTCCACGGAGGCTTTTTTCCGAGCCTCTCTTCTGCGGTACTGCTCCACTTTATCCAGCTGGTCTGGGCGCTGAAGCATGCCAGCAACCCTCTGGACCGCTGTTGCAACAGCCTCCCGGTCTGTCTCCTTCATGGTCACAAGGCAGACAGGATCTCTGCCCTTGTCATACCAGAGATATTCTGTGTGTGTGTGGGGGGAAGATATGTCAAGAAGGTAGAAATATTAGGTACAAAACTTACCCCCCACAATAGTCAGTTGATCATACTGGAGCTAAAAGGAGAGTTTTCAAGATCATTAATCCAGTAAACCTGAAAAAAAGCTGATCCAGGATTATGAACTTCTTTATAAGATACAAGAAACTTCAGAACTCAAATATGGGGAATGTGTTACCTTTAAGAGGAAAAGCAGGGGCATTTCACAGGTATGGGAGACATAAACATATGAAGGATGTCTATGTGGGCCCCAGACCACTCACCATGTTGGAAGTCAGTCTCTAAAGTATGTCCAATTTCTCATTTCTGTAGCCTTCTCCCCACCCCTTGGCCACGCCCATGTGGTAGCTGACCCAGGACTCATCAGTGAGGATAGGGACCCACGAGTACAACACACACATCTCCCCTCCCCCAGCAGGCAACCACAGCCAAAGTCCCAGCACAAGTCCTATGATTCCCCTTGAAAATTGCTACTGTCTTAGGTATCAAAAATTCAACTTCCCACTTTTTTTAACAGCCCTTAACAGCCCTAGAAAACAAAGGTGAGAGGGCAGAAGGTACATATCCTCCTCTGCTCAGGTACTGTGAGCAGAGCACAGATGCTGTGATACCACTCAAACCTGCAGTATCACTCCAGGCTCCACCATCATCCCAGTCACAGAGCTAAAAGGGGTACTGGTGATTGCCTGGCAAATGAGGGAATTCAATAAACATTTCCTCCCTTTGACTGCAGCTATTCAACTTCCATTTTCATGGATATGAAAAAGACCCACCTTCTTTTGGAATTTTTCATTCCACATTCCCACATGCTTTCAGAAAAACCCTGAAATCCATGGTGAAATCCATCAATAATTCCTCTTTGTGTGTGACCTCTCTGTGTTCACTTCTTTTCAAATGGAACTATACTGCAACCACTACCTTTCCTTTCTCTTTATTTTCTTTGATTATGAAATTATGTATACCAATGTCAAAATGTGGACAGGACAGAAAAAATACAAGGGTACTTCAAGAAGGTCATGGAAAAATAGAATTAAAAGATAATACGAATTTTCCCACGAACTTTTTGAGGTGCCCTTGTACAAAGACACCAGAGGTAGCACCTAAAATCCTACTGTGCAGAAGCAGCCACTTCTGACGAGGCCTGTTTCCTCATGCTTGTTTTCTTCTCTGCATTTATTTTCAAGTTGAGATTCCACTGCATATGTGACTTTGAACTTGCGTGCTCTGTTTTCTTGTTTGGCTCTGACATATTATAATCAGCATTTCCACTGACAGCCAACTGCCCTGAACACAGTAAGGCCGTGTGACCATCTCAAGCTTGGAACATAGTCAGTCCCGCTCTCAGACCGTCTTCTCTGGAGAGGATGGTCGGGGGTAGCAGGAGCAAAGCGAGATGCCAGTGGAAAGCTGGTCAAGCGGACAGCTCTCCTCAGAATCGGAACAGGACTGGAGTAAGAAAGGATGCGCGGGAGCCAGGCTGCGATCACAGCCTGAACGGTCAGGTTTCGGCCGCTGGAGTAAAAGGGGAACTCTGAGGCCATAAACAGAGACCTGGGTACAACCCCAACCCGCGCTTTTCTGGCCGCCCTGCCCCCTCGCTGGCTCGGCTGAGTGACGTGCCCCCACCGAGGGGAGACACCCCAGCGAGGGGAGATATCCCACCGAGGGGGACACCCCAGCGAGGGCGACACGCCGGCGAGGGCGACACCCCAGTGAGGGCGACACCCCACCGAGGGCGACACCCCAGCGAGGGGATCCCCGCCCACCGGGGCCGCACCCCGACCCTACAGCCCCGCGAGCACCCAGAAAGAGAAAACGGGGCGGTGAGGAGGCGACCACCGCCCAGGGACCCCCGGCCGTCGGGAACCTCCGCGGCCTCACCTTCCGCGCCGTCGCCGCCCCCGGAGACCAGACCGGAAGTAGCCGACTCGCCGCACTTCCGCTTCCGGCAACGTGGTCGGAGGGCGGGGCGGGGCGTGCGGGCGGGGTCGTGTCCCCGCGCGGCCCTGCTCGCGCCCGCGCTCTGCCGCCCTGGCGCCCACCTTCCCGCCTCGTTGTCTGCTGGCCCGGCCCCCGCCGGGGCGCCCGCACGCTCTGGACTGGACTGCAGCGAGCTCAGCCCTCGCGCGCAGGCTGACCGGAGCCAGCGCGGGGGCCGCGGGACCCTCCTGCAGGACGCCGGGGGTCGTCGCGCAGGCGGGCAGCGGGGCAGGCACAGTCCGTGACGCCGCGGGGTGCAGAGCCCCCGAACCCCCTAGCCTAGAGCCCAGAGCCCCCGAACCCCCGAACCCCCGAGCCCCGGAGCCCCCGAACCCCCGAGCCCAGAGCCCCCGAGCCCTCGAGCCCAGAGCCCCCGAACCCCCGAGCCCCGGAGCCCCCGAACCCTCGAGCCCAGAGCCCCCGAACCCCCGAGCCCCGGAGCCCCCGAACCCCCGAGCCCAGAGCCCCCGAGCCCTCGAGCCCAGAGCCCCCGAGCCCTCGAGCCCAGAGCCCCCGAGCCCTCGAGCCCAGAGCCCCCGAACCCCGGGGCCCCCTCCTCCCCGAGCCCTGAGCCCCCAAGCGCTCGCGGGGGCGGCGCGCGGGCACCTCGGAGGGGAGGGGACGCGGGTGCGGGGACCCCTGTCGCAGAAACCGCCCAAAAGACAAGCTGCCAATCAGCTGGCAGGGGCCGCGCGGACCCTCACTCTAGTATTTCATCTTCACCCGGCCTTTTCCGAAAATGCAGCAACAAGTTGAGCAAGGCAGAAAGAGAAATCATAACTGCAATGACGTTTCAAAGCTAACGAAGAAACGTGCAAAGTTACCAAGGCGTTTAGAACTGTTCAAACTACAGCAACGTTCAATATTACTAGGTAGGGATTCGTACTATCATTGTCCGGTACAGAGATTGGATGCAGGACTCCTAATAACTTCCTCCAATAACCAGGCTGCTTAGAGATACCTTATTAAAGGAATTTAGTGATTTTTTCCTTTCAACTAAAAAAACAAACGTCGACTAAAAATCTTTATTAACTTCCGTTTGGGGCCGACCAAAATAACTGAAAAGCCTCCCATAAAACACCTAGAGATAGTGGATGAATACAGCAAGCATCCTTTTAATGCACAGGAAACGACCAGGGCAAAAGTAGGGGGCGAGTAAATGAGGCCGATGAGCAGAGATTTCCACTGCCCTGGAGTAGGCAGGTGGTTGGGAAGATGGGAGTCCTGTGGCCCAGAGCTGGGGTTTTTACACCCACACAGGACCGAGCCTGGAGCTAAGGCTTCCAGCAGGTGGACAGTAGCATTTGCGACACCTGTGTAAAGCCCAGATGCTCACAGGGGTGGGCCAGGAAAAACAAAAAACAAAAACGCAACTTTTCCTGGGTACTGGGGATGACCAGAAAGCTTGCCTGACTTTGTCAGGGTCCTGGGGGTGGAGAAGACCCCCACTGAGAACTCAAAACTCAGGTTCTGTACCTCATTTGCCACCTGCCACCTGGAGACTCAACCCTTGACAGAAGCAAACCCAGGGGAATTTCTCCAACCTGGACAGGAACAAACCCAGGGGCATTTCCAGAGAGACCCTCCTGCCTTGGGTTGAATGTCCCCCCAAAACCCAATCCCCACCGTTAACTGTTGAGGGTGGGAAATCCTATTATGGTAATTGAAAGGTGGGGCCTTGAAGAGGTGATTGTAGGACCGTGCTGTAGTGACTGGATTAAAAATGGTGGTCAGGGGTGTGGTTCTGAGGGCTTTAAAAAGAGAATGCACGAGAGCTCTGCTTTCTTTGCTCCGATATTTTTGCAATGTGATACCCTGCTGTCACTGGTGCCATCACAAAGGTCTTCACCAGCTGTGTTCCCTGGACTTCAGGCTTACTAGCCTCTGAAACTGTAAGCAATAAATTTCATTTTCTTTATAAATCACCCAGTTCTGTGTATTTTGTTATAAGTAACAGAAACGGACTAATACACCTCCCCAACCTGGACAGGAGCAAAAGCTTGGTCAGCAAGCAGCAGCTGAAACTTTGTTAAACAGGTATGTTAGAGGATAGGAGCTGAAGAAATAGAAACAGACTCATCGATTGCAAACAAATAGAAGAAAAGAAGGTAGAGAGAGCACAGACAGTCCCACAGAGGTGGTAGAAAGGGAGAAAATGCAAAGAGAACCATGTGCGGTTAAAAGCACAAAAGAAGAGGCAGTAACCAGAACATAAGTGCAATAAGAAACAGTGAGGTGGTTATTTGCACAAGGCCATAAAACAAAGAGGCAGAGTGGTTAGAAGTGAGAAAACGCTGGTGTGGTGGTATTAACATCAGACAACATGGGGTTTTTGTCAAAAGCCAATGTCAGAGATAATTTCTTTAAGATACAAAACACATAAGCCATAAAGAAAAAGAAAAAATTTGCTATGCTAAAATTTTAAACTTTCATGATTTAAAAAAAATACTTAGATGAAAAGACAAGCCACACACTGAGAAATCATTAGCAGAGTATATAACTGACAGAACATTGCTCTCCAGAATATAAAAAGAACCTCCACAGATCAACCCCAAAGGGCAGATAAGTGCAGCCAGAAACGGAAAAAGGATATGAACCACCCGGCTGGCCCCGGTGAAGAAACCTGTGCTCCCTGCCCCGCTCCCCTCCCCAGGGCTCCACCCCCAGCCCCGCCATGGTCCCAGCCCTGTTGTGTCCCACTTCACTCAGATCTAACTGTAACCTGCCACCCTGCAAGGCCCTCCCCTGCCCTTGAGCTCAGGCCCTCCCTACGGCAACCCCAATAAAATCACCTCATAAGACCTGGCCACCCCCAGCTCTACTTGTTTGTATAGCACCTGTCCCCCTCCTGTGCATGACAAAATTTACGTGGTTCTTGAGGTCACTGTCCATTGTCTGCACCACCTTCTCCCCACACTGACACGCACACACGCGCTTGTGCACACACACATTAGCTCTGGGGCAGCCCTGGTCTGTGCACCTTTTCTCCCAAGTGTGTCCCCAGCACTGGCACAGGGCCTGGTATACAGCAAGAAATAAGGTTGAAGGAACAGATGATGGGGCCGGCCTGTGGCTCACTTGGGAGAGCCTGGTGCTGACAACACCAAGCTAAGGGTTAAGATTCCCTTACCAGTCATCTTTAAAAAAAAAAACAGATGATAAAAACGCACATAAGACAGCAGCTACTCTCTGTCAGAAGCCCCAGACTGCGAAGCATCTGACCACACCAGGGTCGATCAGCCAGGGTGGACCTGCTGGGATGCACAGAGACACACCACTCTGGGGGACAATCAGGCAGGACTTGGCAGGTGGAACCGTGTGCACCACTGCACTGTTTGCGCCCCAACTGTGCATATGTGCACGGGTAGGGGCAGACACAAGGCCAGTGAGGAGATGACCCACATGTCCAGTAGCAGCAGCAGCAGCAGTCAGAGGTGGAGGGAGCCCCACCTAGACATCTCAGCACAGGTGAGACTGGTGGGGAAGGCTGGGCAGGTGGTGGGAGTGGGTCAAGGCATGGGAGTCCCATGGATGGTGAGCAGCTGGGTTAGCCCAGCCGATGGGGGCTCAGCCTGACCTCCCAGGGAGGACATGAGCATCTCGGGGCAGCGACTGGGTGTGGCTGGGCACAGCTGCTGACAGTGGCCTGTGGGATGCAGGAGGAGGCCTGGCCAGGACTCCACCTGCCGCAGGCAGGGGTGGATCTGGGCTCCATGAAGGCGCCAGAAACTCGATCTCTTTAACTCCTTCCCACACGCCTGACACCCAGGTCCTGCACCCAGCGGGGCAGACCCCACACTAGGTCCCCCACTCATGGTGCCCTGCCTTCCTCGCTCCTTATTGGACAGGTCAGTCTGGGAGGGGCTGACAGTGCTTCTGGGGCTGCAGAACAGCATCCCTCCTCTGCCACATGGCTGCCTTCTACCTGGTGGTGAAGGACTGTCCCGGAATGTAAATTAACCAACACATTTAAAGGAAATAAAGTGACTTCATTTGAAAATCAAGTTGACATTTCCATTTATGCTAAACACGTATTAATGTGTGATTTATTTTACATCAATACTGAAACTTAATACAAACCATAGTACAGAAAATATATTTGAAAGCTCTTTTTGAAGGTGCAAGAAAACAGCACAGAAAGCTACACTGTAGTGCATCCATTCTAAAAATTCAATAAGTCGGTCAAGATACTGAAAACATTTTTCTTCCAGTAGAAACTGCAAAAATATAAAATATAACTTTTGTTTCTCTCCTCCCTTCCATCCCGTTCCCGCATTATATTTGATTTTGATATTTTTTCAGCTATATAGGCAAAAGCTACATACAACAGAAAGACATAAACGTGTAATTTGTACTAATAACAACATTGTAAGGCAGAAATGACCACATCTGCACCTTCTACATTCCATTAGCATCTTCCCCACACATCTTCAGGGGAGGCATGGTTATAAAATAACAAAAGTGCTGACTCAGGGAACTTTTGTTGCCACCGAGGAAGGGACCTCGGACACAGCACCAGCCTGGAAGCTTCAAAGGCTGCAGCGTGATGGGCACATTCCCAAAACACGGAGTCTGCAGAGCTGATGTCCAGACGCTGAATTCAGCATAGACAAAGCACAGCCCGTCAGGCAGCCAACTGCCACTCTATTTGGTACATGTGGTCCCAGAGGGTGGGCGTGGTGGGGTCTGGAGGTTTAGGAGGATGGAGGGCAGCAAGGGGGAGGTGGCCCTGCTGGCAGGGACAGCTGTCTGTGCCTCAGGAGGTCCACAGCTCTTCTTTGGTTACATCGAGGTATTGGCGACTGTCGGCAAGCATTCCATGTGTCTCTGAATTCCATCTTTGTGGTCTTGTGTTTTTCCTGATTATGTCCACTGGTTCCAGGACACTCTGGACATGTTACGTGACCAATGCCTGTCCATTGCGCCCTTGTCAGCCCTGACGCAGGGAGAGCAGGTGCCACCCTCGGGGGAGACACGATGTTCCTGCTGAGGCTGAGCTCAGGGGTCCAGATGTGGGTGAGCCCTCGAGGAGAGGGGACTCTGGCAGTGGCACATACGTGCTGACCAGCACTTTATGAGAGATGCTGAAGGTCTGAGTATTAACGGGGCTTTCATGATCAGGAGTTGGGCACTTGGTTAGCTTAGGAAGGAAGAAGGAAGATTCTGAAATTCCATCCCTTGACTTGAGGATGAAATTCAGAAATGCCCAGAGGGCAGAGGTATGCTGTGCTCAGCGTGAGAAATGGGTAAAGAGAGGATGCTGGGCCAGCTTGGGGCAACAGTGGGAAGTGGGTGGCTGGTCCTTGGGTGGCTGGTCCTTGGGTGGCTGTTCCTCACTGGGTGGCTGGTCCTTGGGTGGCTGTTCCTCACTGGGTGGCTGGTCCTTGGGTGCCTGTTCCTCACTGGGTGGCTGGTCCTCACAAGTGGCTGGTCCTCAGGTGGCTGGTCTTCAGGTGGCTGGTCCTTGGGTGGCTGGTCCTCGGGTGATTGGTCCTTGGGTGTCTGGTCCTCACAGGTGGCTGGTCTACACAACTGGCTGATCCTCGGGTGGTTGGTCCTCATCGGTGGCTGGTCTTCGGTGGCTGGTCCTCACAGCCATCATAACTTTAGGCACCAGGTGAGGGATAGACTGGCGGTAGAAGTGGGGGCTGTGAGCCTGTCTCTCACCCGTGGGAGCACAGTACCCAGGTCACCTTTCAAAGCCCTCATGGGCTAAGTAGAGATGGAGAGGCCATGGAAGACCCCGGAATCACAGGAGGCCACATCTGAACACTCTCACTCCTCGGCTTGGGTGGTAGCCTTGTCTTTCAATTCTGGGAGACCTCCAGCCCCATCCCTGCCCCACAAGGGAGAATCCTCTGAGAGCCAGGCAGCTGAGGAGCACAGGCAGCCAGGTACACCTGAGTCCTGCCCACTGAACCCTGGTTTTGACAACGTGAATATGTGTTTACCAGATGGCTTCAGCATAAATCTGAGTCTGAACATGGACATTCCAAGGTCACAGATAACAGTGAGAAGATGCCTGCACTGAAGGGCAGGATGTACAAGACGGGGGAGCAGCAAGTCCCTCACCCACTCCCAGGACTCCCAGGTGGAGGTGACTGTGGAGGGCAGACACTCTTGTCCCCGAGGAAGGGTCTGTCTGGCCTACACAGGTGGGCCCAGCTGCAGTGGGACCCCGGAGCTGTAGCTTCCTCCTACTTGTGATTTTTATACCTGGAACTACCCTGCTCTAACCATCAGGGTTCTTTGGCCTGAGCCCCACGTGAAAGTCTGAACTGCGCCATCAGCTCTAAGTTATGTTGGGTGGTAGACTGTGGTGACCTTCACTTTCTGGCTTATGCTTTTGTATCTAAATTTCTTACAATCAGAATGTATTACCTTTACAATTTTTTTTTTTAAATGTCTGTCTATATGTCTGTCTCGTCTCTAATAATTCCTTCCTGGATGGTGATTGGAATCCTCATTTTAAAAAGCTATAGAAAATCAGCAAGTAAGATAGCCTCCCAGACAACTCCAACTCCTTTCCTTTCTCCACATTTTGTATCTCTCTGTACTTCCAAACCTATGCTCTGTGAACTCTATGTGAATCATGTACCAAAAGACAGATCAGCATGAACCATCTTCAGAGGTCCACTGAAAATGCTGGAAAGATTTCAGGAGGAACAGGACATTATCCTATCAATTTCCACTCCAGATATGGCCTCAAACTCTACCATGGAGCCACACAGCACCTACTGCATATGGCGATAAAGTGCAGGGCTCAGCACTGACAACCTCTTCTTCTTGGAACTTTCCAGATTCCTTGCATGAGTGGGCTCACAGTCACCTTGCACTCAGTGAGTTACACTGTATTTCTAATTTATTGTGTGCACTGTCTGAGGTCCACTCCACAGAGGCGTCGGTCCTGCCTGCACAGCACAGGCAGGAAACTGGGAAGCAGGTACTTGCGAGGGCTGAGCTGGAACAATGAACATATTCACTGACTGTGGACTTGATGGCAAGTCGGCTGGGAGCATGCTGCCCCTTGGAACAGGGAATACCACCCAGAGTGCTGATCCATCCCACTCTCCGCCACTTTCTTAAAAATTTTAACTCCTCAAAAAGAAATACTGTGATACTGGAATAAACATAAGGCCAATTTGCAAATAAGAACTTCCATGATAGCTTATAAAATTCAGAAAACACTGCGGCATATCCCACACACACAGCACGGAGGACTGTGACTGTGCAACTCTGCAGAGTGCACTTAAAGAAGGCTACAATAATGCACGCACCATCTAGGTGCAGCAGCAACGCAGCTGAGGGTGGGACCTGAGCATGGACGGATGCCAGCTTTTAGGCAAGTGTCAGCGCTACAGCAGGAAGGCACACTCAGGGGCTTTTGGTGGGATCAAAGTCCCCAAAGCACTTTTACGGAACATCCCAGGCACCCCCCTCTGGCTGCGGGTGTCCCACGGGGGCGAGTCCAGGGGCTCTTGCTTGACCATGGGGGTGGCCCCGGGAGCTCTGCAGTCACAGCCCAGAGTGGAAGGCTGGTGCTCGCCGCAGCCCTGCGTGCAGAGGTGGTGGGGAGGTTCTGGCTCAGGAAGCCCACGCATGCACTCCAGGCAAGTGCACTGTGTGGGGTAGAATGGGGCCAGCTCCCTGCTAGGCCCAGCAGTGGCCCTGCCATGCGGGGGAGCCCCTAGCACGCTGTGCCCAAGGTGTGGCATGTAGAGCTGGCATCTGGAATCCGGCTCTGTTTTCAGGTGCATCCTGCTAGGGAAAGCAACCAGATGCTTCCTGGCCACATCACTGGCCCCCAGCCACACCTGGCTGGCGCTGTAGCCATCTGCTGTGTCCTCGGACCCAGAGTCATTTTCCATTTTGATAGGCACATCTAGTGGCAGCACTGGATTGCACGGGGCTCCCAGAGGTGTCTGCAGGCTTCTCAGTTTCGCATCCTCAGTGGAATAGACCCCCGCTGCGAAACACTGAGCTCCAGGTTCAGGCAGCTGGTTCTCCAGGCTCCCCTGGGGGAAGTGGCAAGCAGGAGGGTGCACCTGGCCCTGAGCAACATCCCTCGTGGGCCTGCTCGTCCGGCTGGAGTAGACACTGGGGGGCTGGCCTGGTGGGTGGGACAGGGGTGAATTTCTGAACACAGTGATGCTGCTGGCATTGAAAGTGCCCTGGACACCTGGGTAGGGTGTGCAGGAGCCCCGGGGTGTGGCACACATGGAGAACAGGTTGCACTTACTGGGCTGCAGCTTCCGTGTGACACTGCCATCCTGACAGCACTTCTCTGCTGTCCAGCTCAGGTACCTTGTCGGTCCCAGTGCCTCAAAGCGGCAATTGTACGTGTGCATCTCCTTCCAGCCCCTCACTCCAGAGGAGCAGCTCAGGGGCCTCTCCTGCTCCTCTTCTTCCTGGTCCCTGCAGAAAGAAGGCCCTTTAGACAGAGCAGCAGGAGGCGACGGGTCCACCCCCTTGGGTGGGGGTCTCTAAGAGAGGGTGCTAAATAGGGTGGCCACTCGCTAAATTTGCCCGGGCTGCTACGTGCCAGGCCCCCACACCTCCCTTTCCGGCCTACCAGCATACTCCCTGCTTGTGCCTAGGCAGGGATCAGGGGTCCTGGGGTGGGGGTGCAGGAAGCAGCATGGGCTGCCCACCCTGCCAGCAGGGAGGTGTCTCTGTGAGGCATGTACCACACATCCAACATCACCACAGTGGTCACTACTGATGCTGGGGGGGTCCTCAGTGCAAATGGTCCTGTCCAACTGTAAAGCAGAGGACGTCCCCAGCAGTTTCTGCAAAGAGGCCCTGGGGCTGGGGAGGGGCAAGAGGAGGCAATGGAGACAGTGACCGGGGTCCAGGTGACAGATGGAGGCAGGGCCCACAGGGGGTCCTCCACCCCCGACTCTCCCTGGATACTCCTGCCAGTCCCAGGAGGCGCAATGACTTCCAGGCGGAAGGCTGCTGGGGTGTGTCCCGTGTGCCTCTGCACGCCGCATCAGAGTGAGGTTTAGCAGATCAAGGCCACATCCAACTCTTCTTTCTATTGGACAGCCCCTGACTTTACTTTGGCCTCCACAGTGACTTAGCAAGGGGCCGGTCTGGCGAGGGGCAGCTGGCACCACTTACCCTGCAGCCCCCTTGGGGTCGAGGACGAGGTTGGGGCCGCTCCTGAAGCACAGGCACGGGGCCCTGGCTGGACCCCGGGGCCAGCGTCCAGCGTCCGTTTGCGCCCCATATACTGAGATGCCGTTCCCTCCACCACTCTTTCCTGTTAGGGTTCAGGGAAGGTAAGGCAACACTGCATGAGCCGCAGAGCTCCTGCACCGAGAGCAGCCTCGTCCTCAGTGCAATGTGACTCATCCAGTTCCTCAGAAACACACAGCCCAGAGCCCACAGGGACAGGCCATTGTCTCCAGAGAGACAGCCACTGACGCCCCCCAAAATGGCATATTTCGCAGGGTTTCTGTGGGGCAGAGAGAGCGCTCCAATGGAAGAAACACATTTTACCCATTTGGAAAAGATGAGACAGAGAATTTTAAAAAGTACCTGCTAAGTAATTGGGTTTTCCCTGCAATTCAGATTCACACAAACTTGTGGTAGCTTTTGCTCTGTGAAGAACAGATAACAGTAAAATAACATGTAGGTTAAACACATGTGTAGATGACAGAAACTAACAATGACAGGTGCTGCTGTCATGCCTGAGAGATGGAGACAGAAACAGTAACTCTTACTCGTTTACGTCTCTATAGCTCGTGAAGTCTTTTCACATTATAGATTTGCTGAAAATTCTGAACCATGTCACTTTTCCAGCCAGTACATTTGCTTCAGAAATGTACACAGAGATGTACACATAGAATGACTTCTAGAGCTTGCATTTTTTTCCCCCTTGGAAGGCCAGAATGAAAATACAGGCGATTCTTGTGATTCGAGGTAGTTATGTTCTGTAAAGTCACCATGAACACTGAGTTAATGAATACTGAACCATTGCTCCCACGGGAAATGTGCGTGTTTACATATATACCTACATGTCTCTGTAGAAAGACAGAGATCACATAGATTATCATCTTAAATCCTAACTCGTCCTGGCAGATTTTACTTGCTTTATTTTTCAAGAAAGAAATGCTAACTGACTTGCCTGGTGTTGCTGCACAAGCAGGTGCCAGAGTTGGGGTTCGGACCCTGTCCCACTGTCCCCTGAGCCAGAGCCCTGCCCTGCCCCGCCCCTCCTGTCCTTTGGCTGTCTCTGCAGGAGAGCTGAGGTGAGAGAACCAAGGGGAGAGAGATGGCTTCCCCTTGCTCAACTTCAGCCGGGAATGTGCACATCGGGAGAGTCAGATTTTCCACTGCCCTTCTGTGCATGGCCTTGAATGGCTGCAAAAGCACAGAACTATTCATTTCGGGGTTACCAAAAAACTTTAGTGAGTAGGCGAATTCACGAGATGAGTTCTGGGAGTAATGAGGAGCCCCTAGCAGGAGAAGCTGTGGACGACTGAGTGGCTGTCCCAGGGGTAACCACGACGCGTGGCCCCTGAGTTTGGGGTGTGCACCTGGCATCATCTTTGAGCTCAGAACGAATGGACCATGATGTACGTACTGAAAGTCGGTTTCTGAATCCAGTTCACAGCTGGTGGTGTGAATTCCAAACACCCCGATGGGTGGGAGTCAATATTCTCAGCTTGGCCATCTCCTTTCCCCTTTCTGGGTTTTAATAATATTCTGTACAATACGGTGTCTGTTTATCGAACCGTCATTGTGCGCCTGCTTCACACGCCCCCACGAACCTCACAGCCCGGCCTACGCGTCCGCACCGCAGGAGGAGGGGGCGGCGCCCGGCACCGGCTCCCCGCACCTGCGCCCACCCCGCACCTGCGCCCACCCCGCACCCCGCACCTGCGCTCCGTGCACCTGGGCAGCCCGGGGGCAGGGACGCGGCCGTGCGCACGCGCAGTGCGGCCGGCGGGGCGAGCCAGGCCTGCACTTCCCCGCTCCGGCGCCAGGGGGCGGCGGGCGCCCGCAGGAGAGCCAGGCGGGTGACAGTCCCTTTACTGTGGGCTTAGAGCTGCAGAAACTACAGAACAGAGAGAGCTCACTGGGTGAGTTTCAGCTGTAAAAAGCCAAAACAGCTTTAAAAACGCACAACACTCCGAGACGGTAAATGAAGATGGAGAATATTCCAGACTATGAACGGTTAAGTGGAAAAAGCGGGCGCGGGAACCCCCCGAGGCGGCAGTGGGGACCCCCCCAGGCGGCGCGGGCACAGCGGGTGTCCCTCCCTGTGCAGTAACCTCTAGGTGTGGGCACAGCTGGATGCCATAGCTTGCTGGATCACTTATTTTTGTACCTTTTACCTTTGGTATCCTGCTTCCCTCCCTCATATTTCATATTTTGTATCTTTAAAATTAAGGTACATGAATTTAATTTTTAAACATTCCATAAACCTGCTGCTCTTGGCACGCTGCAACTGTCGGCACCAGATGCAAGGCAGGAGAAAGATCTCCCCAGCTGCTGCGTGGATGCCTGGCCCAAAGGTCCTCGTACAGAGGTGGCAGTGACTCAGGGACCCTGAGGAGGACCGTGGACACATCCACAGGCAGAATCGCAAGCACTGGGAAGGGGCCAGGGGGCTTGCAGAGAGGAGCCTCTGGGCCCACATCAGCACCCCCAGAGTTGGAGCCCCAAGTTCCTCCTCTGACAGGCCCCCAAGAGTGGAGGGGTGCTCGGCCACAGCCCCTGCATATGGACACCAGCAGCTGTGTGACAGGGGCCCTCCCAGCCCTTCTCAGAGCCGATGGGCAAACTCGGGGCTGAAGTGTGGGTCCTGGTGGCTGTGTCATTCCCACTGATGACAGGGACGAGAACCCAGAGGGCACGTAGTCAAGCCAAAGAAGACGGGACAGGGAGGGGGAGCCACGTGTCAGATGCTGCTGAATCCCAGAAATAAAACCACCTCAGAGGGCTGGACTCTGACAAGGTCAGTCAAGGTGTGAGTCTGAAAGAATGAAAGTTAATGCAAATGAAAGCTAAGGAACGCAGGTAGAACCAAGAGCCAAACTGCAAAGCACACACAGGGGAGACGTGTCTGGGCAGCCGCAGTGACTGCGACTGAATCGATGGCACAGGTGTGCCACAGTGGATGGCTGAGTGCCCAGGACAGGGAGGCGACACCCGTGTCTCGTCTGCTCTGCTCGGTCTGTCGTGAACATCCCTGGGCACTGCAGGAGCTCAGAGGAAAACCATCTGGATTGGGAAATATCCACAAACCATAACCCAGAGCAGGAGAAGCAGAACTGAGGACGTTTAGCTAGAGAAAGAAGAAAGAAATTACAGGACTGAGATGTCAAGTCAATGCCAGGGAGGATCTGCTTACAAATTCTGTCTGGACGTGGCACGTCTGCTATGTGCAGTGGCAAGTCTCGTGTCTCTCAGTGGGTTTCTGCAGCCTTGGCAAATCGCTCCCAGGGGCTGCAGCAGATATTCACACCCACGAGCCTAACCAGACGGCCGCTCGGGTTCCCACCCACTCCATATTTACTTTCCTGCGAAGTGGGGGAATCACTGGGTCAAACGAATCAAGAGTGACCCCGGGCTAAGGGAACAAGACCATAGGACCAGGACTGAGCCAGGCATTAATAACCAGTCCTGGGCACAGCACTGAGGAGCCTGGAAGGACAGGAGGAAGGTGGGGGTGGAATCTCTGAAGTAATAGTGAGCTGGAGCCCCTCATCCACAGTCAATGACTTGAAGGCTGAGGGACAAAGGCGCAGGGCCAGGCTCCACTCTGCGCTCAGACCCCAGTCCCATCGGGCAGTGGCCTAGGGACAGCCCTGTCCCAGGAAGAAGCACCAGGAGCCGTGACATCCTCAGGTCAGGGTGGGGGAGCATTAACAGGGCAGCAGGTTCTGCCTCTTGGGAGGACAGGAGAGGCTTCCGTGTAAGCAGGTGGGGGAGGGCAACAGTGGCTTCCAGGAGGAGGTGCCAGGGCTGAGATACAAGGACTCAGGAAACTGCCTGTGTGGGGCGGGCGGGCGGCTGGTCAGGAGCCCACACTGGGCAGCACCGCTGAAGCCGGCGGCAAGGAGAAAGCTGAGAAGGGAGCTCCCCGGGAGCACCCCGCGGCTCTCGCAGACAGGCTGGAAAGCCGGGCCGACTTGATTTGAAATCAGCTGAAGAAGCCAGTCCAACTCCCCAGTTACTTGTGAGCTGGGGTGGGGTCTGGTGGGGTTCTCCTCTGTGGCTGAGGCTCAGCTGAGCCCCTCGGTGGAGACAGTCACTGAAGGACAAAGAAGTGGGGCAGGGAGTAGGGGGTCTTCTGCAAACTGCCCCTGCAGTGGGTTCAGGGCAGACGTCTAATAATCAACCGCAGGAAAGAAGAAAGTCAGGTCTCAGTCATCCTGCCACCCTGATCCCGCCTCGCTGGGTCTCACTTTCAAAGTGTCTTCCCACCAGTCAGAAAACAGCTTATGTACGCACGACGTTGTCAACTGCTCTCAAGAGTCCCATCCATGCAACGCAGTCTTAACCATTCTAGGAAATATAGACACGAATCTCCTGGAAATTGAATACAGGGAGTTCCTACTTCTGAAAAGCTGAGAAAACTATAGGTAGGACCAGATCAAACAGGGAGGAGGACTTGGCAGAAGACGCAGCTGTGCTGTGTCCTGCTGACCCCCAATTGGCCCACGTGGGGATGCCTGTCTCTGGCATCCTCCCAGTCACCAGCCACCTTTGCTTTTTCATGGGGGACAGCCAAGAGACTAGAAGGCAGAAGGCCGCCGCTCCTGACTTCCACCCCCACGGTGGACGCATGGTCAGGCCACTTATTTCAAGATTGTTTCTGCAACTAACCGGATGATTTAAGAAGCAATCGATACAAGCAGTGTTTGGTGCCACGGTTTGCAATGAGCTTGAAAACCTTTTCTTTTCTAATAGTTCTTGCCTATATAGTGTGCTAGCTTTAAAAACACCAAACTTCTCATTTGATTACTTTGTGGAGATGAAGAAAGGTACAGAAAATACTGAGTGTCGAAGTGTTTTGTTGTGACCATTGGCCTACATGACGTGGTGACGTGGAAGGCGATTCCCACTTACCTCGTGTCTGGCGGGACTGTGGGGTCTGCCCTGTGCCTCGCCCTCAGGAATGTGCTCTTCATGGTCGTCTCTGCCATGGAAGGCAGGAGAACCGGCGCCACGATGCAGAACAGTGACAGCCGAGGGGGCAGGACGGTGCCCGATGGCGCCTTCTTCTTCTGCCCAAACAGGAATTTTAGTTTTCCTTGGAACTGCATCGTCTGGTGTTTGAAAGACAGAAAGGGAAATGTGTTCACAAAGTGAATTGGTGCCATGGTCAAAGGACACAGAACTCAAGTGTGTGATGTGACTCACTCACAGGCGTACAAGTGGGAACAGCTCCATCCTGAGCTGCTCAGGAGCCACGAGCTGACACTCAGGACAGCGCGGGCACATCTAACTAGCTTGGCCTTCTGGGGCATGCACTACCCTGGGGCCTTGGGAATGATTCGCAGGTTTTTCTGGAGTCCCCATGACAGCCTTTAATTGACAAGCACTCATGGGTGTGGGCACACGCATGCCAACCCACACGACGGTGGGCACAAATGTGCATCTGAGTGGGCCGTCGCTGACCCAAGGTGGGGCCAGCAGCAACCCCCTGGAAGGAATTTGCTAGAGCAGATTATCTCTGAGGATGATTTCAGCTTTA